>NC_140297.1:47209514-47809514 GCF_964211825.1 Aythya ferina | reverse complement strand
ATGCATTTTAATTGAACAATAATTTGTACTGCAGACAAAGAAAGATTATGAGTAGGTTTGGTGTTGTACATCAAAGTGAGGTTGCTGCTTTGGCCTTCCTTTCCCTGTCTTCCAAAAAGAGTCTGGATACACTTATATCCCAAGCAAGGAATCAATGTAAGAAATTGTGTTGCCAGTGCAGCATTTTTTGAGTCTTGTCCAGAAACACAATAGCATTATGTTATCGTTCCTCTGTTTCTGTATTGTGTTATGATAAAAAGTAACCAGATGCCAGGAGCCGTACAATTCTTTACATGACATTTTCCTTTTTTTTTTTTTTTCTTTCCCCTAAGGCTATCAAATGGCGGTTTCCCCTGACACTGAATATTTCCCTGCCAACTGGCTGGGGGCTGAGGTTTCTGGAGCTACTCTAGGGATCATTGGAATGGGCACCATTGGCTACAAAGTGGCTGAGAGAGCCAAAGCCTTTGAAATGAAAATTTTGTACCACAACAGGAAACAGAGGTAAAAACAGTTACAGCTCCATGGAAAGCCTACTTTGTCACTGCTTTTGAACATTATTCATAGCTTTCACTGACAAATTAATCTCATATGCCCCACTTGTTAGGATAGGATGATGTATTCTCTGCATTGCTGTTGAATATTGTAGATGTTAGGAAGCAGCGAGGGGAGCTGCTCCCTAAGTGATAACATGGCCAGCAGGGCAGAGGCCTCTCTGGCCAGGGCCCAGGTGTCCAGCACAGAGACCATGGCCAGGTTCATCCAAAAGTCCAAGCCATCAGGCAGGTTCATGGTGAGTGGGCTGGGCTGAGACCAAACCAGGGAGTTGCTGTGACATACATGTAGCAGGGATGCAGGTAGAAATACCTCAGTCATCCTTTTAGAATCAGCTGGCCACGAGAACTGGACTTGCCAGCCCTTTGTCTGTCTTCTGTATGAAACACACATGCCTTTCTGTGTACCTGTTTGTCAAGGCCTGCTCCCACATACCGTGCCTCATTTACTTCTGTGGGAACCTGGCGGGAGCAAGGCAATGCACGCCCTGATTTATCCTGATACGGATCAAAACGCTGTCTGATCCTACAGTAGGTAGTTTCAGTGAGACAGCGCTGATACTCATAGGAAGCAGAGTGCTGGTGACACAGATTTCTGAAAATTGCCCTGCCCTGCCTCATCTGTTTCCTCAGCAATTTTCAGATGAGTTACTTTTCACAGGGAAGGGAATTCATGTCAGACATCGGTTTTGCATTTGGGTTGGAAAAGAACCAATTCCTACATCCGGAAGCTGTGGTATAAATGCATTTATTTTATTATTTATTCATTGCATTTATGTGCATTTCTTACTTTCCTCCCATGGGTATAGTACTGCACATGTTTGTATAGTGCACTTGATATTGTGGGAAACAGAGCTTAAAATTTTTCCTTATTGAATTTCAGTCAGGTAATTAGCTAGCTGCTTCTTAATGAAAAAATGAAGAAGCATTTCCTCTAATGCTGATTTGAACTTTTCCTACAACTTGTTGCTTACGATTAGACTTTAATTTTCTCCTCCTCCCTTCCCTCCCCTCCCAGAAACAAGGAAGAAGAAAATGCTGTTGGAGCCATCTACTGTAAGAAGATAGATGATTTGCTCCAGCAGTCAGATTTTGTGATGCTAGCTGTGAACCTGACACCTCAGACACACAAACTGATTGGGAAGAGGGAACTACAGCTAATGAAACCCACAGCTACTCTCATTAACATCAGCAGAGGTAGGGTACAGTATAGATAACTGCCAGTGAACCATAATGTAGTTTTATTAAGTTTTTGTATCGAAAGACCTGGGAAAATCCAACTCCAATAAAGAGTCTGTTACTCTGAAATTTTCAATTAAATTTCTGATTACTAGATTATTTAGCCCATGGTCATATCTCAGCAAAATATTTAAGCATTTCCATAATGAGTAAGTACGTCTCTAAAATGTTACTGAGTTTGGAGTGTCAGAAGCCTGTGTGTATTTATACAATGTCTGACTTAAGCATTTTATTTTCTTCTCTACTTAATGCAGTGTGCTTCCTAACATAGATCTAGGTGACAAAGCTCACTCTGAAGCCTGGTGCTGTACTTTACTTTATGCTGCTACATCCTGCCTTTTAAAATTCCCAATTGTCCAACTCTGATGTGTGTACCCAAGCTTCCTCCTCCTGGTTGAGCACCCTCTGCTGCTATTTCTGCTTTGTGAACATCACTAGCTCTACAATTTGCTTAACCATCATGCCAAAAAAGATGGTGAAAGAACTGTGTGGAATACAAAAATGAGAGTATCTTTCTTACTGTAACCTAGGTCTGGTTGTAGATCAGGATGATTTGGTGGAAGCCCTTCAAAACAAAGTTATTAAGGCAGCTGCTCTGGATGTGACATATCCTGAACCTTTGCCAAGGTAGGGCATGTAATTAAGTTAATGTGTGTGCATACAAGTTTATGGGCATGTGAGAAATTACATAATCTTGTTAATAATCCTGTACATAATGCATGTGCACTAGTCCTGCCGAAATGATGTCCCCAGTCCTTCTGTAGCAGCCAAACAAAATCCATGCTGACTCATTTGGAAGATTTATTAAATAAAAAGCTGCAAGCCAGGTATCAGTTTGAACTCTTAGTACACTAAAGTCATACAATTAGTTTTTAATTACTATTTTAAGCATCTTCAGCAGGTGCTGAAGAAGCACGCTCTCTGATTGAATACCTCAGCATTTCTTTTCTTTTCCCAGGGATCACCCTTTGTTAAAAATGGATAATGTTTTAATAACTCCTCACATTGGAAGTGCCACCAAAAAGACACGCCTCCTTATGATGGAAAACATGACTGAAAGCATACAAGCAGCTCTTACAAATCGTCCTATCCCTTATGAAGTATTACTGTAAAGTGGCTTGCATTTAATGTTAACATCAATAGTGTTTATCCTAGTGTGAGGAAACAGTAATTTGATAATGTTTCATGTAATTAGCCTATATATGTTGTACAGAATAAATGTAGAAGTATGATTTTAATTAGATGGTTTTAATTTATGGGTTTAGTGGTTTTAATTTATTGAAATAACAAAAAGTGATTCTGTGTGAAAAACTTCCATATTTTGTCATGAACTTCAGTGAAAAACTCAAGAGTCTAGTCTTAAATTGGTACGATTCATGCTGTTTGCATCCTCTTAGAATGGCAGATCAACCTAACACTAAACCAAAGGACATTTTAGTCATTACGTAGCCCCGTATTTTGGTGCCACTCATGACCTACAGCAAACTGTGGCAAACTGCAGACAGCATTTTAGACCAACTGCTCCTGAAAGTCCAGCAGCAATGGAACTATTCTCTCTTTGGAGAATAATTTGCAAGGCCTTTGCTGGTACAGCCTTCTTATAGCAATGTAGCAACCGCATTCGTTTTCACTTCTAAGATAACTCAGTTATGCAAATAATGGAGCCTGTGCATAAATTGTCTGCACAGGGCTTGCGGTTGGCTATGGGGTAGGAGTCTGAATTTTCCCCCATTTTTTCCATGAATTTTCCATGTCACACAGACACATTCCCAAGTGACGTTTCAGTGCTATCAAAACTGTCCCCTGGGTTCATTTTGTCTTGTGTCACCCCTTTGCTGCTGTTGTGGTTTACCCCTGTCAGGCAGGCAGCTCAGCACCACACAGCCGCTCACTCACTTTTCCTAGGTAGGATGGGGAAGAGGATCATAAAGGTAGAAGTGAGAGGACTCATGGGTTGAGATCAGGACAATTTAGTAGGTAAAAGCAAAAGCCGTGCATGGAAGCGAAGCAAACCAAGGAGTTCATTTACTTCTTCCCATCAGCAGACAGGTCTTCAGCCACTTCAGCAAAGCGCGGCTCACCATGTACTACAGTTTTTTGGGGAGGAGAGATGCCATCACTCTGAATGCGCCCCAAATTCCTTTCTTTTATTGCTGAGCATGAGGCGATGTGGCACGGAAGATCCCTGCGGTCAGCCTGTTTTGTCTGCGTCCCCTCCCAGACCCTGGCGCACCCGCAGCCCCCTCGCTGCCACCACCACAAAAAACCCCAAACCCAGCCTCCTGTGACGAAAACTAACCCTCCCCCAGCCCAAACGGCGCGGCCCAGCAGCAGGCCGTGTTCTCCTCAGCGAGGCGGGGCCGTGTGGCGCCTCGCCTCCCCGGGGGCAGGCGCTCAGAGCCCGGGGCCGGCTGTGGCGGCCATGTGGCGGAGCGGGCGGGCGGCGGTGGCCGCGGTGGGGCCGCCCTGCTGCCGGGCGCTGCGCAGCTCGGCCCCTGCCTGCGGCTCCAGGAACCTGCTGAAGAAAATGCTGCACAAGAAGAAGTAGGTGCGGGGCTGCGCTGCTGCCGGCCGGGGGGACGGGGAGCCGCGGCCCGGGCTTGCGGGAGCACCGGGGAGGGTGAGGCCGGTTGTGGTTGTCCCACGGTGCGGGGATGTTAGCGCTTGGCTCTGCCTTGCCTCTCCTGGTGTAGCTTCTGCTGTGGACGGGAAGCATCGCTGCACGTCGCCCTAATATATAAATATTATGTGGGAAACTCAAACAGGGTACCTACCCGTTATTCCTCTGAGTTGATAAAGCTGTATGCTTTTCCTTTTTCCAAAAGAAAGAAGTTTTGGTATGACAGCCCAGCCCTGGGGTCTAAAATGGTGAGTACAAGCTTTTAAAACGCTGTGTGCACCTCTTCCAGGGAGAACATGCTTATAATTCCTCCATTGCCTATAACATTGGGAAAAGCATTTTCTGGTGGAGAAAGAGCAGAATTTAATGAGTGAACACCAGCACTCCAGTTTTACTGTGATATGCTAGGATTGCTGTGAGAGAAGCTGTTTGTCAAGCTCTTCCCTTGACCATTTCTTCCTTTGTGCCATTTTTTAAGTCTGTACAAGCCCCAGCACTTCCCTTCGTGGTTTTGAGCCTGTATCAAAAAACTGGTCCAGGTTAATACTTACGTATACACACTTAGTTTTAATCCAGATCATTTCCCAGTAAGGTTCTCAGCAAGTCTTGGATGCATATAACCTGTGCTTAGCATAAATAAGAGGATACACTACGAGAGAAAGCTAACAATTATGTAAGTGGTATTGCTACTTTGTGGCAGCAAAAAGAACCATGAAACAGTGGCCAAGTGGAAAAAAGTTGCTTTTTGGTCAAGTACAGCATTGTGGTCTGCTCCTGTAAGAAGTGTAGGAGTATGTGGAATAGATGTTCTGTGGATCCTTTTGGAAGTGTCTGTTATATGGTTGCCTATGATTTCAAGGAACGAGGTCTGAGGATCCAGGAAATCTTCTCCAGTTTTCCTATACTGAAAATGACAGTGTGCGTGCCAGAGGTATCAGTGATTAGGATTGCTATCAATTCTTATTGGTGGGAGGCAAATTCAGATCAGCAGTCTGGAGATAGTGGTACCAGTCACAGAATGACAGGCCTCTGCCTTCATTGCCTTTAATTACTAGATATGCTGGGAGTTCTTCAACTTCTAGTTAAAATTGTGCTCATAGTTCTCTGTGCAGGCAAACCATGTTGCAAAAAGTGAGTGCATGAAACTTACCTGGAAAACAAATTATGTTTGCTTTTCAAGCGATCAGTGTTTTTCAGTTAACACCAGCTATATTTTAGAAAACTGATTTATTGAGCTACAAAACAGTAAAGTAAGAAATTTTGACTGTAGTACATGAAGGTCAAAGATTTTGTGAGTAGAAATACCCTTTACCAAAACATCTGATATATAAGACCTATACAAAGCCATGACAGCTGCAACAATGCCATTCTAAGACTATACTTAGTGGTACAAAACTATATAAAATTTCCTAATATAAGTTTGTAACAGTTGTTTGTTTGTTTCTTTCTTTGATTTAAGATGTATGAGCCAACCAAGTTGACCTCTGTTGTGAAAGGTGACCATACAAAAACTAGGAAAGAAGATACCATACGCTGTAGAGTCTTGAATAATCTTATTCATAAAGCTGTGTCAGAGATGATGAATACCGGTGAAGTTAATCAAGAGCTTTATGACCTCAAGCTGGAAATCTGCAAGGCAAGTGAAAAAAGCTAGAGTTCCTGTTGAGCTGCTGTGACTACAACTTGAGGCTGGTGTGGTGTGCTGGAGCCCCCAGGTACTGTGATGCGTGCACGAAGAGTTTTGCAGCATTGCTGCTGCACAGCAAAATGAGCCTCAGTTCACCTTTCATGGGAGGAGAGTTTTGCCACTATTACACCTCATTTAGTAGACCTCTGTCAGTATAATGCTAATGCGTTTTAGGCCAACTAAAAAATGGTGTTGCTGGTATGATTTTATTCCTGTTATTTATACATGTACAATTTATATTGCCCTCTCAGAAGGAGGGCCCTGATTTTTACCAACATAGATGTATCTTTCCAGGAGTCTTCATGCAGCTGTGTGAGAGCTGATTCATCCTTGAGTACCTTACCAGCTTAATTATGACCTAAATGGGGCATGAGCTTAGAGCAAAAAAGGTCAAGACTAAGACAATGGCATTGGCAAGCAAGGTTTCAAGAAGAATTGGAATTTGTAGCTAACTTTATCTCATTTTGTAATAATTCACATGTTTAAAAAGGATGTTACAACTGTGATTCAGGAACGAAGTCATTCTCCGCATTCTTGTTTACTGTCAGTAGTTTTTTCTGCACTGTCTGCTGTTCTTTTCAAATTAAATGATACAAATGTCAAGCTCAAAAGCTTGACAGACTTAGCTTATTTGGTTACAAGTGTGGAAAAAAAATAATATGTTGTAGCCACATCTGTGACAGGATGTTTGTCATTTACAATTGAAATGGATCTTTTTGTCGGCTGATCTCATTCTGTTTTCAAACAAATGATTAAAATTACATGGGTGAAGTTAAAAAGTTTTTGTTTTTTTTGTATTAGTATGTGCATTGTCCTACATACCATATTTCTCTGTAGGTCTTTAGGGATTGCTTATCTAACCCTTATGGCACATTTTCCCTCTTCTTGTCACTTGGTGCTTGGGAGAAGAGCCCAATCCCCACCTTGCTATCGCCTCTTTTAAGATAATTGTACAGTGTGATAAGGTCTCCCCTGAGCCTCCTTTTCTACAGGCCAAACAACCCCAGTTCCCTCAGGTGCTCCTCATAAGACCCGTTTTCTAGATGCCTTGCTAGCTTTTTTGATGTTCTCTGGACACATGCCATCACCTCAATGCCCTTCTCGTAGTGAGGGACCCAAAGCTGAATACAGTGTTCAAGGTTGGCTTTACCAGAGCCAAGGGCAGAGGGACAATCGCTTCCTTAGTCCTGCTGGCCACACTATTTCTGGGACAAGCCAGGATGACATTAGTCTTCTTGGCCACCTGAGCACACTGCTGGTTCATGATCACCAAGCAATTAACTAATACCCCAAGGTCCCTTTCTGTTGAGCAGCCTTCCAGCCACTGTTTCCCCAGCCTGCAGCATTGCATGGGGTTGTTTGCCCCAGGTGCAGGACCCAGCACTTAGCCTTGTTGAACCTCATGCAGCTGGCCTCAGGCTGTTGGTCCAGCCTATCCCTCTGCAGAGCCTTCCTACCCTTGAGGAGATAACACTCGTGCCCAACTTGGTGTCTGTAAACTTACTGAGGGTCCACTCCTCTCATCTAGATCGATAAAGATATTGAAGAGAACAGGCCCCGGTACTGAGCCCTGGGAGACAGCACTAGTGACCGGCCTCCAACTGGATTTGATTCCATTCACCACGACTCTTTGGGCCCAGCTACCCAGCCAGTTTCTAACCCAACGAAGCATACGCCAGTCCAAGCCACGAGCAGACAGTTTCTTGAGGAGAATGCTGTGGGAAACGGTGTAAAAAACCTTTCTGAAGTCTAGATAGACCCCATCCACAGCCTTTGAGATGGTAGTACCCACATATTGGCTAAATATAGCACTGTCAGTAACATGGAGGTGTTGACAGACTCCTGCTTTTAATTTCAGTTAGAATGGAGACTGGGCAGTGAATTGCATAAATAAAAAAAAAGCATCTTCAGGTACTGAACATAAACCATAGCTCTGTAAAGGTAACATGTCATTTTGGTTCTTAGAAGCAGGGATGGAAGAACAGCTTCTCTTCAGAATTTAGATACCTAGTTTGAGTCACGGCATGTTCATTCATCAACCAGAGGCTTTGTTGTGTATGAAGTTTGTATGTGCGTATATAGATACAAAGTTTAAAGTCATGTTTGTATTTTTGCAGGTGTCCCTGGCATCAAACTTTTCAGCATGTCGTGTGTATTGGAATCCTGCTGCTATTACAGAGAACGAAAGTTATGTTGAAAGTTTACTGCAGAAGAGTGCTCCACGTATACGGTACTGCTGTGCGATGAACAGTTAGACTGCTTCATAAATTCCTAGCTGTGTTATAGTAACAAATGAGTATTTCTGACTGTCTAAATCTGACCTGTGAGGAATGCTTTTTTATTTTATACATTTGGAGTCAGAGCATCTCTTGTGATGAGCCTCACAGGGATGGATGACTGTGTTAGAGCAGCTGTGAATTCTCCTAGTGGAGTGCAGCTGGTTTGCTTGGTTTCTCTGCTTTCATAGGGTTTGACTGAATTGAGCAGAAAGAAAGAGGAGTTTGGATAAAGTAGCACTTCATTGTACTAGTGATGGTGGCCTGAGTATGCTGTACTTAACAGTAGGTCAGAATGTGATGCTGCACAAGAGGATTGGCAATTACAACAGTTACCTCCTTACAGGCTCATTGTGCAATTCTGATCACTAGAGACACATTGGACCTCTAGAAGGGATGACTGATTTTACAGAAATCCTTCACAATACCCAAAACAACAACAAAAAATGTGTCAGGATGCTACCATGTATTATGATACATGTACTAATTTCTGGTGGAGGGTCCAATGAGTTTTCAGGATACCCATGGAGACTTCTGTCTCCCTCTGTGTATGGCTAAACCCTCTGCTATCCAACCAGTCTGTTGGAGGGTCAGGATTTCACCTCATGGGGAAAGTGTCAGTGAACCAAAATTGTAGGTCTATTTCTTTTTCCTCCGTTTCCCTAGGCCTGTAATTTCTGCTCCATCACAATGGCCTCCTTTACTCTCAATAGCTTCTGCACTTTGAGAAGGAATGTTGCTGGCTGGGAAGAAGACAAAGGAAGCTCAGTCAGTCCCTCTTGCAGATGCCATGTAGTGCTATTGTGTTGCCATGCTGTGAGGGCTCTATCCTACCACTGTTCTCACTGTTACAGTGGAGATGAGGAAGCCAAATCAAGATTGGAAAGACTTGAACCAGCCTGTGCACATAGGAGACAAATCTAATACCATCACTACTTAGGGATCTGCAGCTAATAGTTTTTGTATGTTACACATTCAGAGTTGGGATTTTGCAGTGATGTTACTTAGTGCCTTAGCACTAACCACAATGGATACTGGACAGACTGTTAAGTTTTGCTATCTGGATCCTTAAACATGTAGTACTGTTGGAATTAACTGAATGTGTTTTACCTTTCCTTGAGGTGCTGTGCTGTTCATACTGGCGAATGTTGTATTTTTGCAGGTATCTCCTGATGAGTCAGCAAATTTTAGGAAATGTACCCCCGATAGTATTTGTAAAAGACAAAGAAGCTGCGGCTGTAAAAAAGGTAATTGTAATCCTTGACTCAACATACAAATATCATGCAAATGTAGGACCTAGATATCATAATGTTTGGGAATACTGAGAAAGCTGATTGCTCAAGAGCTATATATTAATTGCTACATTAAAGATTGGTCTTTGTCTATACTTGTACTTCATGTTCCAAAGCATTTTAGCGAAGAATCTTTAGTAAGATTGATGATTATATACAATGTAAAAGAACCTTTGTAGCCATTGCCTCATTAACTTTTTTTGAGGCTACTATTAAAACTTCTGAAGTGAGAAGCTTGTGACAAATAATTAATTAGGCTAAAAAATAAATCCTAAAAACTGACATTACATTTTTAAGGAATAATACATGCTAGCCAATATATGGTATGGCATATGTGATTATGTATAAAATGAGGTCTGAGGAGCTGTCTTCCATATTTTAAATATTACGTGTTTTTAAAATGTCAGTGAATCTAATCAGTGATTTTTAGTTTTAGTTTTTTTACCCCAACCCTTTTCCATTTGTGAATTGTTATAACGTTTCTGGGGAAAGGCATATCTTTGCATAAGAGGACTTAAGCTCACTCATACTAATTTTTCTCCCTTCTTTTTAACTTACTTTTATTATTTGTTGGGGGATCCTGTTGTTTCTCCTAGTAGAATGGGTCTCACCAGGCATCTGAGATTCACTCAGAGAGTCGACTCTTAAAACAGCAAGAATTTAATGGTACTTACATATCAGCTCAAGCTGGATGCCTCTAAGGGGGGACCCTGCTCAAAATTTTCCATGGGTTCTTGTACCTGTGCAATGTTTGTTTTTGTCCTCTATAGTCCAATCAGTTCTCAACATATACACATTATATTCCTTCAGAATAGTGGTTCTTTGTTGCAGGGCAGGATGGCTTCTGTTACTGCACAGCAGGGTGGCTTCTGTTATCTCAGCAGGCTCTGATCTGGTGCAGCCCTTGGCCAACACATCCCCCCTTTCCCTATTGGCACCACCCAGTACCCACACAATGCCATTCACAGTTGCTCAGTCACCACTGCATACCAGGTTCAGCTGATGCAGAGCTCATGCTGTGGTCTAAGGCTTCACTAAATTTACTCTACTAATGTGAAACAATAGCTACCTGAATTCCTTACATACCAGCGGTTTGTTTCTCCAAATACTGATTTTCTATCATGGTGTGGAAATAGTTTCAGAATAATGTTATTTGGAAATTCACTGTTACTAGGACTGTGAAGTGAGAATTTTAGAAGAGAGGAGTGACACTATTGAGTGAAATTACGTGCAAAATTGGCTCCTCAAGCTGTTGATGTGAATTTAAAGGACATTAGTTGAAAAGAGTATGTTTTTCACATTTCTATGCCCTGAAGTGCCTTATTCTTAGATGTGTTACTATTGAGACCATCATATGTAAATTCTTTTAGTTACTTATGGGCTCATGTGGTGCATATTAGCAGAGCTGGAAAAAATAATAAGATTTCATACTCTCTAGAAATGCAGTAAAATGGCTAGAACTTGTTTTGGTGAAAAATTCTGACACTTTGATGCCAGTGTACTGATCCACAGTGCAGATCTTTTTAACCTATATTGGCACAAGAATAAAAATGAACTGAACACTTCTGAAAGCTGTTTATGTTTATTCATATTCTCCATCTAATCACAAGAATTTCTACACAACCTACCTGTGATTATGGAAGTGCTTTGTCTTTACAATCACTGTGTTATTAACATATCTAGATGGAGCTACAAATAGCTATTCCTGCAGGCTGTACTTTTCAGGGTGGTTATTATGGAACCTGTTTTGCTAATCACTGTATCTCAAACTTCTTTAAACAACCACTTACTCTTTCTGAAGATGAAAAACCCTTGCACCACCTTACCTTGAAATTGTTTGAAGCACAGGCACCCAAAAAGTTAACCACTCAAGATGTGCAAAAACCCTCCATATGTAGCTCCTATCAGTGAATGGCACTAGAAAGCACTTGGATCATATTTTCATACTTTGAAGACCGTCAGATGTATGTAATCTACAGATTCGATAACTAGAAATAATGTAGCTGAAACTGATTTTTAAGCATTGCAGGAGAGAAGGAGCATCCTATTCAATTTTAATTAAAAGGATTAAACCCTGAGTTAGAAGGGAAGGAATGTAAAGTAGGAATAAAAATTTTGAATGAGATAAACTGTACCTAATTGTGAAAATTTTGTCATTACTGAATATAATAGATTTTTAGCATTTACTGGTTAGATGTTAAAAGGGAACTTGAAACTTCCCTATATTAGGGACAAAAACTTACAGAAATGGAAAAGAAACAGGCTGAGGGGAGATGGTGTAGTTCAGCCTGGAGAAGAGAAGGCTCTTGGGACACCTTATAGTGGCCTTCAAGTACCTAAAGCGGGGTGACAAGAAAACTGGAGAGGGACTCTGCCAGGGAGTGTAGCAATAGGACAAAGAGTAATGGCTTTAAACTAAAAGAGGGGAGATTTATGTTATATTTATATATAAGGAAGAAATTATTCACTTAGAGGGTGTTGAGGCACTGGAGCAGGTTGCCCAGAGAAGTTGTGGATGCCCCCTCCCAGAAAGTGTTTAGGACCAGGTTGGATGTGGCTTTGAGCAGCCTGGTCTAGCGGAAGGTTTCCCTGCCCATGGCAGAGGGGCTGTGATTAGATGATTTTTAAGGTTCCTTCCAGCCCAAACCATTCTGTGTCTCTGAAATCCCGGTGTAAGGATGTTATGAAAAATGATTTGAAAGGCTGAAAAAAAAAATTACATCTATCACACAATCCCTAACGAGCTGTTCAGAATATGCATAAGGCAAAAAAAACTTTTAAGAATAGTAACCCATGGCTCAGTTATACTATTTGACACAAACTTCCTAGGCAAGAAGGATAGTGTTTCCTGGAACTGTTGGAAACTAAAAAGTTCATAAGATCTGATGTGATATAATTTCATCTTACAGCCAGTGAAGAATTATACCCTAACGTATATTTTGCAGTAGTGAAATGTAAATGAAGGAAAAGGGTATTTTGAAATGGTTTTGCTAAGTATTCTAACGTGTAGAAAAAAATGTTTTGTGTTTGTTTTTTGTAGAGGTATGAACAAAGTAAATTTAGTACAGTGCCTTTAATATTTATTTTCTTTGTGTATTTACAGGTTGAGGAATTATTATCAATTGCTGATTTTGGACCTGAAGAAGAAAAAGTACTATCTCAAAATGATTCCAGGTGAGTTTTTTGAATCAAAATGCTGCAGATGTCCATTTTCATCACTGTTGACCAGCTTAAATTTTATTTATTATTTGTATTGTGTATTATTTATTATTTGTATAGGGTATTACTTGGCATGACGCAAAGTATATTTTAATTAGATACATATATTTTTGTTATCTCAGAGTTCAGCAACGTGATGCAAGGAAATAAAAGGTAGAAAAGAGACTTTATGGAAGTCCTTGCCAATTAGGGGTCTTTTATTAACAGAAAAACAAAAACAAACAAACAAACAAACAAACAAAAACTAGGATAAAAAAGTAATCATCCCAGAAATTCAATGTAGAATATGGTGTTTTAATTTGTCATTTAAGCTTTGCTAATATCACACCCATTTATTAAAATTGAGAGAAAATATTTCTTACTGTATATGCTCTAGTTTACTTTCCTATTTTAGTGCAGACACATTTTTATAGGTTATTTTGTCTTTGGTTCTTGTGCATAGGTACCTTGCTGCAGGTTTGCAAATATAGAAAGGGTTTTGTATAAAAGTGGACCTCTGTTAAGCTTGAAAAATGACTGAATTATCCTTTGTAACACTATACTTTATATGCTTTTGGAGGCAACTAACACATAAGGCGATATCAGAACATAATTCTAAAAATCAGCTGTGTTTAACATCTAAACTTGAGGCAACACAGTCATAAGTCCTTTTTACTTGCAGACCTAATACTTATTCCAGTATTAGTATCTTAACTTTTATGAGAGAAATATTTTTGGAACTTCTTAGAATTCGATATTCACTGTGTCTGCAATCATTAAACATTAAAAAAAAAAAAAGCTTCACGGCAGTAATATTTGTTTCTTGCTATTAGTCTTATGAGAATATAAGCCTTGTATTTACCAATATAAATAGATTGCTCGCCTTCCGTTTGTCCACTTTTATACTGGTAGAAGTTTGGATTGTTGCACTTGTACATAGAATCACAGAATCGTATAATGCTTTGGATTGGAAGGGAACTTAAAGATCATCTAATTCCACGCCATGGGCAGGGACACCTTCCATTAGATATACCTGCATACATTTTAGTGATCAGTCTCTCTAAATCAACAAAAAGTTACTTAATTTAGCATTCTTCTACGAGGGATTTTTGGCTCTTGAGGGACAATGATGATGATCTCCTAGCATAATGATTATGTGAACTGGAGGCTCTCAAAACCAAGAGCCTTGCACTTGTGTGCTGTAGTCTGTTGGTAGAAAAGACTTTTCAGACTATCAGTTGCAAATCAGAACCTGCTTTTTGGTGGAAATTGCTTGTGACAAACTTCCCCACAGGGCACCTAACAGCTTGTTCTGTTTGTATCTTGTGGGAATACTTCTGTCTAGCTTAAGGTGCTACATGGTCATTGGTATGTGTGTCTGATGTGTACTAGGCACAGGCAGCTGTTTTTCACTTGAAAAAGCTAGGAGTGGTCTAATTTCCTTGCGGCTCCCAGATCCAGTGCTCACTCTGGAATTAAATTTTAATCTGGAATGATGTAGTTGTTTGCCCCCACCCACCCCTGAATCTGTTGAAAGGCTGACAAGATTATACGTAGCCGGTCTACACATAGTGCAGTGGTACTGCTTCCTTCTTAACATAAGGAGCACAATGCTGAATACAGGACATTAATAAAGTCAAACTGAAAACTCCAGTTTATTTATAGATTCCTCAAGTTGTCCCAGTTTGTATTGTTCCTTTAATTATATGCAGGGGGAAAAATACATTTTTTTTTCCTTTTCACAGTGAACCATTCTCTTCAGCAACTCAATCTTCTGATTCACCCATGCGATCTAATCTTTTTGGTATTGATCATGAACTGCTGAATAAGCAGATAATGGACTACAAAAGACTGAAAGTGTCAAGAGGTACAGAAGGCATTTGCCGGATACAAAAACAGGAGCAGCAGCTGTCAAAGATTGAAAAGAAAATGAAAAAGAAAAAAATGAGGAATCCTCCTGATGATGACATCACACCACAGAAATACTTAATGGACAGATCCGAAGCTGATTATTTGGATGATAACAATGATTCAATCTCAGACTATGAGATAGAAGATGAATTACAGGAAGGGGTAAATGAATTGGAGGCAGGTGATGGCGAAACTCAAAGTCAGCCTCCTGTTAAACTGAAATGAAGTGGAAAAAGACACTTTAAAATGGAGGTTGACAATGGTAAATATAATTAATTAATTAACTAAAACACTGAAAGATTACTTTTGTATAGCCTATTTACCACTTTCTCTTTCAAAAAAGAAGTTTGCCACACATGGAGGTTTGCTAGCACAAGATGATGTGTAAGAAAAGTTAAAATGGTGTCTGTGACGTTCTTTTAAGCAGCTTTAAAGCAGAGACAGTTGTAGTGATTCCAGCTAGACAGCAGTTTTTAATTACAAAACATACATAGTGCAACACTGTATGCTAAAACTTCTTGCAACTCTGTTATTTCCAATAAAATTATTGCTTCCGTGAAGAAATTTTATTTTATTGATTGATTTTTTTAAGTCATCTGGATAAGAATAATCACTAAGTGATGGTACCTGCTATTTCAAGATCAGGTCAGGAAGAGGGAAATGAAATACTGATAGTGGAGTTCAAAGAGCAGCCTTCAGCACAGGAAGACCCAAAGAGGATGTTCTCTAGGGATCCTAGTCTAATGGGGGCACTCATTCCACAAGAAGGTAAAACCCATTGAGACTATGGCCAGTAAAGTTACAACCCTGAAAGAAAAATCAAGTTATTTATGTTAATATTTAGAAAATGACAATTGTGCAAAGAGAATTGTAATCAGAAAAGAATAGAGAACTGCTGACCTCTTGAGAAAAATTGGGCAAAGCACTGACTGTGACTGAAAAAATGTACTGAAAATTCAAAGGTGGAAAAAAAGGAGCAAGGAAGAGTGCCTCAGTAACTGTTTAAGATTTAGAAGTGAATAAGGAATCATATAAAATTGAGAAATGACCCTCCTTGGATATATTGACCTTTTATTAAGGTTAGGATAGGGTTAGGGTTGAGTTAGTGTTAGGATTAAGGTTATGGATAGGGTTAGGGATTTGGGTTAGGGTCAGGTTAGGGTTTATGGTTAGGGTGAAGTCTAGTTTAAGGTTAGGTTAGGGTTAGTGGTTATGGGTAGGGTTAGATTAGGGTTAGGGTTAGTGTAAGGGTTCAGGTTAGGGTTGGATTAGCGTTTGGATTAGGGTTAGGTCTAGGGTTGGATTAGAGTTTTGGTTAGGGTTAGGGTTTGGGATAGTGTAAAGGTTGGATTAGGGTTAGGGTTAGAGTTGCGTTTAGATTTAGGGTTAGGGTTAGAGTTAGGGTTAGGTTTAGGTTTCACATTACATTTAGTGTTTGGATTAGGGCTAGGATTGGATTATAATTGCAATTAGAGTTAGGGTGAGAAGTACAGTTAGAGTTTGGGTAAGGGTTCGAGTTAGGGTTACGGTTAGGGTTAGGTTGACGGTCAGGGTTAGTGTTAGCTCTAGGAATGGATTAGAGTTTCACTTAGGGTTAGTGTTAGGATATGTTTGGGGTTAGGGTTAGGTTTAGGGTTACAGTTAGGTCTTAGGTTGGATTTGGGGTTAGGGTTGGATTAGAGTTAGCGTAAATCTTTAGAGTTAGGTTTAGGTTTAGCTTTAGGGTTATGGTTAGGGTCAGGGTTAGGGCTGGGTCTTGGGTTAGGGCTTGGATTAGATTAGAGTTGGGATTAGGGTTAGGGTTTGTGTTAGGGTTAGGGTTACATCTAGGGTTGGATTAGAGTTTCAGCTAGGATTTGGGTTAGCATTAGGTTTTGTGTTATGGTTTGGGTTAGCGTTAGTTTTAGAGTTAGGTCTGGGTTAAGGCTAGGATTGGATTAGAGTTGCGATTAGGGTTATGGTTAGAGTTAGGGTTTGTGTTAGGGTTCTGGTTCTTGGTTAAAATTACAGTTAGGGTTGGGTTTAGAGTTAATGTTAGTAGTAGGATCAGGGTTTAGGTTCGGGTTAGCTCTAGAGTTAGGACTAGGATTGGATTAGAGTTGCAGTTAGGGTTAGGTTTGGTGGTTTTTTTTGGTTATGGTTACAGTTAGATTTATGGTTATGTTTATGGCTAGGGTTGGATTAGGAATAGAGTTTAGGGTTTTGGTTGGGGTACTGTTAGGGTTAGAGTTTGAGTTTTGTTAAGTGGTATGGTTCTGGTTAGGCTTAGGAGCATTGTTATGTTTAGGGTTAGGGCTAGGTTTTTGGGTGGATTAGCTTTAGGTTAAGGTTAGTTTTAGGGTTTGGGCTAGGTAAAGGTTTATGGTTAGGTTTAGTCCTTCAGGTAGGTTTAGGTTTGGATTAGCATTGAGATTGGTGTTATGTTTAATGTTAGGATTAGGGTTGGATTATTTTTAGGGTTAGTTTTAGGATTAGGGTTAGTGTTGAATTATCATTAGCATTAGGGTTATTGTTTAGGGTTAGTGTTAGTTTTCAGTTAGGTGTAGGGTTAAGTTTAGGGAAGGGTAGGGGTTAGAGTTAGGTTTAGAGTTTGGTTAGGTTTAGGGTTTTCTTATAAAGCAATTGCAATTTAATTGCACATTTGTATAAAAACAGAAGTGTTTAAACTTTAATATATGTTACAACTAATTCAGTAGTAAAAATGAGTTCTACGACAATTAAAAAACATTCAGTTCTGTTTTAATAATCCCACTTTAGTTTATTTTGATGTTTTCTTTACCTGTAATAACATGGAGAGGGTACGGGCTATCAATGTCCAGATGTTATTCATATAAAGTATTTAAAGCTTGTTTTGAATACAGGTGAGGACCTTACAAATATATGCATCACTTTTATTAGGATACACGTTAAAGCTGCAATTCATGTCCATACTTGCCTAACTTGAAGCATGCCCCACTGATTTTGGTGTACCTAGTTCTTACTTTCCAGGAGTTCTTCCTGAATTCCATAGGAGCAACAAGCTTTGAAGGTGATGCCATAATTTGTTTTCCAGTGAGCGATGGTATTTATCAAATCAGAAGGAGTTAATGTGCAGTATTACTATCTATCAACGTTAGGCATGAATTTGTTGCAACTTGTCAACAAAGCTCTTAACATTTTGAGTGTATGATCGGTACTTGTTAAATGAATCCACAGATTACTAATGTCCCTATCTTTAGCTTCTGCTGTACAAAATGTGGGACTGTCCTGTTTGCCTAATAAAGTAAAATTAACAATCTAAGTATTAGGCTTTTGAAGAAACAAAGAGAACAGAGTCAATCTGCTTCTTAATTAGTTCGGATG
This sequence comes from Aythya ferina, assembly GCF_964211825.1. Lineage (NCBI taxonomy): Eukaryota > Metazoa > Chordata > Aves > Anseriformes > Anatidae > Aythya > Aythya ferina. Next base: position 47,791,395 of record NC_140297.1, on the reverse strand, counting down.
TCTATAACCATGGTTCCAACCTGGTTATTTTTCTGAAGACCCACTACTGTCTGGTGTTGATTTTGAATGAGTATATGAGGTCATATTGTCCTTCTACTTTGCTTTAGTAAGTCATTTTTCTGAACTGAAGTGTGTCTCTAGCAGAACCACTGTGCTGAAGAGTCTGATTATGAGAGTTTTATTAACACTCTCCAGATGTGTCCCACTCAAAGAGAGGTATGTCCCCTTACTCATGTGACTCAGAAAAAACACTGACAAAAAATAACATCATGCCAGGGAAATTAGATAACAAAGATGCACATCTCACCAAACTTTTCTATCCAAGGAATTAAATGTTATAAAGCCAAGGTAAATAGCATAAAAGCTCAACAGAGAGAAAGGAGCATATTGCTCAATGCTTTGTCATTTTGTCCTTTATCATTTTGTCTAACCGCAGCAGGATAAGCAAAGACAGAAGTTTAAAGGATTTTAAAATTCTATAGAATAGTCCCTATCAAACCAGGAGAAAATCTTCATTAACAAGGAATAATGAACTACATGTGTGTTTTTATTGCATTCAACCACTACTGATAGCACTTTGCTGTACTCATTTATACTTCAAAAGCTATTATGTTTAAAGAACTTCTCATTAACACCTAACCATTACACTTCAAGCATAACACTTCAAACTATTGGAGTAAAACAACAGTAATGTTTGTCTATTGTGGTAATGACTTGGGGCATACTTTCTTCTGGCTGTATTATGTCCTTCAGTTAGTCTACCTTACCTTGTGAGCTTTGCTCAAACTCACTGGAAAATAAAATCCAATTGAGAATGCTTCTATTTAATTTTGATAAATTTCTCTCTGGCTCTAAAGAACATGTAAGGAAAAAGAGAGCAAAGCCTAGGGGATGAGGTGTAGTAAAAAGGCAATGTGATGGCAGGAGTGTTGAGCTCTGTGGTCTCTTGCAAAGAAGACAAGTTCTGTGACTGAGATTTATGAGCTGTCATGGTTTTAAGCAAGTTACCTGGGACAACCTGGTATAATTTCAAGTGAAGATTACTCTATTCTGCAGGTTTAGACAATAACTGTAGCCTTTTGCTGAATTATCTGCAATAGTAAGATTTATAAACTTTTTGTTATCTTCAGTGTGTTAGTGGCTTTCCAAAGAAAGCAATGCATAAATGCCTGTTCCCATCTCTCCCACTAAGCCAGAAGACAGTATTTATCCCATTTGACATGAGGGTTGGTAGGTGCTTGCTTTGGTGCTAGACAGGGAAGCCTGTAAGTGTCTGTCTCCACTGGTGTGTGCCTCTGGGGAGGGAGGCTTTGTTGTTTCTACTGCTTACCCCCTTTCAGTGAAAACTTTCATCCAGGATTTTGCAGAAGTAATGCAAGTTCACAAGATGTGGTTCACAAGATCATACTAAGTTTATTCATATTGATAACTTGTAACTGAAAATTATCATCTGATTCTGAAGAGAGGCTTAAAACAATGAGAAAGAAGGAGCTGTTACTGCTGAACTCTAGGCAGCCTACTGGCCTTCCCTCCTAAGACATGTTCTTCAGCTGCAATCAGAATAATAAGAGTCTCTTAGGAATATGGGATGGCTCCTGATGAAAACAAAAACAAAAAAACAGTACAACACAGCTTGAATTCTTCTCATGTTGACCAGATGAGGTCACGATGGCAACGACAAAATCACAGAGCATTTGAGGTGGGAAGGGACTTCTGGAGTCTGTTGAGTCCAAACCCCTGCTCAAAACAAGGTCAGCTACAAGCTGGTTGCCAAAGGCTATATCCAGTTGGGCTTCAAATATTTCCAAAGATGAAGACTCTAAAGCCTTTCTCATCAACTTGTTCCAATATTCAAACACTCCAATAATTAAAAAAAAAAAAAAAAAGAAGAAAAAAAAAAAAAGAAAAGTATTTTCTTCAGAAATTTCTCACATTTCAGCTTCTGCCTGTTGCCTCTTCTCCTGTCAACAGACACTACTGAGAAGAGTCTGGCTCGGTCTTCTCTATACTTCCTGTCAGATATTTATTGTAAACACTGAAAAGATCATCTCTGGAGCCATATTAATGCTGAGCTCTCTCAGCCTCTACTTGTATGAGTGTTTATGTAATTTTTTTTTCCCTAGGCAGCACAACATGCGTAAAGAGGTAACATACAGACTGGTACGTCTTTCTAGCAATGCTAGTTTTCCTTGGTAGACTCCACAGGGTTATTGCAGCTTACAGAGTGTGCATCTCCTTGAAGAAATCTTGAATAACTTTGGCATAAACAAATATTCAAAAGCAGAGCTAAACAGTGTTTTGCTTAGACTCCATCTCCTCATTACGAGACGTAAGAGCCAAATTGTTCATCACTGCTAGTCATTAATGTAGCATGGTCTCTGCCATCAGACACCTCAAACGTGGTGGAAAGTCACTTGGTTTGTTCAGCTTAGAGAAGGATGAGGAGAGACCTCATTGTGGCCGACATCCTCCTCACGTGGAGAGTAGAGAGGCAGGCACTGATCTCTTCTTTCTGGTGATCAGCAATAGGATCTGAGGAAGCAGCATGAAGCTGTGACAGGGCTGCGGCATGTCTTGGTGCAAAACTGAAATCAAAATTTGGCAGCTTAGTTCATTCAAAGAATCTGTGTTGAAGGACATTTATTCAACAGATCATAAGCAATAAAATTGTGCATTGTTTGCTCAATGGAAAGTCAGTTCCATTATTTTTCTTCTTCTCACTGCTGAGATGCATTGCAAGGAAAATGGAACTATCTTCCACTCTTTCCTCTTCCAAACTCACCTGTTTGCAAAACTTCCAATGGAAATCAGGCAATATTTATTTATTTGTTTATTTTAATATTGTAACGTAGAATGGCATTAAAAATTATGAGGGAGCAAGCTGGAACAAGCTCTGCACATCATGACATCAGTGTTCGAATGATAACAGGACACAGCTAAGTACTCTCTGTGTGCCACTCTGATTTGGATACCTGAACTTTGACTTCCTCATTGGTACTTCTGACTTCTTTGTCAAAGAAATTTTGTGCTTTTATATTTCTGTCACAGCAGCAGTAGATGGTGGGAGTCAACACTTGTATTAGAATACAAAATGAATATGTATCACTTAGTAAGCATCAGATCCTCAGATTGATGTTTGCCTTTTGGTATATGATTCTTCATAATTGTGTCCCTTTTGTGTTAGGATCTGTAGGATGAAAATCTTTAAAAGTCATTATTCTGATTGCATTGCATATCAAGTTCATGCTTTTTATTTATGCTGACATACTGTTTGCTGGCAGATTCATGAGAAGTTTGTCATAGTAAAGAAATACCCCAATTTGCAAGCCCAAAAGGTTAGGCTTGCTTCTACTTTTCCCTATTTTTTTCCCTATTTTCCCTATTTTTCCCAATAGGTTTGCCGTTCAGTTTTATACACTATGCATTTACTTTGTGTTTTTGATTTTTCTGGGAACATTTCCAGTAAGTTTCCAGTAAAGTGAGATGAGACGAACTGAGGCAGAACAGAACAAGCCTATCAAATAGCACTGCCTTTTGTGGTTGTGGTCCTTTCTGGTCTCCAGGTCCTAGCATTTTTGATATCTGACTGTGAGCCATCTCCTGTGTAATTGTTAGCTGTAACAAAGTTTTATATGATAGTACCCAAAGAACATTTTTTTTTCATATTATTTCATGTGACTTTTTACTTTCCTTTTCAAGACTACCTTCCTACCCTTACCTTGCCTTACCTTATCTTAACAGATTACTGTTTTTAACAGTATTCTTCAGTTTCCTCTCTTCAGACAGGTTGGCAGTTTCAAGGGAAACTAGACACTTATAAAAGAGTCGATGATAAACTGCTATATAAAAGAGGAATGAAAAAAGAATACACCTCACGTTAATGGAAATAAATACTTTAATGTATGTGCTTATCTTATGGAAAAGTATATTGATATTTTGTCTTCAAAGCAGAGACTCCCATTCCAAAGAATTGAAGGCAGTGTAATTTTTCAAGCTCACTAGCCTGCTCTAGATAATTATAGTCTGACTATGGTTTCTGGTCAGCTGAAAGTGAGTCAGCTGAAAGTGTGAGCCGAGAGCCTATAGGTGAGGATTAAAGGGCAAGCCAACAGAGGTGACATTGTGGTGGGTGTTTAGTACAGACCACCAGATCAGGAAGAAGAAGTGGATGAGGCTTTCTGCAGGCATCTGCAAGTTGCCTTACAATCACAGGCACTTGTTCTTATGGGGGACTTCAACCACACTGATATTTGCTGGGAAGACAACACAGCTCAGAACAAACAGTCCAGGAAGTTACTGCAGAATGTTGAGGATAACTTCTTGATGCAGGTGGTAGGTGAGCAAACAAGGAGAGGGGCCCTGCTGACCTGGTACTAACAAACAGAGGTGGTCTATTTGGAAATGTGAAGGTTGAGGGCAGTCTTGACTGCAGTGATCACGAGATGTTGGAGTTCAAGATCCTGCGAGGAGGAAGCAGGGCAAAAAGTAGGACTGCAACCCTGGATTTCAAGAGAGCTTCAGGGACATAATTGAAGGAATCCCCAGAGCCAGGGATCTAGAGGGAAAGGGTCCAGGAGAGTTGGCTTATATTCAAGCACTGCTTCCTCCAACCTCAGGATTGGTGCATCCCTCAGAGAAAGAAGTCAAATGAGTGAGGCAGAAGACCTGTGTGGACGGGCAAGGAGCTCTTAGGAAAACTTAAACAGAAGAAGAAAGTGTACATGACATGGAAGAAGAGACAGACCACTTGGGGGGAAAATAGGAACATTGTCAGAGAATGCAGGGATGCAATGAGTAAGGCCAAGGACCAGTTGGAATTAAACATTGCAAGATACATCATGGACAACAAGAAGGACTTCTTCAAATACATCAGCAGCAAAAGGGAGACTAAGGAAAACGTGGGTGCACTGCTAAATGAGGTGGGTGCCTTGGTGACGGTGGATACAGAGAAGGAGGAGTTACTGAATGTCTTCTTTGCTTCAGTTTGTACTGCTAAGGCTAGCCCCCATGCACTACTGAGCCTGGAAACCAGGGAGAAAACATGGAGAGAGGAAGACTTTCCCCGGGTTGAAGAGGATTGGGTTAGAGGTTATTTAGGCAAGCTAGATACCCACAAATCTATGGGCCCCAATGGGATGTACCAAAGGGTGCTGAGGGAGTTGGTGGATGGGATTGCTGGGCTGCTTTCTGTCATCTATCAGTGGTCATGGTCATCTGGAGAGGTCCGGGATGCCTGAAGACTTGCTAATATGAAGCCCATCTATAAGAAGGGTTATAAGGAGGACCTGGGGAGCTACAGGCCTGTCAGCCTGACCTCGGTGCCAGGAAAGCTGATGGAACAGGTCATCTTGAATGCAGTCTCGCAGCATATGCGGGACAACCAGGGAATCAGGCCCAGTCAGCATGGGTTCATGAAAGGCAAGTCCTGCCCAACCAACCTCATCTCCTTCTATGACCGGGTGACCCTCCTGGTGGATGAGGGAAAGGCTGTTGATGTAGTCTGCCTAGACTTCAGCAAATCTTTTGATACAGTCTCCCACAGTATTCTCCTGGAGAAGCTGGCAGCCCATAGCTTGGACATGTACACTCTTTGCTGGGTTAAAAACTGGCTTGATGGCTGGGTCCAGAGAGTAGTTGTGAATGCAGTGAAATGCAGCTGGTGAATGGTCATGAGTGGTGTTCCCCAGGGGTCGGTGTTGGGGCCCCATCCTCTTTAATATCTTTATTGATGATTTGGATGAGGGACTTGATTACACCCTCAGTAAGTTTGCAGATGATACCAAGTAGGGGGGAAGTGTTGATCTTCCGGAGGGTAGAAAGCCACTGCAGAAGGAGTTGGACAGGTTGGATCAATGGGCAGAGGCCAATGGGATGACGTTCAACATGGCTGAGTGCTGAGTCCTGCAGTTTGGCCACAACAACCCCATGCAGTGCTACAAGCTTGGGGGAGAGTGGCTGGAAAGCTGTGCAGAGGGAAGGGATCTGAGGGTGTTGGTAGATACTCGCCTGGACATGAGCCAGCAGTGTGCCCAGGTGGCCAAGAAGGCCAACGGCATCCTGGCTTGTATCAGAAACAGTGTGGCCAGCAGGACCAAGGAGGTGATCATCCCCTTGAACTCTGCTCTGGTGAGGCCGCACCATGAGTGCTGTGTTCAGTTTTGGGCCCCTCACTACAAGAAGGACATCAAGGCCCTGGAACATGTCCAGAGAAGGGCTACAAAGCTGGTGAGGGGCCTGGAGCACAAGTCCTGTGAGGAGTGGCTGAGGGAACTGGGGTTGTTTAGTCTGGAGAAGAGGAGGCTCAGGGGAGACCTTATTGCTCTCTACAACCACCTGAAAGGAGGAAGGTGTGGGGAGCTGGGGGTCGGCCTCTTCTCACAGATAACCAGCCACAGGACTAGAGGGAATTGCCTCAAGTTGCACCAGGGGAGGCTTAGTTTGGTAATTAGGAGACATTTCTTCTCAGAAAGAGCAGTCAGGCATTGGAACGGGTTGCCCAGGGAGGTGGTGGAGTCACCGTCCCTGGGGGTGTTCAAGGAAAGGTTGGATGTGGTGCTTACGGATGTGGTTTAGTGCATGATATTGGTGGTAGGGGAATGGTAGGATGAGATGATCTTGGAGGTCTTTTCCAACCTTAATGATTCTATGATTACTTTTTTTTTTTTTTTTTTTTTTTTCTGGTAGTGTCAGTTCTGTCTGATGAGCTCCAGATAACACCACTAATGCTTTGTCTTGGCCTCAGTTCAGTAGCTTTAAAGCAGAGCAGTAACTGTGTAAGTGAGATATGCTGAACTAGCATGCTTGGTGACTTGGAGCATTGTGAACGCAAGTAACTTGAGCTCAGGAGACTTGACCTCTTCCCTCCTACCTGTTCTACCTGTTTTGTTTTTTGTTGGTGGTGGTTTTTTTTTTTTTTTTTTTTTTTTTTTTTTTTTTTTTGGCTTTGTTTTGTTTGTTTTGGTAGATAGGTGATAATCTGGTAAAGAGGTTCCATCAGATGTTTATTCTCAGGCATGTTAATGACAACTGGGTTTGTGTCAGTCGTTTATTCAGAAAGGCATACAACGTTGATTGAATTATTCTGTTCTGAAATGGCCACTCCTGCAATCATTCTCAAGTCTTTTATTTACAAATAAAACACAAATCATTTTAAATTCTATAGACCTTTCCCTGTTTTATGAGGAGGACACTCTGCCACTGCAGATCCACTTGGCACTGTTCTGCTGTTAGGTTAGTTTGGTCCATATTAAATAGTTTAAAATATCAAACCCAACAGGTCTTAAGATGAGTGTGTATAATGAGCGTGTATATAACTAAAATAATGAGTGTCATCTGAGTCACAGTTACTTTTACATTGCTCTGGACATAGCAATCTATGTATATGTATATGCATATATGTGATTTACAAAAAGGAAAGGAAAGGAAAGGAAAGGAAAGGAAAGGAAAGGAAAGGAAAGGAAAGGAAAGGAAAGGAAAGGAAAGGAAAGGAAAGGAAAGGAAAGGAAAGGAAAGGAAAGGAAAGGAAAGGAAAGGAAAGGAAAGGAAAGGAAAGGAAAGGAAAGGAAAGGAAAGGAAAGGAAAGGAAAGGAAAGGAAAGGAAAGGAAAGGAAAGGAAAGGAAAGAGAAGGAAAGAGAAGGAAAGAGAAGGAAAGAGAAGAGAAGAGAAGAGAAGAGAAGAGAAGAGAAGAGAAGAGAAGAGAAGAGAAGAGAAGAGAAGAGAAGAGAAGAGAAGAGAAGAGAAGAGAAGAGAAGAGAAGAGAAGAAAAAAGAAAAGAAAAGAAAAGAAAAGAAAAGAAAAGAAAAGAAAAGAAAAGAAAAGAAAAGAAAAGAAAAGAAAAGAAAAGAAAAGAAAAGAAAAGAAAAGAAAAGAAAAGAAAAGAAAAGAAAAGAAAGTCATTTTAAACACCTCAATGTCTGTAAATGAAGTAGCACTTTAATGGTGAGTTGGCTCATGGTGTAGCATTGTGGACAGGAACTCTTCCACCTGAATCAGTGCTGCACAGCCTCTAAGGAACAGTCGCAAGTAGCATGTCTTCCTGTTAAGCATTTTTCCCTTGATGAAGACTACAGTGCAAAGAGGCCAGAATAGCTTCAGTGTCTGATCTGTTGCTCATTTTGGCATATTTAGTACTCTGTAGGTTCCAGAGAGGTAGAAGGGATGAGGGCTGTTTTCAATGTTGTTACTCATGATGGCTTATAAACCACCTGACAAAGAAAAAAAGCAGTTAACCTTTTTTTTCCTTTTTTTTTTTTTTTTTTTTTTTTTCTTCTTCTTTTTTTTTTTTTTTTCTTCTTCTTTTTCTCCACTTTCCCCCCAGCGGAGATTTATTTATTTGTTTGTTTGTTTGTTTGTTTATTGGTGCATGTGTGTGTGTGTGTCAGCTAAACTGGTATGTATCATTCGTTGTTAGTGGAAATGTCCAGACTTCCTACAGGTTGATGATTAATCTTAGGTACACAGGAGGTGTTAATTCTTTCCCCATTTTATATTTAGAAAAAAATAATTTATGTTCAGTAACTTTCAAATTGTGAAAACTGTGGTGGATGCCTTGTTATGATTCACAGGTAGTAGTCACAGTTTCTTTTCTTTTACAGTAAGAGAAATTGCCAAGTGGGCAATTGTTTTCCACCGTCCTATGCATGGTAGTGATGAACCAGGGAAATGCTTTCTTCATAGAACCCTTGAGCCCCTTGCATCTTATTTTCTCTCCCTTTCCCTTTGAGGAAGAGGAGTGAGAGAGCGGCTGTGGAGGAGCTCAGATGCCCACCTGAGTAAAACCACCACAGTAGAATACTATCAGGATAAGATTGAAGACCCTAGCTTTGATAAGGTGGTTTCAGAATGTTGTCTAAGTCAGCTTCATAATTTGTCTTCTATTCAAGCAATACCTAGAATCTGAAGAAAAGAGATTGTATGCACCTAACTTATTCAGAATTCGCTTTGCTACATTGGCAGAACCAATCCATTCTTTTTCCAACTCAGGTATTTCTGGTCCAGACTAGCCATCAAAAACAGCCAACTTATCTTCTTGCTGTACTGTCAGCTGATCTGTGTACCTCTCTCACTCAACATAAATTTAATCTCTCACAAAACAGAAGGCAAACCTTTCTGTTTGCTTTAGGAATATGTAAAAACCAGGCATCTCTGAATCTTGCACCATGGAATTCTCTCTTAACCTTTTTAAATATTGTGACTTGGATTTATTTGTCTATGCTGGGAGAGGAAGCAACATAACTACAATTTTTTCATTTATACAGCTGAAATATCTGTTTTCCAGGAACAGATTGCAAGTCATCAGTGCGGGACACTGGCTAAACTGTCTAGACAGACTGCTACAATTCCAAAGCGACCTTTCATTCTGTTTATTATTATTATTATTATTATTTATTTTTTTCCCAGCAATATTTCATTAAGCCTCTGAATCAATGCAAGAGTAGGCATAGATTGGGGTGTTGTATAGCCATATCGTTATAATTGAAAATTTATGTCTTTTCTCTTGTGCCGATGGCAAAGAAGCTTCAGCACTAGAAATATTCAGATGCTATATTTTTAAAGTGAAGAAACTTTTAACTTTTTGAGATTGACTATGCAGACTCGTAGTCTCCATATTTAATAAAATTGCTAATTTTTTGGACATGAAGATATTGCCTTTCAAATCAATGGGAAAATTCCTTAACATGTGAATAACATAGGATGAAATATTTAAATATTCATTCAATGATTTCAAGTTCATATGTAGCACGCTCTGTGGAAAAATTAAGCTGTAATTTCTTTCAAATCACTTTGCAAACAGTTTATCTGGACTGGCCAAACTCAGCTTAGCTACATGGAATTAGCTGAAAGACATTGATTTTATACCTTGTCAAGGACTAGATATAGTATCTGTTCAGTCAGGTAATTTCAAAAACTCTACTTACTGTTAAATCTGGTGATACTGAGCCACAGAGTTTGGCTCTGACTATTCTCTCATAAGTTACTCTACAGTTTTGATTAATATCAGCAATTCTATGCTTTGTTTTGTCTTATCTCCCATGAAATGCCCAGCACACCATGCTAAGCTGAGATGGGGTATGCATCCCGAAATGTTGCTTTTCCTTAAAGAGTATACCCCATCCAGATCCAGTCACTATTGTGCCTATATACATGTATGTACATGCAAATACAAATATAATCTGTACTAAGAATTTACTAAATATTATTTCTGAACAAAGAAAAATACTTAAAATCTCTGCATAGGGAATGTGTATATGCTTTAAATAGAAGCTTGTATATACTGGCTTATAGCTGTCTCTCTAATAACTGTTTGATGGAAACACTGTCTTTAGTGGAACAGCAGAAAAGCTGAGTAGGTTAGTAAGAATCTGCGTATATAAACACTTATTTATCACACAAATTACATGTGACGTGCATGTGGGATAGCATTAAGCACTGTAGGAAATTTATTTGCTGATAAAACTTAAACAAGGAGAAATAATACTGGTGCATTCTTTATATTATATTCTCCAGTTTAGTAAGTTCAAAGGAGAGTAGAAATGTTAAAATTCTAGTAAGTTTTATTAGCCTTATAAGTATCACACATTATGAACTGAATATGTTCTCCTAAAGAAAGTGTTATTCAGTGTTGATCACTTTGATGTTGGTAGAAACAATACCATGTACTTTCAGGATTACATCGGGAAATTTGGACCAAACCTGAAGGAAATGGGATAGCTGGTTGAAAAGGCAGTGACTGGAAAGATGTAATACATTGCTATAACTGATTTTATTTTTTAATTCTATTTCCTCTTTGAATAATAGTGAATATATGAAGAATAAAATATCAGAATTGTGTGTGCTAACACACAAATTAAAATTACTAGGAGTAATTTTAAATCTATATTTGTAGATAAAAACACATTGATAATTATTGTTTACTTTAATAAATAATGATTTTACTTCAGCTGATAATTAATATTGCAATATATATATATATATTCTTTTGGAAACCTTTACAGTATGCTCATATAGAAAAATATTTGTATAGAATCTGAGGAGAGGTAATTTCATTAGGTATCCAAACTAATACAATTCTTTTAGGAATAAACATCAAGCACAAGTTAATCTTACCTAGATACTGTATTTTGACATATGCCTAAGATGTTTTGTTAAAATTACCTAATGAGGACTGAGGTTAGAGATTGGCACATGCCTCTCCTTTTGTTATTAATGCATCTAACTTCAGCACAGAAATGAAAATCCATTGTGCACTTTCCAAATTAGAGTTTGAATTTTAATGAATTCTCAGAAAAGTCACATGCCCTCTAGCTATGACAGCTGCTTGCAGCAAAGAGTGGAAACTCAAAGAGTTGGGATTTGTTACAATTAATAACACAATAGCTTCCTGGGAAGGAGCTTCTCTACCATTTCTGTTGTTGTTTGTTTGTTTATATAATGCTCTGTCATCCTTTTCACTTCTCCAGCACTCACTTGGTAGTGTGTATTACGCTGTGAAAGCAACCAGATTTTTTGAATATGGTTACTTTTTGCATAACTTGTTTGTGTTCCATTTTGCTTTTTTTTTTTTTTTTTTTTTTTTTCTTTTATTTGTGTTTTGCTTCTTGGCTTCATTTTATTTTCCCAGAGTTATCACTCTTTCATTCTTAGTAAGAACTTGCTTCATTGTCTACTGCATTCAGTAATAGTCTTTCTAGAACTCAGTGGAATCTTGGGTCAGTTTAAGGGAACAGGCTCTATCAGCATCACCAAACCCTGAGCACAGTAGATATTCTGTTATTTTCACTGGATTTAAGTGAAAAACTGCACTTCAGACCTTAATACATAGTGTTAAGACATATTATGTACATATTGCGTTTGAACTGAAGAATCCAGGAGTTGTGACTGTAGGGTATTGTTGCTTAGGAAGTATGGACTAGAGAATGCAGGGAGCAATGCGGGGGTGACAGTGGGAGAACGGTGCATGGACCCTTTGGAAACTCTTCATGAGGCATCTAGGTCAGTTCCATTTTGGGACCATATTCCAGGACTTAGAAGGCAGCTATAGAACTTAATTCTTCTGTCTTTACTATAGGTACTGATGATTCCCTTCTGCCAAAACCACTGTTAGCTGTACACCTGCAGGTAGGTACTCTTTGCTCCTGTTGCTCCGTTTGAGTAGAACTAATGTGAAAGAGCTGAAGTTGTGAATCTTGCCTTCAAGAAGAAGACAGGACTAAAGTGCTCAGAAGTCACTGAGAACTGCCAAAGCCCTTGCTTGCTGTTGTCCCTTCCTCTAGAGCTGAACTGGCACATAGGATAAGCAAAAATGTTACTTGACATGTTAAATGTTAAATGCTAATTAAAATCCTACTAAAAAGGTGCAATTAGCTGAACAAATACTTACGTCTGCTATGAGAGCAAAGTTACTTGTAAATAAAATACAATCCACCAATTTCTTATGTCCATAGAAAGTGCCTTGGAGAACTACTTGTCTTGAAATACATTTCAGTGTCTAACCCCAGTGTATTTAGTTGCTCAAAGCTATCACTTTTATGTAAGAGACAATAACTGATCTTTTTTACTTTTTCTTCTTCTCTACATTGTGTGGTTTTGACTTCTCTTTTAATTCTACTGTGGTCCTCAGAACCACTTATTTTTATTAATTATATAAATATTTTTTATATTTTGACACTGCTGTTGATTTATAGGAAAAATACATGGCGTCTCCATTTTATCCCAATCCATTTGTATTCTTCTGTGTCATCCTCATATTTTAATTCTGCATGTTGCTATCCTGTTTGTCTTCTGTAACTGGAGGAATTTGAAGTCTACCCACCAGTTTCACTTTAGAAAGTCTTAAGCACATGCTATTAGACCTATTTTCAATGTGTATAATTAAGTGCTGGTCCTGCAATGTGAAAATGTAACCTCCCGTTCCAAGTAAATGAGCAATAACTCAAATTAATTCAAACAGGAGCTGAGTTTATGGAGCACACTGTAGGATTTGACAGCTGGAGATAAGTACATAACAGATTTACAACTGAAATTACCACATAGATAGATTAATTTATGCATTTTATAAGGTACCTCCCCTTTTTACTAGAGTGCTAGAAAACGGGCTGATTTCCAAAGTTGCCTGGAGATGGTCCTTGGCAACCAAATCTAGACAGCGCTTCTTGAGCAGTGGGGTTGGACCAGATAACCTCCAGAGGTCCCTTCCAACCTCAACCATTTAGTGATTCTGCAAAAGTTAAGAGGTTCCAGTTTTGCAATGCAGCGGTGGAAGGCCCCTTTCACAACCTTGTTCGCTATTTGAGTTAATCTTTTAAACGCATCCATTGTTTAAAACACTCTGTAATTGTTTGGTGATGCTTTGTTGCAAGAGAAATTTAATGTTGGTGATTATATGGGAGCCACTGGGTATTTCCATGTTGGCAGTGCCATATTTCGTTATTTATGAATTATGAGATAACAACATATTAAAAAGAAGCCAACAAGTTTATTAAAACATGCTATGCTTTAATTTACCGTGTCAAATTGTAACTCTTGGCACTAGTAACTTTTTGTAATGTTGTGGCGGTGTATCTACTATGAATAATTTATCTTTCATAAATGGCTGCCATTTTTCTGGGCATTAAATTTTGTGAGTCTTGACTTGCCTACACCATTATTGACTATACAATTGTGCTGAAAACACTTAACTAATGAAATTATATTTTATCGATTTTTAATATCGGAAAGGTATCGTACAAAAACATTCGACAAGTAACGTTTCAATATAATTATTGGGACGTCGAACACAAAGATGTATGTTTTTTGTGGTCATTAGTGTAATAAAAACCAAAAAGACAATAGGCAGGATGACTGTCTGTCAAGGTGAAAATTTTATTAGTGTTGGTTTTTGGGATGATCCCACCCAGTCTACTGCTGTGGCCTTCACACCCCATGGGCAGACCCCATGGGCAGACCCCAGGGCGCCCCATGGAGGTGCCCCTTGGGCCGCCCACCCATGGAGGTCAGCTCCATCCATGCTGCCAGGCCCCGCCCCCCGGGTGACGTCACGGCGCCAGATCTCGCGAGAGCCGCCAGCAGGGGCAGGTGCGAGGGGCTCAGGTGGGCGCCCCCCCCACCCCCCCCGCGGCGCGCCCACCCTCCCACCTCAAGCCCCGCCCACCTCCTCGGGGGAGCCAATGGGAGCCTCGGCCGAGCCCTCTCCCCATTGGCCGCCTGCCTGGCATGCAAATGAGGCGCGACGTCACTTCCTGCGGCAAATCGAGCGCCATTTTCTCTTTCTGGCGGCCGAGGAGGAGCGGGCGGAGGCCGGGGGCTGTGCGCGGGGCCCGGGCTGTGCGCGGGGCCGGGCGGGGGCCGAGCGGGGGCGGCCCCGTGGGGCGAGCGCGGCGGAGCGGGACCAGGACCAGGAGCAGCAGCAGGACCAGCAGCAGGAGGAGGAGCCGCGGGGCGGGGCGGCGGGGCCGGCGCTGCGCCGGGCGGGAGGCGGAGGCTGCGGAACGGGGCCTCGGCCCGGCCCGGCCCGGCAGGCGGCGGTGAGGCGGCGCAGGAGGAGCGGCGGCGGGCGCCCCCTGCAGGCCGGCCGGGTAGGTGCAGGTGGAGGTGCCCCGAGGGGGGCGCGGGGGGCTGGGGGCGGTGCGGTGCGGTGGGGGCGGGCCGGGTGCCGGGGTGGGCTGCCAGCACCCCGGAGCACACCCAGGCCTCCAGGTGGAGGGTTTCAAAGCGATGAGCCCAAGGTGCTTGGCTTCATGCTGAGGCTGCTGGAGGAGACTGCAGCCTTGGTTACTGAACTAGTGATGTCCACCTGTTTCTTCGTGCAGGCGGCCTTCTGGGGCTTGTATCAGAATAATCTCCCTTTCCCATGTTTGCATGGCATATGACCAAAGGAGGGACTTCTGGGTTTGCCTGTGATCAGAAGTAGAAATTTGTGTAATGAGGCTTTTTAGCATAGAGTTTTAATGCCATATGATTAGTGTTTCCTAAACCGCTTCATAAGACCATTTTTTTCCCAGTTTCTGTCTACACTGAGTGATGGAGTGCCTAAGGAATTGTTTGTACATGTCTCAAAGTCTGTGGATGGTTACTTCTAGACAAAATGGATATCTGAAATAGCTTTCTTTCCAGAAAGTGGTGATGTCCACATCGCTACCATCCATGCAAAATTATGAATGAAGTGCTAAGGGATGTTAATGGGATAAAGACTATAGCAAATATTCAGAAACAATGAAAAAGAATATAAAAACAGTTCTCATGTTTTGTGTTTTAGCATTGGAAACCCCTTGATTGGGGTTAGTCTTGCTGAACACCGGTAGAACTGGCTTGTGTTTGAGTGATTTAATCCTTCAGAGGAAACCTGTAGCACAGTTTTAAATAATTTTCAGTTCTGTCCCCTTGCTGAATTACTCAGGGTGCGGGTTATTGATGCCATGGAATCTGTATATGCATCTGTGTGAAATGTCTTTAAGTCATGCCGTACCAATGAATGTATGACATACGTTCAATGACATACATGAATGAAGTCCAAACACAGTTGTGCTTCTTCCTGGAGTAGCTGGGCTTTGTGTGTGACTCTTCGCCTCACATGCATGGGGCTAATGAGTGCTGCTGGAGTTGAGTAATCTAGAAATAGATGCTCCAGGCCTCCAGAAGAAGTTTGTGTCCTGCTGGTTTTGGTCTCTGGCTAATGCTGACTTGCTGACTTTTGAAGGGAGTCAAGCTCTGTGTGATATTACAGCGCTCTAGGAAGGCTTCTTGCTCTTGAGGGACTTAGTCCCTTTCTCATAGTAATTGCAGCATTTATTTAAGCCGAAGTAGCTAAAGTTAGTGATCCAAATTTGTTTTGACTTTGCAGATAAGATGCAGGCTGATACTGTTGTCTATATAATCACGTATCTCAGTGCTTTTTACTTTGTTGGCAAATACTGAAATGATGGTCATCTTTTTTGTTGGATTAGATGACTATTTTAAGTGGTATGTGACTTACAGCCAAGAAAAGAGCAACATTACTGTCACTAAAAGAGGTGTGTGCTTCCAGACCCCTAGAAGTTTCTGATTTAATTGCAGGGGAAAAAAAAGTTTGACCTGAGATTTTTATCAAGTTGTGCTTGGATAAAAATTGAAATTTGAGAAGATAAAGTGCATCATCTTGTTTGAGAATTACTCTTAGTAAGTTTTATTAATCTTTTTTTTTTTTTCTTTTTTCCCTGTAGTCAATTTAATATTAATCTGCAACAAGTGAAATAGTAAAGAAAAAAACACCCATTCTAATCAGTTGACTGTTTTTCTATTTTCAGGAATCAAGTCTTTCAAAGCTGTTGAGACACCTACAGGTGTTGATAGAAAGCTAAATGTATTCTCTCCCTCCAAAGGCTGGATAAGCTTTGGTACCAATGTACTGTTAAATCTGGTTAGGGCTATTTCAGAAGCAGAGATAAGAGTTCAGGGAATGGAGCCATCCGTGCAACACATGGTTGAGCAGATATCTAGGTATGGCTTCTTTGAGGGCTAGTATTCCTTTCAGAATGGTCCTTGATGGAAACAAAATTGATGAAAGTACAATCTGGCATGACCAAGCTGATTCTTGGATTCTATGAGGCAGTTTCTCAGTGTGCATACCCTCCTATCTGCTGTCTTTGTCATTCAGAGTTTTTTTTGTTTAGATTTTGAGAGTTAGTAGATTGCTTGCTCTCATTTCCATTTTCAGGAATGGAATTGGTTTTACTATTTTCTCAGCTAAAACTGACTTACCAACTTCAAATGCGTTTAAAGAATTCTTGATTCTCATTCTAGTAGTGTTTGTCAACTCTGGGTATCACTGAAATGTAACCTGACAAAGAAACCTTTTAAAATGTTTCTGACTGAAATACCTCAAAGCTGTCTTCATAAAACCAATCTTCACAACTCTCCATCCAGAGTTGCTCATTAAGCAGTTTCTTAGTTGAGAAGGTATAAAAACTAAAAATGATTGGATTTCCAAAGCAGATAATACAAAAGGATGAAATTCTGTAAACATTTCATAATTTTGCTATTATAAACAGTTCTGTGAGCAGTGGGCTAGTGAACATTGGCTTCCTAAGAACATGTCCTCAGGTCTAGCTTCTGTGTGGATTATCTGATGTCTAAGAAGGGCCACGCTGCGGCCTTTTCTCTGGGTTTTTCTAATAGGGTTTCTATCTAGCTGTCCATTTGCATTAATTTTCTGGAAACCTCTTGCATGCGTGAGGAAGGCCTGCTTGTATGTCTTTGGTCCAGCTCCATACCAGCTTCATGTTTAATTGGGTTGCAGATGCCTGGTTTCTGTAGGGACACAAATGAAAAGGGTGCTGATGGATATAAGGGAAAAATATTTCATTGTGAGGACAGTCCATCAGTGGAACAGGTTTCACAGAGTGTCTGTGAAATTCCTCAGTGGAGGTTTTCAGGACCTGAATGGACAAGACGCTGAGTACCATGGTTGCGATTCGTTGTTGTGCCTGCTTTGTATAGCAGGCTGGGCTGGGTCACCTCCTGGGTGAATGAGAATTGTTCTAAAAAATATGTCTAAAAGGAAGGCAAACAGGAACTTTCATGTTGTGACTTCTCACTTTCAAGAGATAAAATGTTAATATTTTTACTTTTTTTTTAATGCAGAGAAGTTGTACTCAAACATAGTTACTTGTTGAACAAGTAGTATTTGCCTTTGGCTAGGATGACACTGTCCTGTCTGTTACGTTGTTTTGTGTTAAAATACTTGTTATTACTGAAAGGGGTAGAGCTGCAGTAGTTGTCTTTGTCAAAAAGCTGAATGTAATTGTATGTTATAAAACGTGATCACAGAATCATCTAGGTTGGAAGAGACCTCCAAGATCACCTAGTCCAACCTCTGACCTAACACTAACAAGTCCTCCACTAAACCATATCACAGAATCACAGAATTTCTAGGTTGGAAGAGACCTCAAGATCATCAAGTCCAACCTCTGACCTAATGCTAGCAGTCCCCACTAAACCATATCCCTAAGCTCTACATCTAAACGTCTTTTGAAGACTTCCAGGGATGGTGACTCTGCCACTTCCCTGGGCAGCCTGTTCTAATGCCTCACAACCCTTTCAGTGAAGAAGTTCTTCCTAACATCTAACCTAAAACTCCCCTGGCTCAACTTAAGCCCATTCCCCCTCGTCCTGTCACCAGGCATGTGGGAGAACAGGCCAACCCCCACCTCGCTACAGCCTCCCTTGAGGTACCTATAGAGAGCGATAAGGTCGCCCCTGAGCCTCCTCTTCTCCAGGCTGAACAAGCCCAGCTCCCTCAGCCGCTCCTCGTAGGACTTGTTCTCCAGGCCCCTCACCAGCTTCGTCGCCCTTCTCTGCACCCGCTCAAGCACCTCGATGTCCTTCTTGTAGCGAGGGACCCAAAGCTGAACTCAGTACTCGAGGTGCGGCCTCACCAGAGCTGAGTACAGGGGGACGATCACCTCCCTAGCCCTGCTGGTCACACTGTTCCTGATACAAGCCAGGATGCCTTTGGCCTTCTTGGCCACCTGAGCACACTGCTGGCTCATATTCAGCCGACTATCCACCATCACTCCCAGGTCCTTCTCTGCCTGGCAGCTTTCCAACCATTCCTCTCCCAGCCTGTAGCTCTGCTTGGGGTTATTGCGCCCCAGGTGCAGGACCTTGGCCTTGTTGAACTTCATGCAGTTGACCTCAGCCCATCGGTGCAGCCTATCCAGATCCTCCTGCAGAGCTTTCCTACCCTCAAGCAGATTGACACACGCACCTAACTTGGTGTCATCTGCAAACTTACTGAGGGTGCACTCAATGCCCTCGTCCAGATCATCGATGAAGATATTAAAGAGGACCGGCCCCAGCACCGAGCCCTGGGGGACGCCACTAGTGACTGGCCTCCAACTGGACTTGGCTCCATTCACCACGACTAAGCTCTCATTCACCATATCGCTAAGCTCTACATCTAAACGTCTTTTAAAGACCTCCAGGGATGGTGACTCCACCACTTCCATGGGCAGCCCATTCCAGTGTCTAACAACCCTTTTGGTAAAGAAGTTCTTCCTAATATCCCACCTAATCCTCCCCTGGCGCAACTTAAGCCCATTCCCCCTCGTCCTGTCACCAGGCACGTGGGAGAACAGACCAACCGCCACCTCGCTACAGCCTCCTTTAAGGTACTTATAAAGAGCGATAAGGTCGCCCCTGAGCCTCCTCTTCTCCAGGCTGAACAAGCCCAGCTCCCTCAGCCGCTCCTCGTAGGACTTGTTCTCCAGGCCCCTCACCAGCTTCGTTGACCTTCTCTGGACACACTTGAGCACCTCAATGTCCTTCTTGTAGTGAGGGGCCCAAAATGTTGTAGATGTTATAGAAAGGGAAGGGAACCTTTAGTGAAGTCTATCGTTATGGTTGTATTATTTACTCGAACACTAAATGCAGAATAGATCAATGGTAAGATGCTCAGGAAATGGTTGAATGACCTGTTCAGAACTGTTCACATTAACTGTGTTTGGATTGGGACATAAGCTGCTATAATGATTCTTTAATTGTGCTCTTGTTTCCTTTGTAAAATGTGCTGTCTCTGAAAACTCAGTGGATTAGTAGTTTTTGGTAATAACGGTTGGGTACAATTTAAAGTAAATTTACCTTCAACAACATAGGAAACTGATCAAGACTCCTTCGCTAGAGTAGCTCAGGTTTGATTTTACTGTGGTGCTTTTATGTTCAATTTGCTGGTTAAGGATGGGATACATACTGACAAAAGGTGAAGTTACTCGTGGAAACAGTGTACAAGCTAAGGCTTGAAGAATGTCCAAAATAAGAGAAATAAATCCATAGGAAATGAGTATGGGTAATAAACTGTGTGGTAATCTAGGTATTAACTGAGAGCTTGAAGGGATAACTTCAAGTTGAAATTTTGTGACCTTTATGGTAGGACAGTGCTGTATCTGGTGGATATGAGTACGCTAGGTGAATAATTTAAAATCTTACTCCCAAGCAGTTTGTTCAAGGACCAGCTGAGTAACCTTGTACGTGGTACAGAAACACATCTGTTTGGATTGAAGACCAGCTACTTGAAAACTGGAAAATAATTCCCCTGTATTCAGGATTCTCTTTTGCTGTTGTTTTTACTTGTCTTTCTCCTGGATTAATGACTGGAAGTCACTTTTCAGAAAGTCTGCTGGTTAAGAAAACTGAGAAGCGTGGATGTGATGTACTATATAACCTTTATATACTAATATTTCTGTTTTGTGAGGTAGACCTGGCTCAAGAGATGTCTACTTCTTCAGTAGCATCAGTGTATAAGTTCAAGGACTGAGATGAAGGAACTGTTTCCAGTGGAGTCTAATGTATTGAACCACATCTCCCTCTTGCTGATCTGAGCATGGTGTCATCCTGTCAGCTCTGTCATTATCTGCAGTGGACCATGGGGTTGGTGCACATAACCTGCTGTCATAGAGTGACTGATAATAAGGCTTCAACCAGAGAATACAAATACCCAGTTGAAATCCTCTTTTTAAACTGAAGTCAAATCTTCATTTTACTGCTTGGATTTTGATAGAATGTCAGACTAGTCACTGTGATTTATTCCATTTCATATAGGTTCACCCACACCCATGGTGGTATCAAAATGTCTTCCAGACTTCTTGCCAATGAAGATTAGAAAACAAGAATAGCATCTGTCAAATGGGGCTCCCTCTCCATTTCTCTCTACACATCTTTCCTTTGGGGGGAGAAGAAGAGGAGAATAGCATGTGAGTTCTTTTTTTTTTTTTTTTCCAGATTAAAAATTAAACATCTTGTCCACAAATTACGATTTTCATACAAATGATGTCCCCCTACCCAGCTGTTGGGGAAGTACTAGACCATTGCTGGTGGTATGTTTTAGACAGATGGGCAAACACATTTGGCAACAACCCTTCAAATAGGTGACCAGCAGGAGATTAAATTATCTTCCTCCTCTATATATTGACCTCCAGCTATCCCACCTTTCTGGAGGGATTGGGATAGGGTATAAATCCAAATTCTGGAGAAGGGCAAGGCAATAGAGCTGTGTACACTTCAAAGGAGGACACTGAAAGCATGCATGCATTTAAAAAATTTGCCCTGCTTTAGCATATTTGCTATCAATGCCATACAGCTGTAGCTTGTAATGACTTTTTTTTTTTTTTTTTCTGCTACATTAATCTTGCAGTAGCCTGTTTTATGTCAGAACCCATACAGCAGCAGATTTCTTTAGGGAGAGGAGAAAAAAGGAAGTTCGAGGTTCTGCTAGCAGTCGTATTTAAGACATGTAAACATAACAGATTATCAAAGTGTCTCATCTAGGCACTGTAACATTCAAGGTGAAAGTGTTGATATTCTTTCCTAAAAGAACTGATGGCAATTTTTTTTGAAGACAACTTAGTAAAATTCTTATGTTCACGTTCTCCAGCAAAAAAAACCACCACCAACAAAAAAAGACAAAATGCATTGTAGCTTGCATGTAGATGTGAAGAGATCTAGAAAGAAGAAACTTGAAATTTTGTTTAGATAGCAGTGAAGAAACCAAGGGATTCCTTCCTCCTACCCCCTCGCTTCCTACCCTGGAGAAGGAATTGATCTACTGGCTAGTATTAATGAGGCTATTTCTTTGTTTTAAAGCTTTTGCTCTTACATTTTGAGGAATATATTTGAGATTTTAATGTTTTAATTGTTAAATGTTAATACTTTTATTGTTAAAACGTAATATTGTTAAATGCAAGTGCCTGTGTTCAAATATGACATCACTTTTTATATATTTCTTTTTCAGGAAAAGTGCAAAATGTTTCAAATTCCTGTTCAAAATCTTGATAACATCAGGAAGGCTCGAAAAAAGGTGAAGGGCATTCTTGTGGATCTTGGACTTGACAGCTGCAGGGAGTTGTTGAAGGTAAAGCATTTGAAATAATGTAAAACAATCTTGGAAAAAAACAAACTTGAAAAATATTTCAGTGTTTAGTGTATATATCATGTTCCTCTGCCTTAGGTCTTTATGATGGGGTGAAGAAAAGAAAATTGTGTATTGACTTGAAGGATTAAAGGATTACTTAAGTATGAGTACTTACTTGCTAGGTGTGGAACTTAATTTTGTAGTACATCAGGTTGAAAGAAGCTCCACTTCTCAACAAGATAAGTTATACATGGTGCTGCGTATTCTCTGCTAGTAATAGTTGAACAAATGGAAACAACAACTTGAAGAAAAACACGACAGAGTAATGAAATGTCACTTGTGTATTACACAGAATTTTTTTACGGTTCTTCTAAAATCACAAGCACATGAAGACTTGAGTCAAACCTCTGAAGGATATACAAATTACAGGAATTTTTAAAACCAACAAGTAGTTGGATCCAAGTAATCTTGCTGCAGGTCTCTAACTCTAAGACTTCTTTCCAGGGAGAAATACCAAACTTGGCTTATTGATTTGTCGTTCAGTTCTGTATCTCCAAAAGCATATGTAAGTGTACTGAGGTGATCAAAGTGAATTTAGTGCCATTGTCACCGCTTACAGGGGAAGGTACTGTGCAACAAGCACGAGGAATTTATGCCATCAGATTGGCAAACCTACCAGAAAAAGTACAAGTGTTGGTAATGCAACTAGGTTACTAAACAGTACTGTATTTCGAACAGCTGTTAAGTGGGCTTTTTTTTGGCTGTTTGATATGTTCATAATTTCACATTGACTGTAGGCGAGAGTTTGGATTAATTCTCTGTGATGGGACTAAAACAATTTAACTCTGTGTAGGGGTGCTGTTGTGTCTTTTGTGGTGTGTGTGTTTTTTTTTTTTTTTTTTTTTTTTTTTTTTGAAAATGCATAAGCATTTTTTCAAATCACTTACATAAGATCTACATGCATATCTAATTGTGGAACATTCTTGGTTATCGTGGTTGAACAGCGTTAGCTCTAAATAAATGTAAAAGCTCAGAAAGTGTATTTGTCTAGTAATTGTGCAATGTTTTCATTGTGTTATGTATTGTTTTGAAATTAACATTCAGAAGCTGTTCTATTTTGACCCTTTGAAGTAAACATATTTTGATTATGTTACTTTTTTGTGATGGAATTGATTACAATCTTAAGTTTTTGAAGGTTCTTTGAGGTTTAATGGTGATTAAGGAATATGTTTTTCTGTTTTATCTTAAAAAAAAAAAAAAAAAAAAAAATGGTGGCAGGGAACCCAGTGAGCATTTTGATTCTGGAACTGATGTGAAATGCAGGCCTCTAAAATAGCATTTTAGTATAAGCTTGGCTGAGAGAGAATTATTTACAAAATATAACTTAACTTTTATTTCCTAGACAATCTGGGGCTGTTTATGACTTAACCAGCAACGAGAACTGTTTTTAGAATTGATTTGTACTTGCCTTGTATTATGACAGACTGTCTTTTTAGTAGAAGAGGATGCCTGATATTTTAGTAGGTGAGAAGTAGCTTAAGGTTTTTTGTTTTTGTCTTCAAATATTAAGGTGGATTTCTGGACATCGTGCTTTTGAGGAGGCAGGACAATTAAGGAAACGGTATGATGTGATCTGATGCAGACTTGACTTCTTATCTGGACTTAAGATTGGATTCTTATTAGAATGGTTTTAAACCATTCTAATAACCATTTTAAATGGTTAAATGTTTTAAAACATTCTAATAACGCGTGGCAGTGCATAGTAGCTTGAGGAAAGTGAAGGAACTTCATATACAGCTCAGTATCTCCTTGTAGCTCAGACCAGCAGGATCAGTTGTTGGGCTCAAAGTTCTTCTCTGCTAGGAAGAAAATCTTTTGTGCTAAATTACGTTTGTTTCTGAAAGTAACACTAGTAAGTATGATTATGCTGTAATGTCAGAGTTTTTCAGTTTCTCAGAGGGTTTTATTCTCCCATTGTTACCTTTCACTTCTGTAGTTTTCCTCCTGTTTTCTTCCTCCTCTTGAAATAAGATCTGGAAAGAGCATAACATGTTGTTTCTGGACATCAAGCAAGAATTCAGAATAAGCCATTTGCAGCACTTACCAGTTGCAGTGATAAGAAGGATTCTTTATCAGTGAATGTTTCTCTGTACAAAATAGACATTTCTGCAAAATGTTCTAGACTTAATAGCGCACACGTTTGGGTTGTAGGAGTCTGGTGTTCAAGTCTAGGAGCCTCTCTTTGTGGAGGGTACTCAAACGAGAAGCAAAATGTTTCAGGTAGGCCGTAAGCTTCAGGAAGCTTATTCTGGTGTGTTCAACTAAACACTTGTAAATCTTGAGTCTTTTTCTCTATCAAGACTTGAAATAGAATCACTGTATGCTATAAGGGTGTGGAACTTAACTTGTCTTTCTCAGGGTAAGGGTTCTCTATAAGTTCATGAGCTTTCAGGAGTGTTTGGCTTAAGAAGTAAACTTAGGTAGTACCAATACCTTAATTAGAATGGAAAAAGTTGGTTCATTGTTTTGAGATTTTCAGGATTCTCTCTGGGGCAACTTGCAGGTTGAAAAAGCTAGAAAGCAGCTTATTGCAGACTTGATTACACTTCTCTAAATCCTGGAAAAAAGTTTGTTTAAATAAAATTATCACTAGCATGCCTTTCTGTTGCATGGATAGCGATGCTCACGTTAGCACTGTGCAGGCAGGAAGCTAGTGCAAACAAAGTCTGCATTAAGTAGCATTGACTGCGACAAGATTTTTTTAATCTTTTTTTTTGTTGCTATTTATATCCTGCATTGCTTGTAAGTATTGCATCATGGTTTTGACCACAAACTATGAGGATGCATAAATTCTACTTCTCTTGACAGCGAGCTAATCTTAGCTAGTCTTAATTACCTGCTTCTGCTGCTCCAGTGGGTTTTGGTGCACAAATGAAAACATTGTACCCTCTTTAAGCATCTTGCAGAAATTTCAAGTGAAAAATGGTTTGTGGAAGGGAAGGGGAATGTGAGGGGAGAAACTATATTATGTTCTGTGGGTTAAGCCTGATTTTATAGCCTGTGTTTCACCTAAGGCACTCTAGGGTATTGTTGGAGTTGGCCAAGGATCTTTAGAAATGCCTAGTAAACAGGAATCTGTTTTTTATTTTTATTTTTTTCCTGAAGTTTGTACTTGGAGGTATGGTGGGCCTCAGAAAATTGGAGAGGAACTTTATAGTAGTGGCTGATTTAAGGTTGGGGAACTTAAATTGTTCTAATATAATTGATTAGAAGAATGCTGTAAGGAAAGTTGTTTACTCTGATATGGCTGTTCCTGATATAATAATGCCACTCCTACAGATTTAGGAAAAATACTGCTACTCCTTGGGAAAAGGTTCTGGGAATGCCTTTGTCTTTCCAAGTTAAAAGCATAGTAATGCTATGGAAACTTAATACTGACTCCTGTTGCAAAGTAAACCATAATGATAAGTTAATAAATGGAAGTAAATGCTGAAATACTACCGTTTTAGAAAGAGAAGGTAGAGGGAGAAAAGGTCTTTCATTGTTCACTGTGAACTTGGCTAGAAGCAAGGGAATTAAAGTATAAATATTTTTGCTATATTATGTTCAGTAACTATGAAGTTCCCAGAATTCCCACTATCACAGGAGGCAGTCATTTGAGCTAGTAATTGAGGTAAAATAAATCGAAGTTGAGTTAGAGAAGTAACTTTGAACTGAGTTTTGAAACCTGAATGAACTTTGCATTCATCCTGTTTACTTGCTTTGTGTTGAGACTGTTTTTGTGTTGAGAACAGACCTACAGAAGCAGATTATTTCATATTTTTTTTCTTTAGAATCTTAAAAGTTTTGACCCAGGTGAAAAATACTTCTGCAACACTTCATGGAGTGATGTCTCTCCTTGGGAGTCTGTGGGCAAAAGGAAGGTAAGTTTTTGTATTAGAAATTCTGAATAGATGTACATGTGGAATTGCTGTATCTTACCAATTTCAGAAGTAAGCTAAAGCTAAAACCCATTTTTATGGGTAAATATAGCTTTGTTTTCTAAATACTGTTGGGTAATAGTCTTTCATTGTCTATGTTCTTTTTTGTAATTCATCAGATTGTAAAGGCTGTTCTGTTTGGAGTCTTGAAGGACACAACCCTGAACATTAATATTTCATGTATCATGCTAACATTCTGCCTTTTTAGCCTCATCTGATATGTAGTCTTAACATGGTTTTATACACAATATGCTTCTTTTTTCATTGGAAGGATGAAAACGGGATTGCATAGGTAGAAGTGGATTAAGCTGAAATTCTCATTTGCAGCTTGGGGTAGGGTTGCAGTGGAAAACACATTCCAGTTAGATTTGTGTATGTGAAACAGCTTTTACTTTCTTTGTATAGAACCTTGTGTGAAGCTAGAATCTCCAAGAAAGGCAGGGTTGAGATGGACAAAATGAAGTATCTTAGAAACCCATCGGAGTATAAAATTATAGAAATCCTATATAAAGCGTAGGAGCATATTCAGAGAAAAGGTAGTCTTTTCTGAGTCGTGCTGAAGAGTCTTGAGACCCTTTTCCACGAGGAAGGCCTTTACAACTTGTAAACAGCAGTAGGTCTCCTCTTTTCATCCTACTAAAAAGGTAATGGTTTAGAATTGTATGGTGGTGGTTTGCCAGGGTTTGTTATTTGTACTTACTGTGTTTAAAAGAGAACTAAGGCTATCAAGTACAGTAGTTGCCTTTATTGTTAAAGCCTTTAACATCCAGGTTGACCAAATCAATCAGACTTTGCCAAGATAAAGGTAGTAAGAAGTGATTTCTCCCTCTCCCATGACCTTTATCTGCTTTGTCTTCTATTTCTTCTTAGTTCTCCTTTTCTGAACTTGGATTCACAGGTTTAGGACCAGATGTTGATCCGATTTGCCAAGCTATGTCTTTTGAATGCTAAGCTTGTCTTTCTCTTCAGACAACCTTGGTTCTTTGATCTATGTCATTCACTTGGTTTCATGCTGCCTAGATTTGGGAGAAAAGAAGATGGTCCTTCAGGGTGTCCTATTCCAAAGTTGCTGCAATAAGGGAGAAAAAGCTGTCAAATCTGGTCTTAAATGGCTTCATAATTAGTTTGTATGACTTGAAGTAGAAATGAACCCCCTTAAGGCTTAATAAATTACAGGGGAGGAAGGTGGGCACAAATGTTTCTCCCTTCAAGTATGTCATCTTTTAAGTCTGCTTTTCAACAAAAACAGACCTCTATGAAACCAAGTAGATACACACTATGCATACAGTGAAGGCATTTTTGACAGGTGATAGAGCAGACTTACTTTAAAACAGATAACAGGGATTTAGGAAATGGTGGTTTCTAAGTGGATTTTTTGTTTGTTTTTTTTGTTTGTTTGCAGAGGTACAGAACCAAGCCGTACTGCTGTAGTTTATGCAAGTTCTCATCAAAATTGCTTACTTCATTCAAGAATCACTTGCACCGTTGCCATGAAGATGAAATGGACCAAGAGCTTGTGGTTCCTTGCCCAAAATGTGCATTTGCTTCTGAGCCAAAAATAGTGGGAAAACATATCCGGATGTTTCATTCATCTAATAAGAGAATACAGAACTATACAGTCAGCATTTTGGATGGCATGAAACAATTCAGGAGTGATATCATAAACTTCACGTGTCTAAAATGTAACTTTACAGACACATTGTACTATAATATGAAGAAACATGTTCTGATGAACCACTTTGAAAACTTAATAAGTATATATTTTGGCCAGAGACCTGATGAAAGTGAAGAGAATTCTGTTGAGCACTACTGTAAAAAATGTAATGCTTCTGCAAACAGCCAGGATTCTTTAATGTATCATGTCTTGACAGCTGAAACACACAGAGACCTGGAGAACAAGCTTCGGTCTGTGATTTCAGAACACATTAAGAAACCTGGACTTGTGAAACAAATGCATATTGCTCCAAAGCCTCCCCAAAGTGCGGCTGCGCCTGCTCCATCTTCAGGGCCTCCTGCAGCCCCAGCAGGTTCCATCACAGCTCCAGCTTGCATCCAACTTGCACTTCCACAGAACAATCAAAACCAGACTGTGGTGCAGTCAAAACCAGTTCAGAACACAGTCAGATCTCTGACTGTTCCAAGTGCCTCTGGTAGTGTTCCACAAACAACTTCTGCTCCCATTGTTACCCCATCACACGTTACTCTTGTATCCAGTCATCTTCCTGTAGGTCAGAATAGTGTTAATATTCAGCCATCACCTTCTCAGCCTATAATTGTTTCTCACAGGCTTCCTCTTAATCAGCCTGTCAGGACGACGGCTGTTCCTCTTCATCATTCTGTTGGGACCCTAAGCAGACCCGTGGCCCCTGCAGTTATTCCTCTTAATCAACCTGTCGGGCCCGGACTCTTTCCTATTAATCAGCCTCTTGGTACTATAAATAGTCCAGTTGCAGCTGCGACATTACCTGTAACTCAGCCTGTCAGCCCTGTGAATCAGCTGGTGGCACCAGGAGTGCTCCCTGTGAATCAGCCAGTCGCACCGGGAGTTCTCTCTGTCAACCACTCGGTTGGGAGTGTGAACAGGCCCACTGGTCCCGGAGTCCTTCCCGTGGCTCAGACAGTTGCCCCAGGGGTTCTCCAGCTTAATCAGCCCGTCGCACCTGGAGTTGTTCCTGTCGGACCTGGGTTTCTTCAGCTTAATCAACCTGTCGCCCCAGCAGTTATCCCTGTAAATCAGCCAGTTAGACCTGCAGTTTCCCAAAACGCAGCTTTTTTGACTGCAGGTTCTATACTTCGGCAGTTGATCCCGACTGGGAAGCAGGTTAATGGGATACCTACGTACACGCTTGCCCCAGTTTCAGTTACTTTGCCTGTACCTCCTGGTGGTGGAGTAGCAACAGTTACTCCACCACAAATGCCTATCCAACTAATGCAGTCCGGAGCAGTAACTCAGTTATCTCAGTCACCAGCTAGCGCACCCTCTCCGCCTGTGCTTTTGACGTCTCAGAATCTATCATTACAAGCTCCCCCACCTCGTCCTGAAACAAGTCAGGCTGTCAGACAGGCTAAGCAATGGAAGACTTGCCCTGTTTGCAATGAGCTCTTCCCGTCAAACGTGTATGAGGTACACATGGAAGTGGCCCACAAACACGGTGAAGTAAAAATGAAGGATACACAGCAACCTGACAAACTTGCAGCTTGTGCACCCTTTCTAAGGTGGATGACAGAGAAGACTGTCCGGTGTTTTTCTTGTAAGTGTTTTCTCTGTGAGGAAGAGCTCATGAAACATCTCTTGATGCACGGCTTAGCTTGCTTGTTTTGCACAGTTACTTTCCATGACTTAAAAAGCCTTGTGGAGCACAATAAAACTACTCATAATGGGAAAAAGCAGTTACATGCAGACTATAGCAACAGAGGATTTCAGTTAGGGAATGAGGCTCAGGGTGACCTTGTATTTCCTCACTTCGATTTCAGTACAGTGTTACCAAAAGAAGACATTGGTGAAAAAGAAGTACATTTGGCAGTGCTTGCTGGAGTAAATTCGAGGACGCTAGTCCCCGTTTACATCAAAGTGAAACCTCAGGCAGCAGCAGAAGTGAACAACAGGTACAGCAAGAAAGTGTTAACCTGTCCCTTTTGTTTTGGAACATTTATTAGTCAAAGAACCTATGAAATGCATTTGAAAGAAAGGCATCATATTATGCCAACTGTACATACAATTTTAAAGTCTCCTGCTTTCAAGTGCATCCACTGTTGTGGCGTGTACACTGGAAATATGACTCTAACAGCTATTGCTGTGCATTTGCTCCGTTGTAGAAGTGCTCCCAAAGACAGCAACTCAAGCATGAAGATGCAGCTTGAACGTACTGAGAAGAAAGAGTTACTGTTTGTGAATGGTGAAAAGCATGATTCCGTGATACTGAAAAGGAAGCTATCTGATTCCTGTTTCGTTGCAGAAGACCAAAGGAATAAGGAACAGCAGCCTCTGAGCTTATGTACTGGCATAGCTCTATCTCCAGAAGAAGAATTGTATTCAGGGCTAGTGCCTTTCAAACGACAGAAGGTTAATAGGACTGAGATAAAGAAAATTCCTTCCAGTGAGGATCTGCATATTCTAGCAGTAGATCCTAAACAATATGATCACAATTCGTATGATGCTCAGAAACAGTTTTTGACAGACTACTTTCACGAGAGGCCCTATCCTTCAAAAAAAGAATTGGAATTGCTATCCTCGCTGCTGTATGCTTGGAAAATTGATGTTGCGTCATTCTTTGGGAAAAGGAGGAGTACGTGCTTAAAGGCAATAAATAATCACAAACCATCTGTGCTGCTGGGTTTCAGTATGTCTGAACTAAAAAACATTAAGCACAGTTTGAATATAAAAGACGAAGCGTTAGATATGTAAACAAGCTTTTTATAACAACTAAAAGCAATCCATAATTGCATACTTACCAATTTTGCAATTTATTATATTGAAATGTTTGTTTTAACTTGCAGACTGGCCTGTTGAAGGGTTGCAGTAGTACAGAAAGTCTCATTCAGTTGTGACTGTTATTGTGAAAGGCACACGTAGTTGTGTATTTGAAACAGCTAAAACCTTCAGATTTACACTTCTGGAATTTGTTTTAGCTTTTTACTTTTTTTGGAATATGTTTTTTTTGTTGTTGTTGTTGTTTATTGTTCTGTTTCCCTTTTTCCTCCTCCAGGCTCCCATTAGACTTTTTATACCACCATGTAAAACTTTTGTGCTGTTAAATACAAATTTTATTTTATTTTTCTGCAATGTCATCATCTTTTCTAAACAATAAAATGTATAATGTTTAAAATACTGAGGTAAACTAGATGAAATACAGCTATTTGATTATTTGTATTTTTCAGTCCTTGTAATTTTTTAACCTTTTTTTTTTTTTTTTTTTTCTTTTTTTAATCTGCTGGAGATCTGCTTGTAGCCTTTACATCCATTGGTCCCTTCAAGTTCTGAATGTGCTGGTAGCAATAAAGTTCCTGGCATTCTCTTTCCTTAATAATACCAGTGCCAGTGAAGTCTGGTGACTCATCATACCTAACCAGTATTAACGTGGTGGGGATTTGAGGGGCTGGGGGTGCCTGCTGAAGAGTTAGAGTTAACTGACTTGAAATGGTTGTGTTTATTATCTGTTAAATAGAACTTGCTAACCAGAAGTGTTTACTCTTTTCTTGTTGGTGTTGAAACCTGGTTGTTTAAATGCTGTTCAAAGCTTGGTACCAGCATTTAGTTTCTTTTCTTTTTCAAAAAAAAAACCAAAAACTGCTTTGGATTGTGTCACATTGCTCTGATAGTGTGGGATATATGACTTCCATGCACATAACTGATCTCTAGAAGCCCTATCCAAGTATCACTGGAGTTTGGTGAAAAATCAGATTTTTTTTACTTTCATTTTAAATGGGTGTTGCATGAGGTAGTGACCGAGCAGTGCTTCTTCCCCAACAAATTAGGTACATCTTTAAGTGCTTGAAGTGAGAAATAATACAAACACAAACTGGTTGAATAGGTGGCATTAAGACTCTAAATGGCTCATTTCCTGAAAAACAGCTATCTATATATGGTGATTATTTTTATTACAGAGAGCATAAGAATGGTATAAAACTAATAGATTATCTTGTTCAGTATGATTTAATATCCCTACTACAGAAAAGTTGGTTATAACAAATTGTATATTGAATTATTGGTGGTTACATTGAGGTCTTTAGTTTTGTTCCTTTTTTTCTGGATATGCTTGGTTTCAGCTGGCTTGTAGGACACTGCTTCCAAAATTCATTAACAGCCAGTCATGTAATAACCTATAATTATTACTTCCCTTCCTCCCCCTCGTCTTTCCTAGAGAAAAAAAAAAAAAAAGGAAACTGTTGTATTGGTTAATTTGTGCCAGTGTTATAAGGAAAAGGTAATGTCCCCAAGCTATTTTCTATTTTTTAATTAGTAAGCATATGTTTATCCTATGCAATATTTTTAAAAGCATATGCAGGATTGTTTTTGTGCTGTTTCTAAAAGGATGTGACATTAGTTTTGTAGCAGCCTGCCTGAGGTTCTATAAGCAATTAAAAATTCTATTTTTGATACAATCTTGATATTTTCATATTGACCCCTTCAAAGAATTTTAACATATACGTAAGATGCAGTTGCCTAAACGGATAATTACAAAAATCTATTTGTGTAATACTAAAAAGACTTAGTTGAACAAACTTAATCACCTTCTGTGGGTTTGCCCACACCTACCACCCTGCTACAACAAGTAGTAGTACATTCTTAGAGCTTAATATTAGCTCATTAAAAAGTCAGTGAATAAGTGGTCAAAATTGAGATTTAGGCCTAGCACGGTTTATAAAGCAGTTTGAAAGACTCTAAGTGAGAAAGAGGAATGCTGCAAAAGTCATGAAATCTTAGGCACTCATTTTCAGTCTCAAATGTTGATACTTTGAGCTGTGTCATCTGTGGGATAGTTCTGCTGATACCGGTGAGACTCCAGCAGTAAGGAATTTGCCAGTGTGCATTTGGGGAAGGCTTGTGATAAATGGTTGAAGATTCACCTTTGAGATGAGAGTGCTGCTTGGAGTGGGTAGCTGGGAAGTCAAATCAGAGTTCATCTATGCTTGGGGCATCAAGGAAACAGTCCAGTCTTACCAGAGTTTTCCTACACAGCATCTAGTGGTGATGTTAAGCATTTTATATATTTGGATTTCATAGTTTTAAATAAACCAGCTTTCTAACCTTCTCTTAGATGTGTGTGCAAATAATTGTGGGTGGTGCCCCCCCATTTATTTATTTATGAAATAAAATATTCAGGGAACTTGGTGTTGAGAAAGACACAACAGTAAAGTAGGACCTAGTTCCAGATGCTTTAGGTAGATAATAAAATGAAATAGTGCCTTGTAGTAATACAGTGCATTAGATACTCTGACAGCTGCTTATTTTCCAGGAAACTGAAGTCTTAATACTTACTATTGCTAAATTATCCTTCCTTCATTAAATTAGCACTCCAGAAATGAACAACATCTTGAAATGTGAAACGGGTATCTG
The DNA here is from genome assembly GCF_964211825.1 of Aythya ferina. Lineage (NCBI taxonomy): Eukaryota > Metazoa > Chordata > Aves > Anseriformes > Anatidae > Aythya > Aythya ferina. The sequence continues at coordinate 47,758,477 of NC_140297.1, read as the reverse complement.
AAACGTCAAAGCACAGGTTACAATATAGTTGTGGTGATCAGAAACGCTGAGGACCCTGGTTTAAAAAAAAAAAAAAAAAAAAAAGTTAAACCTAAATTAAGCCTTGCTATAGGCTTCTCAAGTGTGAAGTCACTTGGTGAGAAATTGTTTCTCTGGGAAGATGCTGCTGCACCTGTCTAGGAGTACATGATGGGTAGTCTAGTAAGTGCGCGTCTCTCTTTGTAAGGAAAGAGCTTCATGCTCCTGGTGTCTGCTGTTGGGAAAGACAGAGCTAACCAAATGAGCTGTTCTGTCTACAGTAGGCTATCCAAATGTAAATCCTTAAAGCATGCAGGTAAAGCTCTGATCCGCTGTAAAAGAAATTCATTTGGAAGGAATGCCTAGTTGGTTCACAGGCAGATTGTGGCAAGCATTTGTTTTTCATGGAAATAAAACTGTGTTTATTTTTCTGGAATCTGTTGGTTTCATAGAAGCATTTGTGTTTGAGACGTGCTTTGTTGTGGTCTCAAGTTTTTGAGCAGGAAAAATCATGTTTGTGAAATACTGCGATGGCTTATTATTTGAATGTGTAATAGGGAGGATTGTTACTCTAATGGGATTCGGTTGGACCGGTTCTGCATGCATTCTAGGGGTTAAGTTCTTAATGTTTGCTAAACTGACTTTTTCTTGATGGACAAAAACCAAAACACCAGTATGATTAGTTTTCAAATTACAGTAGTTGGCCACAGGATAAGATGCTTTTTGTCCTTCACTGCTTTAAATTGTTCAGCAAAAGTTAGGGGCTTATTGAAGTAGCTTCTTTATAGTTTCAGGTCTGTAATTCCTAACAGATGCCTCTATAAATGTAGTCCTGCTGCACCTGGCCATGCAGTTTTCAAACATAAAATTGTTGAACTTAACTGTGGGCACTTGCAGGGGGAAAGATGCTTGAAGTCAAGTAGCAAAGTACAGATACATGGAAAGAAAAAAGGAGTCTAATAAATAGCAAGGGGAAAAATAAAAAAAAAAAGTTCCAAAAATAAGCATGGCTTATTTTAAAGTTCATATGAATTTTCACGCCTTCCATTGCACAAAGTATTTGAAAATAAATTGTGAAGGTATTAATGAATGAAGCAGAACTTGGTGGTGCTGCATTTAAAGTCTGACTTAACAGCATGCTTTAGTGCCATCACTGTTTCTGCTGCTCTGCCGAGGGACAAGTTGCAACTGTGACCATACGTATTTATTTTTTTTACTTACGAACAGCATCCCCAGACATTAATGGCATAGTCTATCTGTTTCTTTTGAATTTTAGTTTAGCATTCTGAGTTATACAGGGCATATGCAGCGTGTGCTTACAGTACTGCCCTGTGCATTTGAGAAGAACGTGGTTCTGCAGATACCTGAAACATTACGATGGACTGGATGCCTGTCTTCTCACTCTGCATAAGGTGTTACTTGTTAGTGGTACGTTAAAATGCACTTCATAATGAAATCAATTCAGGCTTTGGGTGTCTTTGAAAGTACTGTTCTTACTTTGTTTTGTCTGTTTGTCAAGAAATAGCAGTTCTTGCCATCAATAGTATAAAGTCTTAAAGACTATGATACAGGTAGGTATTCTATGCATTGATCTTCACCAGGAAAGCAGAATGTTGAACAACTGACAGTACAAGTGAATGACTGAAAGCCATCGGGCATGGACGTTTTTGGAGAAAGATCTGATTAATTGCATTATCAGAGTCTGTGTTATTCTAGCTTACAACCCATTTGGAAGTGAAAAAGATAATTATGAATTATTTAGACAACAGGCAGTCTGCCCTGATGACCATCAGCAAGGATGGGATGTTCGCTTTGTGAATTGGAACTGGATTGCATGCACCAAATTGCATTCTTGACCCTACACCAGTCTTCCCAGTACTAACATCAAAGAAGAAAATGGTGCTGGTGCTGAGAGTCTATTATTCAGATTTTAAAATTAGAGGTTCAGATTTTAAAGTAAGACATGATATCCTTTTTTGAATGATAGATAAATGGTCCAGCAACTTGAGGTGTTGCCAAATACATTGTAGAAGGTTCAACTTCTCTTGTTCTTTCTTGTCTTCTCCACTGGCAGCTCCAGCTATATCTTTGTTTCCTCCTTTCCTAGTATTTTTTTTGGTGCTAGAGCACAAATGAAGAGCAGGGCTATGAAATAACATTGTGGCTCTAAGTGCAAATTTCATGATCTCCAGCTCCCCAGATAACTGCTTCTCATGGAACTGAACTATTACCTTGCTGAAAATTCAGAGATCCTGGCTCCTGCTGGGCTCAAAACTCAATAGAAACTGTAACCCAGGAATCCCTTACTCTGATACTTGTTCCCTTGGCTGGTCCACTCCTGGGGACCCGGTGTATGGTGTATGAACGTGCACTGCTGGCATATCAGCTGTACTACCACTCTGTTGAAAAGAGTCAAACTAAACAAACAGAAACAGGGATGAAGCATCTCTCTAGAACCAGTTATTGATGTTAACTCCGGTTTTCAGTAGATGAGAAAATGTTTTGTATATGTTACAGCCATACCCTGTAGAAAAACAACAACCAGTCTTATGGTGCTTTGAATTTCTCTCCATCCCTTCTTAAGAAAACCCAGATTTCCATTCAGAGATTGACAGAACTTCATTAAAGTTAAATGAAAAATCATCTGACACCTCTATCAAATGTCTCCCCAGTAAGCTCAAATTTCACAACTTTCATAACTTTTACTTTTTCCAAGTAAAATTGTGCTTGGTTTACTCTGTCTCTTCTGCTTCTTTTGAATTCAAAACCCATAAGTAAATCAGTTTCTTCATTCCTTTGAGGGAGCCAGAAATCCTGAGAATACCTAGAAAATATTCAACTAATTTTGTTAATTCAGCAAAAAGAACCTAAGCCTTGTAGGGCTTGGATGCTGGATTTGTATTCAGGATTACACTAAATTTCATTAGTTCTGCCTGTATTTAACATAACCATTCAAGAGCTTCGCTGTTTTCCACAAAGTACTAGACATTCACATGTGACTGCAAAAATCCCTGGATTTAAATTCCTCTTTTTCCAGATTCTTAATTCATTGTACAAATTGAGACAACTATTTTTATATTATCTTTCATCAACTAAAATCTTTACAGATGTACAAAAAAAAGTCACAATATATGCTTACGCAGTTCTACTGAAGATAGGCTTTTAAGATCTTTCTTTCTTCCAGTGTGGCATATATTTAATTTCAGTAGACATCAGATTGCTTCAGCTAAGCACTGAGCAAGGCTGTAAGATAGATGTTAAAGAGGTACTGACTCATGATTTGGAAAAAAAAAGGAATTCAATAAATCTGAAATACTTGCAGTTTCTGGTGAGATCATCTCAGTCACTCCAGTTAGCAAAAAAATAAATCTGTTCAAATGCGTTCATTACACTTGTGTCCAATTTTTTTATACACAAAAGAATCTTAGAACCCGGTAAACATACTCAGCAAGTTCTTTCTGTCAAGACTGGTGATTATGTGCATCGGTCTTCCTGGAGATACTTCGTGAGAACAGTTCTCAAGAATAGCTGCATTTGTACTAACCTACTGTAAGAATTCAGGAACCATATAGAGAGCACAACAAATATAAAACTACTCTCCACTTACTCATAGACCACCACAACAACAGATAATACATAGAAAAGCAGCTGATGGAGGTTTCAAATAAATTCCCTCTGTGGACTTGCAAGAATTTTCATCTAGTCACCAGACTAGTTTGCTTTGGAGGAGGTTGAGCCTTAAAGTTTAGGTACAAATAAGGTATTAGTTATGTCCTTAACATTTGTGCAGATTTCCAGCTGCACAGGGTGAGGAAAGTGTCTTCCAAATCAAAACTGTGGATGACAATAACTGTACAAAGAAGATCTCATAAACATATTGATACATCTGTCAAACAAGTCTGACACTCATTGCATTGATTTGCATGCGTGTGACATTACAAAGAAATTTGGTAAGAAATGAAGACTTGAAATTTACTTTCTTTGGAAAGATTAAGCTATATAAGACTACATAATATTATAAAAGTATGTACATAACTACAGACTATATAGGTATGTAATTGCAGTTCTAAGCGTTGATTTGAGAAAGAAGAAAAGCACTGTAATGCAGACTTCTATAAAATTACATATGTTCATATATAAGGACACACAACAGTTTTATTAAAATAAAAAAGCTTTAATACTTTTGTGTTTAAAAGATTTAGCAGAAAATAATTGCTACAGACATGCTACAGTAACATACATGTTTGAAAAGTTTTCAGTGCTTTCTTTCAACGTTCAGCATTTTGGCAAAAATAAGTTTTTCTGTATATACTTCAAAAGTTGGTTATCATAATACTGATATAAAATACTTCATGTAGACTAAGGTCATGTGCATAAAATAAAATAAGTAATAAAACATACTGTTTGTATAATCATTTAAACATATTTAAAGTATAAATTTCATTAGATAACATGCAAATACTGCAATATTTTAAATGGCACTTAAATATAGATACTGAGATTCTTTATAATTTTGCATCCAATATGAGATTCTGAAATGTACAAAATTATAAAAAGAACATATTTCTTCATTGAAGTCAGGTACTAGTATAGAGCTTGATTGTCATTTCACAAGCATTGAGCCCAATGTCCTGCAAATCTTCACTAGTCCAAGTAAAGATGTCTGCTGAAATAGGCCCAGGGCTAGTTTTCTTCATAATAAAATATGAAAGTGTATTTACATGAGAATAAACTCTCATATTTTTGGTAAGGTAATTAAGTAGCAGCATTTTTTTTCTTCCAAAAATGATGTTTAGAATAGGTGCATACTTTTTGTTGTCACTGATATTCATCTCAATAATATAAAATTAACATTTTTCAATAAACTCAAAACACTATTTGTTCATTTCTGAAAAAAAAAAACAACAACTGTAAGATCCCTTCTTTCAAAAATCATAAATCTATAATGTCAGAACCTTCCAGAGCACTTTTATGATTGCAAGATCAGTGGAAAATGATCTAATTGTGCTGAAAAAAACATCTGACTAGTAATGAATAAAAGAATCACGTTTCACATTATTCCAAATATTCTTCATTCTTCAGTGAAAAATATTAGTACACCAAGTGTTCTGGAATTTTTGTTTTCTGGTTCAGTGATCAACAATTCTCAATGTCCTTCACAATACAAAACACCCTCAATACTCATGCATATTTCCTAAGCAGCTATATATAACACATTAATGTTAACAAAGTAAATAAAAGGCTTACGAACAGGGAGTGCAGAACAGACAACACTTTAACAGAAGTAGAAGAAATGCTAAACGAAACTTGTACTTGGGATGCAATTAGAGCTGACAGCGGCACATGTGATGCTAATGTTGGACTGTCTGAATTTATCAGTGACTCTATCTTTTCTGCTTCTTTATTGCAGGCTTCAATCTAGGAAGAAAAGTATTATTATTGCTCTTCTTGTCACGCAAAATGCCAATGCAAAACTACTTCTAGATTGCAAAATTTAGAAAGGAAAATCTGAATTATTCCAATCGACATGTAAAATTTACATAGATGATTTGGAGTAGTCATTAAACACCATATTGGAGCTCATAGACTTTGGCACTAGGAAAACTTCTGCAGAAGCCCTGAGTAGCAGCAACAGAGAAATAAAGGAAGCTTGATAGAATGGATGATGTTTCTGAATGTGGACTCCAAAAAGCTCACCATAAATTATTAGTTAATACCTCTAAATTGAGGAGTTCCTTTCTGATTGACCAAGATACAGTGCCTTGAAGTCTGCAACAGTGGAAAACTGGGATTTTCTAGTTACAGGGCTTTTTCTTCCCAATCAGGGAAATCTGATTACTTTTATGGGAAAGGAATAGAAGAATGGAAATAATAGGAAAACCTGAGAAAATCAAGATAACATCGTTCACTTTTCATTCTCCCACTGACATAATGATAAACATAAATTTATTTATAAAATCCATTTCCTCCACCTTTGCTTCTAATATATCCCAGGAATAAATTTAGTATTAAGCTTCTTTAGCAGCTTCGGAAGCTGTTGCTGATAAAGTTTTAACTTGACAAACTAAACATCTGAGGTCCCAAAGCTTTGAAAGTTGAGGATCTTCTAGCTCAGTAACAGGTGTCAGCAGTGAGCTGAGCAGCTATTCCCTGGTTTCAGACCATCCTCCTCTCCCCCAGGGTCTGACAGCATCTGCTGCAGACTGGGTGAGAGCTGATCAGATTGGTTAAGGCTCAAGACCTTGTTTCCTAAGTTCTGGTAAAATTCTGAGCTATTCCTGTTCAAGGAATAATATTTCTGTTAAAAGTTGAGCAGACTTGGACATAACAGGTTTTCTCCAGTAGCAAAGTCAAAACTGCCCTATTTGATACTGCAGCTTGCAGAATTTTTGGCAGCAAATCTGCCCACTCACACTATACCTGAACTTTAGCCCATGCCAGAAGCAATACTGAAAATGCAAAATTAGACTGTAGAAATAAAAAGGAAATGGAAGCAGTCATTGATATAAAACAAACAGCAAAGAAGTGAACCCGCCTAAACTGTAAAAGATAAGATTGTTTTCTCCTCTTTTTTTTGTTCTCAAAACTAAATCTTCCATTTTAAAGTAGTGCACATCAATATGTAAGATGAATGAACCAGTCAGAGCACCCCAAAAGGACTTCATTATAACGTGCTGTCAACAGGGCCAAGCAAGACTATGGGAAACAACTGTAAAATGGCAAGGCATTAAAATTGGCATTAAAATGTTGTTTTTAATAGGAAGAAGATATCCTCGCTGGTCTTGCACAGTTTAATGATCAGAAAGTAAAAATGAAGTGAGGGCTCCAAGATAATACAAATGCAATACACAGCCAAAGTCCTACTTCTACTGTTCTAAAGCGTTCCTAAGAAAATACCGTAAGAACATTGGCCTGCATTTGTTGGTTTACATTTATAGTTTAGTACTGTGAGCTTTTGGTGCTTATTTGCTAGCAGGAATTAGCTATGACATGGCATGCGGGAGAACTTACTGGACTTGCATTTCCCTTTTAAGATCATAACAGGATTTTGGGATCTCCCTACGCTTTTTACCTTGAGTTGGAAAGGATCATCAAAACCAGGTTTGTCTTAGAATATAGTATCAGCAGATTCCCTTTGGCATGAACTGCTGCTTAACATCAAGACAAGCACAATGCAGCAATATGTATGTGCTTCAGTCTAATATCCCATGTACTTCAACCTACTTTTAAGCCTAATACTAGAGACAGAAGAGCACCATTTCATACACAAGTATCCATTTATTTTACAATTAATATAATTTAAGGTATTCAGTAATAAATATATTTTCATCAGTTTATATTTTCCGTTATTTTAGCCATAAAATATTGGAGGTTCTGCACATATTCATTTTAAAACAAAAAAAATATGTAACTCCATCATTCACCTTGCCCCTTTGACTACCCATACTCAAAAACCTCTTACCAAGACAGCAGGATTCTCAAGACACATTTTACCATTAATAATACTATTCGGATTCAAGTAATTAGAAAAATCCCCATGCATTCAGCACACAAGAAAATGAACAACTTTAAAACTGCTATATTGAAAGTAATAAAGTGTATACATTAAAAAAAAAAAAAAAAAAAAAAAAAAGAAAAACCATACTGGGTAAACAAAATAAGAATATAGCCTACCTGCAATGGTTTGGGGTTCTGATCCACAGGAATGATGAGAATCACAATTTCAGATTCTATGCTTAAGTATCCAAACACATCACACTGTGGCACAGAGACATGCAGGCGGATTTTTTCAAGTATGTCAAGTACAGTTATAGGCTTTTTATTTGTTACCTGGAAGAAAATAAAGAACTTTCTGGATTACGTGATATTATGCAAAATTACATTTCTACTCCAGTTTAAAAAAACATAGTATCATGCTAGAAAATCTTTTAGCCATTAAACTGCTCAACTAATCTATAACAAAAAGAAACGGGTAAGATAGGGGGTTAGGAATAAATGACTTCTTAAATTAACCATGTTTTTGATATATGTTGTCCTCTACCTTCATAGCTGGTATGTATGTGTATCACATCCCTCGAAATAACATAAACAGTCATCTGTCACAGTTGCTTGTACTCAAAACAACAGGCAGAGAAGACCTACCAACTGGCACTCCTTTACCCATCACAGAATCTAGGTGTTCCAAGAGCCACCAGGAATGAGGAGAATGATGATGGGAATTTTTCTGCAAGATGGAATAGATTGCTTTGGGAGATCTAAACAGACCAATACCAAGGTGTCGCAAGAGGGATGTGATCTGTTTGTCCAAGCTGTATTTGCAATCATCTGGAAATAAAAACTGACTTTGCTTCAGAAAGGTTGAGTGGGACTGGCAAGGATGAATAGAATCAGAATATCCCGAGTTGGAAGGGACCCATAAGGATCATCGAGTCCAACTCCTGGCACTACATAGGTATACCCAAAAGTTTAGACCATGTGAATAAGTGCACAGTCCAATTGCTTCTTAAACTCTGACAGGCTTGGTGCAGTGACTACATCCTGGGGAGCCTGTTCCAGTGTGTGACCACCCTCTCGGTGAAGAACCTCTTCTTGATATCCAGCCTGAACCTCTCCTGTCGCAGCTTGACTCCATTCCTGTGGCTCCTATCTCTGGTCACTAAAGAGAACAGATCGGCGCCTGCCCCCTGGTGAGGAAGCTGTATGCTGTGATGAGGTCTCCCCTCAGCCTCCTCTTAGGCTCCTTTAGGCTGGACATCAGGAGGGGGTTCTTCACAGAGAGGGTGGTTGCACACTGGAACAGGCTCCCCAGGGAAGTGGTCACTGCACCGAGCCTGTCTGAATTTAAGAAGAGATTGGACTGTGCACTTAGGCACATGGTCTGAACTTTTGGGTAGACCTGTGCGGTGTCAAGAGTTGGACTTGATGATCCTTAAGGGTCCCTTCCAACTCAGGATATTCTATGATTCTATGATTCTATGATTCTCCAGGCTGAACAGGCCCAGTGCCCTCAGCCACTCCTCATACGTCTTCCCCTCTAGGCCCTTCACCATCTTTGTCGCCCTCCTCTGGACACTCTTCAACAGTTTCATGTCCTTGTACTGTGATGCCCAGAACTGCACACAGTACTTGAGGTGAGGCCGCACCAGCGCAGACAGAGCAGAGCACGACAATCCCTTCCCTCGACCGACTAGCGATGCTGTGCTTGATGCACCCCAGGGTACAGTTGGCCCTCCTGGCTGCCAGGGCACACTGCTGGCTCACATTCAGCTTGCTGTCAACCACAACCCCCAGATCCCTCTTTGCAGGGCTACTCTCCAGCATCTTATTGCCCAGTCTGTACGTAAAGACAGGGTTGCCCCATCCCAGGTGCAGGACCTGGCACTTGCCTTTGTTAAACTTCACGCAGTTGGTTATCACCCAGCTCTCCAGTCTGTCCAGATCTCTCTACAAGGCCTTTCCACCCTCAACAGAGTCAACAACTCCTCCCAGTTTGGTGTCATCAGCAAATTTGCTCAAAACACCTTCCAGTCCTACATCCACATCATTTATTAAAACATTGAAGAGAACTGGCCCTAAAATGGAACCTTGGGGGACCCCACTGGTGATTGACCATCAGCCTGATGTAACTCCATTTACCACAACCCTTCTAATTGGGCTTTGGCCGCACAAATTTTCACCCTACAAAAAGTGAACGGCATACCTGTAGTCCTTCCATATTGCCTGACTCTGCTTCCAGCAGCCATACACTTCGTTTTTATGCCTAAGCTCCACAAGAAGACCCCTGGTCAGCCCTGCTCCGTCTGCCTGACTTCCGGTATTTTGGAATTGCCTGTGCTTTTAAGAGGCAGTGCTTAAAGACTGACCAGCACTGATGGATACAAATTCCTTCAAAAGCAGCTTCCCAGGGGACCTTGCTAACTACTTCCCTGAGCAGCCTGAAGTCTGCTCTCCCCATATCCAGGGCTGAAGTTTTGGTGGCAGTTTTCCTCCTCTCACCAAAAATTTTATACTCAACCGCTTCATGGTCACTATGACTGAGACAGCCACCAATTGCCACGTCGCCCACAAGACCCTCTCTTTTCTCTAGCAACAGATCTAGGAGGGCATCTTTCCTTGTTGGCTCCCTTAGCACCTCCACCACGAACTTATCATCGAGGTGCTTTAGGAAACTCCTAAAAAAGAAAAAAGCAACTAATATATACCTTCAAGATGCACAGTTGTCATAAACTCTATTTTGTTGCAATGTAGTGCTGAAAATCAAGTGTTGTGCTCTGTTCCATTTACTGAAGCATGAAAGCAAGGACCAACAGAGAAGTGTAATGCTTTTATACACCCAACAGTGGGGTTGGTCCTAGAATGTTTTGTTTAGTGATGGACAATCAACATCGTAAGATTCAGACTAAACTGGAGGTTTTCAAATAGCAACAATGAAGAATGTGAGTATCTAACTTGCAGAAATGTTAAATTAAAAACCAACACTGTAGCTGAAGAACAGCAAAATCAGTGATAACTATCCAGATGATCCTGAAAAGTGTAAAAACAATCCAATATAAACATCAGACAATGTCAGAACTAAATATTTACTAATATTTACTAATATTAGTAAATAGTGAGCCAGCAGAATAATCTTAACGAAAAGGCCATAAATAACAAATATACACTGTATTGCTACCATGAAATAAATGCAGCTCCCTTAGCATGTCTTTACTGTAACAAGTCACTTATACTGCAAGGTTAAAAGGCTTGTTTGTGTCTACACCGATTTTATTTCGCTTTGCATTGTCATTCAATTTCTGTATCTGAATGTTAAGAAATAAAAGGACGTATAAACAGTGTAAAGGAAACAACAAATCATATACTATCTACTGAAAGGTAATTGCTTGTATAATGCTTTATACAAAAAAGTATAAAGTAACTTTACTTTTCCATGTACCATTTAATGTAAGGAATGATTGAACTTTACCCTTGCAAAATTGTCCAGCTTGTCTTTGTCATATAATATCCTCAGCATTCCAGCACACAGTGGACAGCAGGCTCCTGTGTGATAAAAAAACAAATAAACCACAAAACAAAACAAACCCCCCACACCATAAAATTCCAGAAATAAAAGCAAACTGTCTTTTCACTTTACAGTGGGTAGAGCTCAAAAATTGAATACTGACAAAAATATCAAAACTACCAAAGCAAAGCAAGTCTTTCAGCTTGATAGCAAAATTGCACACTTTTTTTTTTTTTTTTAACGTTGAAAACATTTGCAATGCAAAACCAGCCACTTTTCAACACAGACACTTACTACTACTAAAGTGAAGCAGCAAGATTAACTTTTATTTGTTTAAATATGATATGTTATTGTAAGCTAAAAACACTGGTACATTAAATATTGCAAGCCAAGGTTCTGTATGGATACATGCATGCATATGCGACCATAGTAGTGATGAATTTCAAAAGCTGAAATAGCTAGGATATAACAGAAGCAAAACTGCACATTGCAAACATCAATTTATGTGGCTGTACCATATTAGAACTTGGAATCTTTATATAAGAAGGGGGGAAGAAAACCCAGCTTTTCTATCAGATCTGTGTTTAACATGCAAGCATGTCATATTTCCCTTACTACCTTCCCTCACAATCTTGGAAACAAAAGGGCTAATACTTCAGCTTTCTGCCTACCCATAGTTTTATGTTTAATTCATACCCTCGGCTACATAATTCACATTCCTAGAATGACTTTCACAATATTAGACATAATACTAAAAGCACATGGGCCCTTTTTCAAACAAGTGATTGAGAAAAAAACACATGAAACTTTTTGAAAACTGACCTTTCCTTGCTGTGTGATTAGTTACTGACCATTTTGTTGAGAAGTATTCATAAAGACAATGAAAAAACATTTCAAAATAGCAGAACTGCAAAAACTATTCCCACTGTCTTCCTTTTTCACATTACTGTAAATATATCTTACTCTGTCTTCTAATTAAATAAAAGTTTTGTTATTCTGGGAACTTGACTTTGAAGACAATTTGGCATTCCAATGTGGTATTTGCACTGCCAATTCCGAAAAATTACTCATCCAATTCCCACTGACACTCTAGCCTAGACACCGCAGACCTCATTCATTTCTCCAAAACAGGCCCTATGAGGAAAGCTGCACACGTTTCTAAGGACTGAAGGAGAGTGATTCATAAAACCAAAAGCCTTTCCACTTTGGAATTACTCTGCTGAGTCCTGACACTGTCTTGTTCTAGCCTTAACTAAAGACCTCCACTTCATCCTTTCTCTTAGAGGTCTCAGAGACATAATGGAATACAGTATTTTACAGCATAAGTTTAGTTCCAAATATACACGTATTAATACATGTAGCCTGGAGACTCTCTCCTATCTGCAGTAAACTTCAACAATGAATCAACATACCTGGTGCAATGACTGGTTTGCAGGCAGTAGCGGAAAGCTGGGGACACTTAACAAAGGCACACTCCGTATGAAAGCTATAGTCTGAGAGCACACCTACAGCCTGACAATGTCCATGGTAGTCAACAGCCACACGGTCAGAATAGGCAGCGCAGACACTGCTGTAGGTTTCCCCATTATGTCCACATACAGGTTCTACCGATTTGCAAAATGGCTGAAATACATAGAAATGTTTTAAAGATCAGTTTGTTTTTGCTACAAACAAAAATAAAGAGCATTTTATAACATCAGGAAGAACAATGTTCATGGCAAAGTTCACTTGCTGATAATACTGTTAGTAAATCTAGAGTAAATTAACTGCCAGTTTATGTACAGGTATTAAATGTAGAGAATAAATACTTAAAGAATAATCTAAGCTGTATCTGAGAAATGTATAGTAAGACATGTTTTGGGGAAGATAAATTGTAGGGTCTGTTCTAATGCTTAAATAATACAACTAATTTTATTTAACTTATTAAATTATTTATTCATCTCAATGTGTTTTTGGAATTTAGTGTGTGCGTGTGCATTTCTTACACATTATTTGAGAAGCTACATGTCTACATTTATTTGAGAAAAACAGGATCTATTACCAGATACCTCTGGCAAAAGTATTTATTGTTGACACCTTTCTAACTATAAAAAATACATTTATTTATTGTATCCACTTTCTTTCCCAAAACCATATCTAATGTGTCATTTGATTCAAATACACATAAAAATCATAGAAAAACGTAATTTTCTTCCTATCTTGCCTATGCAGATATATTTGTCCAACACATTCAAGAAGTCAAATGCCAACAAACTTATGCTTCTGAACATAAGAAGCAAATGGAATTGATGATTCTTCACAGACAAGGTATGAATATATTTTTGTTCAATTCTTGTGAAATTAGACAGTTCATTCCATAATTTGCTAATCTCTAAATATTTTATTAAACTAATATTTCAAGCAAGTCACCATACCTCTATCATCACTGTGCATCCTCTCAAGTAGCAAGACAATTAGTTTCTTTTACATGCTGAATTTAATAACAGGAATAATAGAAGACAAGTAAATGTGAGCACCACAAGCAGTTTCATGTCTTGCAGTCTTCTTCCCCATAAAAGAAAAATTGTAAAAGCAAAAACTTAAAGCTACCACTGTTAAAGACTTTCTGAACATGGATGCAGCTAGAAGTGCTGTAGGAAAAAACAGCTGTGTGATATCCTTCAATTCTTACTGTTCAAGAGCAGTATCTCGTGAGGTATCTGATATGCTATGAGAACAATTATCTGTACTTAGTGAGGCTGCTGAAAAAGGGAAAAAAAAAAGATGACAGAAAGACAAAGGCAGAAACTTGAAGTGGATAAAAAGTGTATTTATTACCCAGAAAAACCCCGAACAAGGGTTCTGTACTTCTACGAACATTCATCAGTTGAGACCAAGAGAATGTCTCAAATTCGTCCTCATTATTTGAGAAAAATCTGGAAATGACCAGCCCATCAATGGTAAAGCCAGTGACTTTGAAAACAGTAGCTCCTAGCTTGTCTGTAGAGTGATAGAAATAGCCTGTCTACCAATGCTGTAGGGAATGGTGGGATGGAAGAACTAACCTAATCCTAATCCTTCTAAGGGATTAATATGAAGGCCAATACAATCCAGACTATCTAAAGAAAATACTATAGTCTGCTTAGTCTCAAAAATTTTAAGAGTATTGTGAACAATGAAATTGCTAAAGGAAGAATGCAATCAAACAAAATGCTAAAGACTTGCTAGAGAAAGCCTACTGCTGACAAGATAGCAGCAACTCCGAGCCTCTAACTCCACTATTTAAGCAGATAAAAGGGGAATTTAACATGCAAGTCAAATTGTCCTGACATTTTCTGAAGAAATTCGATTTACTGTAATGGAGAAATAAACAAGCATTAATTTTCATTTACAGAAAGTTCAAATTGGTGAAAATTGGTGTTACTAGCCAAGGAACTGCTTTAATTAAAGCTTGCATTGAGGTATGCTTGCAGTAGTAGTGAAAAATATAGGAAGACTTAATACAAATATCAGAGTATTTCCCCCAGGAAAGCAGAAGCAAAGGTTTTGTTTGGTTTTGAGACATTTGTTAACTAAAGCAAAGAAACAGTTGACAAAATCCTGAATACCATTTTGTGCAGAGTATTTTTTATTCTAGTTGAAATTACAGTTCTAAAGGACTACAGTCTACGAATATGTTTGGTAAACTACAAAAACAGAATATTGCAAAGTGGAACATTAAAAAACAAAGAAGATTTAATATTGCTAGAACCACTTCCTACCTGGCATGGTCCTCGATATGCTAAAGTTTTTCCTTTTTGGTACAAAGTACACAAGTTACTGTATTCCACATTGTCTGTGTCGCAAACAGGATCCCGTGTCTGGTCACAATTTAATTGCCTTGGCACACATTCATGCTGGCTACATTTGAACTTTCCAAAACTTGTCAAGCAAACTTGTTTCTTTGGTATGCACCTGCATAAAGTCATAATAATTTCATGTCATTGTAAAAAAAAAACAACCAACTAACCAAAAAAACCTCTCAAAATAGTCAGAAAAAAACAACAGTGAAATCTTTTCCAGTGCTTTATAGAGCACTGGTTCAGCAGAACTGAAGGAAATGCATGTAACAAAACATTCTGATTAGACAATTTAGACAATTACAAGTTCATTACAAACCTGGAACTTGTTCACACCACATTTAGTCAATGTATGTGAACACAACTTTAGGTTCCATAAAAATTAATCTTTTACCAAGTATTTTACTGAGTATGGATTTCTGAAAAAGTCTTGAATAAACTTCTTACCTACTCTCAAGCTTCACTTTTAAAACATGTATTTAAGGAAAACTAGATAAAACACCAAAACTTGCAATGAATTGCAAATGAAAATGATTACATTATAGAGGTATAGCCCAACCCTCTCTTGAGAGAGTAATGAAAACACAACTTAAAAGATTATTAGGATTCAATTACAAATATCTAATTGTATTTTAGCTTTGTAGGTTCAGTGCATTATATCACATCTGATCTTGGGAATGACTTAAAAGAAACAGAAAAATCCAGTACTAATATAGTTTCCTTTTTGGCCTGTCACCCTTCTCAAGCATTCATAGAACTGAAGATCGAAAACCATCAGAAGTACTTTTCTTTTTATATTAAACGTGTACCTCCCACGGTCTTATCTCCAAAGCATTTGCCGTACGTCCTGCAAGACATCCCTCTACTAAAGAGATGACAGCCAACAGAATTTGAAGAATAGACTGATGAAAGGTCAAATGACTTTCTGACTATCTCCTTTTTCCTACAAATTACAATAATCATGTAAAATATGTCCTTAATCTGAGTGTTGCTGTATTATGCATTACACATTTTCATTTTACATGTATATGAGGAAAGACTCAAATTCTGAGATTTAAATGCTTTAAAAATAGAAGTGGAATGTAAGACTTTAAACATATTCTAAGCACTTCAGTTTTAAAATGAGCTTTTACACATTTAGTTTATGCTACAATGTCAAACTGACCCAGAATAATCTATCATGTACAGTCTTTAATGAAACAACAAGTTGAGGTTCTAAGCATAACGATTATTCTGTAAATCTGGAAAGTCTTTCAATACCTGCAAAATTAAAAATATAGAAGTCAAAGAATATATACCAACAATGCAGCTTAAAGATTGATAGTTTTCAATGCTTCAGCTACAATTACAGCTGCAAAACTATTTTGTTTTCTCTGAAGTTTTCTGCATCAAGGCATTTAAATGGGCAGGAAAAAAAAACCTGTAATTAGTTTTCATGAAAGCACAGTATTACACAACTTCTTATGGTGGCTTTCTTTCCAAACAGAACATGTACAAATTCAAAGAGACTGAAGTATTACACAACACTAAGAAAACTGAAAACAGAGACCAACATTAAAAGCCGCAGACATTGATTTCCGTAAGAAAGGTCTGACTTTCTTGTGTTAGTAGTATAGACCAAAGTTTTGTTTTAATGTTTCACTGCACAGACATGGCTTTAACAAGATACCAATATGATTACGTAAGAGAAACTTAAGTCTTCCAGAGTGCTAAATATTTTCCCGGTTCAGAAATAAAAAGCACAGATTACTGACGGAATAAGTAAACCTGAACCAAATATTCAATTCAAGTGATTTTGTTTCTTGGCAAATTCTGGAAGAAAAGCATGAAACAAAGTAGTAAAATGTCCAATTATTTATTGCTTTTTCAACAAAATTTTATTCTCCCGTTTTTGAAACTATACATCAGTTCTGTTTTTTTGCTAGAACTGAGATCTGCATAATTAACTTAAATGATACAGTGCTACATAAACAGAACGAAAAATTGGCAGTTATTACAGTCCATTACTATGATAAATAAAAAGTAGCTACTTCAAATAGTTCTTCTTATTGGAGTATTCTAAAGTACAATGGACTATACAATTCATTCACCATGGAAAAAAGCAAAAAAAAGGAAAAATTTGCTTTATGAGTAGATGTCAAAGAAAAGCTTAAAAACATTCTGCTTTTACCTTTGATTTTTATTACAAGGATTAGGGTTACAAGGATCCTTGGAAATACATGATCCAAATTCAAATTGATTGTCTTGGAGACCAACGCATCGAGCTATACATGCACTTGGATAGGTGCGCCCATTTTGACCGCATACCGGTACAAACTGATCTACACAGTTACATGGTAAACCTGAAAAAGTAACAAATAAGAGAGGAGTTTGGTGCACACTTATTTTCTCTGACAAGATAAACAAGAGGTCACTAAGCCATCTTAGTCACGCAGCAAATGTGAAGATATACCAGATCTTGAAACTGGTACCTCCCTCCTGTAAATAAGCAATACTGTAGATACTGTAGCACATACACATTTATAGGTAGTAGGAAGGGAAGTCCGTGCCCTGCCTCCTTGCTGATTTTACTCAATTTTCTGTGTTTCCTCCCCTTCCCCCCAAACTCCTTGTCTCTCATTCCCAGTGGCATTACCTTGTCTCTACTTATTTCCACAGACTACCTGAGGTTTAATTTTCCAGTACTGATTTTTTTTTTCAAAGGCATGCATTTTTTCTTAAGTGCAGGATGAACATTAGAAAAGAACATATTCATAACAAATTATCTCCATGAATACTGTAGAAAGAATTTAGAAGCTAAACTTCATTCTAAGAATAATAACCTTACAGTTTCTGTAGTTTGGAAAGTTACCTGTAAACTTCCTACGTTCGTCTTCTGAACTATGTTCAGTTAGGCACTGACGAGTAGAACATATCAAGTTTCCAGCAAAACATGAACAGACATTACAATCTATATTAAAGGATGTTCCATGACCTTAAAATAAATAAGTAAATGTGTACAATTAATACAAATATATCAGAAGACTATGTGGTCTTCTGCATAATACATACTCAGATGTATTATACAAATACTACCATTTTCATTATTAAGGGAAAACTTAATTTCCCTTATTCAGTTTCTTTTACAACTGCAACTTCTATCTTTTGTGTATACCTCTATCCTTGGTGTGTACTTTCTGTCAAGAAGTTGAAAGTGCTAATGCTTCATTGTTTTTGTCATTCATTATGTCTTTGTTGTTTTGCAAAAATCCATTACAGCCTTAATTTCAGACTCAGCAAACAGTTTAAGTTTAAGCTTTGTCCAAAGCAGGGAACAAAAAAGGTTCTAGCAAAGCCAAACAGAAACCCAGTAGAAGCATTAAGTACAGGAATACACAAATACAGCGGTGTGTGCTGACCCACTGGCTTTCAGAAAGGAGCCTTTAACAATGCAACTACTAACACCACCAGAGCTGCTTTTTAAGGATAGAGCACTCTGCCTGATTTCTGCAGCTTTTAAATCACTAACTTTCTAACACCTTAATCTGAGAAACAAACACTAAATTTAGGGATTTTTTCTTGAATTTAGAAATTCCAGTTTGGTTTTGTGAACTGTTCGTATGACTGCCCTTCACTGCCTTGTATGTCTTATACAAAATCACTCATATTAATGACTGCCAGTTTATCCATAACGAGGTCACTTATTAAAGACTACTAGCAAATACATAGCTCTTCAGGAAAGCATAGTAGTAACTGTGCCCTACAAAATAAGACATTTTGTTATAATCTCTATTCTGAAGGTTCAGTTGAATTATTAGAATTTTTGTAAAATACTAGAGGGGCACAAGTAAAATCCTCAGCATTGAGCAATCTGGAAGACGTACTCCTAGACAAATGGCAGCTGACCAAATGGGGATGGAAGAGGAAAGCCTCTGTAGCACAAAAAGCTGTTTAAACCACAGAAACACCCAAGAAAGAAGGAATTTGTCAGCAGTTTGCAAAAAAAGTTTCCAAGATATTTTTCAGTTGATTTACACATAAAATATCACTGATTTTGCAACTGAGTGACTTACACTATGCTTAAATCTCAGAAATACAGCATGTTTAGAACAAATACTGTTGTTTCACTGTTCTTGCTTCATCCCTGCTGCCTACTGCCTCGCCTCGAGCCTTCCTCAGTCCCTGTCTTCCTCAGTCCCCAGAGCTCTCCAAAGTTAACTTCTGCTCTCAGAAAAGAAGCTAGGTATTATCAAATACCATAAAACACAGAGCATGTGAGCCAAGTCAGCGACCTTTTTGCTGAAAAATGGCATACTAAGAACAAGCTTTACACAGGACTTTCATTAGTTTAGACAGATGTTGTTAGGTATTGATTTAAATAATCCATCCGTCCAGCATATAAAAGAATTAAGCAAGTATTATAGGGATACAGACATTAACTTTTGTATTTTCTGACAAACTCTGCATTCATGTTCTCTGGATCATCATATGCACCCCAGATTTCATTGCTTAAAGAACAGGAGCTGTATAAAGATATAATAATTGTTCTGAAACTTACTTTTTCTTTGTCCTCCAACAATGCATGATTTTTGGAGGTCAACACAATGCATTTCCATGCAGTTTTCTAGCAATCCACTGTGTCCACAGGTACAAATCTTGTAACAACCAGCATCACCAGCTGACGATGGAACCTGAATAAGCGTACCTTGACGGACAATAAAATCTGAGGCTTCTCCCAGTTTGCAGCCTAGGTACAAAGAGAACTTTAAGTTCATATTTAGTAAATACTTCGTCAAGTGCCACTTGAAAAAAGGAGAGGCAGATAAAAATTATATGCCATGTCACTTGCTTCTCAAGCCCTGAGCCTCGGCATTCCAAATCCAGTGAAGTAAGAGGTTGTAGTAACAGTGAAGAGCTCATAATAGAAAGTTTGGGTGTTAATTTACTTAGTTACTGAACTGGTTACTTGTGAGCTACCAGAGTTTGAGAAGTTGTTCTGGCCTATGAAGAGGGATTTGGAACAACTACACCTAAGAAACTGTATCTTGAACATTAATATAATACCAGAAGTGCTGCCAATGCAAATGTGCATCCTTGATCTCCTTGCATTTGATCACACTCTCAGAGCTCTCAGAATGTCCTCCCAAGACTGACATCCTAATTTTCATTAATTTCAAGACAGGCAATTCAAGAACATTGTGTCCATTTGTTTCACCAATAAGGAAAATTATGCAGATATGGCTAATAAGATGTGGAAATACAGTTCAGTACATGCCATTGTGCCCTCAGGTGCAGCAAGCTGCACTGTGTTTTCAGTACTTCATGGTTGTTATTTTAAATAGCAGGCAGGATGCTTAGAGACTACGTCTGGACATTTATTTCTTCTGAAGTAAAATACGTAATATACCTTCTAATAATACAGCACGTTTCAGTCAACAATAAAAATAAGAACATATGAATAAACGAAAAGAGCTACAAGGCAGGCTACAGGTTTTGAAAAGACAAGATAATGTTGATAATAGTTTTTGGGGAATATCAGCAATTTATTCTAAAGCTTTCATCAAAATTTCAGTAACATTTTTATTACCAATATTCAGGCAAACAGAAATTCAAATCCCTTACCTGGTACACACAGATACGGAAGACACAATTCTCCAGACTGACATCCTTTTCTATTTACTTCACATAACTGATTAGCTGCACATGGATTTGGATTACATGGATGCGTAACATCTTCTACAACGTTTCCTAAGGAACTTGGGCCTGAAAACAGAATATACAATATATATAATGATTTAAGTGAGGTTTATTTCTCAGGAAAGCAAGGCATTTCTTATGTTCTGTAAAATCCTATTTTTGAAAACTCAGTGAAATATTTTTTATTTTTAATTATACTTTTAAAAACTTGACACGACAAGTTAGTTTGTAAACTTACTTAAAAAGTTTAGTACTCAGTCCTGCAAACACTGACTGAAGAGTTTTTTCATAAACAAAATTTATTTCCCCATCTTGTTTTCCCACGAGTTTCTTATACATGACAAAAATACAATCTGACAGTGACCAGTAGTCAAATCAAGAGAAGTGTTACAGTCAATAATCAAGAAACTGTAGGTCTGGAGTAGACTTGATGTTTAACCAACTTTGGTATCATTGATGGAGTTTTGTTCTGTTTTCCCTTTAACTCAGTAGCAATATTCTCCTGTTACAAGATTAAAGAAAGACAACATGGAAATGAAGCAGCTAGATGGAAAGAACCACCCAAAGCTTTAATAAGTTGTCTCGCTGGGAACAATATGCATATGCTGAGGCACACTTTCAGTTGAAGCTTTAAACAAAATTTTATTATTTTCAAAGTTCATGGGATTCTAAGTAGGAAATAACAAAATTCAATTTGGAAGGTCTAAAACTTATAGACCCTGTAACAATAAAAAAGTTTAAGTCCTACAGATATAAGTACGTAATATGAATCAGTAAAAGGGAAGAGCAGATTCGGAAAAGAATGTAAAAGATGCATTTAATAAAATCTAGAACTAAGAAAAAATTTTACTAATACATTTGTATGCCATGTTGAGGGCTAACATGCCTACTAAGCTCATGTTCTATTACCCCAGTAGCTAATGTATTTTTTGGTTATTCTAATTGCACAGTTAAAGAACATTAACACAGTTTATATATCAGAAAAAAAAAGCATAACATTGTACATCTACAATTTATGTTCAAAATTATGCTGTGGTTTAAGTGATATTTATTTGATATCAGTCCTCCCAAGCATTGTCCACTTTTTCTTCTGTAAATAAATGGTGCTGGTGGTTTTATTATTGCTCAGTACCTTTTTGTCAGGTGAGATCATAGAATGGCTTGGGTTGGACAGGACCTTAAAGATCATCCAGTTCCAACTCCCTCGCCATAGGCAAAGTTGCCACCCACTAGACCGGGTTGCCCATGGCCCCATCCAACCTGGTCTTGAACACCTCCAGGGAAGGAGCAACCACAGCTTCTCTGGGCAACCTGTGCCCAGAGAAAACCTCTGAGTGAAAAATTTCATCCTAACATCTAACCTAAATCTCCCCTCTTTTAGTTTAAACTTTGTTTTGTGCCAGCTGTGGCTGGCACAGAGCAGTCGGTAAGTTCCTCCCATGTAGCCCCTGCAGCCTCCACTGCTACTAAAAACCTTGCCACATGAAGTATGAAGTACAAGAAGTAATAAATGCAATGAGCTACGGCAATTTGAACAACACAATTTTCTCTAATATACTAAATAAATAATGTTTCATATTTAATACAGTTTTATTTGAAAATAGTAACAAAAATATTAAAACTAACAGTAAGTGTTCAATGTATC
This sequence comes from Aythya ferina, assembly GCF_964211825.1. Classification (NCBI taxonomy): domain Eukaryota; kingdom Metazoa; phylum Chordata; class Aves; order Anseriformes; family Anatidae; genus Aythya; species Aythya ferina. The sequence goes on along the minus strand of NC_140297.1, from coordinate 47,736,321 downwards.
TTGGTCTAGTTTTGTCGCCTACATATGTTGATACTTACTCAGGTATGTATCCAAAGGGATACAGTTCTCCAAGTCATCTGTTGGAGATAAGAGCTCACAAATACTTTCAGCTGAGTGGCCTTCAGGGAACTTATTATGATCTCCACATTTCTTCAGTATTTCCACGCAATCTGATCTTCAGATAAATAAACAAACAGAACTTCATGAACATCACTTGAAAAAAAAAAAGGTCTTATATTAATATTCTTCCCTTTCTCAAATCCACACCTTTCCTCTACTGCCTCAAAAGAGATGGATATTATATATATATATATATATATATATATATATGTATATATATATCACACACGTATCTGGTTGGATATGTGTGTGATTTTTAAATACATACATATACGTGCATATATATATATGCATATATATATATATATGTGCATATATATATATATATGCATATATATATATGCACGTATATGTATGTATTTAAAAATCACACACATATCCCTGCATGTAAAGAGTAGCAGAGGTAGGAACAAAATTGCAATACAAAGACAGGAACTATTTTTTACACTAAACTTTACTTACTTTGGGTTTGGTGATTTTTGTTTCTATGGCTTCTTATGCATGTATCTTTCAAGCATTTCCTTGATTTAACATTTAATACAGATTAAACGTGTATCTCTCTACCCATACCTAATTAATTGGTCTGTTTTCTACCCGATCATTTATTTCAAAATTTGTTTTTTCTTTAAAGCAAACTTTATGATTTTCAGAGCCTTCTGTCAGTTAAAAGCAACAATGGGTCCAAAAGCCGAAAAAGAAGAGAGTTTTATAGCCAACACAGAGTCAAAAAAAAAAAAATCAACTTCACAATGGAAGCGCATATATCCATGTCATTAGCAGGCAAGCATCTTCCCTTTACAGTGATGGAAATTCAAGCAACAGCAACTATGCAAGCTCACGTTCTTTCCCAGCTTGCTTTGCCATGTCTGCCTAATATAAGTCATACACAGTCCAACAGCAGCTTTTCAGTTCTCATTAAAATCCTTAGCAGAACCTCTCGACTGCTTTTTTCCATGGTACTTACTTGCAGATAATACTTCCTCTAGATTTGCTGTGGCAAGGTTTAATTTGAAGTGAGCAGGCAATCGCCTTCCACATTTCTGGTTGGCATTTTTTAATATCAAGAACAGGAATATTTATAAATGGCATCTTAATACTCCCTTTTTCCCAAAGCTTCATGTCATTCATGGCTCCCTGGTCTGACTGTGTATTGCAGCTCCTAAAAAGTTCTGTTGGTCTTAAAAGAAGAAGTTAAAATATAGCATGTATTTAAGAGGAAAACAAACAAACTCCACATATTTTAGCTTTCACCATATGAATTCTACAACCTTGATATCGCTTCCCTTTTCTGTCAAAAAAGACATGAATCCCTTACACAGTTAAGCATGACCAAAATCAGTTTCAATTTTATCTTTAAGGAAAGTAAGTTCTTTAAGGCTCAAGGCTGAAATACCATTTTCAACTCTCTCTTAGATCAAATATCATTTAAGCTTTTCATACCTGAAGAAAGTTGACTTAAAAGCAAATATTTTGAACATTCTGAAAATCTGTATGAATGTTTCTTGGTGAATCACGAATGCAAGTTGATTTATCATTTATTTTTGCCCAGGCAGCATCTATCACATATATACTTTACTATTGAGAATACAGTGGCATGTCTGTTAGGTATTTCAAAGAAATCCAGAGATCCCTAAAAGCTAGCTGATAAAATATTAAATGTACATTTGAAACTCAAACACTGTTTAGCTCGTAACCTTGCAATTACAAATTCAGACAACACTTCTAAATTATGCATTTTCCTCCACAGAGTATAAGAAAAACAGAAACATCTCTAAAACAAAAAAAAAAAAAAAGGAAGACATATGAACCCTCTCAGGAAAATGTTAGCAAGTAACATGTAAATTCAACAAGTATTTTTACCTTATTTATAATATATAACATTGCAGCAATTATGACTTATTAATATGTGAAGACAGAGGAATATACTAGCAACATATGATGACATTTTACACGTTCATGAGTTAGCTTTTATTTTAATAAGTTCTGTAATGTTGGTTGTTAACTATAATTCCAAAAGTTTATTCTATAGGAAAATGATTTCTTTTTTAAATTATCTGAAAAAATATCAGAAAGACAGCTATATACAATTTCAAAACAAGACTGAAAAAAAAATTTTTAATCAAAGCACAGAAATTCCTTTTATAAAACACTCAGTGTCTCTCTCTTACCTGTTATTAAAATTGGTGCAGTAGGTAAGATTTCTACATCCCAGCTGGCAAGGTTCACGTACATCTGCTAAACAGGTGAGCATGGAAACTTCAACTGCATTATACTCACAAAAGCGATCAAATTCTTGCCAACTCTGTGAATTGCCCCAGCTTGTGCTATAAAGTTTAGTGCAGAGCTCTCTGAAAAAAATATGTAAGAAAAAAAAAATCAAATGAAAAAAGTAGCTGTTGCTCAGCTATAGCAGAGTCTCTTTCAGATCTCAACAGTCTACACTCACTGTGGAAATGTATTAGTGCCCACAAAGTCTGCAGGAGTTTCCAAATGCTGTGCTCAAAGTAAACAGCTACTTTCCACTGTTTTCTAAATTTTCCAGTTTTGCTTAAGAATGCTAGCAAATCTTTAAACTAGTAAGACTGAAAAACTTCTGAATATAAAACTGAAATATCCAACATAAATATGCTGCCAGAATTTAAAGAAATCCTGAACTAATGACATGTAATAAATCATGTTGACACAACAATGAACAACTAATCTCACCCTTCAACTTAGATCACACCTACTCCCACTACAGATACACCCACCGAATTACCTAAATCTGTTTCCTTTCTAAGAACTCACAGAACGCATTTCACACATACTCACACAGTAGGATTTGGGCAAAGGACTGACATGAAACAACTTCAGAAGCATTTTCACAATTGGAAAGAAAGGTAGAAAGATACTGACCTACATGTGGAAGAGTTTGCTTTAGAACAACAATGGAGCTTAGCTCCATCAAGACCTGTTGAAGGTGGAGGGTGCACAGTGACTCCTGGGTGAACAGATCTTGAACTCTCAAGAAAACATTGCCAAAGTGGATCCTGAGGAAGAGGCATTGTTTTGCAGCCTTCTATAAGTCCATCAACAATTTCAAGCTCTGTTTTCATTGACATTAGAATTCTTTTACAAGCAGTCTGACAAGCATAGTCTTCTGCTCTATCACAGCAATACAAACCTGTTGAAGAATTAAAAACTGTTATTTCTCAAGCATATAACCACCAGGATACACTACATAATAAACTTCAGAGAAAAAATGTTACATTTACAGAGATTTTTTTTTTTTTAATAATAAAGTTTTTGGTGAAATGAGAAAAAACGGTCAGCAGAGTTGTTAGCCTGGATTTTAAGAGAGCAAACTTCAAGCCACTCACAGAGTCAGTTAGCAGGGTCCCCTGGGAACCTGCTTTTGAAGGCTTAGGGGTCCATGAGAGCTGGTCGCTTTTTAAGAACCACCTTCTAAAAAGGCAGGAGCAGGCAATTCCAGTGCATTGCAAGTGAAGCAAGCGGGGCATTAGACAAGCTGAACAGGGAACTCACAGAACTTGAGCAGAAAAAGAATATGATCTTTCTAAGCAAGGCCAGACAACACAGGAAGGTTACAAAGCTGCAGTTCACACTTGCAGGAAGAAAACACGAACAACCAAAGCTCAACTAGAGTTAAAATTGGCCAGTGTTATTTCAGATAACAAAAAAGGTTGTTTAAGTATGCTAATAGCAAGAGGAGGTTTATGGAAAACATTGAACCATTACTCGATGAAGATACTCACTTGACAAATATGGATGATGAAAAAGCAAAGGCATTTAATGCCTTCTTTGCTTCAGTCTTTAATATCAATGATAGGCCCTTGGGTTGCCCAGTCCTCTGAGTTGGAGGACTGTAACTGAAGGAGCATAAACTTTCCATTTGTGGACACCAAAACTGTAAGGAACCAGTTGTACCAGTTGAATATTTTTAGGTCCACTGGGCCTAATGGGTTTCATCCTGTAGTACTAAGGAAGTTAGCCAATGTTATGGCTGGATCCCTGTCAACAATTTACCAAAGATCTTGGGATTCTGAGGAAGTCTCCATTGTCTGGAAACTAGCCAACATCACCCCAGTTTACAAGAAGGGCTTGAGAAAAGATTCTTGAAATTATAGACCTGTTTAACTTCAGTACCTGGAAAAGTTATGGAGAAGATTATGCTGTGTGTCACTGAAAAGTACTTAAAGGATAATGGAATCAGCAGGCCCAGTCAACATGGGTTCACGAACAGAAAGTTCTGCCTCACTAACTTGATATTCTTCCAGGATAAGATCATTCACACAGTAGACAAAAGTAAGATGGTAGATAGTAGTTTTAGTAGGGCTTTTGGTACTGTCCCTCACAGTATCCTTCTGGAGGAATTGTCCAACTGTAAGATCAACAGGCTCATGCTACATGGGGTGATGAACTGGTAGAGCTCAGATTGAATGGGGCTATATCTGGTTGGCAGCCAGTCACTACTGGTGTTCCCCAAGGCTCAGTCTTGGGTCCAGTTTTGTTCAGCGCTTTCTATCAGTCATATAGATGCAGGAGTTGAATTTTTGCTGGTGATGCTAAAATGGGAGGTGCTGTTGAAAACTTGCCAACAGCCAGCTGGTCAAAACAGGTGATCTGTATTTAGCATTGGTGTAGCTTCACCCTGTATACTGTGTGCAGTTCTGAGCTCCACAATATAAAAGGATATCAAGATACATTAAAGTGGCCAGAGAAGGGCAAAAAGCTGGTAAAAGAGCTGAAAGACGTCCTACGAAGAGCATCTGAGGACACTGGGTTTAAGCTTGGAGAAAAGTAGGTTGAAGGATGACCTGATTGCCCTCTACACCTTCCTGAGGAGGGGAAATAGAAAGGGAAGTGTTCATGTTTTCTCCCTGGTATCAAGTGACAAAATCTGTGGTAATGGCTCAAATCTGCAGCTTGAGAGGTTCAGACTACACAATAGGAAAAACTTATTTACAGTAGCCAGACACTGACACTGGAACAGGATTCCTACAGAAATGTTTGATGACCTGTGCCTGTCTGTGTTGAAGAGGCATTTAGAGAATGCTAATAATGATAGTCTTCAATTTTGGGTCAGCCCCACAGTAGTCTGATGATCTCTGTAGGTGCCTTTGAACTGAAACTATTTTATATTCTATTCTATTTCAAATAACATCACTTCTTTGAAATGCAAACAGAATCAACTCTGAATGGAACCGACACGTAGAATTAAAAAAAAAAAAAAAAAGAAATTGAAAAATTAGTAATGTACCTACAAACAAAAGTTATTGCATAAATTCATATATTTACATTACATAGAAATGTATCAATACAGTTTATATAATAAACATATAATATATAACAATTTATATTAAAAATATACAATCCTCAAACTTTTAAAGAAAATTTTCAGAAAAGAAAACATTTTTATACTTACTATCTGTAGGATTTCTCATTGGATATGACTGGGTATAGTTGTTCACACAGTGTATTAGCTGAGGGCTAATAGTTGCACAATAATTTTCAACTGCTTTTATTTGTGAAGGACCAGGAGATGAGTCTGTCCGAAAAATTGCTTGACAATACTCCCGACAGTTTGTATGATGACCTGCATAACTGCAACAGACTGACCCCACTGGGGAAACAAACAAACAAACAAAAATCTATGGTTTCCTACACAGATGAATAAATTAGTGAGCATGTCTGTAACCCACACAATGATGCTCAAGATATTACTGGAGGAGAAAAAAACAAAACAAAACAAAAACATAAAAGACCAATTTCTCCTAAACTCCATTAAAATAATCTGTTTACAGAATGAGTGGAAATATCTGTAACTAGCCAAAGCATCTTTTTCTGGTTTAGCTAGAGAAAAAAGCCCCTAAATACATCTCAGATTCAAGTTCAAGTCACAAACAAGCCAGCTGAATTTTATCTTCAGATGTTTTCTTCTTATTTAAAGTAACTAGTTTTGTCTTATAATTGAATTAGTAGACAAATACCAATGGTAAACAAATAAATATGAAAGCAGTATCCCAAAATCCATTTCAAGAAAAAAAAAAAAAGATTAAATCACTGTGATTCATACATTTTTGCCGTGTTATTAAATACAGTGTTCTTGAGAAATACTACTACTGAAATTAATTCTGAGACACTGAATTCTTTATGCCCTGATATTTCATTTTCTATAGACAGGCAACAGGACACTTGTATGGTGCAAGATTTCACCTATATCTAACTTGATTTTGTTACTTAACAGTCATCAAGTGAATAAAGCAGAAGGAGAAACGATCTTCTAAGCAATCTTCAAAATACAACAGAAAAAACAAATACAGATACATAAATCAAAAATTTACAGCAATTATATAAACAGTCCAATCCTCTTATCACTTGAGCAAAAATAATTATGTATGTGGCTAGCCGTTCTATGGAACTGAATCCACGTGATTGTTATATGTACACCTCCAGAAGTTTTAAATATTTTAAAGAAAAAAGAAACTATTCATTACATACTTACTTTCATTTCTGTTAATACAACTAAAGAGAGCATTCTGAAATCAAAACAAAAATAGCATTACAAGCCTGAAAACTTCAAATAAACATTTAGGTGCCCAGTCATTTCTTATCAAAAACTAACATTTATTTTTTGTTCATCTAATAGAATTTAATTGAAACAAATAACACTATACAGAAACACTAAATGAATGAAAAGATCAGGTGTCACCTAAGTTCTGTGTACACTCTTACTGAAATATATTCAAGCAATAGGAAGATTCTGCTAGATCACCTTAGAGAAAACATGCTAGATGTACCAAAATGTTTTTGTATGATAATTTTAAAGGATCTATGTGGAAAAAAAGAGCTCTGCACATGCACACATGCAAACAGAAAATCTCAAAAAACTACACAGCAATTAAAATCTAATGCATGCTATCAACACGCAAACTACACCCAAACACAAACTACAGCACCCAAATGGTACACTTGGGAGTTATACAAAATGTTAAAATACAGAAAGGGGAAGACATATACCCAATCGCTTGGTTTCAGAGGACTATAATGCACAGGACAATAAACTGAAAAACTACATATCGAACTCCTGCCCAGAACAACCATCATCTTCCCCACATTGAAAACAGAACTCTTCCCGAGAAAACAGGTAGCACTTATACACTTTCTGGAACTCAGTGGAAAGATGAAGCCATGAGGCTGAAATTCTAAAATTTCAACTACCAGTTATGAAATATTTTAAAATAACATGATTATAAAAAGAAATTTGAAACACTCTCCACACTTGTACAAACATGAAATAAGATTATCAAGTGATCAAACCCATTAACACAGTGGCACAAAGCAATCCGTATCTTCATAAAGTTCCCAATCACCTTCGTTTCCCCTATCACCAATATTATATACATTTGCATTTTACACATCATCTAGACAATAAAACAAACACTGTAATATTGATCCTCACACAGTGTGGGATTAAAATCTGATGTTTTGCTGTACTAAACCAAGATGTGCTACAACCTTTAAAGAAAAGACCTAAAATGCAGACCTAACATCAGCTTGGTAGCTCATCAGCTAGCAAAAACACACAACTTTGCTCAAGTCTGAAAACAAAATGGTTGTCTCAAACTGAACAGCTTGTAGAACTTCATCTTATAGAAGTAGCAAATATTTTGCTTCACTTTGAAACAAGTTAGACACTTAAGTATAACATAATATTCAAAGAGTTCATCAGATTAATACTGAAAAAAGTCTAGGTCTAAAATGAGAAAGGAAAAATGAACAGTATTTTTATTATGAGAAACTGGCATGAAAATTCTCAAGAATTTTCATCTCTGTTAGTTACTAATATTTAGTACATTGCTGTGAAGTGGGTTATCCCCAATAATCTTTGTGATATTTTTGTGAAAATCTGTATTGCTCCAAACAGATGGAAACATTAAATTTTTTAAAGTGAAGATGTACTGAGAATCATATTTTCTATTTTTCTTTTTGTCTTGGAGATAGTTTAGAGTGCAGGACTCTTTTTTTTTTTTTTTTTTTTTCCCCTCCCCCCCCAGTTCAAATTCTTTATTTGCATTGTTTTTGCAGATCATTTGGGTCAATCTGATTTGGCAGCATCCTTATTTTCTCCCCTGAAGTTTAATCTAGGCAGGATTACTAGGCAGGATTACAGAGCAAAGCAAAGTCAATATCAAAGTAACTAAATCTCCCCATGGCTAACTCATTTTTATGAGTTAACCATAACCAGTAATTGCAACATCTGAATGCTGAGTTCTTCCTTTGAAGCAGCTTGCTCGTATTTGGTTACACTGAGCTGGGAACTCACGTAAACACAACATGTTTCCTTTCACAGGGGGGTCAGAACTAGGTTATCTTTATGGTTGCATTCCAACTCAAACCATTCTATGGTTATTTGTACACAAAATCATCACCCTACTTCTGTAAAGAACTGATTTATAATATTGCCTGCAGGGTCATGTCATTTTTATAGCACCGTACTTTCTTCTTTGGGACCTTTGGTGTATTAAAGAAGAAAAAAACTGTCAAGATAGGAACTGCTGCCACACACCACATCAGTCTGATGCACGACTGACTGTCCTCAGAAGCTTCTGAAATTAGATTCCGCACCCATCCTGTACCAAGCACTGGAACATGGTGAACAAAACAGCCTGGCAGAAAGCAACACTAATTGTGTATGAATTAATGCACAGGGACGGTAGAGGCTGCTGAAAGGTATAACCATGACAGATGGACTTCAGCCTAAGTACTGAACATACTGTCATTTAGCACTAACAATCTGTAGGATGATGATGTAAAGTTGCTATAAACTCAGGTAGGATTTGTCACATTATTAAAAGTAGAATATTATTAAATAAGTCATTAAAAAGCTGTTTGGAATAACAGGATCACTGACCCTTTTTTGCTCAGCTTATAACCACAGACAAAAATAGAGAAAAATGTTGAGATTATGGAGTACCAACATTTCTCTTATGAAAAAGGGCTCAAGTTGAGACAAAATTATCCTCTTCTACCTATTTTAAAAACCTTTCTGTTTCTGTAAGACAGACACGATCCCCATACCAGGTAATCAATCCTCCTTCTGTACTTGGAAACTGCCATTTCACTGACTGCTGAATCACTGTAATAATACTAATACTGCAATTAGAAGGAGGTTGTCTTACTTCCCTTTTCCGTTTTGTTTTCAACTCCTCTCTCCATGCTTCTGGTTGTATAATTTGTGTAAGCCTTCACACCAGCTCTGACTATACTCTTCGTTTCATGGCCTCATTTTTCTCAGTAACCCTGTAGAAAGCATTTTTCTCTTGTGCTAGCAATTTAAATAATCTTTTAGAAGGACCTGCAAGATGCCAGATCCAGAATAAGGTACACAAAACTGTATTTGTGTGACTAGAAGAACTTCAGCTTGTTGAAGCAACTCACTGTATCACGAAACTGTAACCTGTAGCCACCACAGGTTACAGTGATAATTAAGATGCTGAATTTGCTCTTCTTGTAGCTCTGGACAACTGTTCAGTTTCCCAAAAAATACAGGTACATGTGCAAGAAGCATAGATATACAGACATGAGAAAATCTTAGAAAAATTAATGTATAGTCCTCTGTTTGTAAATAAAGCTAATAACAGCTTTAGACCATCACAGTCTGTCTTGAGTTACTAACCGTAACTTCATTACAGAATACAGGGTTAGTCCCCATCTCTTTTATAGAATAGCAATCATACTTAAGATATCAGCATCCCATTCAAGCTTCCTTTTGAATTGCCTACCAAAATCTCTTGAAACAGTGAACTGTGAGAAAAGACAGACACAGAAAATCAAGAGCAAAAGATAAAACAAATACATATGTAAAGTCAAACAAACAAACAAGAAAGAAACAAAAAGAGCAGAAAAGGATATTTGTCTTAAAGGGAAAACTACGTCACCAAGATCTGTGAAAATGAGGATAAAAAGCCAACAGTATAGTCCCCCTACACCCAAAACTCCATTTTCAATTCATGAATAAAATATCAAGCAAACAAAGATGGTAATATTGAAATTTAAAGAACGAATGCAGAATTATTTATTCTACTTTTAAAATGATTTCATCTGAGAAGTCTTAAAGATACTTCAGTTGGTTGTTAAAAAAAAACAAAAAAAAACACACCACACAACTGCTGAAATTGGTCATCAAAACAAATGAGACTACAAGCAGAAGGAATGGAAAGTTAACAGGCAGACTCAGCCAACACAAGTGTGTATGCCTTAAGAAAACAGTCACATTATGGAAATTGAAAAAGGCAATTTTAGTTTATCTAGCAGAGAACTCTTTCCAGTCTTCCTCACCATAGCCAGTACTGCAGGACCTAACTGGTTTCGCTCTTTTTGGAGCTCATCAGCTGCAGGTAACGGCTCAAAAACCAAAACACACAAATACAAATAGAGCAAAACATTTTGCTAAAAAGAGAGAAGTCTTTTGCATCATAAGGCATGCTTTCATATCACATGTACATTTTTTCCAAATGGCTGCCTCTCGAATGAAAAATAACAGTGAAGCTGTTCTTTTGCACAAGAAAATATAGAGAATTCCCGCGACAGTCCGCCCCCCAACAAATACCATTTTTCTTCCTGAAAATTATAATGGTATCTGTATTCTATTAACTCCAGTGGAAATATACATTTAGTACTGTTGTTTTGGGCAAACTAACCACATTAAGTATCTGAATACAGATTGTATTCAAATAAGGACATCTTAATTTATAAATATTACTTTCAGTTACAAATATAGCAGGAAACTCATTGCTACTCTCACAGAGCAAAGCACTTTAAATTCTGTTAGTCTTTTCTCAACTTCATTGAAACTTAGAAGTTATCAATACAAGTTAAAGTCAGAAGCTAACATACTAAGGTTTAGTGGACACAGCTGAAGTTTCAGATGATGTTGGACATCTGTTTAGATTTTTTTTTTAAACCTGAAAAAATTAACAATTAAGGCTAAGATTTTCCTCAGTTATGTTAAACAGTAAAAAAAATGAAAACACTAGCACAGAAAGGTAGAACTTAATCACTGGAACTTCATTTTTGGCAAGATCATTTTTTTTAAAATCAACTTCCTTTGAACTGTACAGAACAGAAACAAAATGCAACAGAAGATCACAATATTATTATATATAATGTGTGATATACAGAGTCAAAGTCTGCCCAGAATTCCTAAGCAGTACTTCCAGAAGCCACAAACAAGCTGTGTGCTTTAGGGGTTCATTAAAACAATTTTGGAACCTTTCACCAAACTATGTTCTAAACAGAACCTTGAGTTATAATCTATTGTCTGTGAGTAATCCCTACAATTATATACGGGTTAAAAACCTCGCAGCATATTTTAAAAAGGGCTAATCGGTAGCCAAAATTCACTAAAACTTCAGCATAAAGCAGGATCATATGATCCTGAAGGATTAAACCTGCCAGTAGTGTAGCACAATTAATACATTTCTGAATACTTACTGCAGCAACTGAAGCTGCAGGCTGTGCACTTGAAGTTTCTTTATTTATAAATTGTTGGAACAACCACAAGCCAAATTAAACTAAACACTGCTCAAATCTGTGAGAGCAAAAATACCTTTTTACAGTCCAGGGACATCAAAAGTGTTCACCACTGTGTCCAAAAAAAAAAAAAAAAAAAAAAAAAGGCTTGAAGAACATAAGTGAAATAACACAGAACATTTGAGTAATGCCTTATTTAAGACGAAAAGTAAGAACTGAAGTGCTTAAAGCAGAGAGGGGAACTCAGTATGCAGTGTAAAGACCCCATAGTTGTAATCTAATAAAAATTTTAGCTCTCCTGTTTCGATGCACAATAGAAATAAATGTGATTTTAAATTCAGTAATAAACTTATCACAGTTTATTTCAAGCATTATGAATTATTTTGTTACTCCTCCAAGTGTGTACTGTTTATTGTATTCAAAAATGAACCTTAACTTTACACAAAATTTTTAAAAAGTGAAAAATCAGAAAATCCTACATACAATACATACAGCCTCCACTTCTTTCTTCTCTCTTTGACTATTACCTACCTTCTTTTTAGAGCAAGATAGTAGAAAGCTGGAAGAAGTAGTGAAAGATAAAGGTGATGAGATGCACAGAACTAGAGAGAAAAGGAACATGACAAAAATGAGTATCCAAGAAGCAGAAGATGGGAAAAAGAGTAACAGGATAACATCTTTCAAAGGAAGCTAAATAATGTCTAATAACATCCAGAAAATATTCAAGGACGTTGTGTTATTTTTAAAAAAATTCTGTATGTACTGCTACTTGAAATTAAAAGACATTTAATAGGGCTTGCTTAAAATTCTCAATGCACTGATGAAAATGAACATATTATTACACCATGATCCATTTCTAAAATGTGTAAAATCTCCAAATAACAAGAATCACAAGCTACATTAACATTTACAGTAAAATTAATCCGGAAAAATACGATTAGCAGAAAAAGTGTATTTAATTAATCTTGTGAAAAGCTGGCACATCGGCGTTCAAGTGATTCTGTTATTGCACAGTCTGAGACACTGTTTAGCAACTTCTAACTTTGTAACAACAACTATCTGGAGGTTTGTGTTTTTTTCCCTCCACTACTCTGAACACTGTGCCTTACCCTTGAAGACTTACCACATTCTTTGTTCTCACTAACTTAGTGGGAAGCTGAAGCGTAATTCATAAAGTTGCTTCCCTAATCTCTAAAGACCACGGAGAAGTACTATGGACAGTTCAGTCAATTACTGCAGGAAGATTTTGTAAATTCTCTGTGAAATGCTTAAGTGAGTGTATAAGTTAGCAAGCTATGACAGTGTTTGCAAAAAGAGATTTACACCTTTATATTTCTTAATTCAGCTAGCTTTTACTTACAAGTTATATCTGTATTATATTCAATAACTCAATAATTAACTATTAATAAACTAATTCTCAAACTGGATGCTCATGTTAAGTGACTCAAACATGGATTCTTAAGCAAAAGGCAACGCAACATGTATAACATTGCATTTATATGATTCACAAGCTGTTTCTGATCTTATTTGTCATGTAGTGTTTTAACTCGGCAATCCCTTCCCAGTTCTTAATTTTTTTCCCCAACCAACCCAACTGAATACAAAGTATGGTACTAGTCACAGATATAGAAGCTACTCGTAAGACTACACAAGGAGCAGGCCACACTCACCAAGACATCAACTAAAAAAAAAAAAAATAAAGAAAAAAAGGAGGAAAAATGAAAAATGGCTAGGATGAAAAAAAAAAAAAAAAAAAAAAAAAGTGCAGGTTCCTTCCAGAAGCAGCTTTTCAGATCTCATACCTTCGGCGAAACTTCCCTGAATTTTATACTTGCAATAGGTATCTTCAGAGCATAGCGAGTACTATTTTTCATGTGTACCTATAAGCCTAGATACATAGGAAGTTCTATTTTTGTACAAAATATGTAATAACTGAAGATCTACCACTGCACATACTTCATTTCTCTCCTTAACACAGTATTGGTACCTACTGCTCCTAGTGCTCATTTAAAAAGTTCTCTTCACTTCTTCACCAATCATAAAACTGATATGTACTTCCATAATTTTTTCTGCCTGTCCTTCTTTTAGTGTTGCACAGGTAGAAAGAGCTAAGGTCTTCTGTGCAATAACAGCAAGATCCCACTTTCCAAAATTCCAGATAAAAAACTGGAAAAAGGCTTAGGAAAGTAAATAAGATGACTATCACCATTTTGTAGGTGTTCTTTAATCTCTTACCTTTCCTTTCCCGTTCTCCTTCAACACATATTGGCCAACCTCCTACAGCAATGCAGAAATCCAGAAAAAAAAGAAGGAAACAGACCAGCATAATAGAGGAGAAGTTTACAGATGTTGACAGTATAGCATATCACAGCATGAGAGAAGACAGAACTACTTTAAATCCATTTTAAAGAGAACAAACTATGCTAACTTCAACAGTGAAGAATCTAGGAAAATACTCTGTAGATTTAGATGAAATATGAGAGGGAAAAAAAACAACAGGGAATTTATTGTTTCTTGGAAAACAGGAAACCTGCTATATTTCTGCCCAAATCAAGAAAACAGAGAATTGTTTGATAACCTGGACTGTTTATTAAGAGCTGAATTTACATAGGACTAACTAATTCAGGGCAGTAGGCAGGAGGAAAGGAGATGGATGAATGTGCAGGAGGAGGAGGAATCTGGCTTTTAATTAAGAAACAATTGGAAGTGAAAACGTCCTAGCAAAATAACTTTTCTACAAAATGTGTTAAAAAGAATACAGATGAAGGCAGAATTCGGAAAATATCCTATTGTTTTACTCTTAAAATTAATTGTTAGAAATAACTGCTAGTATTCGTAGTTTCACTGATGTTAACAAAAATTATTCATTTTGAATTATATATATTGGGATAGACTACTTAAAGGATCCTGAGTTTATTTCTTTAAGGTCATTTTAAAGCCAAATCTCCCATTATAGAACTCAAAATGTCCCTGACAATGAATGCCTACTTTCATCAGAACTCTTCTTTAACAAACTATTTTAGAATCTAGGTCTCCCTTTTGAAAGCTGCATCTTTATCAATCAAATTAAGATATATGAAAGTCTAAAAAAAAGGCAAGCCCCTTTTCACAGAAAGTGATTGTACTTTTACAAAAAATGCAGAGAGGCAATTTACATTTGAATGAAAGTGAGTATATACAGATATGTTACTACATGAGAAGACTAGAAATTCCCTCTTCTCAGGATACTTGTCACAGAAATTTATAAAACAGATGACTTATTAAGATATATGCGCACACACACACATACATACCTCATATTCCTTTCTGCAGACTTTTAAAACATCATTCTTTGAAGAAGCCTGAAAAACAGAAAATTTCCCCGTTTCAGGCAGAAAATAATAAAAACATGTTGCAAAATAATTATTGTTCTACCCTTATGTTAACTATGGTAATCATGGATCCATGATCTATTTAAATGTTCCTTTCTAAGAACCTAAAGAATCCATTTAAAGTTTTAAGAAACCACAACTTTGTAAATACTACATATAATTAAAGACCCAAATTTCTTATTTCTGCACCAAGTTTGTTGGTACTGGATGCACACACAAAGCAAGTTAGTTTTCATCAAAAGTTTACAGGATAAGGTGGAATATTGGAAACATTTAGGAAATGGAAGAGCTTGAGCACAAAGTTTCACTATTTTCCATGCTCAATAACATTTATCTGTCTTGTTCCCTTCTCCCTCAGTCCTACATGCAGTCCTACAGTTCTTGTTGTAAAACCAATTTCCAGAAATTCTCCTTTCAAAGTGCACATCAGTTTCTTCAGTAGAGTAACTCCTGCTCCTTTTTTTTTTTTTTTTTTTTGGAGGTATCTCCCCCTCCAAAATACCAGGGTAAAATCTGACCTCAGACCTATAATAGCACCTTCTTCAAAATGCCTGTAAAACTCCCTCAAGTTTCAAGAATCAAAATTAGCATTCAAGCATTTCTCTATTATCTTTACTGTTTTGCCAAAGTATGTATTTTTTTTTTAGTTTTAATCAAAACCATGTGAAACGTATCAACCAGAGTCCACTCAAGTACAAAATACAGCCAAGATTCTGAGACAGCATAGTCTACAATCAACAATATAGCATTTGTTTTTGAGAATAAGGAGAAATGATACACCAATCATAAGATTAAATTAATAGAATTTCATAGGACATGATAAATGGAAGTTGTTTTTTTTTTTTTTTTTTTTTTTTATATCAGATCTGGAAAAGATTAAAATGTTAGAATAAATTTAAAAATTTACTAACAAACACATTTGAAGTGATATATGCATATTCTTTCCAGAAGAAAGAAAATATTTTTTGAACTACATTTATATTTCTGTCCCTATTTTTCCATTTATTTACTCCTCGCCTCCTTTTCACACTACTGTTTGTGTACTTGCTGCTCATCTCTTGTCAAATAGGTTAAACTAACTAGACGCTCTTTGGTGGAGGTAGCCTTTTTTTTTTGTATTTTGATGACAACTTGCAGTAGGCTGCTGGTTCAAGACTAAGATTACACAGGTAATGTGCAAGACACTATAGTGAATGCATCTTAGTACATCTGTGCTCCAGAACTGAGTTATAAGAATGACAACAAATAGCTGCACACTTTTTGTTTCTGAAAATGTATTTATAGTCATATATAGTCATGTCATATGCTGGAAAATATAAAATCAGAAAATGATTCCCAGATTTTTGTTTAAAAGGTAATTCCGAATTTATGTGTTATGCTTAGAAGTGTCACCCGACCAAAACAGTGGTATGGTAACACCAAAGACTGAATAAACATACTTTATTCCATCTGATAAATGAAAACCTCTTTGAAGAAGCACAAAAATCTATTTGGGGCTGTGACTCCAATGTTGCATCACTAAATATAGTACTGCAAAAAAAAAAAGAGAACTTAGAAAAAGTCACATGTTGCCTTCCACTAGCATCATTTTAGAATAAGAACTTTCATGCAGATTGTAAATATATGTGTATATATATATCAAGAAATTACATTTATCATAACCAAAGCAAAGGTAGCTTTGGAACCTCTGTAGATGTAGTTAATAAATTACTACTACAAAGCAACAAAATAGAGCATAGCAGCAGCAATCACACACCAGATGTTTACAAACCAGAACTAGAGTGGATTGGCTCCATTTGCCAAGTGACATGTTAGGACGTGGCTAGAACAGTGTTACACCCAAAGTTCAGAACACATTTGAAGAAATGGCAGCCTCCATGGAGGGCTCTGGCAGCCAGGAGGGCCAACCGTACCCTGAGGTGCATCAAGCACAGCATCGCTAGTCAGTCGAGGGAGGTGATTGTCCCGCTCTACTCTGAGCTGGTCCGGCCTCACCTCGAGTACTGTGTGCAGTTCTGGGCACCACAGTACGAGGATGTGAAACTGTTGGAGAGTGTCCAGAGAAGGGCTACGAAGATGGTGAAGGGCCTAAAGGGGAAGACGTACGAGGAGTGGCTGAGGGCACTGGGCCTGTTCAGCCTGGAGATGAGGAGGCTGAGGGGGAACCTCATTGCATCCTACAACTTCCTCACGAGAAGGAGTAGAGGGGCACGCACCAATCTATTCCCTTTAGTGACCAGTGATAGGACCTGAGGGGATGGAGTCAAGTTGCAGGAGGGGAGATTTAGGCTAGGCATCAGGCAGAGGTTCTTCACTGAGAGGGTTGTCGCATACTGGAACAGGCTCCCCAGGGAAGTACTCATGGCTCCAAGCCTGTCAGAATTTAAGAAGTGTTTGGACTGTGCACTTAGTCACATGGTCTAAAATTATGGGTAGACCTGTGTGGTGGCAGGAGTTGGACTTGATGATCCTTATGGGTCCCTTCCAACTTGGGATATTCTATGATTCTATGACTCAAGTACATAATTGGCACCGAGTCAGAAGGACATAGGGGTCTCCCCCTGGTAGAATAATAGAACCAAATGCAAAATGTTTTATGAACAGATAGGCCAAGCCTTTATTATGTTTAGTTACACAGATGGAAGTTTAGAAACTTTGTATCTCTGATGCTACCTTACTCACTAATTAGTTAGCCTTATCTGTAAGACCAGAATTGTATCCCTGTACAGGGAAGAGGGGTAAGATAACCCGGGCTTGGAGGATGTTTCTGAAAAGAACAGGTGAGGAACTCATGGTATGCCCATGTCCTTGGACATGTAAATGACTTTTCTTAGTATCCATGTCTAAGTTGAAATAATAAGATAAGAAAGAACCAGATGGCTTGAGCATGTGCAGGAACTGAGTTCAACCAGCAAACAGCAAGGAAGGATACCAACAACCACCAGAAACCCCTGAAAGACCAGTAGAAACAAACACACACACATCAGGGACCTTTACATACTTTAATGAGTTCCAGGAAATAGTATGAATATATTGATCATTTAGCATGTATCTAATAAATATGTATAATAAATATGTATGTTTTGATGGTATGTAACCCCTGTAGCTTGAATAATTCAGTGCACACACTAGGTGAAGTGTTCCCCTGTGCGTCCGGTGCTGCAATTAAAGAACGCCTGCTTTCTAAAACTCCAAATTGAGTCTTAGAGAGTTTCTTTGACTGACTGTTACAGTAAAATACTAACACAAGACAGGTCAGACAGAAGCTTCATTAAGTATCCTAATAGTGAGAGAGTGTTTGGGCAGCATCTTCCCCTCTGCCAAGCCACTGCAGAGCACTGAGTAAGAGGTAAGGAATAAACACTCTAATGTTAACAAAGTCAGGTGTCTACCCAAACAATCATTTATGTTTTCATAGAATATCTGAGCTGGAAGGGTCCCACAAGGATCGTCAAGTGCCCTGGGTCCACCAAAAAAAAAAAAAATCAAAAAAAATCTGCCAGATCAGGTGTCTGAGAGCATCATCCAAATGCATCCTGAACTCAGGCAAGCTCGGTGCTGAGACCCCTGCCCTGGGGTGCCCGCCCCTGTGCCTGACCATCTTCTGAGTGAAGAACTTTTTCCTGACACCCAGCCTGAATCTTATGTTTATAAGGTCAAGTACTATTGGATGGTTGGACTCCAGACAACCATTTGAATGTCAACAAAGTCAAGTACCCATGCTGGCAAGAGACAGACTGACTCCTTCATTAGCTTGTTAAGTGACATGTTTGGCACTAGAAAGATGGCTAGTGGTGGAGTCTAGGAACAGCACATACAGTATTATTTAAGCTCAGAAGCGGTGGTTCAAAACAAACACAGACTGTGCTTTTAGTCAAAAGGAATGTTCCTTTAGTTAGGATAAACTTCCTAGCCATACCTCCCAAATCTTAGATGTTAATTTTACCACCACACAGCAGCATCACAGTTGGTAACGTTTACAAGGTTCTAATGTTTAGTATTTTATACTAATAGAGAGCCAGTCAGATCTGCTAATCCTGATGAAATCCCACTGGAGTAGAAAGACACCCAAGAATCTCACGTGCTTCTCACGTATCTGTAAAAACCAGGCAGACTCTATTTGACTTCAGTTCTCTTATGGAACAGGAATCACATTTAATTACATTAAGCTTTTCACCCTACTTTTATTGCTTTGTTCGGGCTTTTCTTTGTACCCTGGCTTGCCCATCCAGTACAAGTTTTTCAGAATATTCAGGATGGCCAAAGCCTTGTGGAGCTACAGTAGACTTCAGTTTTTACTTTTTTATTGCAAACTGACTCTAACCATGTAAATTCTCTTTTTGTTCTTGAAACTCTGTGGCTGACATTTATCATCAGTAGTACTTCCTGGGAAGTTTCTTGTATTTTGCAGTTTTAAAAAAAGTTTGTGTGATAATCTAATTTTGATATTAAAAATGCCTGAAGATCACAATCAGGGTGAATTCAGAGTTATTTGACATTAACAATGGAAAAAACAATTAGAAAGCCTTACCTGTTTACATGCTTGCCGACATTCCACAGCAATAGCTAGCTCACAGCAACCTAAACCAACCCAACCATCAGACTTCTTCAGAACTCCTTTAAAAATAAAATTACAGTACATATTACAGTAGTAAAAGATCCTGTGCCATCATTTTCCCTTCCCTACCCATGAGTATGTTATTTTTCAAATATGATACTCATGTTCTTGTTTAAAAAGCCAAGTTACATATTACATTTTATTCGAATTTATTGTCATTACAAACCAACTTCAAGCAAGAAAAGAAAAATAAATCCATGCCTTAATAAATGTAGAACTTGACAATTAAGTACCTTCTATACTCTGAATTTAAAGGTGTTTTGTCCAAATCATTTTATATGCTCACTGAAAATATCACAGTTCGGTAATTTTACTTATGTAATATGAAGTATAAGCCAACAGAAACCAATAGGAAAAAAATGTTAAAAACAACATTGTCTCAGACACATTCTTTTACTGGCTTCAATAGCACTATAGTTTCCTATCAAGCTCCGTAACATAGAATATCTTTCTTGATTTTTCTTCCAGCTTCCTCTGTAGTTTCTCTACCCCAATAACACACTTCCATATCCAGAATTATCTTAAATAAATGTTTCTCATCTTCCTTTCTCTCTTTTTCTATTTTATTTTGCTACTTCCATTTTCCCCATTTCTTATCTCAAAGTTACATGGGAAAGTGATCTTCTGCAGTAAGTTGTTTCATCCCCCTAATCTATATTCACAAATGTGTTAAAGATATCGTAAATAATAATAATAATAAATATATTAAAAATAAAATAATAATAATAAAAAAGAGCATATTTCTGTACTGATTTCCTCACATAACATTTATGACAGAAATAATCACACTGAAGGTTTAAGCTATGCAACAACCTGGAACCTGTGGCAAATGTCACACTTCTTTAACAACTAAAAAATAATTTAGCTCAAACAAATCACTCATCTTTTTATTAATAAACATAACATGACACACATTGTATCCTTTAGATAGAAATAGGAAGTAGGAGGTAAGAAGTAGGAGGTAAAAGAATCAGTTGCTTAATTAAAAAAAAAAAAAAAAAAAGAGTTCTTAAGCCCAGTAGAAATGCCTTCTTAGAAAAGTAAAATGGGATGCCCAGCTTTAAAAGAAAAGAAAGAGCTGGGTGTAATAAACCATTGAGCTTAAATTTAAATGCTAAGAAAGTATTGGGAAAAAGTCATCAAAAATCATTGCAAGCAATGGAAAACAATCACCAGTAGGTAAGTATTGTGAACAAAATTGCTTTGAACAAAAAACACTTGGCTGGCTCTGCAAACACAGCTGGCATAGAAATGGATTTGTCTTTTGCCTTACCAGTATCAGTCTCATAACATTCCAATAAATCAAGAAAATACATTAATATTAAAATTTATAAAGAAGCAGCAAAATCTTTAGCTAAATGAACGTATTTTCCAGCAAATTGAAATATCAATCACTTTTTAAAAAATGCAAATTAAAACATTAACGCTTGATATAGTAGGTGGAAGGTGCAGAGAGGCAGAGGTGAAGAACAACTTTTGGATGAAGCCTGTTTGAAGTGCAGCGTGCCTGCAGTCAGCCTGAAGTAGTGCTGTATCATCTGAATAGGCCAGACCTTCTGGAAGCACTGTAGACCAATAACACAATGATCTTTTTGAAGATTGTCCAAATCCTCTTTACCTCTGCTCAGAGTCTTGGCTCACCTTTCCAATTCAACCTAGTTGAAAGCAGCAGCGAAGGCCATCAACAATCGCAAATTCAGCTCACCTTCCACTTCCACAAGCAGGGTAAGGAATTTGTTTTTCAGAGATCGAGCATCATTCTGAAAGTGTTTAAAAACTGTTGTTGTAGATACATCAACAGCTTGTAAACAAAGCTAAAAAATTCTGAGTTGATGAACTGTTTTAAACTAATTCCAAGTCACACAAATATATTTAACTACACATCTACAGGTAATTGCCAAAACAGGTACTTAACTATGTTCTATCTTAGGCCTAAAAGTTGCACTTGTTTTTGCACAACTTTTGTAAGTGGAGCTACACATAAACTCCTTTTGGTGAAAACTGTAATAGTCAATACCATATTTATTAGTAATATTGACGTTTTAAGTTTATTTTTTGAAGTTTCTTTTAAGGTAAAAGAAAACTAAGAAACGTTAAATATGTGCAATCAAAATGAGAACAAGATTTCCAGAAACCTGTTCCAATAACCAGCTATATCCAGGTGAAACACGATAAATCCATCTGTACAGTTTTATTGTAGCCTCCACAAGGGTATTGAAGTCAGAAACAGTGGAAGAAAGCTGCACAAAAGTGACAAATTGGAATGCAATCTCTGATACACATTTTGTGATGAAATAATCAAGCTACACCCCAAAAATATGAGAAACAGGATCACAGTGGTGCCCAAGAAACAGAAAAGAAGAACAAAAGAGATGGAAAAAGAAGAAACTGAGGAACAAGTATGCTTATTTGCATGTGTCAAGAGGTGTACAAGAAAGCCCAAGTCAGAATTTTGATTTCTCTGATGAAGTCTTCTACAGTCTGCTTAAAGAAAGTGATAAAACTTAAAACCAGAATATTATTACCATCTAGAATTATAGGTGGCTGGTCTCCCCCCAGCTTCTCAACTGGAGCCTCTCAATCACCCTTTGTAAGTAGCTTCTTCAGTAATATAATGTGTGCATGGTGGCAAAGAACCTTTCATTACCTAGACAAGTTCCCCAAAATAATTCACATATTGTAGGCCTACTAGTTTTAATAAGAAAACATTGACAGACTTGTGGTTTTTAAAAAGAAACTCTCCATTAAATCACTGATTAGTATTCACCTTCTTTTTGTTTCACAGAATATTTAAATTCCTTAACATCTAATCTTAAGTATTTTGAAGCTCATTGCACAGTATTGGTGAGGACAATTAAACAGTACTGTTTTGCGAGGATGAGCCATACAAGAAAGTTTATAAACCACTATCACAATCAGTTTAAGGATGCAGAAAAAAAAATTGTGAAAAGGAATGGTAGCTCAAGCGGTAGCTGTAAGAATATAAACATTTTAGGGTAACTATCATGATGAAGTTTCTGGTAAATAAAACTACTTCAAAGTGTTAACAGAAATCAGTAATATCAAGCGGGGAAGAAAGGGAAGAGGAGAAAAGACAATCTATGAGAATACACTACAGGTATCTCAAGCAGCAAATTATAAGGCAAAATCCCAAACTCTCTATATACCATGGTATGACAGGATGCCATTTAAACCCACATGTAAAACATGCTTTCATCTACATTGTTAGCTAAATAGCTAAGCACTTCATACAGAAAGAAAATAACTATTGAATTCATCTGTTTATCTGGTCAATTTTTCACAACTGTGTGTGATAACAGCAACATTGAAATAGCTGTATCATCAGTGTGCATGTGCATGCATCTGTATGTAAAAACATATTGTGGATGCTGTATTATGAAATAATCAGAGATGATGATCCAGTCAAAACTCAGTTTGTGGCTGTGCTGGAAGCTCTATCATGAAATATTTTCTGTATTGAGAGTAGTCAAACAGGAGAAAAAGCAGAGAGAAAGCCACAGAATTATTGAGGTTGGAAGTGATCTCTGAAGATTGCTTAGTCCAACTACAATGCTAATATATCAAGCTCAGTAAGAGCAGACTGGCCACGACCATGTCCAATAAGGTTTTGAATACCTCCACAGCTGGAGACTCCACAATCTATCTGGGCATCCTCTTCCACTGTTCCATCATCCTTACAAAGTTTTTTTTTTATGTTTAGATGGAAGTTACCATTGTTCAATCTATGTTCACTGACCCTTGTCCTGTCACTGAGAATCCTGATAACAGCGAGATGAGTAGATTTCCATCTTCTTTACACCCTAGATCAAGTAATTTTACATATTGATAAGATCTGCCCTCAACTTACTCTTCTCAACAAGGATAAACAATCCCAGCTCTCAGCCTGTCCTCATACCATGTTCCAATCCCAGTAATGTTCCAGTCCTTTAATCATCTTATACAGACACTTTGAAGGAACTTTTTAATTGACTTATTCCAGTATATTCCTGTCTTTCTTGTATGAAGATGCCCAGAAGTGGACACAGAGCTCCCAGTGTGGTCTCATCAATACTGAAAAGGGGACAAGAAATCACCTTCTTTGATCTGCTTGCAACATTCTTCCTAATGCAACCCAGGTGCTGTTGGTCTTCTTTGCTACAAGAGCAGATCACTGGTGCATATTCTACTTGTTGTCCACCACGATCCCCAGGCACTTTTCTACAAAGCTGCTTTCTAGCTGCTCAGCTCCCAGCATGCTGTGAAGCATGGGGGTCTTCCCCAGCTGCAGGACTTCACATTTTTTTTCCCCATGATGTTCCTGTTTTCCAGCTTTCTCTGGTTTGTCAACATCGCCCTGAATGGCAGCACAAATATCTGGCTTATCAACCACTCTTCCCAGTTTTGTATCATCTGTAAACACATGGAGGGTGCATTCTGTCCCACCATTAGCGGTAATGTTAATAACAGGACTAGAACCAACACTGACCCCAAGGGTACTGGCCTCCAACTGGACTTTGTGCCACTGATCACAAACCTTTGAGCCCAGCAGTTCAGCCAGTTTTCAATCTACCTCCACTGTCTACTTACCTAGTACATGCCTCAACAGTTTGCCTATGAAGATGTTATAAAAAGATTTACATCACCATTGAAGTAGCTTTCTTTCATAAATCAGAAGATAATAAAATCCCACCACAAAGACACTGAGAGGCCTCACACTAACTCAGAAAGCCCAGAAAGTCAATTTGGGAGTGGATCATTAACAAAGACTCCCAATGATTTTTTGCTTGCTTACACAAACATAAATTTCAAATCGAAATGTGCATTGCTCAGTTACAGTAAATCCATTACTACTCATTTGTATGTGGCTATTAAGCTTCAGGGAAGAATAGGTTTTATAGAAGCACAGAATCAGAGAATATCCTGAGCTGGAAGGGACCCAACTTCCAGCTGGCAGAAAACTGAGTAGATGTAAAATTGTTACATTCTCCTCTTTACTCACTGCCACTTCAACCCATAGCATGCTGATCTCACTCAGTCTTCTAGAGATCACACATGATACAAGAATACTAGTTAAGACCAAGTTCATCTGGTTTTGGTCTCTCCTTTTAACATAACAGTCCTGTCTCAAAACTTATGCTTTAACCTTATAAATCTGTCTGCACCAAGCATTCTGGTTCTTGTTCTTTGCCTCCACATTTCTTAAATTATGTTTATCTAGTTCTCAATTTTTCTCCCTATTACTCATTCTAGCTGCAGTATCATGTAGAAAAAAAGTTGTAAGAATCCATGATATTGTAAGTCAGGTTAAGGTATATTGAAACTAAAAATAATAGAAAGCCTTTAAAGGAAAGGAATTCTGATATTTCTTGGATGCATCACAGAAACACACACATTTAATCATACAAAACATATTCAATGTTTTCTAACTAGGAAAAGAAAAGAAGTGTTAGAAGAAAAAGATACAGAGGTAATCCAGCGTAGATTAAAGAAACTAGAACCAAAATACAGTTTATAATGGAAACACAATGAAAGTTAAATTGTCATAACATCTATGGGTGCAGGTGGTAGACACTGAAACACACATTTGGTTAAAAAACAACACAATCCAGTGGTAAACTTGTATTTCTTACCTGGCAATGAAGAATTTATACAACCCCACACTTCTCCCTGAAAAGTGAAATGCAAATAAGCAAAAGTAAGTCTACAAAATAGAAGAGTTTCTAACAGACAAAAAAAAATAGTATTTTCAGTTTCAAGAGTTCTTCCAGCCTATATATCATTTACTTTGACAAGAAGACTGCCATGTTCAGAACATCTAATCAATAGGAGCATTTTTGTAGGTGTAGACCATACTGTGCTTACCTCACCTATGCTAGGTAGTCAACTTTTTCCACCAGTATTCCAGTATTTATAGAACCAAGAAGCAACTGTTTAGACAAAGAGAAAGATTTATCTTGGACCAAGACATGTTGAGAAGCTTGTTACCCTATCACTCCTTTCCACCATTTATTTTAAACAACAAAATCAAGCCGTACACAAAATAAGACAAAAGTTCTAAGGTTCCCCAGAGATAGGCAGCTTCAGGGAAAGTTGGATCTGCTGGGTTTCCCCTCACTCCAAAACATTTCTGATCCTGCTAAATGACCTAAGTGGCTGATGGTATCAAGCATAAGAATTATGTAAATATATATATATATAGATAGATAGATATTTTTTTTTGTGGGGTGGGGAAAGGGCAGAAAAAAAAACAGATGGTAAAGAGCTTACCAAAGAGTTCTTGCACTATTTCCCTCATTACTGGTATTACCAAAAGACTACTCAGCCATAACAATGACTACGGTGGATTATTTTTATTTTTTGTATTTTTTTACAGTGGGGTTAGTATAAAGAACTCTCAGGTCAGATGCTGGTCTGCCACAGGTAGTTCTGTTATCTCTCCAATAAATTTACAAATGTCCTGGAAGATGGAGGTTTAGGCAGCAGAGGAAGGATTCAATCTAAGGTAAGAATTTTAGTTCCCATGTCAGAAACAACTGCATGTTACAGTGGGTGTGCTGTGTTAGAAAGCTGAAAGAACTAAAAGCTATGTTAGATGGTCAGTGTCCTGTAAATGGAGTCTTACAACACGACTATTAATATTGCAGTTAAAAAAGACATGAGTACAAACAAATCTTCAAGGATTACATGTATTTCAGTACAATCTAACTGAATTCAACTTTTTTTGAGCAAGCACTTGGAGAACCTTAATTAGATGGAATTAAAGGAAAATTATTCAGTCTAAGAAGGCAAGTGACAGGTCTTAAGGGGCTTTAAATGAAATAACGTTAAACATGTCCCTCAAGAGAAAAGGAAAAATTCAATTCAACCATAGAAACAGCAAGCTCTGTTGTCATGCAATGACTCTGTCACCACAGGAATTACTGACTTTCCAAAGTTAAAATTGATCTGTATCTAATCATCCAGAACTGTCCTCCTCTGTATTTGTGAGAGCTTCCCACCTAAGAGTAGAGTCAAAGTCACCTCAAAAGAAAAAGGTAAAGATCTGCCACTTCTACAAGTTACACTCTATTGATTCAATTGATTTCCTTTATTTCATGAGAAGATGGTCTTCTCTTGTTCTGGCAATCAGTGCGCTACTTCATACCAGGCAAAACCCCTTCTATCGTATTAACTGAAAGAACAACGTCAGTGCTCTATAAAATAGACCGATTAAATTCACAACCTATCCACTCTTCTGTGGATTGTCACTACAACACCCTTTCAAAAGAGTGAGGTGGAATCTGAAAACAGCAAACTTAACTTCATGCAATAGTTAACTATTTTACATCTAGATGTTTTTTAAAATGTTAAAAAATATTATCAGTGCAGCAATGTTAAGATACACACTTAACAGCAAACTTGCCAGTTATAGAGATGATTATTGTGAGTTCAAAAAAATTGTATCAATTATTTTCCTCCTTTCAGATACTCTCCAGTGCTGTCTCCAAAAAATTGGTTGAACAGATAAATCCTACTCTTCCTATCAGGGGATAAACTATAAAGAGAAACAGTACAAAAACAAATTCGATACACTACTTTGATATGCCTTCCTGCCACAGATTTTACTCATACCATCGTCTGCCTATAACTCACCAAGACCTTACAGCTGATGATCCACAGAAAACAAACCTTTAAAAAAATACTTTTGACACACGGGAGGCAAGGATCTATAAGCAAACGTTCTTGCAAAGTAGCCTGCAAAATGCTACGTGCAGATTTACTACTACACATTGCCCATTTGGGTTGGGTATATGCTAGATGGATTTTTCTCAGAGTCAATAATCTATCCATCTATTCATTTTTAGAAAGGTCTGATTTCTTTCTTGTAATTTTTGTTACTTCCAAAAAAAAACAAACATGTTGAAATATTTTAAGTTACTAAGTGGGAAGAATTAAGAACAAACAATTCCAGTATTAAGAATATAAATGACAGCATTCGTCTAATCCTCAAATCACCAATATAGGAAACAAATTACTTTCTTTTTTATTTCTTTTTTTGGAATATATTAGAGAACTTCTAGGAAACTGTTATCTTCCTTATTCAACAAAAGCATTACTTCAGCTTGTCAGAAACACACATAAAACATTCAGAGCAGCTATAAGGGTATTCCATGAGTTAGTCCACCTGCCAGCTTTGTCTCCTACACGAGCTGGAACACATGATCCAATTTAAGCCACTGCTATCAATTTCCAAGTGACAGTCACCCAGCTCAAATTTTCACACTATAAATCAGATTTTCACTGGATTTCACAGCTTACATGACCACCAAGTAGTGTAATATATGAAAACTTTATAAAGAAATCCTACCTTGAGGATCTAACCGCAGTTTAAGAAAATTTCTAGCCCTTAAAACAAGGAAGAAAACATCTGAAGACACACATACAGGCTATACCACCTCAAAACTCGGAAAGTAATAAAAATAACTCTACAAGTTAATTTGAAATTTAGCTTGTGTAATCAAAAATTTGTTAATATAAAATTAATCTTTTGTTAGTTTTTAATTTAAAACTACCAAGCCTTACCATTGATTCTGGACAATACTCAGGTGCTCGCTGCAGTAAATGCTTCAAACGGGAATCACTCTTAGAAGATAATATCTGTTAGAAACAAGACATAGAAAGATGTAACCACATATTGAACACTTTATTCAACTGACTTCTTCCTTTTTAGTTTCACTACTGTCTACTTGTTGACAACTTCTGCTAACAGTTAACATGTAAACAACGAAGTTAAGATTTTTTTATATATTTGTAGTCTTCCAAATATGTTGCACTTTTTATGAATGAACTTTTTTTTTTAATTTTTTATTTTAAGAATGACACTTATTTTTTGGAAGTGAATGAGAATTTTGTCCTCAAACTCTTCAATCCAGAAGTTTCTATTGAATAGGCAGTGTGAAAAACAGAATTTATGTCCCATGTACCAAAACATGATATATTTACTTAATCTTCTGCTAAATATGATATGATCTCAGACAATTAAACTCCTTCCAGGAAAAAAAATAAATCGTTACAGAATATGAAAAGTAAAATTAACAGAAGGAATGAATAGTTAAGCAAGATCAAGTTAAGCATCACTTAAGCAAATAGATCATCTAGAAGTTCATGGAACTGGATGGCGTGCAACTGAAGATACTGAAAAGCTGGCCACTATAGTTGCAAAGCAGCCTGCTATCATTTTTGAACAATCGTGTTGATTGGACAAGGCTCACAATTATTGAAAAAAGGCAAATGGTGTATCCATTAGAAAAGCAAGGACAATCCAGGGAATTACAGACTGCTCAGCCTATCTCCACCTCTCAAGACGACTATGGAACAAATTCTCCTGAAAGCCATGTCGGAGCACCTGAAGAACAAGAAGGTGTCTGAGAATAGTCAGCACAGGCACACCAAGTGCAAATTTATTCTGACATTAACAAGACTTTTGCGTGGTCTCCCATAGTATTTTTGGAGCCAAATGAGTGAAACATGGATGAGACAGGTGAACTATAAGGTGGGTGGCAAACTATTTGCACAGTAGGTCTCAAAGATTGGCGGTCTGCTGTTCAACACCTAAGTGAACTCTTTATACCACTTTCAAGTGGTAATAAAACAGGATTTACACCAATACTGTTTAATAGCTTTCCCAGTGTCAGAAAGAATCCTCAGCAAGTACACAGATAGTCCTAAACTGGGAACTGTCCACTCCACTGGAGGGTGGAGCTGCTACTGAGATGGGTTGATAAGAAACACAAGCATTTTTCCTTGCTGAGTTTCATGTAGTTCCTGCTGGTCAATTCCTTCCATCAGTCCAGGTCACTCTGGATATTAGGTAGTACTGCCTTTGAGATTATCAGTTCTTCTTCCCAGTTTGGTATCACCTGAAAACTCAACAAGAGTGAATCTGTTGCTTCCTCCAGGTCATTAATAAAGATGTTAAATAGCACAAGTCCTAGCATAGACCCCCTTTGGTCTTACTGGCCTTCTTATTGGCCTGCAGGTAAAATATGACCCATTTTAACTTCTATCATCTAAGCCCAATCATCTAAACAATTTTTTAACTCAACTATCTTTTCATCATCAAAGCCATCATATCCTAAAATGGATGGAAATATACTGAGGGAGAAAGTGTTGAAAGCCTGAGTCATTGTAAATGACATCCACTTCTTTCCTCTCATCCAGAAATCCAGCTATTATCAATAGCAAGCAAGTTTTACAGGCATGACTTACCCTTCACATGCCCAAAAATGCGTTTCAGGAGAACTCTGTCTATGATCTTATGATTATGATCTCATGATTACTAGTTTCCTGAATTGCAAACAGTCCTTTGGCTTTTTCTTTTTCCTTTTTTTCCTTCCGTATTTTTTTTTTCCTTCTGGAGTGAGGGCAGTGGAGAAGATGGGCACCTTGTTTGCCTTTCTCCAGTCACCAGGGTCATCTCCTGTTCTGCAACCTTTCAAATATGATATAGCGTATACAACCTTGCTGTGACACCAGCCAACTCTCATGACACTCTCAGATGTAATCCAGATTGTCCCACGGACTTGTATGGGCCAAATTTTCCCTCAAGCAATTCCTGATTCAACCCTTACTCAATCCTGGCAGTTCTCCACCTTGAATCCCCTCTGTATGCATAGCGGCCTCTGAGATCTTATTGACAAACTCAGAAAAGATGACATTCAGTACTTCTGCCTTACCTGTGTTTGCTGACACTAAATTGCCCTAAATAAACTGCATTCAATAAGTCACATTTTACTTTGTTCAGCCTTTAACTACTGCCATAGGAGACAAGACTTTTTCTATCACTTGGTATCTTTTGCAAATCTCAATTCCAACTGAGCTTTATCTTTCCTAATATAGCCCTTACGTGCCTGGGCAAAGTTTCTCAGTTCTTCCTTTATAACCTTTCCCTGCTTCCACACTACTTCTACATTTTGTATACTACCTTTCTGTATTGCACCTCTGTCTTGACTTCACTGTTTAGCCAAGCCAGCCTCCTGAAACATTTATTTGTTTTCCTGAGGACTGAGATGGACTGCTTTTATGCCTGAAAGAAGATAAAACCTCTGGACTGGTACATAGATGAATGCTGCCAGGGACTGTATCATCACGAAACTTCCCAGAAATAAGCTTAGGAAAAAAAAAGTTAATTAAATAAAGACAGGCCCACTCATTCCTTGACACAGCATCCAACAGACTGAATCAAATAATCACCAAACAAAGGGATACTAAGTTTTTAATTAAATTTTTAAAGAATTTTTAATAAAAAAAATTTGCTGCAGACACCTGGCTGACTCCAAACTCAGTGACACAGATCATTTCTGAACCAAAACATGTCCATTTTCAATTGACTCCACTTTTGGGATTTATCTGACAAATGCTTGGTACATGTAACAAAATACAAAATAGTATACATAACAGCATATACCATATATATACATACTTATATGCGTATTTGCTACTTTACTAGTGATAAGTTTGTAGTAGCTTGTAATATTAAGATGTATTTGCTACTACTAACAATTACTGCTACTACTGAATATAAAACACATGCTTTCTGGCAACAAGTTTGTAATAACTTGATATATAATTGCTTTATTAATCATAAGGATACTTGCTATTGGTGATTTGTAGTAATCTGTAATGAAGTAATGAAATTTAGGAAATAAAGCAGTCTCCATGTCCTTGTGTATTACGGAATCCTGTGAACCCACTATTACCTCTTACACATCCACAGGCAAGGTAACCTTTCAGGCTGTGACACTCAGAGCAGTTGAACTAGTAGTACTTAGCAGGATTCCTTAGTCCTACCCAAGTCTTTTTTTCTTAGCAGGCAGGAAAGTGTCTGTAGTTGCTCTTTATCCATGTGAGGCCTCTCTCAATAATATCACTGGTGTCCATGCAAACAAACATCCAGTGACCAAACAAGTGTGGAAGTTTTTTCCCTTAAAACAAACCTCCTGCGACTTCTTCCTTTCAGTAGTCATGAACTTTCAGTATCCAATAAGCATACTTTCTGGCCATCTTTCTTTCCATGCAATGCATGATTCAGGCTATTGCTCTTGCAGGGTCTCTATGAAGAGTTTTATTCACTCACATTTGTCCACTTTGAGGCAATGCTTTTATCCTCAGATCCTTCACCTGACAGTTCAGGAAGCGGACCAGAGCATGACTTCGACAGTTTTACGTGCTGTAGACTCAAAGCAAGCCACCGGACTTTCCCTGTAGTCCAAGGCTTGCATGGCCACATTCCTCCTCAAGAGTTCCACCTGTGTCAAGGCCTCCAACATGTCCTGAGTATTTGGTTCACGCAGTACCAGAGATTGCACTGCTGGACGTAACCAATACGCAGTCTCAAGCATTACAACCGAACCTCCAGCTGGACCTCTCCACAAGAAATGTATTAACTCCCAGACTCCTGTCACTGCACCTATAGTTGTTGGCATTTCCTAAGCATTAGTTAAAAATAAAAATACTGAATACAGGCCTGCCCTACCCTGTCTGGCAAGCAACTTCAGTATTTTATGGCTCAAACTAGCATGTCCAAGAGGAAAGATTTTTTTTTTTTTTTAAATACATTATCATGTCATGGCGGTACATGCAGTGGCACACAAAATGCAACAACTCCATAAAAATATTTTAGAAAAGGGCTTTGGATGGATGGAAGTAAGGCAAATCACTCAGCCGACTCTTTACCTTCAGAGTTACCACCCCATGTACATAAACCTTCATCCCACAAATTTTATGTTTAAGACAAGGAAGTAAGTATCAAACCACAGAATGGTTTGGGTTGGAAGGGACCTTAAAGATCATCTAGTTCCAACGTCCCAGACGTGGGCAGGGACACGTCCCACTAGAACAGGTTGCTCAAAGTCCCATCCAACCTGTCCCTAAACACTACCAGGGATGGGGCATCCGCAACTTCTCTGGGCAACCTATTCCAAATAACACATTCCAAGATGGATTCAACAAAGACAAAATAGTTAAAAGAACACAAAAAACATTAGGAAAATAGCAGACCGCCCCTTCAGCTAGTTTGTTAGCCTATATCAAAAGGTCGTTCACAGTAAGTATACCACCAACCTGATCTAAGACACCTCTTTATGGAACGAGGGGATGACCCTGCCTTAGACTTGTTATAAGCGTCTCACTACAAAGACTCTGAACATGGTGATCATCTGCATAGACAGATATCATCCGGATAAGCCAAGATCAGAATAACTCAGAAAACAATAAAACAAACAAACAAACAACCACAAAGAAAACCCTACATACTAATTAGAAGTGTTATAGCATAATTAGGATGAAATTTGACAGTGAAAAGCTCAAGGCCTTTCTTTGAAGAGCTAACAGGAATTCATGTGATAAACTGGGAACTTCAAGTCAGTGGAACAAAAGAAAGAATTGGACAGATTATTCCAAATGCTTTCTCAATGCAGCTGCTAAATCTGCCAAATGGAAACAGCTGTAAGAAGAGTGTTAAACATGTGATAGGCTTTTGCTTATGATACCATCTACAGTTTTGTTTACCAGTATTCAAGGAAAGAAATTTATTCCGGAAGGGCTGCAAGAAAAATTACAGGACTTGAGAGTATATTTTATGCAAAGAGACACAAGACCCCCTTGTTTGGCCTAGATGGTTTTACTCTATAAATATATCAGGAAGGAAGAAGAGCAATGTAACCTAGAAGTTTTGTTAACACAATCACAAATAAATAGCATCTTAACCATAATTAGGTTCAGGGCTTGAATAGCCTCAAAACATGCAATCGAGAAAGAGGGGCAGCTATAATGCAAGGGCACAATTTTAATATAAAACCTATGTATATGTATGCTTTATTTATATAAAATGTCTGTGTATGTAAATATATACACATATGCACACAAAGCTGTACAACATATATTTATACTTTTGGATATTAAGTTGAGGAAAAATATTTCCCAAGCTTGGATTTAACATAAATGGCTTTGTTATTACCATACGAACTGAGTACGAATAGATTTTTGTGGATTCACAAAGCCATATATCATAATGAATATCTTAGATAGTTAGCTGAAAAACAAGGAAAAAGAAAGAACAGTATCAACATTTTGTTCTTCATTTTCAGTTCTCCAAAACTTGGAAACCCACATGATCCAGAAATTTAGTACCTACACCCCCCTCATTCCATAACATGCTTATCCATTCTTGACAAAAACCTGACCTCAAATTTGTATCTGTCTCCTCAACTTCAACAGAACCTGCTGAAGAACACATGACAAAAAGGAAGAGGACTACAGTATTAAACATTAATGTTCTCATTTAAATAACAATAATGTTACATTTCATGATTCACACATAGAT
Source organism: Aythya ferina (assembly GCF_964211825.1). Taxonomy (NCBI): domain Eukaryota; kingdom Metazoa; phylum Chordata; class Aves; order Anseriformes; family Anatidae; genus Aythya; species Aythya ferina. The sequence goes on along the minus strand of NC_140297.1, from coordinate 47,702,315 downwards.
GATCATTTACTTAAAATACTAATCTTGCTACTTAATTGTCTAAAGGCGTGATTTTAACTCAGATAAATTTTAAAATGAGCTTACCTGTTCACAAACATCACGGCACATTAGGTTATCCTTTGCATGGTAACAGCAAGACAAGCCTATGGAAAAGTAGGGAAGGGAATAAGACGTTTAAAAGATTTGAAACACTTAACAATCACTTCTGAACAGAATTACCCAGCTGATGGCCTATCGGGTCACTGTATCTGATCCACAGATAATATGAGGAATTCTCTTTCAAAAAACAAACAAACCAACAAAAACAAACCAAGCAAACAAACAAAAAAACAACCATGAGAAATTTTTATTACCAAGTTGACATTTATGAGCAGGTTCCACCATGTTTAAACTTCACTTACTGTTTCACTGAAGTGAAAAGCTTTGATTTACACTTTCATGTTCCTGTTACAAAGTCTCGGTGTTAGAAACATACAACAACTGGATTGCAAGCACATTAAGAAAGTGATGGAGAAAATATGTTAGGCTCATAATTAAAAAAATATCCAGCAAATTGATTTAAAAAAAAAAAAACACAGAACACCTAACCAGATGTACTTTAATGAAAGCTGTACTTAAAAACAGAAATAATGGTTGCTCAATCCAGTTTGTGTTGACTTGTTTCACTATACATCTCAAAAAATTTTCATCACATAAATTCATCTTGAGAGTAAATGCTACATTAAAGAACTAAGAATTCAGTTTCCAATCTATGAAGAGAATTCACATTGGCTTAGGTGCCAATGAATATATTCAACTGTACGTGCCACTATAATTTGAGTTCATGAGTATCCTGGACAACATTCAATTATTTAGTATTTTCTGACCTTTTGTCCATTAGCTTGTAGTGGTTGGTAACCCTCCCATTATGAATTAACAGACATTAAGGCTAGTCCTTCTGGATCATTTCCACTGCTGAGTTTCAAGTCTTATCAATTACACCACAGAGCATCACAATGAAGTATTAGTATACTAAACCTTATGATCATTTAATTCCTTTTATACAAACCCTAATCATGTATACATAGAATGGGTTGGAAGGGACCTTAAAGATCATCCAGTTCCAACCCCCCTGCCATGGGCAGGGACACCTCCCACCAGACCAGGCTGCCTGGGGCCTCATCCAACCCAGTCTTGAACACTTCCAGGGATGGGGCACCCACAATTTCTCTAGGCAACCTGTGCCAGTGCCTCACTACCCTCTGAGTGAAGAACTTCCTCCTAACCTCTAACCTAAATCTCCCCCCTTAGTTTAAAGCCATTCCCCCTTTTCCTGTCATTATCTGACTCAGCAAAAAGATGTTCTCCACCTCTTTTATAATCCCCCTTTAAGTATTGAAAAGCTGCAATGTCCACAGTCTTGTCTTCCTCAGGCTGAACATCCCCAGCTTTCTCAGCCTTTCTTCATGGAGGAGGTACATCAGCCCTCTGATCATCTTTGTGGCCCTCCCCTGGACCCTCTCTAACAGATCCACATCCTTCTTGTGCTGGGGCCCCCAGACCTGGACGCAGCGCTCCAGGTGGGGCCTCACAAGGGCAGAGCAGAGGGGCTCAATCACCTCCCTCCCCTGCTGGCCACCCCTGCGTTGATGCAGCCCAGGATGCAGTTTGCCTTCAGGGTTGCAAACACGCACTGCTGGCTCGTGTCGAGCTTTTGATCCTCCAGAACCCCCAAGTCCTTCTCTGCAGGGCTGCTCTCAATGAGCTCTTCACCCAGTCTGTACTCCTGTTCGGCATTGCCCCAACCCAGATGCAGCACCTTGCGCTTAGACCTGATCAACCTCATTAGGTTCACAAGGGCCCACTTTTCTAGCTTGTCCAGGTTCCTTTGGATGCCATCTCTTCCTTCTGTTGTATCAACCGCACCACTCAGCTTGGTGTCATCTGCAAATCTGAAGGTGATGCCCTCCATCTCACTGTCTATGTTGTTGATAAAGATACTAAGCTGTACAGGTCCCAGGACAGCCTCCATCTGGACGTAGAGCCATTGAGCACCACTCTCTGCAACTTTCAAGCCCATTTCTTATCCACTGAACGGTCTACCCATCAAATCCATATCCCTCCAATCTGGAGACCAGGATGTCGTGTTGGACTGTGTCAAAGGCCTTACAGAAGTCCAGACAGGTGACATTGGTTGGTGTTCCCTTGTCAACTGATGCAGTCACTCCATCACAGAAGGCCACCAGAGTGGCCCGGCATGATTCGCCCTCGGTGAAGCCATGCTGGCTGTCTAATCAAGCAACGATATCTTAAATAAGTAGCAAATTTAACTGGCTAAAAGCAACGTCCTTAAGTCAGAAATTCAAGGTACGAGCCATATTCATTCCAAACACAATTCCTGAGCTCTGCCCTTCTGCCTCTAGTTAATTTCTTCTGAAGTATCTTAAAACTTCTCTCTCTCAGTCAGCCGTTTTCTGTCTCATTCCAAGTTTCCCCACTTTTACTAAAAAATCTCCAGGTTTAAATTCAAAATTTTATTAATGTACAACTACTGTGCACATGAATACCCTTCCTTCTCTGATAAACTCTGCTACCTCAGCCATGCGAGCAGGTCCACCAAGGAAGAGCTCTCCTTTCCCCTACAAGCGGCGATCAAACCCATGGCGCAGCGATAGGATACACCCATAAACACCTCGACAATTGCGGTTTTCAGCATTCCGCTATTACATTTTTCACACTTTCCACTCGCGTGACAGCACGGCCAGCGCGACCTATGTACTAAAATAGATTTATACACCACTATACATGCGTGTGCTCCCAACCCCGGGGGCGACCCCGCGGCGCCCGCCCCGCCGCCAGCCTCGCCCCTGCGCCATGTTGTCGAGCGGGGTCCCCGCGGCGCCGCCTCCCCGCCCGCCCCCCGCGCCTCGCCACTCACCGGCCGCCCCGGGGGCGAGCAGCGGTGCCGCCGCCAGGCACAGCAGGGCCCAGGGCCACGGGGCAGCAGCAGCGGCCGCCGCCTCCATGGCCCGGCCGCCAACGCGCCCCGCAGCGCCGCAGCCCCACCGAGCCCCCGCCCGGCTCTGACGCCGCCGGCTCCCCCTTCCCCCCGCAGCCGCTGCCGGCCTCCATTGGCTGCGGATCCCCCGGCCCGGCCCACCCCGCCCCGCTCCGCCCGGCCGCCGCGGACATTCCGGCGGGCGGCGGCTGAGGGCGCCTCACGCCACGGCTCCCTGGTGCCCCGTGGAGTCATCAATGCGTTTATTAATATTCGAGTTATCAATACATTTATTAATATTCGAGTTATTGATTGCGTTTCTAGCCGTTATTTTAAAATCGGTGGTTGTAAGCCTGCCGTGTAGCGCCACACGCCTATGCCGTGTAGCCACATGGACTTGGAAGTTACCACAGGTATCCAGTGACCTGGTGGGAGAAGTGAAATGAACAGCGCAAAACAGAGGGCACCCAACACGGGAAGAAACAAACCTGAGAGGACATCCTGCTCACAGCCCACCACAAACTGGCAGCCTAGGGCGCCGTTGCTTGAACTAGTTGACCCAAAAGCACTCAGGCCGGTGTTTGCACAGCTATAGGTTTCACAAAACAACCTGAAACGCTCGGTTGGACTGCATTTTTCCCTCCTCTTCTTTTTATCCTTTCCTTCAGACTGTGTCGTTAATCAATAAGTGCTGCAGCCTGAAGTCCGGTGTACCTCAGCTGTGAGAAGCTCCCATTCCTGGCAGCAGGAAGGCAGCATAACCCATTGAGATTCAGTCCGAAATGGAGACAAGTTGGAGGCTTAACTTTACAACTGTATTTACTTTTCTACAGAGATCACATCCCCCCATTTTTTTTTTTTATTATTATTTTTTTATTTTTTTTAGAATTCAAGAGAAATCTCTTATGCAACGAATTGAAAGCAGATTTAAACTACTGCTCATTTCATAGCTGGAAACTATTTTTGCCTCAGAGAAAACTGACCATTTCAAAGCAAATGGGCCAACTTCTGACAGTTCAGACTTTTTGGCTAAGTACCTTATCTATCCCATTATCAGATTCTCTGCCAGTACAGGAAAAAAATAAAAACACAGAAAAATACAGCATCTCACAAACTGCTTTTATCCTTTTTCTAGCCTATCATCCCAATTAACTCCTTCCTCTGAAGACAGTCTGAACAGTCACCAACCTATTAATGGCTCTGTGTTTTTTACAGCCTGGAGAATCTGTAGTAACTGAGTGCTCTTTAGTTCCAGTATCAAATTCATAAAAGGTCCAGGGAAAAAAAAAAAAAAAAAAAAAAGAAAAAAGGTAATAGGGGAGAACGCTACAATTAACTGAAAAAGTTTTGTATCTTATCCATCTGCTTATACACTAGTATAGAATAATTAAATCATACTACATTATGGAACAAAGCCATAAGAAATAAAACCACACTTAATTGTATTTTAATTTGAAGTTAAATTAAAGTTGTTGCTGTAGATGGTAATTCAAGAAACTGAAAAGCAGCCAATATAATCTGACTATAAAAATAATAGTCTTTTTCTAACGTTTATGTGTAAGTGGGCCTACATGTATGTTAAACAGGTAGGTTTTTCCCCGTAAATCCGTATGCCAAACCTAAGGCATATTCTGCTAGTTTTTAGCTGCGTATTTCAGCATTTATAATTCACGATGGGGCCACTAGATGGCAGCAGATCCAAAAACAGAAAAAAAAAAAAAAAGAAAAAAAAAAAAAGAAAAACAAAACAAAACAACACCAAACAACCAAACCAACCAAAAAATCTGGCCATTGCACGCTGGTTTAGTTTCACTGAATTACAAAGGTGTCTGAACGAGTTAGATGATTTTTCCCCAGTTATGCTAAATAGTTTTATTGGGGTCAGTTTCAGATGTGGCTGAACATGGATTGCTGTGCATTCTGTTTCCTCTGAATGCTATTTAAGTGCAAAATTATCATTCAACAATAATAATTAACTATTCCACAACCAAGCAGGTCGAGGAAAGACATGCTGCTATGTCTGGTAATTTAAAGGCTCTGGATTTTCACACCAAGACACATCTGCAGGTCCAGAAGACTGAGTAACTGAGACCACTGAAAGTATTACTTCACTTTAAAGAAGCATACTGAACTTTGAAATAATACAAGATTAAAAAATTAGGATTACAGTTATGGCAGCACAACTTTGTAAAATGGGCTATTGTTTAACCCAGTTATTCCAGGAGGCAAGGACTTTTGTTCCTTGGAGCTTGGATATTAATCTGCAGAATACTGTTTTTCAGTTAAACGATGCATATGGACCTTATTAAAACAGAATGCATTTCAAAATAATTCCTACCCAATGTCTAACAGTGAGAAGTGGAATCTTGGGGCTTGAAATAAATGCCTTGGTGTAAAACAGATTGTTAGAATTATACTGACAGCATACTTGCATACTTTCTAAGTCTAGTGATAAGACAAACCCTACTCATTCAGCTATTTTTTCTGTAGTATCTTGGTTAGATCATTTTATTTTGCTCTGTGCAGTGTTTAATCATGCTTTGTTATCCTAAAAAATTGCTGAAAAATTTAAAACTTTGAATGTCAAATTTTATGTTGAAGCCTCCATCAGCATTAAGTGAAGATTCTGATGTGGTCATGATCTTAATTACTGGCGAAAACATACATTTTTATTGTAAAATATTTGACCTGATCAAGATCACCTCAAAAAGTAAAACGATGCCACATTTTTCTTATATCCCGAGAGAGATCTTATTGTTAATATAGCATATCATATATCAATACATTTCAGCAAAGCACTCTCTGTACTGGAAATATACTGTTCTATATTTTAATTTAACATATCTACTTTGGGAAGATACATAAATTGGCTTCCCAACCTTTTAAGAACTTCAGAGCCACCCCTCTCAAGACAGTACTTTATCAGATGAAGGGTCATTTTCACCTTGGATTCCTTCTGTTTCTCTTTTTAATCTCATTACTAGAAGACAGTAGCATTTTTATTCTTGATAATTTTCAAAACCATTGTATTTTAGCTATGAATAAAAAAAAAAAAAAAAAAAAAAAAAAAAAAAAAAAAAGCTTTGCTGTAACTCTTAGGATACCTGCACCTTAAAAGTGGAATTGGTGCTTATTTTTGTAGACTTATCCTAATTAGCATTAATTTGCCTAATCTCTATATCCACAACTAGATACCTGCACTGCACAATAGTGCAGAGCCAGAGTTTTAGCACTTGTTAAATGCCTTTCCTATACTAAAGCTTGTTCTGTACCATCTCTCTGTTGGAACTAGGTAGGACTTTAGAGCTGCCTCAGATGTATCCATGCACAAACTGCCATTGTTACCAGTTGTGGGACCAGCATAACCAAAACAATCCATAACAATGCACTAGCTGGTAAAGGAGGATGTTGTCTGTTCTTTTTTTTTCAGGCTAGGGACAAACTGCAATAACAAAGACTCTTTCAGAGAGATTTTGTTCTCCTAAACCTTTTTGTTCAGGCAAACCTTAGCTACTTTTTTTTTTTTTTTTTTTTTTTTTTTTTTTTTCCAATTCTCAGTCAGCATTTAATAGTTGGCTTTCCAAATAATGGATAAGAATGTTCAATTTATTTTCAAGTTACTTTTTTTTTTTTTTTTTAATTCCCTTTCATAGTAATTATATTAAAATGTAAAATACAAATACAAATCAAAGTTTGGTGACTGTTATCAGCACATGAAGTGCTGTTACACTGAGAAAGTTGCGTATTTGAAATTAAACCCCCAAAAGATGTACATTAATGCTAAATAAAATGTCTGCAATTAATCTCAAGCAAGTTAAGCATGTGGTGCATGTCAGAGTTCACAAAGTCTTGCTATAGACAAATAATGTTGAATACATCAAGCATATCCTTGAAAGGACAGACAATTTAAAGTTATAAAATAAGTGTGGAGTATGTAATTAATTACAATTTACTCTGATGGTAATAAAGACATAAATAAGATTATCTCAATCCATGCGTATAAGGAAATAAACTACTCTAAAGTTTTGAAAAGGAATTTGAAATAGATCTCATGTTTATTAAAGAAGGCGGTTTTGATGTTCATAGAAGGTACCATCAAAAATCTGTCTGCTTTATATCGTGAAGTCTTCTCAACAGAGAAAGTGATCTGAAACTAAAGTCTTCTGACAGTTTATATTTTAAAACCTTGAAATCAGTTATGGAGTTAGAGACATATCTGTTTTTCTACAAATAAGAATGCTGGGGGAAGAAAAATGCACTTCTTGATAACAGAGTTTATGAAATGGATAATTTAAAAAACAGATTGTGGACTGATGAAGACATCAACAGTATTCATCCTCTTTGATGTAGAAAAACTGCATCATTAAAGCCTGATTACCATGTTAAAGAAGGTGATACAAAAAATAATACCTAAAAAATGTCACCAAGATACATTTACATTCATGTTATGTGGTCAGATGTTTTTTATTCTCTGTACCACTTTGTACACTCCATAAAGAGTATAATGGAGTAATGTATTAATGTAACTATATCAATTTGGTACCTTCAGGACTACTGCATGTAGGTCAGGGTTGCTGGCAATGGTTTATATGTAGGTACCTACACATAAATGACTTCTCTAATGGGATGGAATTTTAATTTGATTTTTCAAATAACATTATGGCATTGATAAAAAAAAGTAAAATTGAGAGACTGGAAATTAGGGAAACTATACTGGACAACTAAAGTTTAGGGAGTAGAAAATTGACCCCTTCAAAATGTCAAAAAAAAATTTTAAATGGAATTCTGTTCAGTCCAACCTAATCCTTCAACCATTCTAATTGTCTAAATCTGACTCTAAACTCAAGTCTCTAAATATAAAGTCTGGTACAGTAGTGAGGCCCATACTCATGTCAACAGAAATCTATCTTTATGGTCGTGACTTGCTGTGCAAGAGGACAAATGACCGATGTGTTACCACTTGCTAAATGATATGTCCTTGAATATAAATAAAATGAATATTCATTTTTCTTTTGGACTCAGTCTTCAGGATCAGCAGTGCATATGCCAGCATATTATAATCATGGGTTGGAGACAGAAAAGGATGTTGAAGAACATTTTGGATGCCATATGGAAATTCTTCTGTGGCTTATACTACTGAGTCATCTAGTCATATACAGGATTAGTTACTTCTCCATATGGTGTTTGAGGACCAAATTGTTGCTGGAATATTTTCCAAGAGCTATTTTTATGTTTTGTTGTACTATGCAACTGTGGTATAATCACATCATAACCTGCATCTACAGTGTGATATTTTAATGCACCCATAGGGCATTATACAATTTCCTCCGTATTTTAGCAACTGCAGTACTCTCATTTAGTCATCTCTGAAGAACCATATGTAATCCATTCACTGCTATACAATTCAGTGCTATACATACATTTCTGTATTAACACAGTCTGTAAGCCTGTAAGAATGGGTATGGGTGGTATGAAATCACTTATGCTGCTAATTAACAATTATCCAGTTGCTTCCAGTTGCAAGCAGAAAAATTCAGTGCGGAGTGGCAGATTAAAATAAAATAAAGGGGAAGGCATAAAATTATAATTTTTTTCAGCCTGTTTGTGTAATGCTATTTTAAATCAGTTTTAGTTGAACTAGTTAAAATATTTAGTTACAAGAAGATTATTTTATTCTTTCTGTTCCATACATTAGCTAGCAAACTCTGTCAAGATGGCATAATTGTAAGAATTACAGACCAATGCCTATTCCCATTTGTAACAACACTTGAGTAAGCTAGGGTAGAAATTTTCTAGTATGCATTAATCTCCAATATTTCTCAAAATACCAATAATAAAATAACAAAACAAAACAAAGTTTTATTCTAATTCTGTAACTTCTGTAATAAAATTACAGATGCATAGTTTACATATTAAGCTTAGGAGTGAATGAGATTACTAGAGAACTCTGATTTCTATACTAGGAAAGGAAAATATAAGTCTGAGAAATGGAGACGGAGTCTCAGATCACATCTGCCATGGGAATGAGTTCAGATATGACGACACCAACATGTATTAAGTTATCAATATTCCCATTTCACAGCTGTACTCTTAGTGTACTCTTACTTTCCACAGTAGCATAGTAATTATAAAGCAGTGATGCAGAAAATACATATCTTGGTTCAAGTCCTTCCTCAGCCCTGCAGCTCTCAAGCTTTCAGGGTAAAAGTGGATTAACCAACATGTTGTAGGCTACCGAAGAGGCACAAAGCCATGGGGTACTTTTCCACCCATGCTGTGAAACCGAGTTAATGCATTCTGTGGATGACAGGAACGGACAGAGGGAAGATGGAAAACCAGTGCTGAAGTATAGGGCTTTATTCCCTTTCCAAGGGGAAAGGGAGTCCTATTTTGAGTCATTCTTCTCAAAGTTTCTTATATCTTTCACTGTCCTAGGCTTCACTGTCCTCAGCACCCAAGGGTGCTGAGAGAGTTAGTGGATGTGATTGATGGGCCACTTTCCATCATCTATCAGCAGTCATGGTCAATTGGAGAGGTCCCAGATGACTGGAGACTTGTTAATGTGATGCCCATCTATAAGAAGGGTCATAAGGAGGATGTGGGGAACTACAGGCCTGTCAGCCTGACCTCAGTGCCAGGAAAGGTGATGGAATAAGTCTAAACTGAAAAAAAAACAAACCTACACAACAAATGGAAAAAATACCAGCTAAAAAGAGACTGTGTTTAGAGCTACTACAGTATTGCAGAAATTTTACATTCCTTGCCCTTCCTCTTACATTCCCTGAATTTTTCCTGGATCATATTATCATCAGTCATGTATCCAAGTAAGTCATGCTGCAGCTTCTGAATACCTTACACATTGGCAAAGTATGTCATTTTAAACAACTTGCAATTCTAAAAGTACCTTTTCTACAAAATACCTAATGGCTCCGTCTTGCTCCTAAAAAGATGGTATGCAGCTAAGAGCAAACTCTTTTTTTTCTCTCTAGAAAACGTTGAGGGCATGTTTCCAAATGCAATGCAGGCAACTGAAAAGAGCATTCTGGCATATTGATTTTCTAGCTGGCTAAGTTAATTTGTGCGTGTGCATGTTTATTGTTGCTACAGAACAGATTTTATGCTAGTAATACAGTTCTAATATTAACTAGCCCCTAAAAAAAAAACAAACAAATTAATTGACACAAGATACCTAATTCTATTTACAGAACTAGAAAAAAATCCATGTAAAAGTTTTCTTTTTCTTTTGTTTCTTTTAGGATTTAACATTTTGAATGTTCTTTTTGTTATTGTCCATAAAACAAGATCAAATGCCCACATGCCGATATGCTTATAGACAAAGTCAACAACAAAAATTGAGTCATCAAGAAGTTCTAGTGGCAGGTACTGTTTTGTGCCAACTCCAGGACTGTTTCCAACATCTGATGAGTTGTTTGTCAGGGAATGTGTTACTGCAAGGCCTAAATTTAACATAAAATGTACTTCAAAATGGAAGTTTAATTCATACAGATTTGAAGTTAACATTATCACATTTAATTAATATTATCTTTTTAATATCAAATCAACTGTGTAGAAAGGCTGAAGTGCTACAGTAAATCAGAAATGCTCTAACAAGAAGCATCGTATTATTTCATCTATGCTAATTAAACACTGAGATTATCTAAAGCTAGCTGATTCTACCCTTTAGTGATAGAAAGTGAGAACAGGTCAGATTAGTGTTAGATTGCCTTCAAATTAGTTCAAGATGATTTGCTCATTACAGGATTTTTAATAGCTGAAGCAATGTCAGGAGTTGCTATTATTTTGACAGGTTGTAAAGGTTTGGGAATGTACCAAAAGGTTGGGGTAGGAAAAATTCAATGATTCATTTTTAAGGACAAAGGAAAGAGACAAGAAATTATGTATTGGTCAACTTTGTTTTGACTCTTTAAAAAAGAACTAGAATGAGTCATTTGACATATTATTTTTGAGTACCACCAAGGCACCAGGCAAGAGTCAACATGCATTTTCTCACAAGCTTTGGCAACATATCTTTTACCTTTCACAACAACTGAAGCAAGGAAAATTCAGCTTGGACATCAAAAAATCTTTCTAAAGATAAGGGTGGTGAAATAATTAAATGTATTGCGTAGGAAAGTTGTGGCATACCCACCAATGGAGACTTTCAGAAGTATTCTAGGCAAATACTTGCCAAGAACATGGTTGATGTTATTTTGGATGAGTGTGAGAGGTTTGATGATTTCTGGAATCTTGCAGATCAGATCAAATTCTTAATAAGCAGCACACAATACAATAGTCAAACCTAGACTCAGACTAAAAGGACATGGAATCACTCAATCCTCATATGAAGCTGTCACGGCTGTAATAGAGTTAATTTTCTTTGTAGAGCTCATATGAGGCTGTGTTTTGGATTTTTAATGCAGATAGTGGTGATAACACTCCAGTGTTTTTAGTTGTTGCAGACCAGTGCTTACACAAGAGTCAAGGACTTTTCTACTTCTCGTGCTGCCCTGCCAGTGCGGAGACTGGGGGTGCACAAGAAGCTTTGAGGGGACACAGCCAGGACAGAGGATAGCAGTCACAAACTGACCAGTTATATAAGACCCATACTTACTAGAATTCTGTGGTAAAAATGGCAGTGTTGAGTCACTTCCTGAGATGCAAGAATAATCAAGAAAATCCTGAATATGCAAGAGATTGTTTAGTTTTGTTTAAAAAAAAAAAAAAAAAAAAAAAAAAGAATAAATGAAATAAGCATTATCAAGCAAGTATATTCAGGATTTCCCCAAAATTCAGGAATTAGAAGCAGTAGAAAATTGAAAGAATCCAGACACTCTCCTCTTATAGTGAAACACCATAGTTAAGTATTGAAGATAGCTTCAGTCACAAACCTGAATACATTAAGAAGGCAAGAGCAAAAATGTGCAAGAAGTATGAGGCATGCCTGCAGCTGAACCTAGGTGACTGAGTAGAACAAAACAGTTTCTGAAAAATAAACAAACTTCCATTTCTCAATGTGTCATCATTCCTGGACTCTTTGAAATATACAAGAGTACTGTGCTGTAAACCTAGCGCAAATAGTAGTAGCCATGGAACTTTCGGTGGTAAAAGGTCCTGTTCCCAAGAGATCCAAGGGTAGCTTTGTGGATGGCTGCAGCGTGACATGAATGCACATGCATAGAGACACGCATGACTGGAAAACCTACATTTTCTAATGAGAAATGTACAGCCACTGGAGATTAGAAGCTCCTCGCCCCAGACAGTATCTACGAAAAGCAAACTGCTTTGAGGTAAGACGGTCAACAGTGGGCTCTAGCATGGTAAAGATGGCATTAGGAAATGTTATTACACATTATAAGGCTGTTGATCAGACACCTACACCTTCTCAGTCAATAAAGACTATAACTCCATTGTTTTGCAAACATAGGATTAGTTTAGACTATTATGAAACTGAGATTCCTTTTTTTTTTTTGTACCTTCTAAGCCAAACTTGCAAGCTGATAGACCACAGGAAGACTTGGTGACAAGCTTGTCTCTGACTTTGTGACAAGCTTGCCACTGTTACTGTGGTGCAGTCTGGAAACATTATCAGTGCTGGAATTTTCCTGACTGTAATCTCTGTCCTGCTTTCAGATATGGTCTTCACATTTCCTGATGTGTTACTTGTCAATGGCTATGCAATATATGTATTAAAAATGGTCCTTCTCTGAGTAACTGCATGGTGAATCAGAGCATGCAGTGGAAAACTAAAACATGGATTGCAACCATTAAGAGAAAAGTTAGGACTGCCATGTAGTACTTACTACAAGATAAAGCTATCAGTTACTTTTCTGTGAAAGTGAGGAAGCACCATCATCACAGCCTTGGAGGCCAAAGCTCACTGCTTCTTCTGGCTTCCTTAAGCCATCAACAACATGTCCTTTGCAGAATGAAATAATCCAGGAAAACTTGTCCCCTGCATTCACAGTAGAAACATAATTTATTACATCAGTATTTTCCAGTTTGTTTTATGTTCTTTTACGATACTGGAGATGGCTGATATATAAAAAGACTCATGGTTTTTCTCCTACCTAGAAAGTGTGTTTTCTTTAGGTGGTTATAATTTCATGCCTCTTCGCTGTTCTGAGGAGCTGTGTTTTCTTACTGTCTTGGTGTTCTAGCTGCCTAGATTACACAGTCTATGCCTTGGGGTCACCTTTTTTTTTCTTTTTTCCCCAAAGTCCATTTGAAAACAAACTATTCCTGTATTGAACTGTATAAAAGAACAAAAATAACAGTGCAGACAACGCTTGCATTATCTTGCATTATCTTCACCACCACCTTCAAAACAGGATGCATCAGCAAAATTCTGTCTAGCGCCTCATCATATGCACAGATGGCACGAGAACTGCTAGCAAAACAGCTTGGTTTCTTTCTTTTTCACTTTCTTATCCTTGATTTAATTTATCATTTTCAAATCTTTTGAATTTTTATTGCATAAGATCATTTTTGTAGTCTTGCACAGACAAATCTTTACTGAGAGTTTAAAATATAGCTGCATTATGTTCCTTGCAATAATGCTTTTTATAATTTTTATAATTATTTCTAGCTTGACAGATGACTCTGAAGCCTTGCTCAAGGAAGATGACTTCATTTCTCAGTGTGTGTGTCACTGTTGCAGTGCTGTTTTGAATACAGTACTGGAGATACTTGTCTGGGTAAAAAGCCAGCAATCTATACTAAGATGTGCCTAAACAACACCCAGCCCCCTCCTTTCTCACAACTGAGTGAAACACTTTTTCTAAGAAAGCTTCGGTCAGCTGTTTTCAAGCTCATTCGTACGGATGAGCACACCCTTACACCCCGCGTTGGTCCCTCCCAGCCACAACAGGCTCCCAGTGAGCTCCACCAGGACCCTGCAAAGGGATTCTGCAGAGTGTACCCCTGCAAAACCTGCTTACACCTGTGAGATTTCAAATCATTAATACCAATTAAAACATCACAGCTCAATAGGTAAAAAAAACTAGTAAGAATGTTGAATAAAACCTTTGATTTTTTCATTTCCTGGTATCCATTTGTATGTTCTACCAAGACCACAGCTACTTTATATTATAATTTCCTGTTACATTAATGTATATCAGTTACTTATTAAACAAAACTACATAAAAAGAAAATCACAATATGTATTTGGAACTACATGGTTCATTTATAAACTCTTTATTTACTCTGCACCTACGTAAAATATTCATTACTTCAAGGCAGTGGTTATTAGAAATAAGCTATTTCAACTGCCCCATACTGTTAAAAAAACAAACAAACAAACAACCACAAAAAAGCAGGAATGTATGTAAAACACAAAAACAAAACCCAACCTGAAAATTCGCCACTTTTTAAGCTGACTTGTAACTTTTAAAGTATTTATCCATCTGGAATCTCATATGAAATCACTCATAAATAGATAAAAAGGCATTCCTAGTGTGTTGTATCTTCCAGATTTCTAATTTTAACATTTGCCAGTCAAAATGCATAAATGAATGCAGGCCTTCAGAGATGCGCGACGTAGCACATGCTCCCCCTTCCTGGTGTTCCTTAATATCACATAGGGAGAGAATTTATACAAGCAGATCATTAAGCCTGTAGATGGATAAGACTGTTGAATAAAAGTTCCCTTGCTATTGTAAAAAGAGCTGAAAAATAGTGCCTGTCAGGTGCCTCTACTGTGGTTTTTATACCTGGCTGAGTTAAAGACATTCAGTAGCATTATTTTCTATCTCAGGAGTAGGGCACTGTAATAGACAATAAATGCTTGTTCATTGCCTTTTGTATTATAAAAACAAGGAGTTCCGTTTGAGGAGCGGGAGTTGCAAAAGCTCCCTGCTGAAGTAAGGAGCTGTATCATACTTGGCTACTATGAAAATTCTTTTGCTTAATGTAACAAAAAAGAGAACCCCCTCCCCTTCTCTCCTTCTGCATCTCAGTTGCCTCTTTTCTTCAAAGACCCTGCTGCAAAGCTCGTGGAACCATCTCCTGATAAGTTGCTCAACTAGTGTATCAACATCCTGCCTTCCTGTCTCACGCTGGGCCAACATGACCAAATAAAAAAAGAAGTTGAACCACAACGCCGAGGAAGACTACGGCCTTCATCTTCACGACCACCAGAGGGACAGAGACGACCCCCTAGCAACAGTGCGCGCAGTCGCAGAATATACCAGGATGTGCTGCGTAATCCCGGAATTACCAAGATATAAAAAGGGAGCCTGGCGGGGGTGAGGTGCGCGCCGCTGGCGGAGCCGAGACTCCCCGGCCGCCCAGTGCTGTTTTGCTTGCTGTTGCTTACTCAATAAATTCCTTTCTATTATTAATGCAATGCTCTCTGAAAATTAATTAAGGGGGCAATTTATAACACCACTGACACAGAAGATGGCGTAGGATGCCACCACGTAACAAGTGAGGTACTGCTCAATTCTATCTTCCACCTGAGACAGCCAAGAGGTTGCGGTGCTCCTGATTTTCTCTAAACAATCCTAGGTTTCTCATGCCTATTCCCACTGTCCCTGGCCAATTTCCACCTTCCCAGGTGGAAAGTTGTTCCTCAGTTTCTTGATGTGTCCTCATCAATGGTGGAACGCAAAAAGCGGTGTCACTTTCCAAGACTCCTTCTGGAGAATTAGGAAGTAGGTATTCTTTATGAACAACACTGGGTATGTGGGGGATAATTCCACCCAACACGTACAGCTAAGCAAGACAAGGAGTACTTATTTATGGTACGGGGATATCTATATTTATGCAGTTCACAAGAAAAGGCAGGATTTATGCTAATGGTTTCTCAGAACTAATTATCATGTCGTCCCTCCTGCTCTTGCAGGTCAGGTAACCTCTGGTGGTTGCCCTTTGGGGCTTTCTGATGAAGGCTCATCGTCTTCTTCATCTCATACTTCTCTCCTTTCTGTTTTGCGCATGCTCAGTCATTGTTTAACTGCTACAGCACTTTCAGTCTTTGAAAAACTCAGCTAACTTAAGTAAGTTCTACTTTGGGCACCATGTTCCTTCCTCAGCCTGGATTTTGTGCATAGAGCTGAATCTTCTTATCACGTGAGGCCGACACAACAACCGAGCAATTTAAACTTTTGGGTTGCTCCTGTCCCCGACACCTTCCCATTCCCATGTTGACTTCCCATCCCCCAAATGACTTCTCACCCCCAAGTCTCACTCGCGGACCCGCCACCCACAGCCATTCCCCATCAGGAGCAGACATCCCCAAACCAATTCATGGCGGGGACAGCAGGGGAGGGCTGTGTCCAGCCCCCTTCCCCCCCCCCAACCCCCCTCTTGCTGAGCGATGCGGGAAGAAGTGCAGGCAGAGGCTTTGCAGGGTGGAAGAGTGGTAATTTATTCTTCCTGGGGGAATCGTGGCTGCCACCCCCAGCCCGTCCCCAGGTGAGGCCTGGCCGCCTGCTCAGGCGGGGGGCCCGGCCTGCCGGCCCGCGTGGTCCCCGTGTCCCGGCTCCTCCTGCCGCACCCTGTGCAGCCAGGATGTGTCCCCGACGTCGGCGTCCTGCGGGGAGCGTGGCAGTCTGCGCCCGACCTGCCCCGCGTGCCAGGAGAAGCTTCTTTCAAGTCTGCGCTCCGTGGAGGGGCTGCGCGCCCTGCGCCGGGGCGAGACGCTGCGGGAGCGGTAGATGGAGGGGCTCCTCTGCCCCTGCCCCCGCTGCTGCTGCTGCCGCCGCCCCAGCCGCGCGTTCCGCTGGAATCTTCCACGGGGTCTTCGGGCCAGGCGCACAACTGCTACGATGGGCCCGCGGCACATCGGGCAGGTGTTTCTTGCCTCCGCCCAGACGTGGATGCACTCCAGGCAAAAGGAGTGCCTGCAGGGGTCCACACGAGCTGCGCTGGACAGCGGGCCCAGGCAGATGGGGCACATCTCGTCCCCGGGGGCCTCCTCGGGCTGCTCCTGCCGCCAGCTCATGGTTCCGGCAGCTTCCGCGACGTGGAACCGGTCGTCCTGTGGGGGAGGCTGCCCTGGTGCTGGGCGCTCAGCAGCTGCCCAGGGTCTTCAGCACCTCGATGTCTCCTGGGTCGCCGGCAGGACCTCAACGCCTTGCGTGCCACCAGGAGGACTACTGCAGAGAGAAGCAGGAAGAAAATGTTGTATCAGCAAGCAGACATTCGCTTTCTAGGTTCTGCCAAGTTGTCTAGAGTGCTGTAGCTGTCAGCAGCCTGTGCATGGATTGCAAACACAGACTAGGCTTAGGCCAGATGAGGCACGGGGATGTCTATAGGTGTGAGAGCATTACCGAAGGCCCTTGATGGCTTGCGTGCAACAACAATGGCTTCGCGTATGCCTATAGCACTAGCTCCGCCTCTCTCTCTCCTTCCAGCCGTGGAGACTCGAGCTCTCGCCTACCACCAGCCGGACTGGCCTCAGGCGCCCCGTGCAGGGCATTTATAGGCAGCCCCCTTCTGTGAGGCCAGAGGTGACATCACAAAGGTTTCAGGGTACCCCTGATGGCAGCACTGACTTGATGGGAGTCTCAGGTATTTCAAGTGACACTTTATTCTTGATACCTCAGTGCCTACTCCTTGGCCCAGTCCTGGATTCTACCTCTTCCAAGATGGCTTTTCTTAATTAGCCTGATACCGCTCTCCGCTGGGCTCCTGTCAGCGTGGAGCAGCCATCTCAAGTCTCACAACTCTAAGGAGACCTCTGTCAGTGCTGCCCTCAGGGGCACCCCAGACCCTGCTGATGTCACCTCTGGCCTCACAGAAGGGGGCTGCCTATAAATGCCCTGCGCGGGGCGCCTGCGGCCAGTCCGGCTGGTGGTAGGCGAGAGCTCGAGTCTCCACAGCTGGAAAGAGAGAGAGACGGGCGGAGCTAGTGCTATAGGCATACGCGAAGCCATTGTTGTTGCTCGCGAGCCATCAAGGGCCTTCGGTAATGCTCTCACACCTATAGACATCCCCGTGCCTCATCTGGCCTAAGCCTAGTCTGTGTTTGCAATCCATGCACAGGCTGCTGACAGCTACAGCACTCTAGACAACTTGGCAGAACCTAGAAAGCGAATGTCTGCTTGCTGATACAACATTTTCTTCCTGCTTCTCTCTGCAGTAGTCCTCCTGGTGGCACGCGAGGCGTTGAGGTCCTGCCGGCGACCCAGGAGACATCGAGGTGCTGAAGACCCCGGGCAGCTGCTGAGCGCCCAGCACCAGGGCAGCCTCCCCCACAGGACGACCGGTTCCACGTCGCGGAAGCTGCAGGAACCATGAGCCGGCGGCAGGAGCAGCCCGAGGAGGCCCCCGGGGACGAGATGTGCCCCATCTGCCTGGGCCCGCTGTCCAGCGCAGCTCGTGTGGACCCCTGCAGGCACTCCTTTTGCCTGGAGTGCATCCACGTCTGGGCGGAGGCAAGAAACACCTGCCCGATGTGCCGCGGGCCCATCGTAGCAGTTGTGCGCCTGGCCCGAAGACCCCGTGGAAGATTCCAGCGGAACGCGCGGCTGGGGCGGCGGCAGCAGCAGCAGCGGGGGCAGGGGCAGAGGAGCCCCTCCAACTACCGCTCCCGCAGCGTCTCGCCCCGGCGCAGGGCGCGCAGCCCCTCCACGGAGCGCAGACTTGAAAGAAGCTTCTCCTGGCACGCGGGGCAGGTCGGGCGCAGACTGCCACGCTCCCCGCAGGACGCCGACGTCGGGGACACATCCTGGCTGCACAGGGTGCGGCAGGAGGAGCCGGGACACGGGGACCATGCGGGCCGGCAGGCCGGGCCCCCCGCCTGAGCAGGCGGCCGGGCCTCACCTGGGGACGGGCTGGGGGTGGCAGCCACGATTCCCCCAGGAAGAATAAATTACCACTCTTCCACCCTGCAAAGCCTCTGCCTGCACTTCTTCCTGCATTGGTTTTACTGGGGGGGTTAGGGGGGGGCTGAACACAGCCCTCTCCTGCTGCCCGCAATACAAATTGGTTTGGGGATGTCTGCTCCTGATGGGGAATGGCTGTGGGTGGCGGGTCCGCGAGTGAGACTTGGGGGTGAGAAGTCATTTGGGGGATGGGAAGTCAACATGGGAGTGGGAAGGTGTTGGGAACGGGAGCAGACACATGGTGACGTAGCCCGAGTGGAAAAAAGGCTGGCAGCAAAAGTCTCCTAAAAGCCTGGCAGCAGAGAATGCCTGCCAGCTGCGGAACCGGGCCTGGCAACCTGCAGCATCCCTGGAAGGCGCTGCTGGCCTCCTGCAAGTGCAGCCTAAGAACCAGAGGCTGTCTCCAGGTGCCACCACCAAGGGCAAAAGCAGGGAACTACAAGAGCAATGGGCTGTCTGAGAAGGAGGAACGGCTCTGGGAAGGGTGCCATTCCCAGAGACTAGGAAGCATCGGTGTCTATCGCTCGTCTCAGGTGAAACACAGAAATTAGCAGCAGCTTTTGGCTGCTCTAAGGAGGTGGTGTCCTCTGCTCTCTTCTGTCTCTCTTAATAGAAAAAGGACTCCTTGTCGACCCTAAATGGAGCGCCTCTCCCCCTCAGAACTTCTTGTGCTGCACAAATTGTTCTTGCCTACATGACATCCTAAATCCAGTGAACCTGTGCTGGGGATTCCCGGCTGACTCTGAACTCTGATGGGAGCCTCACGTCTTTGCAGTGACGCTTTGTTCTTGACTCCTTGGTGCCCACCCTCGGGCCCACTCCTGGGTTTGGTCTCTTCCAAGATGGCTTTTCTTAATTAGCCTGACACCTCTCTCCACGCTTGCCTTGAATCACAGAATATTGCCCAGTGGTGGTTTGTGGCCATGTGTAATAACGAGAACTTTTCAGCAAAGAAAGCCTCCGTGTATCGCAGCACCCTACCAACTCCCACTTGCCGTCTCTCCACACCCGCAGGCAGGCGGGCATCCCTGAAGGGCTCAACCCTTTGGAAGGTCACGGCATGAACTTTGTTGTTGTCAGAAGCGGGATTCTGTAAAATGTGCACTCCGGGATGCTTTTGAGGAGATGGTAGAAGAACACTGGGAGGTGCACGAGGCTGTCCTGGTTTCAGCTGGGACAGAGTTTGTTGTCTTCCCAGTAGCTGCTACGGAGCTGGGTTCTGGATTTCAGAAGAGAGTGATGCTGACAACACACCGACCTTTTAGTTGTCGCAGCGCCAAAGCCGTTCCAGCTGCCCACACCGCCCTGCCAGCCAGGAGGCTGCGGGTGCACCAGGAGCTGGGAGGGGACGCAGCCAGGACAGCTGGCCCAAACTGGCCAGAGCCATGTCCCATACCCTACGGGGTCGTGCTGAAGACTGGGACTGAGCAGGTTGGTCAGAGTGTGGCTGCCACCGCGCGGGATCTGTCTGGGCATCATCACTCAGTGGGCAGCGAGCAATTGCATTGTGCGTCACCGTGCATTCATCCTGGAGGAGAGAAGGCTTGGCGGGATCGTAGCAGTGTCTAGACATCCCCAAAGGGAGGATGCAAAGAAGACGGAGCCAGGCTCTTGTCAGCAGTGCCCAGCGGCCGTACAGCTCTAGGTGGCCCTGCTTCAGCAGGGGGTTGGAGCAGATGACCTCCAGAGGTCCCTTCCATCCCCAGCCCTTCTGGGAGCTTCCTTCTGGGTAAAAAACAGGGCCCTTTTATACCACTTGTAATACACAATAAATGCTTGTTCATTGCCTTTTGTATTATAAAAACAAGGAGTTCCGTTTGAGGAGCGGGAGTTGCAAAAGCTCCCTGCTGAAGTAAGGAGCTGTATCATACTTGGCTACTATGAAAATTCTTTTGCTTAATGTAACAAAAAAGAGAACCCCCTCCCCTTCTCTCCTTCTGCATCTCAGTTGCCTCTTTTCTTCAAAGACCCTGCTGCAAAGCTCGTGGAACCATCTCCTGATAAGTTGCTCAACTAGTGTATCAACATCCTGCCTTCCTGTCTCACGCTGGGCCAACATGACCAAATAAAAAAAGAAGTTGAACCACGACGCCGAGGAAGACTACGGCCTTCATCTTCACGACCACCAGAGGGACAGAGACGACCCCCTAGCAACAGTGCGCGCAGTCGCAGAATATACCAGGATGTGCTGCGTAATCCCGGAATTACCAAGATATAAAAAGGGAGCCTGGCGGGGGTGAGGTGCGCGCCGCTGGCGGAGCCGAGACTCCCCGGCCGCCCAGTGCTGTTTTGCTTGCTGTTGCTTACTCAATAAATTCCTTTCTATTATTAATGCAATGCTCTCTGAAAATTAATTAAGGGGGCAACTTATAACACCACTGACACAGAAGATGGCGTAGGATGCCACCACGTAACAAGTGAGGTACTGCTCAATTCTATCTTCCACCTGAGACAGCCAAGAGGTTGCGGTGCTCCTGATTTTCTCTAAACAATCCTAGGTTTCTCATGCCTATTCCCACTGTCCCTGGCCAATTTCCACCTTCCCAGGTGGAAAGTTGTTCCTCAGTTTCTTGATGTGTCCTCATCAATGGTGGAACGCAAAAAGCGGTGTCACTTTCCAAGACTCCTTCTGGAGAATTAGGAAGTAGGTATTCTTTATGAACAACACTGGGTATGTGGGGGATAATTCCACCCAACACGTACAGCTAAGCAAGACAAGGAGTACTTATTTATGGTACGGGGATATCTATATTTATGCAGTTCACAAGAAAAGGCAGGATTTATGCTAATGGTTTCTCAGAACTAATTATCATGTTGTCCCTCCT
This sequence comes from Aythya ferina, assembly GCF_964211825.1. Classification (NCBI taxonomy): domain Eukaryota; kingdom Metazoa; phylum Chordata; class Aves; order Anseriformes; family Anatidae; genus Aythya; species Aythya ferina. Next base: position 47,680,686 of record NC_140297.1, on the reverse strand, counting down.
GCTCTTGCAGGTCAGGTAACCTCTGGCGGTTGCCCTTTGGGGCTTTCTGATGAAGGCTCATCGTCTTCTTCATCTCATACTTCTCTCCTTTCTGTTTTGCGCATGCTCAGTCATTGTTTAACTGCTACAGCACTTTCAGTCTTTGAAAAACTCAGCTAACTTAAGTAAGTTCTACTTTGGGCACCATGTTCCTTCCTCAGCCTGGATTTTGTGCATAGAGCTGAATCTTCTTATCACGTGAGGCCGACACAACAACCGAGCAATTTAAACTTTTGGGCTGCTCCTGTCCCCGACACCTTCCCATTCCCATGTTGACTTCCCATCCCCCAAATGACTTCTCACCCCCAAGTCTCACTCGCGGACCCGCCACCCACAGCCATTCCCCATCAGGAGCAGACATCCCCAAACCAATTCATGGCGGGGACAGCAGGGGAGGGCTGTGTCCAGCCCCCTTCCCCCCCCCCAACCCCCCTCTTGCTGAGCGATGCGGGAAGAAGTGCAGGCAGAGGCTTTGCAGGGTGGAAGAGTGGTAATTTATTCTTCCTGGGGGAATCGTGGCTGCCACCCCCAGCCCGTCCCCAGGTGAGGCCCGGCCGCCTGCTCAGGCGGGGGGCCCGGCCTGCCGGCCCGCGTGGTCGCCGTGTCCCGGCTCCTCCTGCCGCACCCTGTGCAGCCAGGATGTGTCCCCGACGTCGGCGTCCTGCGGGGAGCGTGGCAGTCTGCGCCCGACCTGCCCCGCGTGCCAGGAGAAGCTTCTTTCAAGTCTGCGCTCCGTGGAGGGGCTGCGCGCCCTGCGCCGGGGCGAGACGCTGCGGGAGCGGTAGATGGAGGGGCTCCTCTGCCCCTGCCCCCGCTGCTGCTGCTGCCGCCGCCCCAGCCGCGCGTTCCGCTGGAATCTTCCACGGGGTCTTCGGGCCAGGCGCACAACTGCTACGATGGGCCCGCGGCACATCGGGCAGGTGTTTCTTGCCTCCGCCCAGACGTGGATGCACTCCAGGCAAAAGGAGTGCCTGCAGGGGTCCACACGAGCTGCGCTGGACAGCGGGCCCAGGCAGATGGGGCACATCTCGTCCCCGGGGGCCTCCTCGGGCTGCTCCTGCCGCCAGCTCATGGTTCCGGCAGCTTCCGCGACGTGGAACCGGTCGTCCTGTGGGGGAGGCTGCCCTGGTGCTGGGCGCTCAGCAGCTGCCCGGGGTCTTCAGCACCTCGATGTCTCCTGGGTCGCCGGCAGGACCTCAACGCCTCGCGTGCCACCAGGAGGACTACTGCAGAGAGAAGCAGGAAGAAAATGTTGTATCAGCAAGCAGACATTCGCTTTCTAGGTTCTGCCAAGTTGTCTAGAGTGCTGTAGCTGTCAGCAGCCTGTGCATGGATTGCAAACACAGACTAGGCTTAGGCCAGATGAGGCACGGGGATGTCTATAGGTGTGAGAGCATTACCGAAGGCCCTTGATGGCTTGCGTGCAACAACAATGGCTTCGCGTATGCCTATAGCACTAGCTCCGCCTCTCTCTCTCCTTCCAGCCGTGGAGACTCGAGCTCTCGCCTACCACCAGCCGGACTGGCCTCAGGCGCCCCGTGCAGGGCATTTATAGGCAGCCCCCTTCTGTGAGGCCAGAGGTGACATCACAAAGGTTTCAGGGTACCCCTGATGGCAGCACTGACTTGATGGGAGTCTCAGGTATTTCAAGTGACACTTTATTCTTGATACCTCAGTGCCTACTCCTTGGCCCAGTCCTGGATTCTACCTCTTCCAAGATGGCTTTTCTTAATTAGCCTGATACCGCTCTCCGCTGGGCTCCTGTCAGCGTGGAGCAGCCATCTCAAGTCTCACAACTCTAAGGAGACCTCTGTCAGTGCTGCCCTCAGGGGCACCCCAGACCCTGCTGATGTCACCTCTGGCCTCACAGAAGGGGGCTGCCTATAAATGCCCTGCGCGGGGCGCCTGCGGCCAGTCCGGCTGGTGGTAGGCGAGAGCTCGAGTCTCCACGGCTGGAAAGAGAGAGAGACGGGCGGAGCTAGTGCTATAGGCATACGCGAAGCCATTGTTGTTGCTCGCGAGCCATCAAGGGCCTTCGGTAATGCTCTCACACCTATAGACATCCCCGTGCCTCATCTGGCCTAAGCCTAGTCTGTGTTTGCAATCCATGCACAGGCTGCTGACAGCTACAGCACTCTAGACAACTTGGCAGAACCTAGAAAGCGAATGTCTGCTTGCTGATACAACATTTTCTTCCTGCTTCTCTCTGCAGTAGTCCTCCTGGTGGCACGCGAGGCGTTGAGGTCCTGCCGGCGACCCAGGAGACATCGAGGTGCTGAAGACCCCGGGCAGCTGCTGAGCGCCCAGCACCAGGGCAGCCTCCCCCACAGGACGACCGGTTCCACGTCGCGGAAGCTGCAGGAACCATGAGCCGGCGGCAGGAGCAGCCCGAGGAGGCCCCCGGGGACGAGATGTGCCCCATCTGCCTGGGCCCGCTGTCCAGCGCAGCTCGTGTGGACCCCTGCAGGCACTCCTTTTGCCTGGAGTGCATCCACGTCTGGGCGGAGGCAAGAAACACCTGCCCGATGTGCCGCGGGCCCATCGTAGCAGTTGTGCGCCTGGCCCGAAGACCCCGTGGAAGATTCCAGCGGAACGCGCGGCTGGGGCGGCGGCAGCAGCAGCAGCGGGGGCAGGGGCAGAGGAGCCCCTCCATCTACCGCTCCCGCAGCGTCTCGCCCCGGCGCAGGGCGCGCAGCCCCTCCACGGAGCGCAGACTTGAAAGAAGCTTCTCCTGGCACGCGGGGCAGGTCGGGCGCAGACTGCCACGCTCCCCGCAGGACGCCGACGTCGGGGACACATCCTGGCTGCACAGGGTGCGGCAGGAGGAGCCGGGACACGGGGACCATGCGGGCCGGCAGGCTGGGCCCCCTGCCTGAGCAGGCGGCCGGGCCTCACCTGGGGACGGGCTGGGGGTGGCAGCCACGATTCCCCCAGGAAGAATAAATTACCACTCTTCCACCCTGCAAAGCCTCTGCCTGCACTTCTTCCTGCATTGGTTTTACTGGGGGGGTTAGGGGGGGGCTGAACACAGCCCTCTCCTGCTGCCCGCAATACAAATTGGTTTGGGGATGTCTGCTCCTGATGGGGAATGGCTGTGGGTGGCGGGTCCGCGAGTGAGACTTGGGGGTGAGAAGTCATTTGGGGGATGGGAAGTCAACATGGGAGTGGGAAGGTGTTGGGAACGGGAGCAGACACATGGTGACGTAGCCCGAGTGGAAAAAAGGCTGGCAGCAAAAGTCTCCTAAAAGCCTGGCAGCAGAGAATGCCTGCCAGCTGCGGAACCGGGCCTGGCAACCTGCAGCATCCCTGGAAGGCGCTGCTGGCCTCCTGCAAGTGCAGCCTAAGAACCAGAGGCTGTCTCCAGGTGCCACCACCAAGGGCAAAAGCAGGGAACTACAAGAGCAATGGGCTGTCTGAGAAGGAGGAACGGCTCTGGGAAGGGTGCCATTCCCAGAGACTAGGAAGCATCGGTGTCTATCGCTCGTCTCAGGTGAAACACAGAAATTAGCAGCAGCTTTTGGCTGCTCTAAGGAGGTGGTGTCCTCTGCTCTCTTCTGTCTCTCTTAATAGAAAAAGGACTCCTTGTCGACCCTAAATGGAGCGCCTCTCCCCCTCAGAACTTCTTGTGCTGCACAAATTGTTCTTGCCTACATGACATCCTAAATCCAGTGAACCTGTGCTGGGGATTCCCGGCTGACTCTGAACTCTGATGGGAGCCTCACGTCTTTGCAGTGACGCTTTGTTCTTGACTCCTTGGTGCCCACCCTCGGGCCCACTCCTGGGTTTGGTCTCTTCCAAGATGGCTTTTCTTAATTAGCCTGACACCTCTCTCCACGCTTGCCTTGAATCACAGAATATTGCCCAGTGGTGGTTTGTGGCCATGTGTAATAACGAGAACTTTTCAGCAAAGAAAGCCTCCGTGTATCGCAGCACCCTACCAACTCCCACTTGCCGTCTCTCCACACCCGCAGGCAGGCGGGCATCCCTGAAGGGCTCAACCCTTTGGAAGGTCACGGCATGAACTTTGTTGTTGTCAGAAGCGGGATTCTGTAAAATGTGCACTCCGGGATGCTTTTGAGGAGATGGTAGAAGAACACTGGGAGGTGCACGAGGCTGTCCTGGTTTCAGCTGGGACAGAGTTTGTTGTCTTCCCAGTAGCTGCTACGGAGCTGGGTTCTGGATTTCAGAAGAGAGTGATGCTGACAACACACCGACCTTTTAGTTGTCGCAGCGCCAAAGCCGTTCCAGCTGCCCACACCGCCCTGCCAGCCAGGAGGCTGCGGGTGCACCAGGAGCTGGGAGGGGACGCAGCCAGGACAGCTGGCCCAAACTGGCCAGAGCCATGTCCCATACCCTACGGGGTCGTGCTGAAGACTGGGACTGAGCAGGTTGGTCAGAGTGTGGCTGCCACCGCGCGGGATCTGTCTGGGCATCATCACTCAGTGGGCAGCGAGCAATTGCATTGTGCGTCACCGTGCATTCATCCTGGAGGAGAGAAGGCTTGGCGGGATCGTAGCAGTGTCTAGACATCCCCAAAGGGAGGATGCAAAGAAGACGGAGCCAGGCTCTTGTCAGCAGTGCCCAGCGGCCGTACAGCTCTAGGTGGCCCTGCTTCAGCAGGGGATTGGAGCAGATGACCTCCAGAGGTCCCTTCCATCCCCAGCCCTTCTGGGAGCTTCCTTCTGGGTAAAAAACAGGGCCCTTTTATACCACTTGTAATACACAATAAATGCTTGTTCATTGCCTTTTGTATTATAAAAACAAGGAGTTCCGTTTGAGGAGCGGGAGTTGCAAAAGCTCCCTGCTGAAGTAAGGAGCTGTATCATACTTGGCTACTATGAAAATTCTTTTGCTTAATGTAACAAAAAAGAGAACCCCCTCCCCTTCTCTCCTTCTGCATCTCAGTTGCCTCTTTTCTTCAAAGACCCTGCTGCAAAGCTCGTGGAACCATCTCCTGATAAGTTGCTCAACTAGTGTATCAACATCCTGCCTTCCTGTCTCACGCTGGGCCAACATGACCAAATAAAAAAAGAAGTTGAACCACAACGCCGAGGAAGACTACGGCCTTCATCTTCACGACCACCAGAGGGACAGAGACGACCCCCTAGCAACAGTGCGCGCAGTCGCAGAATATACCAGGATGTGCTGCGTAATCCCGGAATTACCAAGATATAAAAAGGGAGCCTGGCGGGGGTGAGGTGCGCGCCGCTGGCGGAGCCGAGACTCCCCGGCCGCCCAGTGCTGTTTTGCTTGCTGTTGCTTACTCAATAAATTCCTTTCTATTATTAATGCAATGCTCTCTGAAAATTAATTAAGGGGGCAACTTATAACACCACTGACACAGAAGATGGCGTAGGATGCCACCACGTAACAAGTGAGGTACTGCTCAATTCTATCTTCCACCTGAGACAGCCAAGAGGTTGCGGTGCTCCTGATTTTCTCTAAACAATCCTAGGTTTCTCATGCCTATTCCCACTGTCCCTGGCCAATTTCCACCTTCCCAGGTGGAAAGTTGTTCCTCAGTTTCTTGATGTGTCCTCATCAATGGTGGAACGCAAAAAGCGGTGTCACTTTCCAAGACTCCTTCTGGAGAATTAGGAAGTAGGTATTCTTTATGAACAACACTGGGTATGTGGGGGATAATTCCACCCAACACGTACAGCTAAGCAAGACAAGGAGTACTTATTTATGGTACGGGGATATCTATATTTATGCAGTTCACAAGAAAAGGCAGGATTTATGCTAATGGTTTCTCAGAACTAATTATCATGTCGTCCCTCCTGCTCTTGCAGGTCAGGTAACCTCTGGTGGTTGCCCTTTGGGGCTTTCTGATGAAGGCTCATCGTCTTCTTCATCTCATACTTCTCTCCTTTCTGTTTTGCGCATGCTCAGTCATTGTTTAACTGCTACAGCACTTTCAGTCTTTGAAAAACTCAGCTAACTTAAGTAAGTTCTACTTTGGGCACCATGTTCCTTCCTCAGCCTGGATTTTGTGCATAGAGCTGAATCTTCTTATCACGTGAGGCCGACACAACAACCGAGCAATTTAAACTTTTGGGCTGCTCCTGTCCCCGACACCTTCCCATTCCCATGTTGACTTCCCATCCCCCAAATGACTTCTCACCCCCAAGTCTCACTCGCGGACCCGCCACCCACAGCCATTCCCCATCAGGAGCAGACATCCCCAAACCAATTCATGGCGGGGACAGCAGGGGAGGGCTGTGTCCAGCCCCCTTCCCCCCCCCCAACCCCCCTCTTGCTGAGCGATGCGGGAAGAAGTGCAGGCAGAGGCTTTGCAGGGTGGAAGAGTGGTAATTTATTCTTCCTGGGGGAATCGTGGCTGCCACCCCCAGCCCGTCCCCAGGTGAGGCCTGGCCGCCTGCTCAGGCGGGGGGCCCGGCCTGCCGGCCCGCGTGGTCCCCGTGTCCCGGCTCCTCCTGCCGCACCCTGTGCAGCCAGGATGTGTCCCCGACGTCGGCGTCCTGCGGGGAGCGTGGCAGTCTGCGCCCGACCTGCCCCGCGTGCCAGGAGAAGCTTCTTTCAAGTCTGCGCTCCGTGGAGGGGCTGCGCGCCCTGCGCCGGGGCGAGACGCTGCGGGAGCGGTAGATGGAGGGGCTCCTCTGCCCCTGCCCCCGCTGCTGCTGCTGCCGCCGCCCCAGCCGCGCGTTCCGCTGGAATCTTCCACGGGGTCTTCGGGCCAGGCGCACAACTGCTACGATGGGCCCGCGGCACATCGGGCAGGTGTTTCTTGCCTCCGCCCAGACGTGGATGCACTCCAGGCAAAAGGAGTGCCTGCAGGGGTCCACACGAGCTGCGCTGGACAGCGGGCCCAGGCAGATGGGGCACATCTCGTCCCCGGGGGCCTCCTCGGGCTGCTCCTGCCGCCAGCTCATGGTTCCGGCAGCTTCCGCGACGTGGAACCGGTCGTCCTGTGGGGGAGGCTGCCCTGGTGCTGGGCGCTCAGCAGCTGCCCGGGGTCTTCAGCACCTCGATGTCTCCTGGGTCGCCGGCAGGACCTCAACGCCTTGCGTGCCACCAGGAGGACTACTGCAGAGAGAAGCAGGAAGAAAATGTTGTATCAGCAAGCAGACATTCGCTTTCTAGGTTCTGCCAAGTTGTCTAGAGTGCTGTAGCTGTCAGCAGCCTGTGCATGGATTGCAAACACAGACTAGGCTTAGGCCAGATGAGGCACGGGGATGTCTATAGGTGTGAGAGCATTACCGAAGGCCCTTGATGGCTTGCGTGCAACAACAATGGCTTCGCGTATGCCTATAGCACTAGCTCCGCCTCTCTCTCTCCTTCCAGCCGTGGAGACTCGAGCTCTCGCCTACCACCAGCCGGACTGGCCTCAGGCGCCCCGTGCAGGGCATTTATATGCAGCCCCCTTCTGTGAGGCCAGAGGTGACATCACAAAGGTTTCAGGGTACCCCTGATGGCAGCACTGACTTGATGGGAGTCTCAGGTATTTCAAGTGACACTTTATTCTTGATACCTCAGTGCCTACTCCTTGGCCCAGTCCTGGATTCTACCTCTTCCAAGATGGCTTTTCTTAATTAGCCTGATACCGCTCTCCGCTGGGCTCCTGTCAGCGTGGAGCAGCCATCTCAAGTCTCACAACTCTAAGGAGACCTCTGTCAGTGCTGCCCTCAGGGGCACCCCAGACCCTGCTGATGTCACCTCTGGCCTCACAGAAGGGGGCTGCCTATAAATGCCCTGCGCGGGGCGCCTGCGGCCAGTCCGGCTGGTGGTAGGCGAGAGCTCGAGTCTCCACGGCTGGAAAGAGAGAGAGACGGGCGGAGCTAGTGCTATAGGCATACGCGAAGCAATTGTTGTTGCTCGCGAGCCATCAAGGGCCTTCGGTAATGCTCTCACACCTATAGACATCCCCGTGCCTCATCTGGCCTAAGCCTAGTCTGTGTTTGCAATCCATGCACAGGCTGCTGACAGCTACAGCACTCTAGACAACTTGGCAGAACCTAGAAAGCGAATGTCTGCTTGCTGATACAACATTTTCTTCCTGCTTCTCTCTGCAGTAGTCCTCCTGGTGGCACGCGAGGCGTTGAGGTCCTGCCGGCGACCCAGGAGACATCGAGGTGCTGAAGACCCCGGGCAGCTGCTGAGCGCCCAGCACCAGGGCAGCCTCCCCCACAGGACGACCGGTTCCACGTCGTGGAAGCTGCAGGAACCATGAGCCGGCGGCAGGAGCAGCCCGAGGAGGCCCCCGGGGACGAGATGTGCCCCATCTGCCTGGGCCCGCTGTCCAGCGCAGCTCGTGTGGACCCCTGCAGGCACTCCTTTTGCCTGGAGTGCATCCACGTCTGGGCGGAGGCAAGAAACACCTGCCCGATGTGCCGCGGGCCCATCGTAGCAGTTGTGCGCCTGGCCCGAAGACCCCGTGGAAGATTCCAGCGGAACGCGCGGCTGGGGCGGCGGCAGCAGCAGCAGCGGGGGCAGGGGCAGAGGAGCCCCTCCATCTACCGCTCCCGCAGCGTCTCGCCCCGGCGCAGGGCGCGCAGCCCCTCCACGGAGCGCAGACTTGAAAGAAGCTTCTCCTGGCACGCGGGGCAGGTCGGGCGCAGACTGCCACGCTCCCCGCAGGACGCCGACGTCGGGGACACATCCTGGCTGCACAGGGTGCGGCAGGAGGAGCCGGGACACGGGGACCATGCGGGCCAGCAGGCTGGGCCCCCCGCCTGAGCAGGCGGCCGGGCCTCACCTGGGGACGGGCTGGGGGTGGCAGCCACGATTCCCCCAGGAAGAATAAATTACCACTCTTCCACCCTGCAAAGCCTCTGCCTGCACTTCTTCCTGCATTGGTTTTACTGGGGGGGTTAGGGGGGGGCTGAACACAGCCCTCTCCTGCTGCCCGCAATACAAATTGGTTTGGGGATGTCTGCTCCTGATGGGGAATGGCTGTGGGTGGCGGGTCCGCGAGTGAGACTTGGGGGTGAGAAGTCATTTGGGGGATGGGAAGTCAACATGGGAGTGGGAAGGTGTTGGGAACGGGAGCAGACACATGGTGACGTAGCCCGAGTGGAAAAAAGGCTGGCAGCAAAAGTCTCCTAAAAGCCTGGCAGCAGAGAATGCCTGCCAGCTGCGGAACCGGGCCTGGCAACCTGCAGCATCCCTGGAAGGCGCTGCTGGCCTCCTGCAAGTGCAGCCTAAGAACCAGAGGCTGTCTCCAGGTGCCACCACCAAGGGCAAAAGCAGGGAACTACAAGAGCAATGGGCTGTCTGAGAAGGAGGAACGGCTCTGGGAAGGGTGCCATTCCCAGAGACTAGGAAGCATCGGTGTCTATCGCTCGTCTCAGGTGAAACACAGAAATTAGCAGCAGCTTTTGGCTGCTCTAAGGAGGTGGTGTCCTCTGCTCTCTTCTGTCTCTCTTAATAGAAAAAGGACTCCTTGTCGACCCTAAATGGAGCGCCTCTCCCCCTCAGAACTTCTTGTGCTGCACAAATTGTTCTTGCCTACATGACATCCTAAATCCAGTGAACCTGTGCTGGGGATTCCCGGCTGACTCTGAACTCTGATGGGAGCCTCACGTCTTTGCAGTGACGCTTTGTTCTTGACTCCTTGGTGCCCACCCTCGGGCCCACTCCTGGGTTTGGTCTCTTCCAAGATGGCTTTTCTTAATTAGCCTGACACCTCTCTCCACGCTTGCCTTGAATCACAGAATATTGCCCAGTGGTGGTTTGTGGCCATGTGTAATAACGAGAACTTTTCAGCAAAGAAAGCCTCCGTGTATCGCAGCACCCTACCAACTCCCACTTGCCGTCTCTCCACACCCGCAGGCAGGCGGGCATCCCTGAAGGGCTCAACCCTTTGGAAGGTCACGGCATGAACTTTGTTGTTGTCAGAAGCGGGATTCTGTAAAATGTGCACTCCGGGATGCTTTTGAGGAGATGGTAGAAGAACACTGGGAGGTGCACGAGGCTGTCCTGGTTTCAGCTGGGACAGAGTTTGTTGTCTTCCCAGTAGCTGCTACGGAGCTGGGTTCTGGATTTCAGAAGAGAGTGATGCTGACAACACACCGACCTTTTAGTTGTCGCAGCGCCAAAGCCGTTCCAGCTGCCCACACCGCCCTGCCAGCCAGGAGGCTGCGGGTGCACCAGGAGCTGGGAGGGGACGCAGCCAGGACAGCTGGCCCAAACTGGCCAGAGCCATGTCCCATACCCTACGGGGTCGTGCTGAAGACTGGGACTGAGCAGGTTGGTCAGAGTGTGGCTGCCACCGCGCGGGATCTGTCTGGGCATCATCACTCAGTGGGCAGCGAGCAATTGCATTGTGCGTCACCGTGCATTCATCCTGGAGGAGAGAAGGCTTGGCGGGATCGTAGCAGTGTCTAGACATCCCCAAAGGGAGGATGCAAAGAAGACGGAGCCAGGCTCTTGTCAGCAGTGCCCAGCGGCCGTACAGCTCTAGGTGGCCCTGCTTCAGCAGGGGATTGGAGCAGATGACCTCCAGAGGTCCCTTCCATCCCCAGCCCTTCTGGGAGCTTCCTTCTGGGTAAAAAACAGGGCCCTTTTATACCACTTGTAATACACAATAAATGCTTGTTCATTGCCTTTTGTATTATAAAAACAAGGAGTTCCGTTTGAGGAGCGGGAGTTGCAAAAGCTCCCTGCTGAAGTAAGGAGCTGTATCATACTTGGCTACTATGAAAATTCTTTTGCTTAATGTAACAAAAAAGAGAACCCCCTCCCCTTCTCTCCTTCTGCATCTCAGTTGCCTCTTTTCTTCAAAGACCCTGCTGCAAAGCTCGTGGAACCATCTCCTGATAAGTTGCTCAACTAGTGTATCAACATCCTGCCTTCCTGTCTCACGCTGGGCCAACATGACCAAATAAAAAAAGAAGTTGAACCACAACGCCGAGGAAGACTACGGCCTTCATCTTCACGACCACCAGAGGGACAGAGACGACCCCCTAGCAACAGTGCGCGCAGTCGCAGAATATACCAGGATGTGCTGCGTAATCCCGGAATTACCAAGATATAAAAAGGGAGCCTGGCGGGGGTGAGGTGCGCGCCGCTGGCGGAGCCGAGACTCCCCGGCCGCCCAGTGCTGTTTTGCTTGCTGTTGCTTACTCAATAAATTCCTTTCTATTATTAATGCAATGCTCTCTGAAAATTAATTAAGGGGGCAACTTATAACACCACTGACACAGAAGATGGCGTAGGATGCCACCACGTAACAAGTGAGGTACTGCTCAATTCTATCTTCCACCTGAGACAGCCAAGAGGTTGCGGTGCTCCTGATTTTCTCTAAACAATCCTAGGTTTCTCATGCCTATTCCCACTGTCCCTGGCCAATTTCCACCTTCCCAGGTGGAAAGTTGTTCCTCAGTTTCTTGATGTGTCCTCATCAATGGTGGAACGCAAAAAGCGGTGTCACTTTCCAAGACTCCTTCTGGAGAATTAGGAAGTAGGTATTCTTTATGAACAACACTGGGTATGTGGGGGATAATTCCACCCAACACGTACAGCTAAGCAAGACAAGGAGTACTTATTTATGGTACGGGGATATCTATATTTATGCAGTTCACAAGAAAAGGCAGGATTTATGCTAATGGTTTCTCAGAACTAATTATCATGTCGTCCCTCCTGCTCTTGCAGGTCAGGTAACCTCTGGTGGTTGCCCTTTGGGGCTTTCTGATGAAGGCTCATCGTCTTCTTCATCTCATACTTCTCTCCTTTCTGTTTTGCGCATGCTCAGTCATTGTTTAACTGCTACAGCACTTTCAGTCTTTGAAAAACTCAGCTAACTTAAGTAAGTTCTACTTTGGGCACCATGTTCCTTCCTCAGCCTGGATTTTGTGCATAGAGCTGAATCTTCTTATCACGTGAGGCCGACACAACAACCGAGCAATTTAAACTTTTGGGCTGCTCCTGTCCCCGACACCTTCCCATTCCCATGTTGACTTCCCATCCCCCAAATGACTTCTCACCCCCAAGTCTCACTCGCGGACCCGCCACCCACAGCCATTCCCCATCAGGAGCAGACATCCCCAAACCAATTCATGGCGGGGACAGCAGGGGAGGGCTGTGTCCAGCCCCCTTCCCCCCCCCCAACCCCCCTCTTGCTGAGCGATGCGGGAAGAAGTGCAGGCAGAGGCTTTGCAGGGTGGAAGAGTGGTAATTTATTCTTCCTGGGGGAATCGTGGCTGCCACCCCCAGCCCGTCCCCAGGTGAGGCCTGGCCGCCTGCTCAGGCGGGGGGCCCGGCCTGCCGGCCCGCGTGGTCCCCATGTCCCGGCTCCTCCTGCCGCACCCTGTGCAGCCAGGATGTGTCCCCGACGTCGGCGTCCTGCGGGGAGCGTGGCAGTCTGCGCCCGACCTGCCCCGCGTGCCAGGAGAAGCTTCTTTCAAGTCTGCGCTCCGTGGAGGGGCTGCGCGCCCTGCGCCGGGGCGAGACGCTGCGGGAGCGGTAGATGGAGGGGCTCCTCTGCCCCTGCCCCCGCTGCTGCTGCTGCCGCCGCCCCAGCCGCGCGTTCCGCTGGAATCTTCCACGGGGTCTTCGGGCCAGGCGCACAACTGCTACGATGGGCCCGCGGCACATCGGGCAGGTGTTTCTTGCCTCCGCCCAGACGTGGATGCACTCCAGGCAAAAGGAGTGCCTGCAGGGGTCCACACGAGCTGCGCTGGACAGCGGGCCCAGGCAGATGGGGCACATCTCGTCCCCGGGGGCCTCCTCGGGCTGCTCCTGCCGCCAGCTCATGGTTCCGGCAGCTTCCGCGACGTGGAACCGGTCGTCCTGTGGGGGAGGCTGCCCTGGTGCTGGGCGCTCAGCAGCTGCCCGGGGTCTTCAGCACCTCGATGTCTCCTGGGTCGCCGGCAGGACCTCAACGCCTCGCGTGCCACCAGGAGGACTACTGCAGAGAGAAGCAGGAAGAAAATGTTGTATCAGCAAGCAGACATTCGCTTTCTAGGTTCTGCCAAGTTGTCTAGAGTGCTGTAGCTGTCAGCAGCCTGTGCATGGATTGCAAACACAGACTAGGCTTAGGCCAGATGAGGCACGGGGATGTCTATAGGTGTGAGAGCATTACCGAAGGCCCTTGATGGCTTGCGTGCAACAACAATGGCTTCGCGTATGCCTATAGCACTAGCTCCGCCTCTCTCTCTCCTTCCAGCCGTGGAGACTCGAGCTCTCGCCTACCACCAGCCGGACTGGCCTCAGGCGCCCCGTGCAGGGCATTTATAGGCAGCCCCCTTCTGTGAGGCCAGAGGTGACATCACAAAGGTTTCAGGGTACCCCTGATGGCAGCACTGACTTGATGGGAGTCTCAGGTATTTCAAGTGACACTTTATTCTTGATACCTCAGTGCCTACTCCTTGGCCCAGTCCTGGATTCTACCTCTTCCAAGATGGCTTTTCTTAATTAGCCTGATACCGCTCTCCGCTGGGCTCCTGTCAGCGTGGAGCAGCCATCTCAAGTCTCACAACTCTAAGGAGACCTCTGTCAGTGCTGCCCTCAGGGGCACCCCAGACCCTGCTGATGTCACCTCTGGCCTCACAGAAGGGGGCTGCCTATAAATGCCCTGCGCGGGGCGCCTGCGGCCAGTCCGGCTGGTGGTAGGCGAGAGCTCGAGTCTCCACGGCTGGAAAGAGAGAGAGACGGGCGGAGCTAGTGCTATAGGCATACGCGAAGCCATTGTTGTTGCTCGCGAGCCATCAAGGGCCTTCGGTAATGCTCTCACACCTATAGACATCCCCGTGCCTCATCTGGCCTAAGCCTAGTCTGTGTTTGCAATCCATGCACAGGCTGCTGACAGCTACAGCACTCTAGACAACTTGGCAGAACCTAGAAAGCGAATGTCTGCTTGCTGATACAACATTTTCTTCCTGCTTCTCTCTGCAGTAGTCCTCCTGGTGGCACGCGAGGCGTTGAGGTCCTGCCGGCGACCCAGGAGACATCGAGGTGCTGAAGACCCCGGGCAGCTGCTGAGCGCCCAGCACCAGGGCAGCCTCCCCCACAGGACGACCGGTTCCACGTCGCGGAAGCTGCAGGAACCATGAGCCGGCGGCAGGAGCAGCCCGAGGAGGCCCCCGGGGACGAGATGTGCCCCATCTGCCTGGGCCCGCTGTCCAGCGCAGCTCGTGTGGACCCCTGCAGGCACTCCTTTTGCCTGGAGTGCATCCACGTCTGGGCGGAGGCAAGAAACACCTGCCCGATGTGCCGCGGGCCCATCGTAGCAGTTGTGCGCCTGGCCCGAAGACCCCGTGGAAGATTCCAGCGGAACGCGCGGCTGGGGCGGCGGCAGCAGCAGCAGCGGGGGCAGGGGCAGAGGAGCCCCTCCATCTACCGCTCCCGCAGCGTCTCGCCCCGGCGCAGGGCGCGCAGCCCCTCCACGGAGCGCAGACTTGAAAGAAGCTTCTCCTGGCACGCGGGGCAGGTCGGGCGCAGACTGCCACGCTCCCCGCAGGACGCCGACGTCGGGGACACATCCTGGCTGCACAGGGTGCGGCAGGAGGAGCCGGGACACGGGGACCATGCGGGCCGGCAGGCTGGGCCCCCTGCCTGAGCAGGCGGCCGGGCCTCACCTGGGGACGGGCTGGGGGTGGCAGCCACGATTCCCCCAGGAAGAATAAATTACCACTCTTCCACCCTGCAAAGCCTCTGCCTGCACTTCTTCCTGCATTGGTTTTACTGGGGGGGTTAGGGGGGGGCTGAACACAGCCCTGCCTGCTGCCCGCAATACAAATTGGTTTGGGGATGTCTGCTCCTGATGGGGAATGGCTGTGGGTGGCGGGTCCGCGAGTGAGACTTGGGGGTGAGAAGTCATTTGGGGGATGGGAAGTCAACATGGGAGTGGGAAGGTGTTGGGAACGGGAGCAGACACATGGTGACGTAGCCCGAGTGGAAAAAAGGCTGGCAGCAAAAGTCTCCTAAAAGCCTGGCAGCAGAGAATGCCTGCCAGCTGCGGAACCGGGCCTGGCAACCTGCAGCATCCCTGGAAGGCGCTGCTGGCCTCCTGCAAGTGCAGCCTAAGAACCAGAGGCTGTCTCCAGGTGCCACCACCAAGGGCAAAAGCAGGGAACTACAAGAGCAATGGGCTGTCTGAGAAGGAGGAACGGCTCTGGGAAGGGTGCCATTCCCAGAGACTAGGAAGCATCGGTGTCTATCGCTCGTCTCAGGTGAAACACAGAAATTAGCAGCAGCTTTTGGCTGCTCTAAGGAGGTGGTGTCCTCTGCTCTCTTCTGTCTCTCTTAATAGAAAAAGGACTCCTTGTCGACCCTAAATGGAGCGCCTCTCCCCCTCAGAACTTCTTGTGCTGCACAAATTGTTCTTGCCTACATGACATCCTAAATCCAGTGAACCTGTGCTGGGGATTCCCGGCTGACTCTGAACTCTGATGGGAGCCTCACGTCTTTGCAGTGACGCTTTGTTCTTGACTCCTTGGTGCCCACCCTCGGGCCCACTCCTGGGTTTGGTCTCTTCCAAGATGGCTTTTCTTAATTAGCCTGACACCTCTCTCCACGCTTGCCTTGAATCACAGAATATTGCCCAGTGGTGGTTTGTGGCCATGTGTAATAACGAGAACTTTTCAGCAAAGAAAGCCTCCGTGTATCGCAGCACCCTACCAACTCCCACTTGCCGTCTCTCCACACCCGCAGGCAGGCGGGCATCCCTGAAGGGCTCAACCCTTTGGAAGGTCACGGCATGAACTTTGTTGTTGTCAGAAGCGGGATTCTGTAAAATGTGCACTCCGGGATGCTTTTGAGGAGATGGTAGAAGAACACTGGGAGGTGCACGAGGCTGTCCTGGTTTCAGCTGGGACAGAGTTTGTTGTCTTCCCAGTAGCTGCTACGGAGCTGGGTTCTGGATTTCAGAAGAGAGTGATGCTGACAACACACCGACCTTTTAGTTGTCGCAGCGCCAAAGCCGTTCCAGCTGCCCACACCGCCCTGCCAGCCAGGAGGCTGCGGGTGCACCAGGAGCTGGGAGGGGACGCAGCCAGGACAGCTGGCCCAAACTGGCCAGAGCCATGTCCCATACCCTACGGGGTCGTGCTGAAGACTGGGACTGAGCAGGTTGGTCAGAGTGTGGCTGCCACCGCGCGGGATCTGTCTGGGCATCATCACTCAGTGGGCAGCGAGCAATTGCATTGTGCGTCACCGTGCATTCATCCTGGAGGAGAGAAGGCTTGGCGGGATCGTAGCAGTGTCTAGACATCCCCAAAGGGAGGATGCAAAGAAGACGGAGCCAGGCTCTTGTCAGCAGTGCCCAGCGGCCGTACAGCTCTAGGTGGCCCTGCTTCAGCAGGGGATTGGAGCAGATGACCTCCAGAGGTCCCTTCCATCCCCAGCCCTTCTGGGAGCTTCCTTCTGGGTAAAAAACAGGGCCCTTTTATACCACTTGTAATACACAATAAATGCTTGTTCATTGCCTTTTGTATTATAAAAACAAGGAGTTCCGTTTGAGGAGCGGGAGTTGCAAAAGCTCCCTGCTGAAGTAAGGAGCTGTATCATACTTGGCTACTATGAAAATTCTTTTGCTTAATGTAACAAAAAAGAGAACCCCCTCCCCTTCTCTCCTTCTGCATCTCAGTTGCCTCTTTTCTTCAAAGACCCTGCTGCAAAGCTCGTGGAACCATCTCCTGATAAGTTGCTCAACTAGTGTATCAACATCCTGCCTTCCTGTCTCACGCTGGGCCAACATGACCAAATAAAAAAAGAAGTTGAACCACAACGCCGAGGAAGACTACGGCCTTCATCTTCACGACCACCAGAGGGACAGAGACGACCCCCTAGCAACAGTGCGCGCAGTCGCAGAATATACCAGGATGTGCTGCGTAATCCCGGAATTACCAAGATATAAAAAGGGAGCCTGGCGGGGGTGAGGTGCGCGCCGCTGGCGGAGCCGAGACTCCCCGGCCGCCCAGTGCTGTTTTGCTTGCTGTTGCTTACTCAATAAATTCCTTTCTATTATTAATGCAATGCTCTCTGAAAATTAATTAAGGGGGCAACTTATAACACCACTGACACAGAAGATGGCGTAGGATGCCACCACGTAACAAGTGAGGTACTGCTCAATTCTATCTTCCACCTGAGACAGCCAAGAGGTTGCGGTGCTCCTGATTTTCTCTAAACAATCCTAGGTTTCTCATGCCTATTCCCACTGTCCCTGGCCAATTTCCACCTTCCCAGGTGGAAAGTTGTTCCTCAGTTTCTTGATGTGTCCTCATCAATGGTGGAACGCAAAAAGCGGTGTCACTTTCAAAGACTCCTTCTGGAGAATTAGGAAGTAGGTATTCTTTATGAACAACACTGGGTATGTGGGGGATAATTCCACCCAACACGTACAGCTAAGCAAGACAAGGAGTACTTATTTATGGTACGGGGATATCTATATTTATGCAGTTCACAAGAAAAGGCAGGATTTATGCTAATGGTTTCTCAGAACTAATTATCATGTCGTCCCTCCTGCTCTTGCAGGTCAGGTAACCTCTGGTGGTTGCCCTTTGGGGCTTTCTGATGAAGGCTCATCGTCTTCTTCATCTCATACTTCTCTCCTTTCTGTTTTGCGCATGCTCAGTCATTGTTTAACTGCTACAGCACTTTCAGTCTTTGAAAAACTCAGCTAACTTAAGTAAGTTCTACTTTGGGCACCATGTTCCTTCCTCAGCCTGGATTTTGTGCATAGAGCTGAATCTTCTTATCACGTGAGGCCGACACAACAACCGAGCAATTTAAACTTTTGGGCTGCTCCTGTCCCCGACACCTTCCCATTCCCATGTTGACTTCCCATCCCCCAAATGACTTCTCACCCCCAAGTCTCACTCGCGGACCCGCCACCCACAGCCATTCCCCATCAGGAGCAGACATCCCCAAACCAATTCATGGCGGGGACAGCAGGGGAGGGCTGTGTCCAGCCCCCTTCCCCCCCCCCAACCCCCCTCTTGCTGAGCGATGCGGGAAGAAGTGCAGGCAGAGGCTTTGCAGGGTGGAAGAGTGGTAATTTATTCTTCCTGGGGGAATCGTGGCTGCCACCCCCAGCCCGTCCCCAGGTGAGGCCCGGCCGCCTGCTCAGGCGGGGGGCCCGGCCTGCCGGCCCGCGTGGTCGCCGTGTCCCGGCTCCTCCTGCCGCACCCTGTGCAGCCAGGATGTGTCCCCGACGTCGGCGTCCTGCGGGGAGCGTGGCAGTCTGCGCCCGACCTGCCCCGCGTGCCAGGAGAAGCTTCTTTCAAGTCTGCGCTCCGTGGAGGGGCTGCGCGCCCTGCGCCGGGGCGAGACGCTGCGGGAGCGGTAGATGGAGGGGCTCCTCTGCCCCTGCCCCCGCTGCTGCTGCTGCCGCCGCCCCAGCCGCGCGTTCCGCTGGAATCTTCCACGGGGTCTTCGGGCCAGGCGCACAACTGCTACGATGGGCCCGCGGCACATCGGGCAGGTGTTTCTTGCCTCCGCCCAGACGTGGATGCACTCCAGGCAAAAGGAGTGCCTGCAGGGGTCCACACGAGCTGCGCTGGACAGCGGGCCCAGGCAGATGGGGCACATCTCGTCCCCGGGGGCCTCCTCGGGCTGCTCCTGCCGCCAGCTCATGGTTCCGGCAGCTTCCGCGACGTGGAACCGGTCGTCCTGTGGGGGAGGCTGCCCTGGTGCTGGGCGCTCAGCAGCTGCCCGGGGTCTTCAGCACCTCGATGTCTCCTGGGTCGCCGGCAGGACCTCAACGCCTCGCGTGCCACCAGGAGGACTACTGCAGAGAGAAGCAGGAAGAAAATGTTGTATCAGCAAGCAGACATTCGCTTTCTAGGTTCTGCCAAGTTGTCTAGAGTGCTGTAGCTGTCAGCAGCCTGTGCATGGATTGCAAACACAGACTAGGCTTAGGCCAGATGAGGCACGGGGATGTCTATAGGTGTGAGAGCATTACCGAAGGCCCTTGATGGCTTGCGTGCAACAACAATGGCTTCGCGTATGCCTATAGCACTAGCTCCGCCTCTCTCTCTCCTTCCAGCCGTGGAGACTCGAGCTCTCGCCTACCACCAGCCGGACTGGCCTCAGGCGCCCCGTGCAGGGCATTTATAGGCAGCCCCCTTCTGTGAGGCCAGAGGTGACATCACAAAGGTTTCAGGGTACCCCTGATGGCAGCACTGACTTGATGGGAGTCTCAGGTATTTCAAGTGACACTTTATTCTTGATACCTCAGTGCCTACTCCTTGGCCCAGTCCTGGATTCTACCTCTTCCAAGATGGCTTTTCTTAATTAGCCTGATACCGCTCTCCGCTGGGCTCCTGTCAGCGTGGAGCAGCCATCTCAAGTCTCACAACTCTAAGGAGACCTCTGTCAGTGCTGCCCTCAGGGGCACCCCAGACCCTGCTGATGTCACCTCTGGCCTCACAGAAGGGGGCTGCCTATAAATGCCCTGCGCGGGGCGCCTGCGGCCAGTCCGGCTGGTGGTAGGCGAGAGCTCGAGTCTCCACGGCTGGAAAGAGAGAGAGACGGGCGGAGCTAGTGCTATAGGCATACGCGAAGCCATTGTTGTTGCTCGCGAGCCATCAAGGGCCTTCGGTAATGCTCTCACACCTATAGACATCCCCGTGCCTCATCTGGCCTAAGCCTAGTCTGTGTTTGCAATCCATGCACAGGCTGCTGACAGCTACAGCACTCTAGACAACTTGGCAGAACCTAGAAAGCGAATGTCTGCTTGCTGATACAACATTTTCTTCCTGCTTCTCTCTGCAGTAGTCCTCCTGGTGGCACGCGAGGCGTTGAGGTCCTGCCGGCGACCCAGGAGACATCGAGGTGCTGAAGACCCCGGGCAGCTGCTGAGCGCCCAGCACCAGGGCAGCCTCCCCCACAGGACGACCGGTTCCACGTCGCGGAAGCTGCAGGAACCATGAGCCGGCGGCAGGAGCAGCCCGAGGAGGCCCCCGGGGACGAGATGTGCCCCATCTGCCTGGGCCCGCTGTCCAGCGCAGCTCGTGTGGACCCCTGCAGGCACTCCTTTTGCCTGGAGTGCATCCACGTCTGGGCGGAGGCAAGAAACACCTGCCCGATGTGCCGCGGGCCCATCGTAGCAGTTGTGCGCCTGGCCCGAAGACCCCGTGGAAGATTCCAGCGGAACGCGCGGCTGGGGCGGCGGCAGCAGCAGCAGCGGGGGCAGGGGCAGAGGAGCCCCTCCAACTACCGCTCCCGCAGCGTCTCGCCCCGGCGCAGGGCGCGCAGCCCCTCCACGGAGCGCAGACTTGAAAGAAGCTTCTCCTGGCACGCGGGGCAGGTCGGGCGCAGACTGCCACGCTCCCCGCAGGACGCCGACGTCGGGGACACATCCTGGCTGCACAGGGTGCGGCAGGAGGAGCCGGGACACGGGGACCATGCGGGCCGGCAGGCCGGGCCCCCCGCCTGAGCAGGCGGCCGGGCCTCACCTGGGGACGGGCTGGGGGTGGCAGCCACGATTCCCCCAGGAAGAATAAATTACCACTCTTCCACCCTGCAAAGCCTCTGCCTGCACTTCTTCCTGCATTGGTTTTACTGGGGGGGTTAGGGGGGGGCTGAACACAGCCCTCTCCTGCTGCCCGCAATACAAATTGGTTTGGGGATGTCTGCTCCTGATGGGGAATGGCTGTGGGTGGCGGGTCCGCGAGTGAGACTTGGGGGTGAGAAGTCATTTGGGGGATGGGAAGTCAACATGGGAGTGGGAAGGTGTTGGGAACGGGAGCAGACACATGGTGACGTAGCCCGAGTGGAAAAAAGGCTGGCAGCAAAAGTCTCCTAAAAGCCTGGCAGCAGAGAATGCCTGCCAGCTGCGGAACCGGGCCTGGCAACCTGCAGCATCCCTGGAAGGCGCTGCTGGCCTCCTGCAAGTGCAGCCTAAGAACCAGAGGCTGTCTCCAGGTGCCACCACCAAGGGCAAAAGCAGGGAACTACAAGAGCAATGGGCTGTCTGAGAAGGAGGAACGGCTCTGGGAAGGGTGCCATTCCCAGAGACTAGGAAGCATCGGTGTCTATCGCTCGTCTCAGGTGAAACACAGAAATTAGCAGCAGCTTTTGGCTGCTCTAAGGAGGTGGTGTCCTCTGCTCTCTTCTGTCTCTCTTAATAGAAAAAGGACTCCTTGTCGACCCTAAATGGAGCGCCTCTCCCCCTCAGAACTTCTTGTGCTGCACAAATTGTTCTTGCCTACATGACATCCTAAATCCAGTGAACCTGTGCTGGGGATTCCCGGCTGACTCTGAACTCTGATGGGAGCCTCACGTCTTTGCAGTGACGCTTTGTTCTTGACTCCTTGGTGCCCACCCTCGGGCCCACTCCTGGGTTTGGTCTCTTCCAAGATGGCTTTTCTTAATTAGCCTGACACCTCTCTCCACGCTTGCCTTGAATCACAGAATATTGCCCAGTGGTGGTTTGTGGCCATGTGTAATAACGAGAACTTTTCAGCAAAGAAAGCCTCCGTGTATCGCAGCACCCTACCAACTCCCACTTGCCGTCTCTCCACACCCGCAGGCAGGCGGGCATCCCTGAAGGGCTCAACCCTTTGGAAGGTCACGGCATGAACTTTGTTGTTGTCAGAAGCGGGATTCTGTAAAATGTGCACTCCGGGATGCTTTTGAGGAGATGGTAGAAGAACACTGGGAGGTGCACGAGGCTGTCCTGGTTTCAGCTGGGACAGAGTTTGTTGTCTTCCCAGTAGCTGCTACGGAGCTGGGTTCTGGATTTCAGAAGAGAGTGATGCTGACAACACACCGACCTTTTAGTTGTCGCAGCGCCAAAGCCGTTCCAGCTGCCCACACCGCCCTGCCAGCCAGGAGGCTGCGGGTGCACCAGGAGCTGGGAGGGGACGCAGCCAGGACAGCTGGCCCAAACTGGCCAGAGCCATGTCCCATACCCTACGGGGTCGTGCTGAAGACTGGGACTGAGCAGGTTGGTCAGAGTGTGGCTGCCACCGCGCGGGATCTGTCTGGGCATCATCACTCAGTGGGCAGCGAGCAATTGCATTGTGCGTCACCGTGCATTCATCCTGGAGGAGAGAAGGCTTGGCGGGATCGTAGCAGTGTCTAGACATCCCCAAAGGGAGGATGCAAAGAAGACGGAGCCAGGCTCTTGTCAGCAGTGCCCAGCGGCCGTACAGCTCTAGGTGGCCCTGCTTCAGCAGGGGGTTGGAGCAGATGACCTCCAGAGGTCCCTTCCATCCCCAGCCCTTCTGGGAGCTTCCTTCTGGGTAAAAAACAGGGCCCTTTTATACCACTTGTAATACACAATAAATGCTTGTTCATTGCCTTTTGTATTATAAAAACAAGGAGTTCCGTTTGAGGAGCGGGAGTTGCAAAAGCTCCCTGCTGAAGTAAGGAGCTGTATCATACTTGGCTACTATGAAAATTCTTTTGCTTAATGTAACAAAAAAGAGAACCCCCTCCCCTTCTCTCCTTCTGCATCTCAGTTGCCTCTTTTCTTCAAAGACCCTGCTGCAAAGCTCGTGGAACCATCTCCTGATAAGTTGCTCAACTAGTGTATCAACATCCTGCCTTCCTGTCTCACGCTGGGCCAACATGACCAAATAAAAAAAGAAGTTGAACCACAACGCCGAGGAAGACTACGGCCTTCATCTTCACGACCACCAGAGGGACAGAGACGACCCCCTAGCAACAGTGCGCGCAGTCGCAGAATATACCAGGATGTGCTGCGTAATCCCGGAATTACCAAGATATAAAAAGGGAGCCTGGCGGGGGTGAGGTGCGCGCCGCTGGCGGAGCCGAGACTCCCCGGCCGCCCAGTGCTGTTTTGCTTGCTGTTGCTTACTCAATAAATTCCTTTCTATTATTAATGCAATGCTCTCTGAAAATTAATTAAGGGGGCAACTTATAACACCACTGACACAGAAGATGGCGTAGGATGCCACCACGTAACAAGTGAGGTACTGCTCAATTCTATCTTCCACCTGAGACAGCCAAGAGGTTGCGGTGCTCCTGATTTTCTCTAAACAATCCTAGGTTTCTCATGCCTATTCCCACTGTCCCTGGCCAATTTCCACCTTCCCAGGTGGAAAGTTGTTCCTCAGTTTCTTGATGTGTCCTCATCAATGGTGGAACGCAAAAAGCGGTGTCACTTTCCAAGACTCCTTCTGGAGAATTAGGAAGTAGGTATTCTTTATGAACAACACTGGGTATGTGGGGGATAATTCCACCCAACACGTACAGCTAAGCAAGACAAGGAGTACTTATTTATGGTACGGGGATATCTATATTTATGCAGTTCACAAGAAAAGGCAGGATTTATGCTAATGGTTTCTCAGAACTAATTATCATGTCGTCCCTCCTGCTCTTGCAGGTCAGGTAACCTCTGGTGGTTGCCCTTTGGGGCTTTCTGATGAAGGCTCATCGTCTTCTTCATCTCATACTTCTCTCCTTTCTGTTTTGCGCATGCTCAGTCATTGTTTAACTGCTACAGCACTTTCAGTCTTTGAAAAACTCAGCTAACTTAAGTAAGTTCTACTTTGGGCACCATGTTCCTTCCTCAGCCTGGATTTTGTGCATAGAGCTGAATCTTCTTATCACGTGAGGCCGACACAACAACCGAGCAATTTAAACTTTTGGGCTGCTCCTGTCCCCGACACCTTCCCATTCCCATGTTGACTTCCCATCCCCCAAATGACTTCTCACCCCCAAGTCTCACTCGCGGACCCGCCACCCACAGCCATTCCCCATCAGGAGCAGACATCCCCAAACCAATTCATGGCGGGGACAGCAGGGGAGGGCTGTGTCCAGCCCCCTTCCCCCCCCCCAACCCCCCTCTTGCTGAGCGATGCGGGAAGAAGTGCAGGCAGAGGCTTTGCAGGGTGGAAGAGTGGTAATTTATTCTTCCTGGGGGAATCGTGGCTGCCACCCCCAGCCCGTCCCCAGGTGAGGCCCGGCCGCCTGCTCAGGCGGGGGGCCCGGCCTGCCGGCCCGCGTGGTCGCCGTGTCCCGGCTCCTCCTGCCGCACCCTGTGCAGCCAGGATGTGTCCCCGACGTCGGCGTCCTGCGGGGAGCGTGGCAGTCTGCGCCCGACCTGCCCCGCGTGCCAGGAGAAGCTTCTTTCAAGTCTGCGCTCCGTGGAGGGGCTGCGCGCCCTGCGCCGGGGCGAGACGCTGCGGGAGCGGTAGATGGAGGGGCTCCTCTGCCCCTGCCCCCGCTGCTGCTGCTGCCGCCGCCCCAGCCGCGCGTTCCGCTGGAATCTTCCACGGGGTCTTCGGGCCAGGCGCACAACTGCTACGATGGGCCCGCGGCACATCGGGCAGGTGTTTCTTGCCTCCGCCCAGACGTGGATGCACTCCAGGCAAAAGGAGTGCCTGCAGGGGTCCACACGAGCTGCGCTGGACAGCGGGCCCAGGCAGATGGGGCACATCTCGTCCCCGGGGGCCTCCTCGGGCTGCTCCTGCCGCCAGCTCATGGTTCCGGCAGCTTCCGCGACGTGGAACCGGTCGTCCTGTGGGGGAGGCTGCCCTGGTGCTGGGCGCTCAGCAGCTGCCCGGGGTCTTCAGCACCTCGATGTCTCCTGGGTCGCCGGCAGGACCTCAACGCCTCGCGTGCCACCAGGAGGACTACTGCAGAGAGAAGCAGGAAGAAAATGTTGTATCAGCAAGCAGACATTCGCTTTCTAGGTTCTGCCAAGTTGTCTAGAGTGCTGTAGCTGTCAGCAGCCTGTGCATGGATTGCAAACACAGACTAGGCTTAGGCCAGATGAGGCACGGGGATGTCTATAGGTGTGAGAGCATTACCGAAGGCCCTTGATGGCTTGCGTGCAACAACAATGGCTTCGCGTATGCCTATAGCACTAGCTCCGCCTCTCTCTCTCCTTCCAGCCGTGGAGACTCGAGCTCTCGCCTACCACCAGCCGGACTGGCCTCAGGCGCCCCGTGCAGGGCATTTATAGGCAGCCCCCTTCTGTGAGGCCAGAGGTGACATCACAAAGGTTTCAGGGTACCCCTGATGGCAGCACTGACTTGATGGGAGTCTCAGGTATTTCAAGTGACACTTTATTCTTGATACCTCAGTGCCTACTCCTTGGCCCAGTCCTGGATTCTACCTCTTCCAAGATGGCTTTTCTTAATTAGCCTGATACCGCTCTCCGCTGGGCTCCTGTCAGCGTGGAGCAGCCATCTCAAGTCTCACAACTCTAAGGAGACCTCTGTCAGTGCTGCCCTCAGGGGCACCCCAGACCCTGCTGATGTCACCTCTGGCCTCACAGAAGGGGGCTGCCTATAAATGCCCTGCGCGGGGCGCCTGCGGCCAGTCCGGCTGGTGGTAGGCGAGAGCTCGAGTCTCCACGGCTGGAAAGAGAGAGAGACGGGCGGAGCTAGTGCTATAGGCATACGCGAAGCCATTGTTGTTGCTCGCGAGCCATCAAGGGCCTTCGGTAATGCTCTCACACCTATAGACATCCCCGTGCCTCATCTGGCCTAAGCCTAGTCTGTGTTTGCAATCCATGCACAGGCTGCTGACAGCTACAGCACTCTAGACAACTTGGCAGAACCTAGAAAGCGAATGTCTGCTTGCTGATACAACATTTTCTTCCTGCTTCTCTCTGCAGTAGTCCTCCTGGTGGCACGCGAGGCGTTGAGGTCCTGCCGGCGACCCAGGAGACATCGAGGTGCTGAAGACCCCGGGCAGCTGCTGAGCGCCCAGCACCAGGGCAGCCTCCCCCACAGGACGACCGGTTCCACGTCGCGGAAGCTGCAGGAACCATGAGCCGGCGGCAGGAGCAGCCCGAGGAGGCCCCCGGGGACGAGATGTGCCCCATCTGCCTGGGCCCGCTGTCCAGCGCAGCTCGTGTGGACCCCTGCAGGCACTCCTTTTGCCTGGAGTGCATCCACGTCTGGGCGGAGGCAAGAAACACCTGCCCGATGTGCCGCGGGCCCATCGTAGCAGTTGTGCGCCTGGCCCGAAGACCCCGTGGAAGATTCCAGCGGAACGCGCGGCTGGGGCGGCGGCAGCAGCAGCAGCGGGGGCAGGGGCAGAGGAGCCCCTCCAACTACCGCTCCCGCAGCGTCTCGCCCCGGCGCAGGGCGCGCAGCCCCTCCACGGAGCGCAGACTTGAAAGAAGCTTCTCCTGGCACGCGGGGCAGGTCGGGCGCAGACTGCCACGCTCCCCGCAGGACGCCAACGTCGGGGACACATCCTGGCTGCACAGGGTGCGGCAGGAGGAGCCGGGACACGGGGACCATGCGGGCCGGCAGGCCGGGCCCCCCGCCTGAGCAGGCGGCCGGGCCTCACCTGGGGACGGGCTGGGGGTGGCAGCCACGATTCCCCCAGGAAGAATAAATTACCACTCTTCCACCCTGCAAAGCCTCTGCCTGCACTTCTTCCTGCATTGGTTTTACTGGGGGGGTTAGGGGGGGGCTGAACACAGCCCTCTCCTGCTGCCCGCAATACAAATTGGTTTGGGGATGTCTGCTCCTGATGGGGAATGGCTGTGGGTGGCGGGTCCGCGAGTGAGACTTGGGGGTGAGAAGTCATTTGGGGGATGGGAAGTCAACATGGGAGTGGGAAGGTGTTGGGAACGGGAGCAGACACATGGTGACGTAGCCCGAGTGGAAAAAAGGCTGGCAGCAAAAGTCTCCTAAAAGCCTGGCAGCAGAGAATGCCTGCCAGCTGCGGAACCGGGCCTGGCAACCTGCAGCATCCCTGGAAGGCGCTGCTGGCCTCCTGCAAGTGCAGCCTAAGAACCAGAGGCTGTCTCCAGGTGCCACCACCAAGGGCAAAAGCAGGGAACTACAAGAGCAATGGGCTGTCTGAGAAGGAGGAACGGCTCTGGGAAGGGTGCCATTCCCAGAGACTAGGAAGCATCGGTGTCTATCGCTCGTCTCAGGTGAAACACAGAAATTAGCAGCAGCTTTTGGCTGCTCTAAGGAGGTGGTGTCCTCTGCTCTCTTCTGTCTCTCTTAATAGAAAAAGGACTCCTTGTCGACCCTAAATGGAGCGCCTCTCCCCCTCAGAACTTCTTGTGCTGCACAAATTGTTCTTGCCTACATGACATCCTAAATCCAGTGAACCTGTGCTGGGGATTCCCGGCTGACTCTGAACTCTGATGGGAGCCTCACGTCTTTGCAGTGACGCTTTGTTCTTGACTCCTTGGTGCCCACCCTCGGGCCCACTCCTGGGTTTGGTCTCTTCCAAGATGGCTTTTCTTAATTAGCCTGACACCTCTCTCCACGCTTGCCTTGAATCACAGAATATTGCCCAGTGGTGGTTTGTGGCCATGTGTAATAACGAGAACTTTTCAGCAAAGAAAGCCTCCGTGTATCGCAGCACCCTACCAACTCCCACTTGCCGTCTCTCCACACCCGCAGGCAGGCGGGCATCCCTGAAGGGCTCAACCCTTTGGAAGGTCACGGCATGAACTTTGTTGTTGTCAGAAGCGGGATTCTGTAAAATGTGCACTCCGGGATGCTTTTGAGGAGATGGTAGAAGAACACTGGGAGGTGCACGAGGCTGTCCTGGTTTCAGCTGGGACAGAGTTTGTTGTCTTCCCAGTAGCTGCTACGGAGCTGGGTTCTGGATTTCAGAAGAGAGTGATGCTGACAACACACCGACCTTTTAGTTGTCGCAGCGCCAAAGCCGTTCCAGCTGCCCACACCGCCCTGCCAGCCAGGAGGCTGCGGGTGCACCAGGAGCTGGGAGGGGACGCAGCCAGGACAGCTGGCCCAAACTGGCCAGAGCCATGTCCCATACCCTACGGGGTCGTGCTGAAGACTGGGACTGAGCAGGTTGGTCAGAGTGTGGCTGCCACCGCGCGGGATCTGTCTGGGCATCATCACTCAGTGGGCAGCGAGCAATTGCATTGTGCGTCACCGTGCATTCATCCTGGAGGAGAGAAGGCTTGGCGGGATCGTAGCAGTGTCTAGACATCCCCAAAGGGAGGATGCAAAGAAGACGGAGCCAGGCTCTTGTCAGCAGTGCCCAGCGGCCGTACAGCTCTAGGTGGCCCTGCTTCAGCAGGGGGTTGGAGCAGATGACCTCCAGAGGTCCCTTCCATCCCCAGCCCTTCTGGGAGCTTCCTTCTGGGTAAAAAACAGGGCCCTTTTATACCACTTGTAATACACAATAAATGCTTGTTCATTGCCTTTTGTATTATAAAAACAAGGAGTTCCGTTTGAGGAGCGGGAGTTGCAAAAGCTCCCTGCTGAAGTAAGGAGCTGTATCATACTTGGCTACTATGAAAATTCTTTTGCTTAATGTAACAAAAAAGAGAACCCCCTCCCCTTCTCTCCTTCTGCATCTCAGTTGCCTCTTTTCTTCAAAGACCCTGCTGCAAAGCTCGTGGAACCATCTCCTGATAAGTTGCTCAACTAGTGTATCAACATCCTGCCTTCCTGTCTCACGCTGGGCCAACATGACCAAATAAAAAAAGAAGTTGAACCACAACGCCGAGGAAGACTACGGCCTTCATCTTCACGACCACCAGAGGGACAGAGACGACCCCCTAGCAACAGTGCGCGCAGTCGCAGAATATACCAGGATGTGCTGCGTAATCCCGGAATTACCAAGATATAAAAAGGGAGCCTGGCGGGGGTGAGGTGCGCGCCGCTGGCGGAGCCGAGACTCCCCGGCCGCCCAGTGCTGTTTTGCTTGCTGTTGCTTACTCAATAAATTCCTTTCTATTATTAATGCAATGCTCTCTGAAAATTAATTAAGGGGGCAACTTATAACACCACTGACACAGAAGATGGCGTAGGATGCCACCACGTAACAAGTGAGGTACTGCTCAATTCTATCTTCCACCTGAGACAGCCAAGAGGTTGCGGTGCTCCTGATTTTCTCTAAACAATCCTAGGTTTCTCATGCCTATTCCCACTGTCCCTGGCCAATTTCCACCTTCCCAGGTGGAAAGTTGTTCCTCAGTTTCTTGATGTGTCCTCATCAATGGTGGAACGCAAAAAGCGGTGTCACTTTCCAAGACTCCTTCTGGAGAATTAGGAAGTAGGTATTCTTTATGAACAACACTGGGTATGTGGGGGATAATTCCACCCAACACGTACAGCTAAGCAAGACAAGGAGTACTTATTTATGGTACGGGGATATCTATATTTATGCAGTTCACAAGAAAAGGCAGGATTTATGCTAATGGTTTCTCAGAACTAATTATCATGTCGTCCCTCCTGCTCTTGCAGGTCAGGTAACCTCTGGTGGTTGCCCTTTGGGGCTTTCTGATGAAGGCTCATCGTCTTCTTCATCTCATACTTCTCTCCTTTCTGTTTTGCGCATGCTCAGTCATTGTTTAACTGCTACAGCACTTTCAGTCTTTGAAAAACTCAGCTAACTTAAGTAAGTTCTACTTTGGGCACCATGTTCCTTCCTCAGCCTGGATTTTGTGCATAGAGCTGAATCTTCTTATCACGTGAGGCCGACACAACAACCGAGCAATTTAAACTTTTGGGCTGCTCCTGTCCCCGACACCTTCCCATTCCCATGTTGACTTCCCATCCCCCAAATGACTTCTCACCCCCAAGTCTCACTCGCGGACCCGCCACCCACAGCCATTCCCCATCAGGAGCAGACATCCCCAAACCAATTCATGGCGGGGACAGCAGGGGAGGGCTGTGTCCAGCCCCCTTCCCCCCCCCCCAACCCCCCTCTTGCTGAGCGATGCGGGAAGAAGTGCAGGCAGAGGCTTTGCAGGGTGGAAGAGTGGTAATTTATTCTTCCTGGGGGAATCGTGGCTGCCACCCCCAGCCCGTCCCCAGGTGAGGCCCGGCCGCCTGCTCAGGCGGGGGGCCCGGCCTGCCGGCCCGCGTGGTCGCCGTGTCCCGGCTCCTCCTGCCGCACCCTGTGCAGCCAGGATGTGTCCCCGACGTCGGCGTCCTGCGGGGAGCGTGGCAGTCTGCGCCCGACCTGCCCCGCGTGCCAGGAGAAGCTTCTTTCAAGTCTGCGCTCCGTGGAGGGGCTGCGCGCCCTGCGCCGGGGCGAGACGCTGCGGGAGCGGTAGATGGAGGGGCTCCTCTGCCCCTGCCCCCGCTGCTGCTGCTGCCGCCGCCCCAGCCGCGCGTTCCGCTGGAATCTTCCACGGGGTCTTCGGGCCAGGCGCACAACTGCTACGATGGGCCCGCGGCACATCGGGCAGGTGTTTCTTGCCTCCGCCCAGACGTGGATGCACTCCAGGCAAAAGGAGTGCCTGCAGGGGTCCACACGAGCTGCGCTGGACAGCGGGCCCAGGCAGATGGGGCACATCTCGTCCCCGGGGGCCTCCTCGGGCTGCTCCTGCCGCCAGCTCATGGTTCCGGCAGCTTCCGCGACGTGGAACCGGTCGTCCTGTGGGGGAGGCTGCCCTGGTGCTGGGCGCTCAGCAGCTGCCCGGGGTCTTCAGCACCTCGATGTCTCCTGGGTCGCCGGCAGGACCTCAACGCCTCGCGTGCCACCAGGAGGACTACTGCAGAGAGAAGCAGGAAGAAAATGTTGTATCAGCAAGCAGACATTCGCTTTCTAGGTTCTGCCAAGTTGTCTAGAGTGCTGTAGCTGTCAGCAGCCTGTGCATGGATTGCAAACACAGACTAGGCTTAGGCCAGATGAGGCACGGGGATGTCTATAGGTGTGAGAGCATTACCGAAGGCCCTTGATGGCTTGCGTGCAACAACAATGGCTTCGCGTATGCCTATAGCACTAGCTCCGCCTCTCTCTCTCCTTCCAGCCGTGGAGACTCGAGCTCTCGCCTACCACCAGCCGGACTGGCCTCAGGCGCCCCGTGCAGGGCATTTATAGGCAGCCCCCTTCTGTGAGGCCAGAGGTGACATCACAAAGGTTTCAGGGTACCCCTGATGGCAGCACTGACTTGATGGGAGTCTCAGGTATTTCAAGTGACACTTTATTCTTGATACCTCAGTGCCTACTCCTTGGCCCAGTCCTGGATTCTACCTCTTCCAAGATGGCTTTTCTTAATTAGCCTGATACCGCTCTCCGCTGGGCTCCTGTCAGCGTGGAGCAGCCATCTCAAGTCTCACAACTCTAAGGAGACCTCTGTCAGTGCTGCCCTCAGGGGCACCCCAGACCCTGCTGATGTCACCTCTGGCCTCACAGAAGGGGGCTGCCTATAAATGCCCTGCGCGGGGCGCCTGCGGCCAGTCCGGCTGGTGGTAGGCGAGAGCTCGAGTCTCCACGGCTGGAAAGAGAGAGAGACGGGCGGAGCTAGTGCTATAGGCATACGCGAAGCCATTGTTGTTGCTCGCGAGCCATCAAGGGCCTTCGGTAATGCTCTCACACCTATAGACATCCCCGTGCCTCATCTGGCCTAAGCCTAGTCTGTGTTTGCAATCCATGCACAGGCTGCTGACAGCTACAGCACTCTAGACAACTTGGCAGAACCTAGAAAGCGAATGTCTGCTTGCTGATACAACATTTTCTTCCTGCTTCTCTCTGCAGTAGTCCTCCTGGTGGCACGCGAGGCGTTGAGGTCCTGCCGGCGACCCAGGAGACATCGAGGTGCTGAAGACCCCGGGCAGCTGCTGAGCGCCCAGCACCAGGGCAGCCTCCCCCACAGGACGACCGGTTCCACGTCGCGGAAGCTGCAGGAACCATGAGCCGGCGGCAGGAGCAGCCCGAGGAGGCCCCCGGGGACGAGATGTGCCCCATCTGCCTGGGCCCGCTGTCCAGCGCAGCTCGTGTGGACCCCTGCAGGCACTCCTTTTGCCTGGAGTGCATCCACGTCTGGGCGGAGGCAAGAAACACCTGCCCGATGTGCCGCGGGCCCATCGTAGCAGTTGTGCGCCTGGCCCGAAGACCCCGTGGAAGATTCCAGCGGAACGCGCGGCTGGGGCGGCGGCAGCAGCAGCAGCGGGGGCAGGGGCAGAGGAGCCCCTCCAACTACCGCTCCCGCAGCGTCTCGCCCCGGCGCAGGGCGCGCAGCCCCTCCACGGAGCGCAGACTTGAAAGAAGCTTCTCCTGGCACGCGGGGCAGGTCGGGCGCAGACTGCCACGCTCCCCGCAGGACGCCGACGTCGGGGACACATCCTGGCTGCACAGGGTGCGGCAGGAGGAGCCGGGACACGGCGACCACGCGGGCCGGCAGGCCGGGCCCCCCGCCTGAGCAGGCGGCCGGGCCTCACCTGGGGACGGGCTGGGGGTGGCAGCCACGATTCCCCCAGGAAGAATAAATTACCACTCTTCCACCCTGCAAAGCCTCTGCCTGCACTTCTTCCTGCATTGGTTTTACTGGGGGGGTTAGGGGGGGGCTGAACACAGCCCTCTCCTGCTGCCCGCAATACAAATTGGTTTGGGGATGTCTGCTCCTGATGGGGAATGGCTGTGGGTGGCGGGTCCGCGAGTGAGACTTGGGGGTGAGAAGTCATTTGGGGGATGGGAAGTCAACATGGGAGTGGGAAGGTGTTGGGAACGGGAGCAGACACATGGTGACGTAGCCCGAGTGGAAAAAAGGCTGGCAGCAAAAGTCTCCTAAAAGCCTGGCAGCAGAGAATGCCTGCCAGCTGCGGAACCGGGCCTGGCAACCTGCAGCATCCCTGGAAGGCGCTGCTGGCCTCCTGCAAGTGCAGCCTAAGAACCAGAGGCTGTCTCCAGGTGCCACCACCAAGGGCAAAAGCAGGGAACTACAAGAGCAATGGGCTGTCTGAGAAGGAGGAACGGCTCTGGGAAGGGTGCCATTCCCAGAGACTAGGAAGCATCGGTGTCTATCGCTCGTCTCAGGTGAAACACAGAAATTAGCAGCAGCTTTTGGCTGCTCTAAGGAGGTGGTGTCCTCTGCTCTCTTCTGTCTCTCTTAATAGAAAAAGGACTCCTTGTCGACCCTAAATGGAGCGCCTCTCCCCCTCAGAACTTCTTGTGCTGCACAAATTGTTCGTGCCTACATGACATCCTAAATCCAGTGAACCTGTGCTGGGGATTCCCGGCTGACTCTGAACTCTGATGGGAGCCTCACGTCTTTGCAGTGACGCTTTGTTCTTGACTCCTTGGTGCCCACCCTCGGGCCCACTCCTGGGTTTGGTCTCTTCCAAGATGGCTTTTCTTAATTAGCCTGACACCTCTCTCCACGCTTGCCTTGAATCACAGAATATTGCCCAGTGGTGGTTTGTGGCCATGTGTAATAACGAGAACTTTTCAGCAAAGAAAGCCTCCGTGTATCGCAGCACCCTACCAACTCCCACTTGCCGTCTCTCCACACCCGCAGGCAGGCGGGCATCCCTGAAGGGCTCAACCCTTTGGAAGGTCACGGCATGAACTTTGTTGTTGTCAGAAGCGGGATTCTGTAAAATGTGCACTCCGGGATGCTTTTGAGGAGATGGTAGAAGAACACTGGGAGGTGCACGAGGCTGTCCTGGTTTCAGCTGGGACAGAGTTTGTTGTCTTCCCAGTAGCTGCTACGGAGCTGGGTTCTGGATTTCAGAAGAGAGTGATGCTGACAACACACCGACCTTTTAGTTGTCGCAGCGCCAAAGCCGTTCCAGCTGCCCACACCGCCCTGCCAGCCAGGAGGCTGCGGGTGCACCAGGAGCTGGGAGGGGACGCAGCCAGGACAGCTGGCCCAAACTGGCCAGAGCCATGTCCCATACCCTACGGGGTCGTGCTGAAGACTGGGACTGAGCAGGTTGGTCAGAGTGTGGCTGCCACCGCGCGGGATCTGTCTGGGCATCATCACTCAGTGGGCAGCGAGCAATTGCATTGTGCGTCACCGTGCATTCATCCTGGAGGAGAGAAGGCTTGGCGGGATCGTAGCAGTGTCTAGACATCCCCAAAGGGAGGATGCAAAGAAGACGGAGCCAGGCTCTTGTCAGCAGTGCCCAGCGGCCGTACAGCTCTAGGTGGCCCTGCTTCAGCAGGGGGTTGGAGCAGATGACCTCCAGAGGTCCCTTCCATCCCCAGCCCTTCTGGGAGCTTCCTTCTGGGTAAAAAACAGGGCCCTTTTATACCACTTGTAATACACAATAAATGCTTGTTCATTGCCTTTTGTATTATAAAAACAAGGAGTTCCGTTTGAGGAGCGGGAGTTGCAAAAGCTCCCTGCTGAAGTAAGGAGCTGTATCATACTTGGCTACTATGAAAATTCTTTTGCTTAATGTAACAAAAAAGAGAACCCCCTCCCCTTCTCTCCTTCTGCATCTCAGTTGCCTCTTTTCTTCAAAGACCCTGCTGCAAAGCTCGTGGAACCATCTCCTGATAAGTTGCTCAACTAGTGTATCAACATCCTGCCTTCCTGTCTCACGCTGGGCCAACATGACCAAATAAAAAAAGAAGTTGAACCACAACGCCGAGGAAGACTACGGCCTTCATCTTCACGACCACCAGAGGGACAGAGACGACCCCCTAGCAACAGTGCGCGCAGTCGCAGAATATACCAGGATGTGCTGCGTAATCCCGGAATTACCAAGATATAAAAAGGGAGCCTGGCGGGGGTGAGGTGCGCGCCGCTGGCGGAGCCGAGACTCCCCGGCCGCCCAGTGCTGTTTTGCTTGCTGTTGCTTACTCAATAAATTCCTTTCTATTATTAATGCAATGCTCTCTGAAAATTAATTAAGGGGGCAACTTATAACACCACTGACACAGAAGATGGCGTAGGATGCCACCACGTAACAAGTGAGGTACTGCTCAATTCTATCTTCCACCTGAGACAGCCAAGAGGTTGCGGTGCTCCTGATTTTCTCTAAACAATCCTAGGTTTCTCATGCCTATTCCCACTGTCCCTGGCCAATTTCCACCTTCCCAGGTGGAAAGTTGTTCCTCAGTTTCTTGATGTGTCCTCATCAATGGTGGAACGCAAAAAGCGGTGTCACTTTCCAAGACTCCTTCTGGAGAATTAGGAAGTAGGTATTCTTTATGAACAACACTGGGTATGTGGGGGATAATTCCACCCAACACGTACAGCTAAGCAAGACAAGGAGTACTTATTTATGGTACGGGGATATCTATATTTATGCAGTTCACAAGAAAAGGCAGGATTTATGCTAATGGTTTCTCAGAACTAATTATCATGTCGTCCCTCCTGCTCTTGCAGGTCAGGTAACCTCTGGTGGTTGCCCTTTGGGGCTTTCTGATGAAGGCTCATCGTCTTCTTCATCTCATACTTCTCTCCTTTCTGTTTTGCGCATGCTCAGTCATTGTTTAACTGCTACAGCACTTTCAGTCTTTGAAAAACTCAGCTAACTTAAGTAAGTTCTACTTTGGGCACCATGTTCCTTCCTCAGCCTGGATTTTGTGCATAGAGCTGAATCTTCTTATCACGTGAGGCCGACACAACAACCGAGCAATTTAAACTTTTGGGCTGCTCCTGTCCCCGACACCTTCCCATTCCCATGTTGACTTCCCATCCCCCAAATGACTTCTCACCCCCAAGTCTCACTCGCGGACCCGCCACCCACAGCCATTCCCCATCAGGAGCAGACATCCCCAAACCAATTCATGGCGGGGACAGCAGGGGAGGGCTGTGTCCAGCCCCCTTCCCCCCCCCCAACCCCCCTCTTGCTGAGCGATGCGGGAAGAAGTGCAGGCAGAGGCTTTGCAGGGTGGAAGAGTGGTAATTTATTCTTCCTGGGGGAATCGTGGCTGCCACCCCCAGCCCGTCCCCAGGTGAGGCCCGGCCGCCTGCTCAGGCGGGGGGCCCGGCCTGCCGGCCCGCGTGGTCGCCGTGTCCCGGCTCCTCCTGCCGCACCCTGTGCAGCCAGGATGTGTCCCCGACGTCGGCGTCCTGCGGGGAGCGTGGCAGTCTGCGCCCGACCTGCCCCGCGTGCCAGGAGAAGCTTCTTTCAAGTCTGCGCTCCGTGGAGGGGCTGCGCGCCCTGCGCCGGGGCGAGACGCTGCGGGAGCGGTAGATGGAGGGGCTCCTCTGCCCCTGCCCCCGCTGCTGCTGCTGCCGCCGCCCCAGCCGCGCGTTCCGCTGGAATCTTCCACGGGGTCTTCGGGCCAGGCGCACAACTGCTACGATGGGCCCGCGGCACATCGGGCAGGTGTTTCTTGCCTCCGCCCAGACGTGGATGCACTCCAGGCAAAAGGAGTGCCTGCAGGGGTCCACACGAGCTGCGCTGGACAGCGGGCCCAGGCAGATGGGGCACATCTCGTCCCCGGGGGCCTCCTCGGGCTGCTCCTGCCGCCAGCTCATGGTTCCGGCAGCTTCCGCGACGTGGAACCGGTCGTCCTGTGGGGGAGGCTGCCCTGGTGCTGGGCGCTCAGCAGCTGCCCGGGGTCTTCAGCACCTCGATGTCTCCTGGGTCGCCGGCAGGACCTCAACGCCTCGCGTGCCACCAGGAGGACTACTGCAGAGAGAAGCAGGAAGAAAATGTTGTATCAGCAAGCAGACATTCGCTTTCTAGGTTCTGCCAAGTTGTCTAGAGTGCTGTAGCTGTCAGCAGCCTGTGCATGGATTGCAAACACAGACTAGGCTTAGGCCAGATGAGGCACGGGGATGTCTATAGGTGTGAGAGCATTACCGAAGGCCCTTGATGGCTTGCGTGCAACAACAATGGCTTCGCGTATGCCTATAGCACTAGCTCCGCCTCTCTCTCTCCTTCCAGCCGTGGAGACTCGAGCTCTCGCCTACCACCAGCCGGACTGGCCTCAGGCGCCCCGTGCAGGGCATTTATAGGCAGCCCCCTTCTGTGAGGCCAGAGGTGACATCACAAAGGTTTCAGGGTACCCCTGATGGCAGCACTGACTTGATGGGAGTCTCAGGTATTTCAAGTGACACTTTATTCTTGATACCTCAGTGCCTACTCCTTGGCCCAGTCCTGGATTCTACCTCTTCCAAGATGGCTTTTCTTAATTAGCCTGATACCGCTCTCCGCTGGGCTCCTGTCAGCGTGGAGCAGCCATCTCAAGTCTCACAACTCTAAGGAGACCTCTGTCAGTGCTGCCCTCAGGGGCACCCCAGACCCTGCTGATGTCACCTCTGGCCTCACAGAAGGGGGCTGCCTATAAATGCCCTGCGCGGGGCGCCTGCGGCCAGTCCGGCTGGTGGTAGGCGAGAGCTCGAGTCTCCACGGCTGGAAAGAGAGAGAGACGGGCGGAGCTAGTGCTATAGGCATACGCGAAGCCATTGTTGTTGCTCGCGAGCCATCAAGGGCCTTCGGTAATGCTCTCACACCTATAGACATCCCCGTGCCTCATCTGGCCTAAGCCTAGTCT
Organism: Aythya ferina; assembly: GCF_964211825.1. Lineage (NCBI taxonomy): Eukaryota > Metazoa > Chordata > Aves > Anseriformes > Anatidae > Aythya > Aythya ferina. The sequence continues at coordinate 47,643,627 of NC_140297.1, read as the reverse complement.
GTGTTTGCAATCCATGCACAGGCTGCTGACAGCTACAGCACTCTAGACAACTTGGCAGAACCTAGAAAGCGAATGTCTGCTTGCTGATACAACATTTTCTTCCTGCTTCTCTCTGCAGTAGTCCTCCTGGTGGCACGCGAGGCGTTGAGGTCCTGCCGGCGACCCAGGAGACATCGAGGTGCTGAAGACCCCGGGCAGCTGCTGAGCGCCCAGCACCAGGGCAGCCTCCCCCACAGGACGACCGGTTCCACGTCGCGGAAGCTGCAGGAACCATGAGCCGGCGGCAGGAGCAGCCCGAGGAGGCCCCCGGGGACGAGATGTGCCCCATCTGCCTGGGCCCGCTGTCCAGCGCAGCTCGTGTGGACCCCTGCAGGCACTCCTTTTGCCTGGAGTGCATCCACGTCTGGGCGGAGGCAAGAAACACCTGCCCGATGTGCCGCGGGCCCATCGTAGCAGTTGTGCGCCTGGCCCGAAGACCCCGTGGAAGATTCCAGCGGAACGCGCGGCTGGGGCGGCGGCAGCAGCAGCAGCGGGGGCAGGGGCAGAGGAGCCCCTCCAACTACCGCTCCCGCAGCGTCTCGCCCCGGCGCAGGGCGCGCAGCCCCTCCACGGAGCGCAGACTTGAAAGAAGCTTCTCCTGGCACGCGGGGCAGGTCGGGCGCAGACTGCCACGCTCCCCGCAGGACGCCGACGTCGGGGACACATCCTGGCTGCACAGGGTGCGGCAGGAGGAGCCGGGACACGGGGACCACGCGGGCCGGCAGGCCGGGCCCCCCGCCTGAGCAGGCGGCCGGGCCTCACCTGGGGACGGGCTGGGGGTGGCAGCCACGATTCCCCCAGGAAGAATAAATTACCACTCTTCCACCCTGCAAAGCCTCTGCCTGCACTTCTTCCTGCATTGGTTTTACTGGGGGGGTTAGGGGGGGGCTGAACACAGCCCTCTCCTGCTGCCCGCAATACAAATTGGTTTGGGGATGTCTGCTCCTGATGGGGAATGGCTGTGGGTGGCGGGTCCGCGAGTGAGACTTGGGGGTGAGAAGTCATTTGGGGGATGGGAAGTCAACATGGGAGTGGGAAGGTGTTGGGAACGGGAGCAGACACATGGTGACGTAGCCCGAGTGGAAAAAAGGCTGGCAGCAAAAGTCTCCTAAAAGCCTGGCAGCAGAGAATGCCTGCCAGCTGCGGAACCGGGCCTGGCAACCTGCAGCATCCCTGGAAGGCGCTGCTGGCCTCCTGCAAGTGCAGCCTAAGAACCAGAGGCTGTCTCCAGGTGCCACCACCAAGGGCAAAAGCAGGGAACTACAAGAGCAATGGGCTGTCTGAGAAGGAGGAACGGCTCTGGGAAGGGTGCCATTCCCAGAGACTAGGAAGCATCGGTGTCTATCGCTCGTCTCAGGTGAAACACAGAAATTAGCAGCAGCTTTTGGCTGCTCTAAGGAGGTGGTGTCCTCTGCTCTCTTCTGTCTCTCTTAATAGAAAAAGGACTCCTTGTCGACCCTAAATGGAGCGCCTCTCCCCCTCAGAACTTCTTGTGCTGCACAAATTGTTCGTGCCTACATGACATCCTAAATCCAGTGAACCTGTGCTGGGGATTCCCGGCTGACTCTGAACTCTGATGGGAGCCTCACGTCTTTGCAGTGACGCTTTGTTCTTGACTCCTTGGTGCCCACCCTCGGGCCCACTCCTGGGTTTGGTCTCTTCCAAGATGGCTTTTCTTAATTAGCCTGACACCTCTCTCCACGCTTGCCTTGAATCACAGAATATTGCCCAGTGGTGGTTTGTGGCCATGTGTAATAACGAGAACTTTTCAGCAAAGAAAGCCTCCGTGTATCGCAGCACCCTACCAACTCCCACTTGCCGTCTCTCCACACCCGCAGGCAGGCGGGCATCCCTGAAGGGCTCAACCCTTTGGAAGGTCACGGCATGAACTTTGTTGTTGTCAGAAGCGGGATTCTGTAAAATGTGCACTCCGGGATGCTTTTGAGGAGATGGTAGAAGAACACTGGGAGGTGCACGAGGCTGTCCTGGTTTCAGCTGGGACAGAGTTTGTTGTCTTCCCAGTAGCTGCTACGGAGCTGGGTTCTGGATTTCAGAAGAGAGTGATGCTGACAACACACCGACCTTTTAGTTGTCGCAGCGCCAAAGCCGTTCCAGCTGCCCACACCGCCCTGCCAGCCAGGAGGCTGCGGGTGCACCAGGAGCTGGGAGGGGACGCAGCCAGGACAGCTGGCCCAAACTGGCCAGAGCCATGTCCCATACCCTACGGGGTCGTGCTGAAGACTGGGACTGAGCAGGTTGGTCAGAGTGTGGCTGCCACCGCGCGGGATCTGTCTGGGCATCATCACTCAGTGGGCAGCGAGCAATTGCATTGTGCGTCACCGTGCATTCATCCTGGAGGAGAGAAGGCTTGGCGGGATCGTAGCAGTGTCTAGACATCCCCAAAGGGAGGATGCAAAGAAGACGGAGCCAGGCTCTTGTCAGCAGTGCCCAGCGGCCGTACAGCTCTAGGTGGCCCTGCTTCAGCAGGGGGTTGGAGCAGATGACCTCCAGAGGTCCCTTCCATCCCCAGCCCTTCTGGGAGCTTCCTTCTGGGTAAAAAACAGGGCCCTTTTATACCACTTGTAATACACAATAAATGCTTGTTCATTGCCTTTTGTATTATAAAAACAAGGAGTTCCGTTTGAGGAGCGGGAGTTGCAAAAGCTCCCTGCTGAAGTAAGGAGCTGTATCATACTTGGCTACTATGAAAATTCTTTTGCTTAATGTAACAAAAAAGAGAACCCCCTCCCCTTCTCTCCTTCTGCATCTCAGTTGCCTCTTTTCTTCAAAGACCCTGCTGCAAAGCTCGTGGAACCATCTCCTGATAAGTTGCTCAACTAGTGTATCAACATCCTGCCTTCCTGTCTCACGCTGGGCCAACATGACCAAATAAAAAAAGAAGTTGAACCACAACGCCGAGGAAGACTACGGCCTTCATCTTCACGACCACCAGAGGGACAGAGACGACCCCCTAGCAACAGTGCGCGCAGTCGCAGAATATACCAGGATGTGCTGCGTAATCCCGGAATTACCAAGATATAAAAAGGGAGCCTGGCGGGGGTGAGGTGCGCGCCGCTGGCGGAGCCGAGACTCCCCGGCCGCCCAGTGCTGTTTTGCTTGCTGTTGCTTACTCAATAAATTCCTTTCTATTATTAATGCAATGCTCTCTGAAAATTAATTAAGGGGGCAACTTATAACACCACTGACACAGAAGATGGCGTAGGATGCCACCACGTAACAAGTGAGGTACTGCTCAATTCTATCTTCCACCTGAGACAGCCAAGAGGTTGCGGTGCTCCTGATTTTCTCTAAACAATCCTAGGTTTCTCATGCCTATTCCCACTGTCCCTGGCCAATTTCCACCTTCCCAGGTGGAAAGTTGTTCCTCAGTTTCTTGATGTGTCCTCATCAATGGTGGAACGCAAAAAGCGGTGTCACTTTCCAAGACTCCTTCTGGAGAATTAGGAAGTAGGTATTCTTTATGAACAACACTGGGTATGTGGGGGATAATTCCACCCAACACGTACAGCTAAGCAAGACAAGGAGTACTTATTTATGGTACGGGGATATCTATATTTATGCAGTTCACAAGAAAAGGCAGGATTTATGCTAATGGTTTCTCAGAACTAATTATCATGTCGTCCCTCCTGCTCTTGCAGGTCAGGTAACCTCTGGTGGTTGCCCTTTGGGGCTTTCTGATGAAGGCTCATCGTCTTCTTCATCTCATACTTCTCTCCTTTCTGTTTTGCGCATGCTCAGTCATTGTTTAACTGCTACAGCACTTTCAGTCTTTGAAAAACTCAGCTAACTTAAGTAAGTTCTACTTTGGGCACCATGTTCCTTCCTCAGCCTGGATTTTGTGCATAGAGCTGAATCTTCTTATCACGTGAGGCCGACACAACAACCGAGCAATTTAAACTTTTGGGCTGCTCCTGTCCCCGACACCTTCCCATTCCCATGTTGACTTCCCATCCCCCAAATGACTTCTCACCCCCAAGTCTCACTCGCGGACCCGCCACCCACAGCCATTCCCCATCAGGAGCAGACATCCCCAAACCAATTCATGGCGGGGACAGCAGGGGAGGGCTGTGTCCAGCCCCCTTCCCCCCCCCCAACCCCCCTCTTGCTGAGCGATGCGGGAAGAAGTGCAGGCAGAGGCTTTGCAGGGTGGAAGAGTGGTAATTTATTCTTCCTGGGGGAATCGTGGCTGCCACCCCCAGCCCGTCCCCAGGTGAGGCCCGGCCGCCTGCTCAGGCGGGGGGCCCGGCCTGCCGGCCCGCGTGGTCGCCGTGTCCCGGCTCCTCCTGCCGCACCCTGTGCAGCCAGGATGTGTCCCCGACGTCGGCGTCCTGCGGGGAGCGTGGCAGTCTGCGCCCGACCTGCCCCGCGTGCCAGGAGAAGCTTCTTTCAAGTCTGCGCTCCGTGGAGGGGCTGCGCGCCCTGCGCCGGGGCGAGACGCTGCGGGAGCGGTAGTTGGAGGGGCTCCTCTGCCCCTGCCCCCGCTGCTGCTGCTGCCGCCGCCCCAGCCGCGCGTTCCGCTGGAATCTTCCACGGGGTCTTCGGGCCAGGCGCACAACTGCTACGATGGGCCCGCGGCACATCGGGCAGGTGTTTCTTGCCTCCGCCCAGACGTGGATGCACTCCAGGCAAAAGGAGTGCCTGCAGGGGTCCACACGAGCTGCGCTGGACAGCGGGCCCAGGCAGATGGGGCACATCTCGTCCCCGGGGGCCTCCTCGGGCTGCTCCTGCCGCCAGCTCATGGTTCCGGCAGCTTCCGCGACGTGGAACCGGTCGTCCTGTGGGGGAGGCTGCCCTGGTGCTGGGCGCTCAGCAGCTGCCCGGGGTCTTCAGCACCTCGATGTCTCCTGGGTCGCCGGCAGGACCTCAACGCCTCGCGTGCCACCAGGAGGACTACTGCAGAGAGAAGCAGGAAGAAAATGTTGTATCAGCAAGCAGACATTCGCTTTCTAGGTTCTGCCAAGTTGTCTAGAGTGCTGTAGCTGTCAGCAGCCTGTGCATGGATTGCAAACACAGACTAGGCTTAGGCCAGATGAGGCACGGGGATGTCTATAGGTGTGAGAGCATTACCGAAGGCCCTTGATGGCTTGCGTGCAACAACAATGGCTTCGCGTATGCCTATAGCACTAGCTCCGCCTCTCTCTCTCCTTCCAGCCGTGGAGACTCGAGCTCTCGCCTACCACCAGCCGGACTGGCCTCAGGCGCCCCGTGCAGGGCATTTATAGGCAGCCCCCTTCTGTGAGGCCAGAGGTGACATCACAAAGGTTTCAGGGTACCCCTGATGGCAGCACTGACTTGATGGGAGTCTCAGGTATTTCAAGTGACACTTTATTCTTGATACCTCAGTGCCTACTCCTTGGCCCAGTCCTGGATTCTACCTCTTCCAAGATGGCTTTTCTTAATTAGCCTGATACCGCTCTCCGCTGGGCTCCTGTCAGCGTGGAGCAGCCATCTCAAGTCTCACAACTCTAAGGAGACCTCTGTCAGTGCTGCCCTCAGGGGCACCCCAGACCCTGCTGATGTCACCTCTGGCCTCACAGAAGGGGGCTGCCTATAAATGCCCTGCGCGGGGCGCCTGCGGCCAGTCCGGCTGGTGGTAGGCGAGAGCTCGAGTCTCCACGGCTGGAAAGAGAGAGAGACGGGCGGAGCTAGTGCTATAGGCATACGCGAAGCCATTGTTGTTGCTCGCGAGCCATCAAGGGCCTTCGGTAATGCTCTCACACCTATAGACATCCCCGTGCCTCATCTGGCCTAAGCCTAGTCTGTGTTTGCAATCCATGCACAGGCTGCTGACAGCTACAGCACTCTAGACAACTTGGCAGAACCTAGAAAGCGAATGTCTGCTTGCTGATACAACATTTTCTTCCTGCTTCTCTCTGCAGTAGTCCTCCTGGTGGCACGCGAGGCGTTGAGGTCCTGCCGGCGACCCAGGAGACATCGAGGTGCTGAAGACCCCGGGCAGCTGCTGAGCGCCCAGCACCAGGGCAGCCTCCCCCACAGGACGACCGGTTCCACGTCGCGGAAGCTGCAGGAACCATGAGCCGGCGGCAGGAGCAGCCCGAGGAGGCCCCCGGGGACGAGATGTGCCCCATCTGCCTGGGCCCGCTGTCCAGCGCAGCTCGTGTGGACCCCTGCAGGCACTCCTTTTGCCTGGAGTGCATCCACGTCTGGGCGGAGGCAAGAAACACCTGCCCGATGTGCCGCGGGCCCATCGTAGCAGTTGTGCGCCTGGCCCGAAGACCCCGTGGAAGATTCCAGCGGAACGCGCGGCTGGGGCGGCGGCAGCAGCAGCAGCGGGGGCAGGGGCAGAGGAGCCCCTCCAACTACCGCTCCCGCAGCGTCTCGCCCCGGCGCAGGGCGCGCAGCCCCTCCACGGAGCGCAGACTTGAAAGAAGCTTCTCCTGGCACGCGGGGCAGGTCGGGCGCAGACTGCCACGCTCCCCGCAGGACGCCGACGTCGGGGACACATCCTGGCTGCACAGGGTGCGGCAGGAGGAGCCGGGACACGGGGACCACGCGGGCCGGCAGGCCGGGCCCCCCGCCTGAGCAGGCGGCCGGGCCTCACCTGGGGACGGGCTGGGGGTGGCAGCCACGATTCCCCCAGGAAGAATAAATTACCACTCTTCCACCCTGCAAAGCCTCTGCCTGCACTTCTTCCTGCATTGGTTTTACTGGGGGGGTTAGGGGGGGGCTGAACACAGCCCTCTCCTGCTGCCCGCAATACAAATTGGTTTGGGGATGTCTGCTCCTGATGGGGAATGGCTGTGGGTGGCGGGTCCGCGAGTGAGACTTGGGGGTGAGAAGTCATTTGGGGGATGGGAAGTCAACATGGGAGTGGGAAGGTGTTGGGAACGGGAGCAGACACATGGTGACGTAGCCCGAGTGGAAAAAAGGCTGGCAGCAAAAGTCTCCTAAAAGCCTGGCAGCAGAGAATGCCTGCCAGCTGCGGAACCGGGCCTGGCAACCTGCAGCATCCCTGGAAGGCGCTGCTGGCCTCCTGCAAGTGCAGCCTAAGAACCAGAGGCTGTCTCCAGGTGCCACCACCAAGGGCAAAAGCAGGGAACTACAAGAGCAATGGGCTGTCTGAGAAGGAGGAACGGCTCTGGGAAGGGTGCCATTCCCAGAGACTAGGAAGCATCGGTGTCTATCGCTCGTCTCAGGTGAAACACAGAAATTAGCAGCAGCTTTTGGCTGCTCTAAGGAGGTGGTGTCCTCTGCTCTCTTCTGTCTCTCTTAATAGAAAAAGGACTCCTTGTCGACCCTAAATGGAGCGCCTCTCCCCCTCAGAACTTCTTGTGCTGCACAAATTGTTCGTGCCTACATGACATCCTAAATCCAGTGAACCTGTGCTGGGGATTCCCGGCTGACTCTGAACTCTGATGGGAGCCTCACGTCTTTGCAGTGACGCTTTGTTCTTGACTCCTTGGTGCCCACCCTCGGGCCCACTCCTGGGTTTGGTCTCTTCCAAGATGGCTTTTCTTAATTAGCCTGACACCTCTCTCCACGCTTGCCTTGAATCACAGAATATTGCCCAGTGGTGGTTTGTGGCCATGTGTAATAACGAGAACTTTTCAGCAAAGAAAGCCTCCGTGTATCGCAGCACCCTACCAACTCCCACTTGCCGTCTCTCCACACCCGCAGGCAGGCGGGCATCCCTGAAGGGCTCAACCCTTTGGAAGGTCACGGCATGAACTTTGTTGTTGTCAGAAGCGGGATTCTGTAAAATGTGCACTCCGGGATGCTTTTGAGGAGATGGTAGAAGAACACTGGGAGGTGCACGAGGCTGTCCTGGTTTCAGCTGGGACAGAGTTTGTTGTCTTCCCAGTAGCTGCTACGGAGCTGGGTTCTGGATTTCAGAAGAGAGTGATGCTGACAACACACCGACCTTTTAGTTGTCGCAGCGCCAAAGCCGTTCCAGCTGCCCACACCGCCCTGCCAGCCAGGAGGCTGCGGGTGCACCAGGAGCTGGGAGGGGACGCAGCCAGGACAGCTGGCCCAAACTGGCCAGAGCCATGTCCCATACCCTACGGGGTCGTGCTGAAGACTGGGACTGAGCAGGTTGGTCAGAGTGTGGCTGCCACCGCGCGGGATCTGTCTGGGCATCATCACTCAGTGGGCAGCGAGCAATTGCATTGTGCGTCACCGTGCATTCATCCTGGAGGAGAGAAGGCTTGGCGGGATCGTAGCAGTGTCTAGACATCCCCAAAGGGAGGATGCAAAGCAGACGGAGCCAGGCTCTTGTCAGCAGTGCCCAGCGGCCGTACAGCTCTAGGTGGCCCTGCTTCAGCAGGGGGTTGGAGCAGATGACCTCCAGAGGTCCCTTCCATCCCCAGCCCTTCTGGGAGCTTCCTTCTGGGTAAAAAACAGGGCCCTTTTATACCACTTGTAATACACAATAAATGCTTGTTCATTGCCTTTTGTATTATAAAAACAAGGAGTTCCGTTTGAGGAGCGGGAGTTGCAAAAGCTCCCTGCTGAAGTAAGGAGCTGTATCATACTTGGCTACTATGAAAATTCTTTTGCTTAATGTAACAAAAAAGAGAACCCCCTCCCCTTCTCTCCTTCTGCATCTCAGTTGCCTCTTTTCTTCAAAGACCCTGCTGCAAAGCTCGTGGAACCATCTCCTGATAAGTTGCTCAACTAGTGTATCAACATCCTGCCTTCCTGTCTCACGCTGGGCCAACATGACCAAATAAAAAAAGAAGTTGAACCACAACGCCGAGGAAGACTACGGCCTTCATCTTCACGACCACCAGAGGGACAGAGACGACCCCCTAGCAACAGTGCGCGCAGTCGCAGAATATACCAGGATGTGCTGCGTAATCCCGGAATTACCAAGATATAAAAAGGGAGCCTGGCGGGGGTGAGGTGCGCGCCGCTGGCGGAGCCGAGACTCCCCGGCCGCCCAGTGCTGTTTTGCTTGCTGTTGCTTACTCAATAAATTCCTTTCTATTATTAATGCAATGCTCTCTGAAAATTAATTAAGGGGGCAACTTATAACACCACTGACACAGAAGATGGCGTAGGATGCCACCACGTAACAAGTGAGGTACTGCTCAATTCTATCTTCCACCTGAGACAGCCAAGAGGTTGCGGTGCTCCTGATTTTCTCTAAACAATCCTAGGTTTCTCATGCCTATTCCCACTGTCCCTGGCCAATTTCCACCTTCCCAGGTGGAAAGTTGTTCCTCAGTTTCTTGATGTGTCCTCATCAATGGTGGAACGCAAAAAGCGGTGTCACTTTCCAAGACTCCTTCTGGAGAATTAGGAAGTAGGTATTCTTTATGAACAACACTGGGTATGTGGGGGATAATTCCACCCAACACGTACAGCTAAGCAAGACAAGGAGTACTTATTTATGGTACGGGGATATCTATATTTATGCAGTTCACAAGAAAAGGCAGGATTTATGCTAATGGTTTCTCAGAACTAATTATCATGTCGTCCCTCCTGCTCTTGCAGGTCAGGTAACCTCTGGTGGTTGCCCTTTGGGGCTTTCTGATGAAGGCTCATCGTCTTCTTCATCTCATACTTCTCTCCTTTCTGTTTTGCGCATGCTCAGTCATTGTTTAACTGCTACAGCACTTTCAGTCTTTGAAAAACTCAGCTAACTTAAGTAAGTTCTACTTTGGGCACCATGTTCCTTCCTCAGCCTGGATTTTGTGCATAGAGCTGAATCTTCTTATCACGTGAGGCCGACACAACAACCGAGCAATTTAAACTTTTGGGCTGCTCCTGTCCCCGACACCTTCCCATTCCCATGTTGACTTCCCATCCCCCAAATGACTTCTCACCCCCAAGTCTCACTCGCGGACCCGCCACCCACAGCCATTCCCCATCAGGAGCAGACATCCCCAAACCAATTCATGGCGGGGACAGCAGGGGAGGGCTGTGTCCAGCCCCCTTCCCCCCCCCCAACCCCCCTCTTGCTGAGCGATGCGGGAAGAAGTGCAGGCAGAGGCTTTGCAGGGTGGAAGAGTGGTAATTTATTCTTCCTGGGGGAATCGTGGCTGCCACCCCCAGCCCGTCCCCAGGTGAGGCCCGGCCGCCTGCTCAGGCGGGGGGCCCGGCCTGCCGGCCCGCGTGGTCCCCGTGTCCCGGCTCCTCCTGCCGCACCCTGTGCAGCCAGGATGTGTCCCCGACGTCGGCGTCCTGCGGGGAGCGTGGCAGTCTGCGCCCGACCTGCCCCGCGTGCCAGGAGAAGCTTCTTTCAAGTCTGCGCTCCGTGGAGGGGCTGCGCGCCCTGCGCCGGGGCGAGACGCTGCGGGAGCGGTAGTTGGAGGGGCTCCTCTGCCCCTGCCCCCGCTGCTGCTGCTGCCGCCGCCCCAGCCGCGCGTTCCGCTGGAATCTTCCACGGGGTCTTCGGGCCAGGCGCACAACTGCTACGATGGGCCCGCGGCACATCGGGCAGGTGTTTCTTGCCTCCGCCCAGACGTGGATGCACTCCAGGCAAAAGGAGTGCCTGCAGGGGTCCACACGAGCTGCGCTGGACAGCGGGCCCAGGCAGATGGGGCACATCTCGTCCCCGGGGGCCTCCTCGGGCTGCTCCTGCCGCCAGCTCATGGTTCCGGCAGCTTCCGCGACGTGGAACCGGTCGTCCTGTGGGGGAGGCTGCCCTGGTGCTGGGCGCTCAGCAGCTGCCCGGGGTCTTCAGCACCTCGATGTCTCCTGGGTCGCCGGCAGGACCTCAACGCCTCGCGTGCCACCAGGAGGACTACTGCAGAGAGAAGCAGGAAGAAAATGTTGTATCAGCAAGCAGACATTCGCTTTCTAGGTTCTGCCAAGTTGTCTAGAGTGCTGTAGCTGTCAGCAGCCTGTGCATGGATTGCAAACACAGACTAGGCTTAGGCCAGATGAGGCACGGGGATGTCTATAGGTGTGAGAGCATTACCGAAGGCCCTTGATGGCTTGCGTGCAACAACAATGGCTTCGCGTATGCCTATAGCACTAGCTCCGCCTCTCTCTCTCCTTCCAGCCGTGGAGACTCGAGCTCTCGCCTACCACCAGCCGGACTGGCCTCAGGCGCCCCGTGCAGGGCATTTATAGGCAGCCCCCTTCTGTGAGGCCAGAGGTGACATCACAAAGGTTTCAGGGTACCCCTGATGGCAGCACTGACTTGATGGGAGTCTCAGGTATTTCAAGTGACACTTTATTCTTGATACCTCAGTGCCTACTCCTTGGCCCAGTCCTGGATTCTACCTCTTCCAAGATGGCTTTTCTTAATTAGCCTGATACCGCTCTCCGCTGGGCTCCTGTCAGCGTGGAGCAGCCATCTCAAGTCTCACAACTCTAAGGAGACCTCTGTCAGTGCTGCCCTCAGGGGCACCCCAGACCCTGCTGATGTCACCTCTGGCCTCACAGAAGGGGGCTGCCTATAAATGCCCTGCGCGGGGCGCCTGCGGCCAGTCCGGCTGGTGGTAGGCGAGAGCTCGAGTCTCCACGGCTGGAAAGAGAGAGAGACGGGCGGAGCTAGTGCTATAGGCATACGCGAAGCCATTGTTGTTGCTCGCGAGCCATCAAGGGCCTTCGGTAATGCTCTCACACCTATAGACATCCCCGTGCCTCATCTGGCCTAAGCCTAGTCTGTGTTTGCAATCCATGCACAGGCTGCTGACAGCTACAGCACTCTAGACAACTTGGCAGAACCTAGAAAGCGAATGTCTGCTTGCTGATACAACATTTTCTTCCTGCTTCTCTCTGCAGTAGTCCTCCTGGTGGCACGCGAGGCGTTGAGGTCCTGCCGGCGACCCAGGAGACATCGAGGTGCTGAAGACCCCGGGCAGCTGCTGAGCGCCCAGCACCAGGGCAGCCTCCCCCACAGGACGACCGGTTCCACGTCGCGGAAGCTGCAGGAACCATGAGCCGGCGGCAGGAGCAGCCCGAGGAGGCCCCCGGGGACGAGATGTGCCCCATCTGCCTGGGCCCGCTGTCCAGCGCAGCTCGTGTGGACCCCTGCAGGCACTCCTTTTGCCTGGAGTGCATCCACGTCTGGGCGGAGGCAAGAAACACCTGCCCGATGTGCCGCGGGCCCATCGTAGCAGTTGTGCGCCTGGCCCGAAGACCCCGTGGAAGATTCCAGCGGAACGCGCGGCTGGGGCGGCGGCAGCAGCAGCAGCGGGGGCAGGGGCAGAGGAGCCCCTCCAACTACCGCTCCCGCAGCGTCTCGCCCCGGCGCAGGGCGCGCAGCCCCTCCACGGAGCGCAGACTTGAAAGAAGCTTCTCCTGGCACGCGGGGCAGGTCGGGCGCAGACTGCCACGCTCCCCGCAGGACGCCGACGTCGGGGACACATCCTGGCTGCACAGGGTGCGGCAGGAGGAGCCGGGACACGGGGACCATGCGGGCCGGCAGGCCGGGCCCCCCGCCTGAGCAGGCGGCCGGGCCTCACCTGGGGACGGGCTGGGGGTGGCAGCCACGATTCCCCCAGGAAGAATAAATTACCACTCTTCCACCCTGCAAAGCCTCTGCCTGCACTTCTTCCTGCATTGGTTTTACTGGGGGGGTTAGGGGGGGGCTGAACACAGCCCTCTCCTGCTGCCCGCAATACAAATTGGTTTGGGGATGTCTGCTCCTGATGGGGAATGGCTGTGGGTGGCGGGTCCGCGAGTGAGACTTGGGGGTGAGAAGTCATTTGGGGGATGGGAAGTCAACATGGGAGTGGGAAGGTGTTGGGAACGGGAGCAGACACATGGTGACGTAGCCCGAGTGGAAAAAAGGCTGGCAGCAAAAGTCTCCTAAAAGCCTGGCAGCAGAGAATGCCTGCCAGCTGCGGAACCGGGCCTGGCAACCTGCAGCATCCCTGGAAGGCGCTGCTGGCCTCCTGCAAGTGCAGCCTAAGAACCAGAGGCTGTCTCCAGGTGCCACCACCAAGGGCAAAAGCAGGGAACTACAAGAGCAATGGGCTGTCTGAGAAGGAGGAACGGCTCTGGGAAGGGTGCCATTCCCAGAGACTAGGAAGCATCGGTGTCTATCGCTCGTCTCAGGTGAAACACAGAAATTAGCAGCAGCTTTTGGCTGCTCTAAGGAGGTGGTGTCCTCTGCTCTCTTCTGTCTCTCTTAATAGAAAAAGGACTCCTTGTCGACCCTAAATGGAGCGCCTCTCCCCCTCAGAACTTCTTGTGCTGCACAAATTGTTCTTGCCTACATGACATCCTAAATCCAGTGAACCTGTGCTGGGGATTCCCGGCTGACTCTGAACTCTGATGGGAGCCTCACGTCTTTGCAGTGACGCTTTGTTCTTGACTCCTTGGTGCCCACCCTCGGGCCCACTCCTGGGTTTGGTCTCTTCCAAGATGGCTTTTCTTAATTAGCCTGACACCTCTCTCCACACTTGCCTTGAATCACAGAATATTGCCCAGTGGTGGTTTGTGGCCATGTGTAATAACGAGAACTTTTCAGCAAAGAAAGCCTCCGTGTATCGCAGCACCCTACCAACTCCCACTTGCCGTCTCTCCACACCCGCAGGCAGGCGGGCATCCCTGAAGGGCTCAACCCTTTGGAAGGTCACGGCATGAACTTTGTTGTTGTCAGAAGCGGGATTCTGTAAAATGTGCACTCCGGGATGCTTTTGAGGAGATGGTAGAAGAACACTGGGAGGTGCACGAGGCTGTCCTGGTTTCAGCTGGGACAGAGTTTGTTGTCTTCCCAGTAGCTGCTACGGAGCTGGGTTCTGGATTTCAGAAGAGAGTGATGCTGACAACACACCGACCTTTTAGTTGTCGCAGCGCCAAAGCCGTTCCAGCTGCCCACACCGCCCTGCCAGCCAGGAGGCTGCGGGTGCACCAGGAGCTGGGAGGGGACGCAGCCAGGACAGCTGGCCCAAACTGGCCAGAGCCATGTCCCATACCCTACGGGGTCGTGCTGAAGACTGGGACTGAGCAGGTTGGTCAGAGTGTGGCTGCCACCGCGCGGGGTCTGTCTGGGCATCATCACTCAGTGGGCAGCGAGCAATTGCATTGTGCGTCACCGTGCATTCATCCTGGAGGAGAGAAGGCTTGGCGGGATCGTAGCAGTGTCTAGACATCCCCAAAGGGAGGATGCAAAGAAGACGGAGCCAGGCTCTTGTCAGCAGTGCCCAGCGGCCGTACAGCTCTAGGTGGCCCTGCTTCAGCAGGGGGTTGGAGCAGATGACCTCCAGAGGTCCCTTCCATCCCCAGCCCTTCTGGGAGCTTCCTTCTGGGTAAAAAACAGGGCCCTTTTATACCACTTGTAATACACAATAAATGCTTGTTCATTGCCTTTTGTATTATAAAAACAAGGAGTTCCGTTTGAGGAGCGGGAGTTGCAAAAGCTCCCTGCTGAAGTAAGGAGCTGTATCATACTTGGCTACTATGAAAATTCTTTTGCTTAATGTAACAAAAAAGAGAACCCCCTCCCCTTCTCTCCTTCTGCATCTCAGTTGCCTCTTTTCTTCAAAGACCCTGCTGCAAAGCTCGTGGAACCATCTCCTGATAAGTTGCTCAACTAGTGTATCAACATCCTGCCTTCCTGTCTCACGCTGGGCCAACATGACCAAATAAAAAAAGAAGTTGAACCACAACGCCGAGGAAGACTACGGCCTTCATCTTCACGACCACCAGAGGGACAGAGACGACCCCCTAGCAACAGTGCGCGCAGTCGCAGAATATACCAGGATGTGCTGCGTAATCCCGGAATTACCAAGATATAAAAAGGGAGCCTGGCGGGGGTGAGGTGCGCGCCGCTGGCGGAGCCGAGACTCCCCGGCCGCCCAGTGCTGTTTTGCTTGCTGTTGCTTACTCAATAAATTCCTTTCTATTATTAATGCAATGCTCTCTGAAAATTAATTAAGGGTGCAACTTATAACAGGCACTGGCTCCCAATGAGGCCTATGTACAGCAATATGTAATGTACTGTGTGTGAAAGAAGACTCCACCCTGTTTTCTTCTTCTTCCAAGCCTTTTCATTCTGGTTTAACCCAGTGACCAGTCTTCACTGCTTGCATATGAACAGGAATACAGTGCAAGTGGCCTGTGTTGGCCAACATCATACTTTCACTCCCTGCCTCAATGTTAACTTTTTAATTGCTCTAGCAACAATTAAGACCAACAGCATCAACAATCAATGCCATAGCAGCTTGCTTTTCGTAAGACTTGTGTGACAGGAGCCTTTACAAAAGGTGCTTAGAGTGGAGCAGAATGATGGTCAAGATCTCATCTTTGCCTTTGTGGGTGGGAAAGGAAGCTCATATTTATTTAGACTATTGCATTTGTTTAAATTAAAATACTGAATCATAACTGTAAGAATAAAACCTATATGTTAACCTAAGTGTAAGGTTCCTCTGCTTTCAGAAGGGAGATTTTTTTATTTTATTTTCCAAGAGAAGGTCTTAACTGGCAACAAACACAAGGGAGATGATTCCCTGAGACATAAATTGTTAAAACAAGTACTTACTGATATATAACAAGAGCTCTTGCACCACTCCTTGGCTGGTGTTTGGACAGGTTAGTCACAAAAGCTACATCTAGCAGTGACCTTGCATCTGGTATCCATTATGGTCCATTTAAAGCCATGGTAAACCCCACGTAAATGGGGGTTTACATGGCAAGGTTTTGGTAGTGGGGGGCTGTAGGGGTGGCCTCTGTGAGTAGAGTCCATAAGCTGTCCATGTCAGATAACAGATAAGGGCCAATTTCAGCTGGCTCTAAAGGGACCGACTGCTGGCCAGAACCAAGCCAATGAGCAGCATTGTTTATGTCTCTGTAAGAGCAGATTTAAGAAAGGGAAACAAACTGCTATGTTCTCCCAGCAGCAGCTAGGAGAGTGAGGAGTGAACACCAGCCCTGCAGCCCCCAAGGTCAGAGCAGCAGGAGGGCAGGAGGTGCTCCAAGCACACAGCAGCAGTTCCCCTGCAGCCTGTGGAGAGGCCCCTGGTGGAGCAGGCTGTCCCCCTGCAGCCCATGGGTCCCACATGGAGCAGATCTCCACGCTGCAGCCCCCCCATGGGTGGAGGAGCCCCCGGTGGAGCAGGTGGATGTGGCCTGGAGGAGGCTGCGGCCCATGGAGAGCCCCCGCAGGAGCAGGCCCCGGGCCGGAGCTGCAGCCCGTGGAGAGGAGCCCACGCAGGAGCAGGGGGCTGGGGGGAGCTGCCGCCCACCCATGGGGGACCCGTGCTGGAGCAGTTTGCTCCTGGAGGATGGATGGACCCCGTGGGACGGAGCCGTGTGGGAGCAGTGCTTGGAGAGCTGCTGCCTGTAAGCAGCCCCCGCAGGCTCAGTTTGGGAAGGATGGCATCCCGTGGGAGGGACCCCACGGGGAGCAGGGGTAGAGTGACCGTGAGGGAACGGCGGAGACAAAGCTTCAGGGACTAATGGCAGCCCCCATTCCCTGTTCCTCCGAGCTGCTTGGAGGAGGAAGAAGGAGAGGGTGGATGTGGGGGAAGGAGTTTTTAGTTTCTCACTGCTCTAACTAATGTAATTTATTGCCTATTACCAATAAATCTCCCTGTGCTGAGTCTGTTTTGCCCATGGTGATGATTATTAAGTGATCTCCCTGTCTTATCTCAACCCTTGCACCATTTTCATTATTTTTTCCTTTGAGGAAGGGGTAGGGGGCGAGAGCAGTTGTAGAGGAACTCAGCTGCCTGGCTGAGTAAAACTACAACCCTGAGCAGGCATACAATGTTACATGTATCATGGTGTTATATAGCCTGCTGTGGGCAGCCATGTTACGGTGGCTGCCTTCTATTCCTAGCTGATGTGTGGTAACACACTCAAACATCTCCTTCATGAAGTCATACATCAAGCAGATGTTCCTGATGAGCATCTAATGTGATAAAAAGCTAGGTTTTAGATAACCGTATTACGTAGTTCTTGCAGCTAGCAATTTAGCAATTCAAGAATGAAATTCTGGACTGAGATCAAGAAAGTAACATGCTTAGAACAACTCAAAGAGTCTGTTATGCCTGCACCATTTTCTTTTCATGCTTTTTATACGTAAGAGGACTGGTAGACATCCAAGCTCTTCTCTTTCCTGAAATAACATCG
Organism: Aythya ferina; assembly: GCF_964211825.1. Lineage (NCBI taxonomy): Eukaryota > Metazoa > Chordata > Aves > Anseriformes > Anatidae > Aythya > Aythya ferina. The sequence goes on along the minus strand of NC_140297.1, from coordinate 47,626,569 downwards.
TTTATTATGAGATTCACAACACTTGTTTGGTTTTTAAGTTACATTTCCATTGCCTTCGACTCTTGCACTTTTTCAGTAACGTAGATTGTCCATGTAACATGACAGCATTTTGAGAGATTTATGGTATTTGCCTTCTTTAGGCAAATATCTTAGGGATTTCTCCTAAAGAAATTTAAATCCATGACATCCCTTTCTGATTTCATCACTTTAGTTTTCAAAATAGCTGTTCAAGCTCTGTAGCTAGTGCCCAAGTAATGTGAATAGAAACACAGAATAACAAGCTTTCACCATATCTGTGCCTTCAAATCTTTCACTATCCTAAACTGAACAAATTTCTGGAAGAATTGACAATTTTTTTTTTTTTTTTTACTGTTTTTTGACTAAGCTAGTCCTTTGAGGGGGAACTGTCTACACATCTTAAAAAGCCACAAACCACCAAAGGCATTAAAAGCTAACAGTATCCTGAAATACGTTAATACTTCAACTAAAGAAGCTGAGGTCTGCTGGGCAAGCTAGAATAAAAATGAAAAGGTTTGAAATCTCTGCCCTCATCCAGCATATTTTTTGAAGCTTTCTGAGCTGTGCTGGGTCTGGCTGGGATGGAGTTAACTTTCCCTGCAGCAGCCCATACAGAGCCGTGCTCTGCACGTGTAGCTAGAACAGCAGTGGTATCACACCAGTGCTGTGTCTACTTCAGAGCCCTGCTGGCACTGCATCAGGACTCCCTCCAGACCCAGCAGGTTGGGGGTGGGCAAGAGGTGAGGAAGGAACATCACCATGGCAGCTGACCTAAACCAACCAAAGGGATATTCCATACCATGCGGTGCCACACTCAGCAATAAAAGTGGAAAAAGGAAGGAGAGGGGAGGGGTGGGCTCTTGTTATGAAAACACCTGTCCTCCTACACAATGGGGCTAAGTGTATTGAGGCCCTGCTTCAAGGATGTGGTCAAGCATAGCTAGTTGGTGGGAAGTAACTTTCCTCTCTCTCTGTGCTTTAACACAGCCGTTGCTCTTTACCCCCCCCCTTTCCTCTTCCCCTTTAAATTATTTAATTTCCCCTTAATATTTTTTCCATTAATAATTATTTTTCCTTTAATTAAATTATCCTTATCTCAACCTGTGAGGTGTTTTTTTCTTCTCTTCCTTTTCTGAGGAGAGGGAGCGATAGAGCACTTGTGGTGTTCAGCTGCCTAGCAAGGTAAAACCACTGCATGAACTTATAACAAACTCCATACAAGTCCTTTTTTTTTTTTTTTTTCTTCCTATCACCTCTGCCTGCCTCCAGCTCCCCCATTTTGCAGGCCCTGACTATGTTTGCCCTTTTCTGCCTACTCCCCTTCACGCTCCAGAACCTTCCCAGACGAGCGTGCTCCCCAGTAAAGCATCAGTTCCAGCTTACTTCTTTTTTGGTGGTTTGGACCTGGCAGGACTGGATTGACAGCCACAACTCCTTTAAACAAAATGCAACATACATTAGCAAGCAATGATCCACAATTACCACCTGTCAACATTTTATCTGGCCACATAATGCATCCCACAGCATAGAAAATAATAATAATAATAAAATATTTTTTTTTAGTTAAGAAAAAGTTGTCCGCAACTTGGCTTGGTCTTTATGGATTTTCAAAGCCTTCACTTTTCTTAGCTATTAGTTGGCATTTATCTTAGGTTCTACATGTTTTGCTGCTTATGGAATTTTCTTTGCAGTAAGTATTCTAAGACCATACATAAGATTTTTGAGGGAGGTAAGTTTATTGACTCTTCCAAAGAAGTCTGAAAAATTAAAGTAAAAATACTAGCTTTAAAACAAAAGATGAGGCTTTTTTTTTTTTTTTTTTTTTAAAAAAAAACAAAAACCAAAAAACTTTCAGGATCTTTACCATAGTGATTAAAATGACACCCTGCACCTAGCCTGCATTAACTCTCTCTGCTGGGCTCATCAGTTTGATTCATTTTGAAATGTTGGGAACTTTATTTGTTTAGGATAAGATGACCATAAAGAGGTAGAAGTGTCTGATTTGCAGCATTTCTAATAGTGTAATTTCACATTTTTTGGGCCTCTCAGTGAAAAAAAATCTGTAACAAAACAGTAAAGGAACTAAAGTTCACAATTTCATTATACTACCTTGCTGCAGAAGGGTGCATTTTGATTGGTTTTGATTTTTAAAGCAGAAAATACACCTCAGTTTCCCTGAGACATTTTCTCCTTGAACACTTTGAATTTTGATAGCAAACACCAACTATGCTGAACGAGCAGCGTACGGTAGCATGCAAACCTTGAATTCAGCAGTTCTTCTAAAATGATCTATGATTCTAAAACTGCAAAAGAGCCTCACTTATAACGAACTTGGTTAAGTGTTTGATATTTACAGATTTTCAGTTGTTTTTTAATTAGGCACACCTCAGAGCAAGTCCCATGAAAGTTGACCACATACACTTTGTCAACTCCTTGTAGCAATGTAAAAATACCATGCAAGACTATATTGCACCCAGATCAAAAACCACCTGACAAGAACATCTAATTGCCATCAGATGTATTTTAGTAACCTAACTTCAACCTGAATCTTATCCTGAAAGCATCAAACATAGAAATCCACATTCAATGAAAATTAAGCTTGATACTTACTTAAGCTTGATACACTACTATGCTATTTTGAGGCCATACATTTTCTCTGACAGATTTATGAGAGGAACATACGATTTTATTTTACTGATTTTTTTGTTGTTTTTAGTGTTGGGGAAGGCTTTCCTCTAGTCATTCCTTGGAGAAGCACAAGCATGTTTTCAACCAAATAATCATACCTTCTGTGAAAGATGAACACATTTTGATACTGCTTTTGTTTTTCTCTGGATACCTTAAGGATTCCCAATACAGTTCAGAGAGAGTTTACTAGAAGCTATGCTGGTGATTTCAGAATGCCCTAACAGCTAAGAGGGCAAACCGTATTCTGGAGTACATTAAACACAAAAGAGCCATCTGGTCAAAAGAGCTGGTTAGAGGTGCCATTGTAATTAGTGCATGGGAATAGCACAAAGCTGAGGCAGGGGAGGTTTACATTAGATATCTGGAAAGATTCCTTCATTGCAACAGGCATCCTAGCAAGGTGGTTGATGCCCCATGCCTGTCAGTGTTCTAGAAGCATCCTGGACAACGCCCTCAGTAACATTTGCTCTTTTGCTTAGCCCTGAAGTGGTAAGGCAGTTGGACTTGATGATCTTTGTAGTTGCATCCCAACTAGCTATTCTAATTTCAAATAAAATGGGTGCACATAAGGCCAAGACATCTTATTTTTGTTGCTGTCTGCATCTTAATTCCTTCAGAAATATAACATCAGTTTATAACTGAGTTTTGCACAGGAGCAATCCAATTCAACACAAGCAGACTTGCTGTTCTGCAACACACTGAGGTAAGCCGCTGAAGTCTTTTGAAATTCTCACCAGCTCTTATATGTAAATGGTAGCTCTTACTTCTATATAAACGCATAGAAATGTAAAACAGAAAGAAGCAGGACTGTCTAGCCTGTCATTAATTATCTACGACACCAGCAATGTACCTATCTTATTCAAACATTTTAGGACACAAGGAAGATCAGGCACATTATTGTTATTTGTATTGCATACATGAGATCGATTGCCTCAGCATCAGCAAACCCCTTTATCATTTTTATGGCAGCAGAAATTCCTTCAGAGGAAAGAAATTCACACGTACCTCACTGTAAATCCATGTTTTGCCAGTTAAGAACATCACGTCCAGAACGTACCTGTAACTTCTTCCTCTGAAGGATAACTCACGGATTTTGGAGAGAAAAAAAAAAGTAATTTATTTTCACTGCTTTAATCTCTCTACTGTAGTGTTACCACTTATGCATAAGCATTCACTCTTCTACTGTCCTATTTACAATCCACTGAAGTGTATACTCTACAAATACAATACATTTTCAGAAATGTCGGGAAATGCACAATTTTGTGAGGTTTAAAAAAGTGACACTCATCTGTACAGGATCCTCATATTTATCATCTAAAAAGTAAAATTTACAAGGCAATATACACACAGCTATATAAAGGGCAGGTGTTACATTGACAAAGCAGCAAACTTGCTAACACAATACAGAAAATGAAAGTGTTTGGGGGAATGAGACAATACATTTAGTACCGCTGAATTTACTGTTGTAAATTTAGTAATACCCATATTTCTAGAAATATGTAACTGCAAATCTGGAGAATATTTTGAAAAATATTAAGCATTATATACACGAGGTAAATGTACCTTGATCGTTTAAGAGGTATTTTGAGTTTAAAGCAACTGATATAGTGATATATATATATTTTTAATGTAAAATGATTAACACCTTGCAATCATTTCAATGGAACGATACAAACAAGGAACCAACTAAACAGTGAATTTCATGGCAGTCACACTCAGAACCATTACTGAAAACTATAATATAGCCTCTTAATCATTTGACACCTTCATGTCCCGATACAGTCAAACCCAATGTCTTTACCCTATATACAGAAGTCTTTCTTAGGATTACAAGTGAAACCATTGGAGGGTGACATGCTTGGAAAGTCAGCTTGAGAAACAACCCAGAAATCCAGCTTTTAAAGTTGGAAGGTCCCTGAAGAATTCCAGCATTCCAAAAGCAACTTTTCAGGCTTTTCAGCATCAGACCATTTCCAATGCTCCTTATTCTCCATGTCCTTATGCGTCCACTTAGCCATTGAGGCTTCAATGCTACTAATATATTGACTGAAATTGACTGAAATGATTAAACTTAAGTGAATGTTTAATGTACAATAAACATTTGTATCAATATTCATCAAAATGTTTTGGCATATACTTGAAATTATACAAAATTAGTATTTTGAATGCTAAAATATTTTGGTCCCCCTGGATTTCCAAGAGCAGATCTAGTGATATTACAATCTTAATTTAAAAAATACTTATGTGTACCTGTGTCCATATATATAAGATATGATCTTACACAGGTAACATTTAAAGTTACATAATATATACAGACACAGCCTTTGTAAAAGGTGTTCAGTTTATATAACGTAAAAAAAAAAAAACAACAAACCAAAACAAAAACACAGCTTGAAGTTGTGGTATCAGAACTGAGCACACGCAACTCTTACTCAGAGTTTTCCTGTTCTGCATTCCAATATGAATAACATGGTTGGTTGTTCAAAATGATGTTCATAAGGTCGCATACTGCATCAAGTGTCCTTCCTGTGCTTTGTTTTTGCAAGCTTCTATTACAAAGTTAAAAATTAGAACACAGGAATTGCTAAGCAATTCGGGAGAATGAAGAATAGTAGGTGGTTAGATGAGTACAACTGACTGAATAATCTGCATGCCATTATGCTCTTTAGGTGCCACATATTCTAAGTGCTATAGAACTGCTCCTTACATTTTTGGAAACTAAATGTTATGGTGACAAGATTTTGTATGTGGTAATTACCACCTCTCTCCTCCCCAAATTAAGTTATCTGATGAATTAGATTGGAAACTCTCACACAATACCATTAAGATTATTACACAGATCAGAAGCATGCTGGTAGCTTGATGCTTCCGAAGTAGGAACTATACCATTTGTATCTAAATGTATTTAGTAAAGAACCAGGTAAAGAAAGGTATCACAAACTCAAATTAAAAAAAAAATAGTGTTTAAATAGGAAGCCTTCGAAATTAGTACAGAGCTAATAGTAAGTCCTCCTTCAATGCTGATCTGCTTTCTTTAAATATTTGTTTAGATATATAGAACTTGTTAGGGAAGCATACCAAGTAGGTAGAATGGGGAGTTTAGTTATTATAAACAGTCATAATTGGAAAACTCTGTGGTGCACAGATGACTATTTGCATAGAAGCAGAGTTTATTTAAAATCCTCAGGTGAAGTCACTTTTGATTCAACTTTGCTTGATATAGGTCAGAAAGCACGACTGGGAGGTTAATGCCAAAAGACCTAAGTGTAGCAGTTGTACATACATTTAAACAATTGTTTTCTGCTAAGAACTTCCCTTTTATTTTTCTCCTGTTCTCCCAGATGAGTAAACTCATCCATAATGGTGGCTGTAGAAAGTATTTCACTGTTTGCAGTTCAACCTCTGTCGATTTGTAATTCCCACATCAATTAAGCTAGCTCCTCTCCATGCAAGAATTTGGAAATGCAAGAGTTAATGAAATGCTAACGCTAAGCCTTGGCAAAATCTTTTGCTACCTACATAGCCTCTTTTTACTGCTGTAACTACTACATGTAACAGACAAAGGAATACAATCTCAACTGCGCTCCTTTTCGCAACCATCTTGCCGAATAAAAAGAGAATAGAATTAAGGTTTCCCTGTATGTGCTGCATACTGAGAAGGATATTGATGTGCTCTAGAGAGTAAGAACTTAACTGTTAGGTTGCATATTAATTACCAGGCACATTTACATACAGAAATCCTACCAGACATTAATGATACCAAAGGTCAGCCAGATTCTTCCTAATATTGCAATTCAAATGATATCCTGGAGACAGTATTTTTAAAGGTTTCCACATGGATTCTCCCATTCCCCTTCAGAAGTTACAAATTTGGGCAGAGAAAACAATTCAGTTTCTAAAGAACTTTGTAAAAATCTTGTGATATCCTTACAATTTCAGGCAAAACTTGACTAAAGCCATGCATACTATTCTGTCTTCTTATGACGACACAAGCCATCATAAGCATTATTTCTGTAACTATGAAGATGACAGATGGAGCCCTCTGGTATTTGTATCCAGAGACCTTCAGCTCATCCCTTTCTGTGTATGTGGCACACACAAAAAGTATGTATATAGGATGTGTAAGCAAATTCTAACTTTCTTGTTCAAAAGCCCAAATAAGTTCTCCCCAGTTAAAGGTGCACTTAATCCTCATTTAATTGAATTAAAAGTTATTTTTTTTAGCCTAAAGACTGTAGAACTGCACAGCAAGCAGACTGTTCTTAATTAATTTAGAGGAGGAAAATCTCCCTTAAGAACACCTTAGTCCTCTTTCTACTTTTCTTAAGTAGATGGGTACTTCAAGCATTTTAAAAGTACCACTTGATAGAAAAAAAATCTTACATGTAATTATGACTTATGACTTGATAATTACAAAATATGACAAGTGAATTATTAGCTTAAACAGTGACTAGCTTACATGGTTTCAAACTCCCACAGTGGTTTAAAGAGTCAGGTTTTGGTAAAATTAAAAGATATTCCACAAAACATATACTCACTGTAACGGGTGTGAATTAAATCTTAGGGAAAGGAACAGTTGAGTTTTTAACTTGTATTTTTGAAACCAAAAGTACCATAGGCTTCGTACACTCCTACTGTTTTGCATTAAAAGACTCAAAAGTAGCACTTACTGGTATAATACAATCTATTTTGAAGGCAATGTAGTGTTCTGAAAAAATGGAAAAAGTAACAGCAATCATGTATACAGTTGCATAAATTATGTTCCTCACAACCAAATGAGGTCAATTTGCAAGTCTAAGTAAAAGTCCAAAAGACATACAACCTTAATAGCTAGCAAAGTATACTCCAACGGTACATTCAAAATCTGAATCTAAGAACCATCATGGTGGTTCAGAATAGTCAATGTACCAGCCAGGAATAACATTGCTTAAAAAGCCATCAATGCACTCTAGAACAATATAGTGAACCAGTTCCATTTTAAAAGTGATCTCATATTTTTAGCACAGTTAACTAGAAGTTAAGACCAGCTATGAACTTTCCAAATAAAAAAAATACAGGTTAATAAAAATAAAACTAGACTACATGATGTTTTGTAAGTAACCTTGAGAAGAGGTTCATAGTGCACAGACAGGACCCAAAACAACTGTTTAGCATGTCCACAAAAATCCTAGTAAGTGACGTTCCTATGAAGTATTAAAAGGCAGCAATATCCTTCTGTTCCCCCAATGAGGTAGAACAATTAATGTTCTTAACATGCCACTCCGGTGCAGATATGGATTTTTACAGTATTTTCGGTAGCAAATCCAGGATTACATCTTTATCCCCTCCTGTTGACTAAGCTGTGATAATGTTTTCTTAATGCGCAAAGCTGTTAGCCTAGCAGCTCCGTTGGCATACCAGCATTCCCGCATGATTTTCGCCATTACTCGTAATGCCTGCAAAGGAAAGACAAGTAATTACATGCAGTTCTGTTCCTATGTAATCTCTGTTCTGCCTTAGTCTCTTACTGTACGTATTTCTGAAGTCTATTATATTACTAATACTAAAGCTGCATATTGTACATGTAGAAGAAAACTCAAATTCTTAAAGTTTTTTTTTTCTGTAAATAAATCAATATAAGGAGAACACTAGTATGCTCTAGTGCAATTTTGGCTCACACAAAAATATTTTAATGAAGAATTAGTAGCTTTTCTGTGACAATTTTCTAAATTTTTGCATTAGGCAAAATATACTCATTTTTAAGTTCAGTTGAAAAGCAGTAGCAAAATAATATAAAGCACTTGTTACTAGCACAGAAGTGGCACATAGCTGGGAATATACTCAATGATAAAGTGTTTTTCAAAGAGTTAATTGAATGTATAGCTATTCAGCACTTGTTATCACATAATCCTCAAATTGAAGCTCTAAAATACTCTGAAAACTTCTGGAGCCTTTTTATCCTTCTGATAGCCATTCTTTGAAATCCTTGAATGCTACTATCAAGTAATAATGCAAATAACAAAAATTAATGATGAAATAAATTAATAGGTACACATTCCAGATTACATACTGTATGACAAGGAACTGCTAAGTAAATGTATAGGGTTGGAACACCAGCATTTGAAGTGATTCTGCAAGTCTGTGGGTGTATATTGGTTCTCTCTCTTGCCCTATCTTTTCTCTTGCCCAGTCTTTTCTCTCAGGCCTTCATGTATGTATTGACTTCATACATTCCATAACCTGTTTCCATCTCCCATCTGAAGTATATCACATCTCATCAGTCTCTTACTCCTGCTTTAGCCTCCTGCAGATATTTTGCTATGCTCTGAACAAGAAAGTATCAATTCTAGTCCTAACTGGTTTCCTAGAGCAAGCACTATGACAAAAGTTGGCTGGAAAGGCAAGAGCTCACAGTTGTGCGTACTACCGCCTGCGCCCTGGTAAGCAGTGACTACCAGTGCAATAAACTCACTCTAGAATCAGGCACAAGCACATCTAGAGAGGCATGATCAGGAGCAGTTGCTATATGCATACCTCAGTTCTATGTCTCTGGCTTATGTTAGACTCAGCTTCCTAATAACTGTGCTTGTATTTCAGTAAGTACAAATTCTGAGACAGATGAACTGTTAAGGCCACTACAGTCTTGGATGAAAATTCTTAAGGGCACTTACTATTTTGGTCAGTCTAAATTCTGCAGGATATGCCTCTACCACAATGTGATAGGGAAAAGGCCCCTGAGTTAATTCCAAGGGGACCTGAGCATTCATGTGAGAATGGACAACACTGTTGAAGATACCATTTGTATTCCAATAAGCAGTACTACTACTGGGCTGGCAGAGCCAACCTGAAACCAGCAAGCTTTTGAAAAAGGTAACTAGCCAGCCTAGTTATAAATGAACTGGCACAGACCTAATAAGAAGCTACACTTTTCCTGATTCATGTCTTCATTACTCTGGCTGTGGGTTTACCCTTATAGGCAGCTAACTCCCATATAGCTGCTTGTTCACTCCCCCCACAGTGGGATGAGGAAAGAAAATGAGAAGGGCAAAATCAAGAAAACTTGTCGGTTGAAATAAACACAGTTCAATACAGGGAAAAAAAATGATACAAAAGCAACTGCTCACCACCAGCTGATCAGTCCCTAACTAGTCCCTGAGCAATAGCAGCCCCTGGAAAACTGTCCCCCTGCTCAGAGTTTCATTGCTGAGCATGACATTAAGTGTCATGGATGTATTCCCTCCTGATCTCTTGTCCACCCCCAACCTATGTGCTGCGGGGACAGGGTGAGAAATGGAGAAGGCTTTGATGCTGTGTAAGCACTATTCAGCAACAGCTGAAGCATCAGTGTGCTATCAACAGTTTTGGTCAAAAAACATAGCACTATACAGGCTGCTATGAATAAAATTAACTCTGTCCCAGCCAGATACAGTACGACCCACTGTTACACAATTTATTTAAAATGACACTTCCTGGATAATATAACTCACACTGGCTTTAATTTATATTAGCTTCATAAGAAGGGATCCTAGAACATAAACTATATTTATAATTGTGGGACTTTATTAAATATTTATATATAACCAAAGTTCAACAACATTTGATAAAGCCACAACCGTTAGAAAGAAATTATGTTTATAGAGGCAACCCTTCTCCCTTTAACCCCTTTAACAACAAGCACAATTTTTAAGCCACTAAAATCAATAAAAGCTCCAGCGACCAGTAAAACAGCTTTAGAAAGGTTAGCCAATACCTCGCAGCTCTGCCATCTGTTTGGAATATTGGGCCTTAACTTCTGCTCACAAACAACTTTCCTCATTTCTTCAACAGAAGGATCTGAAGGAACTAGGTCATAGTATGGCAACTGGTAATCTTCATGGATTCCTGTAAAAGGTTGAAAATAAAGTTATTTTAGTTAACGCTAAATTACATATTCTTTACTTCTAACTTATGTGCTCCTTATCAGTACCCACCATTTTCTTTTTCTGCTTTTATTTTTAAAAGTTAATTACAATGACTGACAAAATTAAAAAAAGAATCCGTAAACATTTCTCTTTAATTTGTAAGCTTATATATTTGGAAAAGATGAAAGCTATGTCACGATATGCTTTCAAGAAGTGTCTTTAGTATATGATTAATAACGGTGTTTTATTTAAAATAAGCTATGTACATTATCTGAACACATTATGTGTTCAGATAATTATGTGTTTACTTATGTGTTTGTCCCTTGCTCTCAAGGGCATTTAACTTAACCCCTTTCTCCTCCTTATGTGAAAGTTTTCAGAGAAAAAAAAATAATACAGACAGGAATGTTTCCTATTTTATTTGATTGGTATTTTTCATTATTTTACACAAAGGTGGAATAACCAGTCATCATTTACAAGATTAATGATTATAAAATCTGAGAGGCACTGCACTGTTTTTAGAGAAAATTTTCTCAAACTTATGCAGGTTCTGTAAGTTACTTATAATTCTGTCCAATTTTATAGATTGCCACATACCACCGATTGAACATCGCCGAGCTATTTCCCAAAACACTAATCCCATTGCATAGATGTCTGCTCGTTTGAATGACTCAAAATGTTTCATATTTATGGAATCATCTAAAACTTCAGGTGCCATGTACCTGTTTGCAATAAAAGAATAGAAAACATTTAATTTCAAGAATACTTACTACAGAAGTTCAGTATTACTGTTCAACTCATAAACATTTATGTGGAAAAGGAGACAAATTCAGAGAAATAATGCACTTTACAAAGACTAGGATATTCAAAGCTTTTCTGCTCTTGGCCTACACATTTCCAAAAATCAATGAAGTGTTCAGATAAACAACTGTAAGATGTAATGTAGTCTTCAACAGGACTTGCAGAATAGTTATGTCTGATTATTAACAATAAATGCTTCACTATTTAGAACACAGTATGTAAAGAAAAATGAGTGTCAATTTAAGAGCAAGGGAATGGAGCACAGAGGACTTGGAAAATTCTGAGCTTTCAAAAAAGATGGACAAAAAAAAAAAGAAAGCAGTAATAGAATTCCCACATAAAAAATACATGGGCTGCAGTTCACAGGAAAGATAGATGTTCTTTGTATAGCAGAGAGCAGATCAGCATGAAAATGGATTTTTGGATATAAACACTTCCGAGGCACAGGGGAAAGGACCTGCAGGAGATAATACTAACTTGTAAGGGTATGTGGAAGATGAGAACATCTGCCTCATTAAGGTTTTCCAACCAGAGACCTTTCAGAACAAAGGACATAAATAAACAGAAGGCAATATGCAAAGAAATAATGGAGAATAAGTAAAAGGTGAAATGGTAAACAAAAAGAAACAAACTTGGTAGACACAGGGTAACAAAGAAAAGCAAGACCAAAAGTCTCCAGTCACTAATTGATGGGCTATTAAGAAAGTCCAGGCATAGCTCTGGAAAAGGCCAGTCTAGACTCTGTAGCTGGGAAACAAGAGGAACATGAGGATTGTGGATATTCAAGGTGTAATGTGGGATTATGCAAAATTTATCAAGGAATGTTTAAGAGAATGGAATCCAGGAGGAACAAAACTGGGTGAAAAAAAGCCTTACAAAGGGGTCAGGCGCATATAAACAGTTGTTAGCCTGCTCTTCTGTACCTGCTCATTAGTGTATTCTATCCTCTTATTAACGTCCCCTCCCACCCCCCCTTTTTTAAAAAAAAACTATTATTCTATGTAATATCTCACTCACCATGCCACCTGCACGTCTGCTCTAAAGACTACATGATAGCAGTTAGAGATAGGAATGATCAGGGCCAGCAACTGGAACCAGACCAGGAATGAAGCTGCCACTGGGCCTAGGGAACCATCAACGGGAGAGTAGTGTCTCAGCAGCAGCAGCAGCTGGAGGAGGAACTAACGATCCTACGAGTGCATATCCAAAGGTCTTAGGAGCAGATCTAGGGTGTCATCTACTATGGGAGGACCACTGTGAATGAATTATGAGCCAGAAACTCAACTGCATTTAGACAGTGGGTGAAGGCATCTTTGGGACTGTGTTGCCAGCAATGCAGCAAGTGGTAGTCGTCTTACTGCCAATGGCAGTCACTGGAACAAATGAAGATCTCTGCTTCAGCCACTGGAGTAGGACCACAGGTCACAGGTCCCACAGTCACATGCTCACAGGAACCAGCTACTGGGGGACTGGAGTGAGAGAAACAGAGTAAGGAGGGTCCTCAGTGCCAAAGACTGGAGCTAGAATCACAGGTCATGAAGCCTCTGTGCCTGGATGCCAGCGGCAGGGGAGGGTTGAAGGATTGTTTTCTCTAAACCTGGTGTACATGTGTGGTACATGTGCTAGCAAACTTCAAGCTGGACTATCCAGCACGTAGGAGGCCCAGCATCCAGGCAGGGCTGTTAAGACATGTGGCTCGTGCTGGTATTCAAGGAAAAACACAAGTACAGGGATGCTTGTGAGATGACTGGACAAACACATGCAACTGTTTGCTGGCATGCACTAATCCTGTCTATCTGGTTAGTAGGAGACCACTGGAGCCAATCAGAAGGCTTTAGAGAAAATGGGTTGTACTAATATTTTAGAGACCAATAAGCATGTGTGCTTATGAGGCTATAGAAGGATGTGGGCACACGTTTTCACTAGTAAAGTTCAATCCTGATTAGCTAAAGAGAAGGCAGGAGAGTTGACCGCTGCAAGTTCTGACTGTTTTATACAGGTGTTGTGAACAGCACACAGCAATCTGCACAGCCAGCTGAGTCAGGGCTCTAGGAGTCTGTTAGACATGTTCAGCTTCGCTATGCCTTGAGCCTCAACTGAGAAAGCAGCACCCACATCCACAAGCCAGAGATGGGCAGGGTCCCAGGCCTTTGGGCACACGCTAAGCGGACCCAGGCAGGAAGAATCTCCAGTTCCTGGAGTCTACTGGAGGTAGCAGCCACTTAAAACATCCCCCTAACAAGTCGAAGCCCTGAACACATACGGCATCTAGTTAAAAAAGGCAGCACTGTTACGTGTTCCTTGGAAACAAAGGCTTCCCTACCTTGCGGTAACTGATTCTTCATAATACAATCAGTATGTCCTGTCATCAACCAACACACATTTCTTGAACATGTCAGGCTTTTTTTTTTTCTTGAATAGTAAATCCAATTCAGGTTACATGCTCTAACAACTGTGCTGAGTTGACCTTCAACACTCCCTACAACAGAAAATCTATTGTAGCCTTTCGATTGAGAGAGACTGAAAACTAGTCATGATATCCAAACGAATTAAGTACTATGTCAGTGCAGAACTCACTGAGTTAGTGACAGCAGCACGTCCACAGGCTGCTAGAAAGAACGCGAATAGTATTTATCAGTCAGAAGTTGCAATATCGCTTTCTCAATCTTGTATAGCTCTCGCAGCTAAATCCAATATGTAACATCTAGCAGACTCTAGTGTGTTTTTCCACATCATTGCCTTGTCAATCTCAACCTGGTGTATTACCGAAGAAGGTAAACAAATGACACCAGGGCTCTGGAAAACACCACCATTAATTGGCAAAAAAAGCAACAAGCATAGATTACAGTAGTGGAATACAGTATCAGCCAACAGATCAATCTCTGAAACTATCATAGAAGCTTGCGCACAATTTTATCCAATCAATGTAGTACAACAAAGTCCTGAATACTACTGAAAAGTCTTACTAGAACTGTTTTTTCCTCCTTCTAGCTCCAGGCAGCATACAAGACTGACTGCTTAGAATAAACATCATGGTATCTTCAGGAATAAAGAGTCAGCTTATTGTCTCAGCATTACTGCATCCTATGAAAGTGACATACAAAGAAGCAAGGGCTATCAACTAGAGAGCAAATACTCGTTAGAATAGTCCAGAATTTCAGTAAGGATTGCTGACGAGAGAATTCTCCTAAGCACTGTATAGGCATATGAATTGCCCACATGTGATAACAACACAAGCTGAGGAGGACAATTGCCTGAAGAAGTACATATGGTTTACCTTGACAGTATTTACTGAAAGAAAGGCAGTCTTAATGTGTCAGTCTTCGACGTGGACAAGACTGAAACTATTCCAGGCCACCTGTATCAAAAACTTTTTAATCAAGAAGCATGCAAAACGGTTGTGTGTGTTTTCCTTATCTCAGCGAGGACTTTGCACACATATATTGGAATTTGTTCTTATGCTACTTCATGTACTTGACAATATAGTGATCAGCTTTAGGTCTAGAAGAAAGAATCTCTCATCCATCTCAAGATCACACAGGGACAAGAAGAGCAATGGAGCCAGAAGCAGAAGGGAAAAAGCATAAGCCAAAAACCCCAATCATGCTGCAAGTCTGTAAGTCATAATTGCTTATATAAACAGTAAAAGGAGACTGTCTACATTTCTGTAAGTCATCCTAAGCACAACGGTTTTATCAGAAAAAAAATAAAAGAGGCCTGACTGTAGTAATGAAGCTGAATTCAAATGCTCAAAAGAGAGGGAGAAAAAAAAAAACAACAACAACAACAAACGAGCAAACAAAACAACGGCAACCAACCATCCAAAAAAACCGCCAACCACCTCCCTCCCCAAAATGTGCCTTCCACTGAATTTATAGGCAAACTGACTTTGCATGACCTTCCACCAATGCAATTAAGATTGGTTTTGGCTTCACTAGCAACTCAAAATGGTGACTACCTAAGATTACTGCTGGAGGCAAAAGACAAGCAGATCACCTAGCTAGCGTTTCTAGCGTTTCATGGGTATTAGACAAAACAGAGAAAAATGCATCTCCTTGTCAACTTTCATACTGTAAACGCACTTTTCACTGACACAGTATTTCAGGTTCTGAAGAGAACTATTCTACACGGACTAATTTTGACCTTCTGAACAAGGTCTGCAGGTCAACATCCTCCAAGAATGGAATGATTGGTCTACAAAGGAGTTTACAAACAATGCTGAGCATAGCCTCGCCAAGCTTTGGGAGCCTGCTGGTTTTCCTCTTGTCACACTCAGTCTGACAGCTCTGTATTCATTTCCACAAATTCTATGAAAGCTTACAGGGAATGGAATAGGACCCCAAAACATGTTGAACATGACATTTCTCTTCACCACACCTGTTCTCAAGCACAGCTAGAATTCCACTCATGCTGGGGTTAGGTAAACTGCAGAAGATCGCCCATGCTAAGGTGTAATTTACAACTGAACTGCTTCTCCAGATTAAACACAGCCAGTTTCAACTACCAGAAGTAACAGCTGGGTTACACTTGTTTAAAAGGGAGGGTGGGATTTTATTTCCTCCTCAGTTTAAAGCTCACATTTCCTGCTTTATGCTATACTGCAAAAAGCACACATTTCACATCCCCTGATGAAACTAAGTCTCTAAGCAGAAATAAAGATTCGTTCAGCCAGAGAGAAGAATCAGTCCAATCAGTAGCTAGAGCACTCACCTGAAAATGAGTCTTGCTTGCTCCCTAGACCATGTTTTACTGTAGACAATCACTGGAAAAACATGAGCTTAGTCAAGCCTCTCTGAACCTGCACACAGAGCTTCCACGCGCAGAAAAGATACCAACAGTGGTACCCATCAATGGGAACAAAATTGTCATTGAACAGATAAAAGCTGAGCTTCATTATGGAAAAATAAGCAAAGATGCAGAGTTACTTACCTAAGAATACACAAGAGGGAGGAAGAAGGGACCAGCCTTTTATGAGAATGAACAATTTTCAGAGAAGTAAAAGTGACTAATGTCTGAAGTGGGCAGTGGACTTAGTCCTGCTGCTGCCCACTGCAGTAAGAGAGTTGGTACACCTTCACCCTTGTGAAGAAGCATGAGGCAATGATTAGTGGAGACTTGAGAAGGAATAATGCCCAGTATTTTCTCATCTAGTAAAAATTCGTAAGTCTCATCTGTTTGTGTAGTTTTTAAAAAGTGGGTAACAGAAGAAGAATAGCAGAACTTTAGAACAAAGTAATCTCAGCAATATAATTGTCAGTAAAACAATTTTCAATACAAATGCAAAAAGCCTTGTTTACTAAACCCCATTTTTCTCCCCCAAAAGCCACAACTAAAGCTATACCCTAGTTCATTGTAACATCCCATTCACACATACACATGTGCAGTATCACTCACTAAAGAGATGTCAAAAGAAAGAAAAACATTTTTGAATGTGAGGATTGGAAAACAGGCAACATTAACACAGGATTTTCTCCAATGCAGTTAGGCTATATGCAAAAGTTAATCTTGCACAATCCTGGACCACAGGACTTCCACACATTTCTCAGCAACAGAAATTTTAGTACAAGTAGGATCACTGACTAAACACAGAAGCTATAAAGAAGTGCTATGAACCAGCTCTCAGAAGTTCTTCTGAGAATGAGAAAAATTCTTATTTCCAAATTCAGAGGTAGGCCTTTAAAATAAAAGGGAGCATCCTCACTCACCCATTGATAACTATTTATGCAGTAGATGACAGACAACTACCTTTTTAAGCTCTAAAGAATATATTTCCACAAAAGCCCACATTTGCAACTCTGCGCTTTGTTCTATCACATAGGCTTCAAACTAAACAAACAAAAAACCCAGCTTTTTACTTTCACTGTCAATATCCTGTCTTACGTCACCAGACTGTGCTGCAGGCAATAATTCCATGCAACAAAGCAGAAAGAATAAGATACAGCAAGTGAAGTCTCTACAATCACTATTCATGAAGTCTCCTAGTTGTTTTTAACATACATTTCTGCCCTACTACAATTTGCACATTTTTGACATTTTTCAAATTCCACTAATAAAGCCCAGTGTTCAGCATGCGCTTTCAGTACAGTCTAACCAAATCACTAGCTGGAAGAAAGGGCCACAGAACTGTACCTGCCACTATTGACATTTTTTCCTAATTATATTTGTAGCTAGAAAAATCCTCTAAATGAAAAAAAAAAAAAAAGAAAGAAAGCAAAGCATTTCATTCTAAAAATCACCTAATACATCATACTAATGATTTTTACCTTTTTGTTCCTACTCTGTGGTTGGGGGCAATATCAATTGTGTCTGTAGCTGAATCATGCCTAACTGCCAATCCTAGGTCTGCAATGCAGCATGTTCCATTCTTTTTTACCAATATGTTTTTTGATTTCAAATCTCTGTGGGCAATCGCTGGTTTGCCTGTGAAGGAAAAAAAAAAAAAAAAAGTAATAACACATCCGTAAAAAGACAATAGCTGGTATTGCGAATCTGATGCAGACTGAGGTTAAGGAATCCCTTCCTGTTCCACCACTTTGGGCTCATCAAGGTAACTCTTGAAATCATTCGTTGTGGAATAGCTGGTTACCCAGAAAAGTGTCTTGTTCCATGTATGTACTACTTGCTGGCAAATACGAATACTACTTGCTGGCAAAATACTTTTACTATCTCTGGAAATAGACCCATAATGTTGTCACAAATCAAAGTTAGGGAGATATGACAGGCACTATAGATGTTTTGTATGAATGATTATTACATCATCATGACCTGGATATACCACAGAAAGGAAGATAAAAAACCCAAACCCCCAGAATCCCTCAGCAGATCATCAGATATGCAGTTACAAAATATGTCAACACTACTAGAAACGTTATATACTTTTTAACTGTAGGGGAGTTTATGACTGTTTTGTTTTCAAGCTTTGGAAGAAAAGCAAAAAGTGTTCTGCTTTAATAACAGAAGAGCAACCATTTTAGCATGTAAAAGAATGGGGCTGGGGGTGAGGGTTGAGGGAAAGGGCGTGGCAATTGAGGAGAAAGGGAGAAGCCTAATAGTATAAATCATATATTTTTGGAAGTTTACCGTGCGTTTGTTTAGTAGTGGAAGAAAACTTATTTTCATATTGTCCTCAGTAGAAACTGATACCAAAACAGTATCAGTCTATATTATATTAAGAACTTGTATGAGTTCATATGTTATCACAGACTGACATTTTTCAATTCACTCAGCTCCTCAAAAGATTAACCTCGCTATCAGTGCTGTGTTCAGATGCCTTCTCATCACAAAAACGAGCAGCTGTGTGCAAAGCAGCTACACCCTAAAAGAGTTTTATGTTCTAATTAAGAAGAGAATTACAGTAGAAAAACATGTATGTGCTATTTTAAAAAAATCTAGCATTATCCACTGGACAAACTGAACAATTGTAAGATTACCTTGTGTGCCCACAATTTCCATGTGAAGATGAGCAAGGCCACTGGCAGTGGATAAAGCTAGTTTTATCATTCCTTCCACAGTTACTGTATACCTGTTCAGGTAATCAAAGAGCGACCCATGTTCATGATAGTCTGACACCAACCACAGCTGAGTCCACGTACCGTTGTCTGCAAAACAACATTGGCATGAATACCGCATACCCCATACATACCAGTTTTATACAATGCTTACAAGTTACAAACGCTTTTGCAACCTCAGCCAATTGGACTTTAAGTCTTTACTTCTGTCTCTTTAACACTTAAATACCACCGTAAGGGCTGGGCCGACCAACATGCAATCTGAACAGTTTAGGGAATATTCTTTTATTTAAACTAAAAGACAAACCGCGGAAAGCTAACGCCACTATTGTTCATAGGTGACATTTTTGGTGAATAGTTATTCAGGTTATTTAGTCAGGCCCTGCCTTCCCCTCACTCTTCTGCTTGGGGAACAAGGCTGAATACATAATGCAAAACTAACACCACCAGTATCTGAACTGTGAGCCAGATAGGTTGTAATACATTTACAAATATCTGAAGACATACAAGTGAGATGCAACAGCTAAATTGTTCAAATTATTAAAACAATGGACACAAAATATCTTGAAGTTGAGGCTACTGAAAGATACAACATAAAAATACAAACAAACAAAATAATCAGAAAACATAATAAAAGCAACTCCAATGGTAGATCTGACAAGTGTTTTTACAGCTACTTTGTAGAAAAGCCTTTAATCTCTTTCTATGGGATAACTATTCTTTAACAATTTCCGTTGGACTTCCTATCCTGGATTATACAGCCATTCTCTATTAACAAGTGAGAAAACAGCAAGAGCTAAATATATGAAGAACTAAATCTGAAGAATAGGAAGAAGTGAATTCGGAAATTAGTTCCTATCATAAACATACTGATGAGCAAACTGGAAAGTCTAGTTTCCAAATTGGAGGGTCTTATATTTCTTTTCCTTTTCCTTCAATCCCCTCATAAGTACATGTAGCTCAGAAACATCACATAGGCACAAAATCATCTACAGATCAAGAAATGCTGTATTTACTCAAGCACCTGTGGCTGGCAGGGAAGATTTTAAAGAATCTCTTCTACTTGGACATTTGTATGGAGGCTAGAGTTACCATTAAAGAAAAAAGTAATAAAAAAGTAGTAATAAGAATCAGCAGAACACTTCAGAGTAGGAAAACAGAAGTCTAATCTACATTCAACCAATTCTTACAATAGAAAGAATACTGACTCTGTACATTCACAGCTCAGTCCCAACTAGGTTTCGTTTAAACAGATGAAAGAAAGCAGACAAATGCCCTGACTGTAAAAGACTGTTGGAAAGCTGCTACTGCAGTGGGAAGACTCTTAAAACATCCACAGAAGCAATTCCTGGGCTTTGTTTTTTAAAAAGCAAAAAAAGGGAAAGCATTTTTTTTTCTTTTTAAAGTCTTCACCAACATTTAAGTTAGGATGGCTTCATCTTTCACTATTTTGCATAGACAAGCAAATGAACTGGTAGAATTCAGTACACTATTAAATGTCACTTTTTCCACCAGAGAAAATATGGTCTCTGAAAAGTCAGTTCAACAGCTGTAGCTTCACTGAACCAGTTTTACAGAACCATTAGAAAAGGGTATGTGTTTATAGGCACATAAAAGGCTCTCTAAAATACATTATTCAAAGAGCTCCGAAAGCTATAGAGTTGAAAATGAAATAAGTTAATTCATTCAGAAGTCAGAACATTCTCTTCACTACTTTTATGCCAATGTTTCATCAGTTATATCCCCACACTGCTAACTTCTCTATTTATTGTTGTCTAGTTTTAACACACAATGAGAAGCCCCATTCATATGAAACATGAGAAGTCAAATACAGGATCAAACAACAGGTATGCGTATAATGTTAAAGCCCAAGCACCGTTTCAGGCAGAGATACCTAAACACAATTTATTTTAAGCTGTGAACTGACCTATGCCATTTAAATAGATCTTTCAAAGACACTAGATTTATAGACCACTCTGTTTTCTTATGTACAACTTTATTATTTACCTTCAAGTTTTAATATTTATTTTGTTTTTATCTTTTTTTTTTTTTTCCCCAAAGAAGAAAAAATAAAGCTTGGATCACTACCCTTTCCAAAAGATGACTATTTTTTGCATTATGTATTGTTTGTTGATACCAAACAAGAATTTAAACAAGCCATGGTCTTACATCCAAGCTTACACAAATATTATTTACAGACAAGCTGAAATGCAGCAATAATTACATCACTGTTCAGCTACTAGATGGAACCTACTACAATATCTCCACCTTACTAAATTTGACCAAATATACACGTATTTATTCAGTGATATAAGCAGAACCCAAGCTATGAACTTAAAGCCTTCTTATACTGTTGATAGTGTGGTTAATTACTAGTGACTTGAATATTTTGGCTTCGCAGTAAACAGCATCTGCCGTGAAGTTTTCAACCACTGCATTTGAATCATCAGGTATGAAAAAGTAATTATACACAGTTATAATTATATACAGTAGAACAACTTTCCAAGACAAGGTAATCTAATATAGCTAACACAGTTTAATCAAGAGTCTCATGCAATTTCAAAATGTTCAAAAAATATTACAAGAAACTAGGTATCTTCAAAAAAAAAACAACGAATTTAAAAGTGCTTAATTATGGTTATTTAATCCATCTGTGATAAACCTTCTGAAAATATTTTCAGACCATCAAAATAACTCTAAAGCAAGAAGTTTATTTCTCTCTTCAGAATTTTCTTATTTTGTTAGACTTGTGAAACATTCAGATTTATCGTTAGAGCACTGGTTACAGGATGTGAAAAAACATTAATGAATTCCAAGCAA
Source organism: Aythya ferina (assembly GCF_964211825.1). Classification (NCBI taxonomy): domain Eukaryota; kingdom Metazoa; phylum Chordata; class Aves; order Anseriformes; family Anatidae; genus Aythya; species Aythya ferina. The sequence continues at coordinate 47,604,854 of NC_140297.1, read as the reverse complement.
CGTTCATTTTAGACAAGCTCCCTCTGGAGAGCAGAATTCATTACAATTACCTTAGCAAATCTATGTAATGAAGTTTCAACTAAAATTGAATTCACTTAGGTGAAAAAAGCGTTTTTCACACCATTACTAAATTATTTTTAAAGTTGTTACTCTTACAACAAGAATTTGGACACGGGTATGCTTGTCTTAAAGCTAAACACTAGGTTTTGAAGTCCGATAGTATTGTCTGGTAGTTTTGAACCTGAGATTTATGCTCCAAATTGAATATTTAAATGAAGCTTAAAGTTTAAAAATGGCCTAATTGCATATTTCTCTAATATCGCATAGTAAAATGTATCCTACTCTGTACTTTGAAACTAACCTTTCTTGGCATGCAGATAATTTAAGGAAAAAAAATGAGGAAAATTAATAGTGGTAAGATCAGTTACAGTGGAATCCTTAACTGTAAGACTCCTAGAAATGAGATATTCAGGCAGTTGCTGGGATAAGACCATTGGAGCTGGAAGAGGACTTCAGCTTTTTCTTTTTTTAAAAAAAGTGTAAAAGCTTGATTATCATATAGATAATCATCTGATTAAATTAATGTAAAACACTTGAGTTATGTAGATTAGCAAGACCTTCCTGTCGAATGCCTTCTTCTCAGGCTAATATCACAGCTCAAAAAGAATAAACACAAACATTACTTCTCTCAAGAGGAAGCAATTCCTCTGCAATGTATTGCCTAACATTCTTAGGGATCTACTTAGCATATAAGGTAGTCTGACTGAACAAGGGGGAAGGAACAGAAAAGTCATATTATCTTAGCACATAATGTTACGTAAAAGAATACAGTATAAGATTTCACCTTACTCAAAATGTGACTATAGAGTTATGGTTACAGACAGTTGAACCCAGGGAAGTAATTAGTACCGTGAACAGAGGTTGCTGCCATTGCTTGTAAAATACTGTAGGTACTTAACACACTTTAGCATTGGTTATCAAGCAAAAAATACCCAAGCCCCAAACTACCTGCTTAGGTAGTTCAAAAGAAGGCAACACATGCCCCAGAAAGCAATTTCTCTGACCTGGCAGTATTTGAAAGTTAGCACGTAACTCCTGGCTAAGTAAAGAGCTAACCAGAACATAAATGTTCTAGCCAGACAGAACGAGACTGCAGACAAAAACTTTTATTGCTTTTCAGCCTTCAAGTTGGCTTAACAGCAGCACATATTTCCCAGTAAATCTTCAGACGGGAAAGTAGATAATAGGACCAGGTCCTGCAGCCTTCTGAACAAATGTAGGAAAACAGGGAGAGGAACATTATGGCACATGGAATGCCTAAACAGTGTAAAATGAGGAGTGATGGTCGATGAATTGATGGTCAAACTGACTCAACCGTCTGAGCTGAATTCCACTGATTTAGCTGATGGGTGCTTATATAGATTACAATTTTACAGATACAATTGTCAGCCAAAGATTTCCCAAAAGTTGTGAAAAATACATTTGGTGTTAAGATGAGAGACCTTATTTATGCTTTTATTAGCAGAGAAAATTGCAGCATAAAACTGGCCAACTTTTATACCACTACATGCAATGAAAGAGGAACAAGTCTTCAGCACTCATAATGGACACAGGAAAACCTACTCCTGAGAAATTAATCTCTATGCATTACTGAAACTTTTAGCAAGCTATAAACTGGTATTGCACAAGGAATTCCCTGTACTGCTGTATCTTTTTAGTTACCTTTGCAAGGTAACTAACACATCATCAGGTTCCTGGAGAATGACTTCATGTGTTCCAGCTAGGCTGTACTAACTCCCAAATGCATTCAACATTTCTCCTGCCCTATGGGGAAATGGATGCAAATCCTTCACAGCTATTACCACTGCAAAGTAGTGTTTCATCTTGCTTCTGGCACCTAGTAAGCACTTAGCAGGAAACACTAGCATCTATAATGAAAGACCATTAATGGGAATTTTTAAGCCTACTGTCTCTCTAAAGTTATAACGTGATACACTCGTTCCTTTTAAAGTATGATGATAGCATACCTGGGAAACTGAAAGAACTGCCTCCTTAATGGTCCCTATGTGCTACCCCATTTAATGGTACACAGGGGGCTCCAACTATTCTAAAGTACAGTTGACATATTAACCTCCTTTTGATATTCAGGACTTCTGAATCCTTAATCTAGGGAGATAATGGTGTGTACAGATTTCCTTGCTATGAGGATGCAGAAGGCTATCCTGAGAATTCTGCATTGGTAGGTGAAATAAACCAGCAGTAAGCTCCCGTGAAAAAAGCTTTTCCCACTTGATTAGATAGTAACACCATTGGAGAAATAGACAGAATAAAAAGTTACAGCATTTTCAAAACATGTCTTCATCCTTTTCTTGTAAACTGATTACAAACTAGTTCTCAAGAGAACAAGAGAGCCTTGTCTGAAAGCCACAAAGCCTCAAATAACAACATGAGCTTTTAACAAAGGATTTCTTCCTCAATTTAAGTCCAGCATATTAACAACAGAAACAAACAAAAAAAACAAACCACTGTTTTTTACATCACATTATAGTGTACTGCAGGGAACCAAGAGATGTTCAAGTTAAATGGAAATCCACTGTACTGCATCTCAAACCTGAGCCAGCAATTACAGTATTATTTCAGGAGCCCACCAGTTTAGGGTAACTTCCTCATACCCCCTGTGCACAGCAGTCAAGTGTAGTTTTGGGACAAACTATGGGTTTGAGGCAAAATGGGAGACTGCTATGCTTAACTACAGACTGATTTTCTTGAAAGTTACAGCTAAGATAGTGTGATATATCCATGGCACTTCTAACTGAAATAGTGCTTGTAACTTCTGCAGAGGGGCGTTTTCATTAGCATCTTTAATACAATGAATGTATTCATTTAAGGTGCAGATTCCAGATATTCCAGTAGGTCCATCACAACAAACTCTTGCTTTCACGCCTGTTCTTACTGTCACATCTAAAGTTGTATTGGATATTAAGACTAAGTTTCTAATGGTAAGCATTCTACACAGCTGGAACAAGTTGCTTAGTATGCTGTGGATATCCAAGCTCTTGGAGACAAATGTTAAACATGTTAGGAACAATTCAACTGTAGCTAACTGTTTCTTAGAGAAGGGGAGTGTTTCACACAAACTTTTAGGTTCTGTTCCAATTCAACATGTTCATAGAGAAATAGACACTTGAAATCGGTCTACTGATAATTAAAGAGAATTCTACTTGTATACTCCAACAACAGGAGATAGTTTGTTCCTAGTATTAAAAACCTGTACCTATTAATCGCTTTTTTACAGCTTCTTTTCTAATTGAACTGCTAAATGTAAAACTTCTCATATCTCAGACAGAAAAATTAATTCTCTACCTCCTTCATTATATTAGGATTACCAGATTAGACGTTATTTCTCTTGGTCCCACATGTCTATCTTGTTAGGCTATTAGGAAAGTAAAGGTATTCAGCAAACTTGCAGGCTGATTGGGTAATGCAGCTACTTTTTGATATCAAGTTCAGTTAACATTTTAACTTGTTTGTGGAAATTACACCTCATTAAATAATCTTTTTGAATTATAGTTATTTAAAAGATTTAAACATGTTTTCCAGAAAAAAGTACTTTTTAAATTAAACCTGATGAAACACCAGATGTTCAAATATTATTATTTTTTTCCTGTTCTTAACTGGGTGTTTGCAAAATAGATTTTAAAATTACCGTCTTTTCTGACGCAGAATACAAAAAGCAAAATTAATTCACAGTATTACTAACCTTTATTGTCTGCAGCTATAAATCCAAGAATGTTTTCATGTCGTAGCATAACTGTTTGATAAATTTCTGCCTCTCGAAACCATGAACGTTCTTCTCTTGAAGAGAAGATCTTCACAGCAACTTCTTCTCCTCTCCATTTCCCTCGCCATACTTCTCCAAAGCGACCCTTACCAATGCTTTCTTGAAGTACTATAGTTCTTGCAATTGTTCTTTGCACAAGTAAAGGTAAACCTGAAAAGAAGATTTAATATTAACCTTAAACAAAGTAAGCACTTCGGATCTATTTTCCATTAAGATGTTTCTCTTAGAATGCACACTCGTAAGATTTTGACAACTTGTTGGAGACTGGTAATAAGTACATCGGTAAGATGCCGTCTGCAGTTTTAAACGCCAACAATACAAATATTGAAATATATTATGCTACAAACTGCCTCTACAGCTTTTTAAAGTAATATACGAATTTCCTTTCTGTTTAAACTTGTGGGGGGGGGGGAGGGGGGCAGAGGGAAAGGAGGAAGGGGACAACACCACAAAAATTAACCAAACATAAGAAACAAACCATGGAACAATCAGATTAAGTTTTTTTGTTGTTGTTAAAGATCATAACTCTTGACAAAGCAGTTCAAGAGCACCTTTTATACTAATCCAATTTCTTGACTTCTTGCTAGGTGAGACTTGGTCCATTTCTAAGACAAAGTTAAACCATGCTTATCAGCAACACTGTCAAACATTCATGCTGATACCCAAGTACATGAGCAGCCTGTTAGTACTCTCAAGCCCCTGTAATATAGGAAAACATCCTTTTAACACTATCTTCCTGTTTCACAGGCCACACTTGTGTACTTCACTAGCATTATACATGAGAAAAACGCTCACATTCATGCAGGTTTTACAGCTCCAGAACATCTACATGCATTCAAATCACAGCACCTTGTAACATGCTTCCATAAACTTACACAACAAACAAGAAGCACTGGTATCCCCCAAGGGTAGGTTTTTGTTGTAACTAAAAGGCTTGTTGAATTCTGCAGTGATACTACATTACAGGGTGAATGTATCAGCCAAGTTATCTGCTCACAATAAGGTCTTTTGATATTGTATTATTTCACTTAAACACTTGAAAATCTATTGCTCTGTAATCACTGTTCCAACAGCTGATAGAACATCTGCATTTCCTTAAGCTGCAGAAAATGTATCACAACTAAAAGCTTAAATAACTATTTCCTGTCCATCTCTGGACATTCTTTGCAAATAACAGCACTAGAAGGACACCTGATCTGCTCAACAACCTTGAGTCTTTGAGCAATGTAAATTAAAACACTGCTGTGTTCAGAGGAGCTCATTGAGAGTTTCAGATTTAGAGGAATTTTCTGCATATTCTGCACTAAAAATATGCGTAATTCTACATGAAGAAATGATAGAGAAAATGGATATACTAAAGATTTAAATATTTTCAGGACTTGCAATGATTATTTGCTAAGAAAAAAAAAAAACACAAAACTTCTGTTGCAATAGCTGAGCTCAGGTCAACTGTGTTGTCTGCTCAAACTGTACATGCTTATCTGTGAAGCCTAATTTGTATTCTTTATGGACAGATTTTTGAAATGCAGAAAAAGCCAACCTAGAATAACCACAGGACCAACCTAATTTCTAAAAATGTGAAATTTGACTCTGTCAACCAGAAGAGGTTTCTTTCTTAGCACTTCAGTGCTACTGCAAAATCCTTACACAAACTTCTATTTGAAGTTTTTTTTCCATATTTGAAAGTTGTGATGTACCTACTATTTTTTCTATAGCTGCTTCCAAAAATTGTTTATCTACAGTTTGAGGTGCACTGCTTTCAACATGGTGAGCCATTTATGGATGACACTTCTTATATAAAAAAGATGTCCAAGGATATCAGCTAACCTCAAAACAGATACAAAGCTTAATCCACCTTGCTTCTATACTTGTTTTTACAATATTTACATAATTCATTTGTCTCTCTTTTTCTTTTTTTCTTTTTTTTTTTTTTTCCAATTGTGCTTTCTTTTACTACTGCTGCTGTCAGAAAAAATATTGGAAGGCTGGAATCCATAATTATCTTAAGTCAGTAAGAATTATTTACCTCACAGACACTGTTTCAACTGAGCACTCTCCACTTCTTGCTATAGATGAAATGCAGCCATGAATCACCAGGAATTTGGGCAACTCTATTACTGTAAACCAGAATGCCTGAAAAGTAACTTGCTACAGATGGCTATAATGTTATCCTTTGTGACATACACCCTGGACACAAGTGTACTTCAAGATCATTTTTTTTTTTTTTTTTTTTAAGCTCAAGTACAGCTCCTTTTCAACTGTGCATGAAGATCAGAATCAGTCAGCTAATCAGCAGTATGAGAAAAATTCAAGCTCACATTCAACAACAGGTCATCTTATATTCAAGCATTGTCATCCAATTTATCCATGAAGCATCCATCATTTTCATACTTTATATCCAAGTATCCTCAAGCCTTCTTAGAGTTTAAGAGAGGAGCTTTTTTCCTTTCCACATCTTAACTGTGCTCTGATTAATTAGGACCAATGATTTTACGATGTATAAGAAGTTTTTGCCTGATTTGCATTAGTAAATTCTGCATTCAGGAAATTAAGTTTTAAGGCACTAAAGGCAGCCAACAAAATCAGCTGCTGTAACTTTGGTTCTGAATCACAGAACAGTTTGAGCTGAAAGGAATCTTAAAGATCACCCAGTCCCAACACCCTAGCCATGGGCAGGGACACCTCCCACCAGACCAGGTTGCTCGAAGCCCCATCCAACTTGGCCTTGAACACTTCCAGGGATGGGGCATCCACAACTTCTCCAAGGCAACCTCTTCTAGTGCCTGACCACATACAAGGAAGAAATTCTTTGCTGTGCATCTAGTCTAAATCCACCCTCTTTTACTTTTAAGAAATTATCTATTGCTACGCTCCCTGATAAAGTCTCTCCCCATCTTTCCTGTAGGCCCACATTACGTACTGGAAGGCTGCTATAAAATCTCGCTAGAGCCTTCTCACCCCTAGGCTTAACAATCCCAACTCTCTAAGCCTGTCTTTGTAGGAGAGCTTTGTTAGAGCAACTCCTCTAGACTTCCTCTATCAGGTTTTTGTTCATATTCTCAAATATCTGGTCTACAGTGCAGAATTCACCTGGATAAGTCTCCCCCCAAAAGACCTTCCCCAAAACCTAGGAACTGGGAGAATTTAATTCTCTTCAAACCTCTATGAATTGCAGATAACTTTTAGTAGTTTTACATCCAGTTGAACTGACTCAGATCAACATTGATTTTACAATCCTCTGGTTTTCAAACGCATTTAAGTACCTGCTTGAACTCACCCATCAATGACAGAAATTTCTCTCCGATTTCATATGACTCTTCCTGTTTCCTTGCAGGAAAGTTGCTTTGTCACTTGCAAGTTATAGCATTACAGTGGGGCATCCCAATCCATCTATACAATATGTAGTTATTTCCGAGATTTGCATCATGATCTGAAAATCATTCTCAGCTCCAAGAGACTCTGAAATCCTTCTCTTAGAGCCCTCTGCTAAAGTCTCAGCTTTTATTTTGAATGTTTTATGAATTCCTTTCATCAAGCCTGTAATCGTTTCAGGTCTTGCTTTATTTTCTTTTGCTCCTCGTGGAACAACAAGGAAATACTAACAGAAGTCAAATAATTAACAGCAGTTTAGTATTTATCACCACAGAAAATGAATCCTAATTCCCTTCTGATCTCAGCAGTAAGCTCATTTTTAGAATTCTGTACACTTCATTTGATATGCTGCTCTTCAAACAATACCATAACACAGAAACAGGTGAATCCCTTTTTTACTTGACAAGCTTAAGTTTTTTGGTCCCTCTGCATGAACATTTACTCTAGGCCAACAGCCCAAACACTTTCTTAGCTGCGACTCTTACATAAGTGCTTTGTGCTGAATAACTATGGCTCTTACGACTAAATTTGGATTGTTGTCTATTCTGTACATTTCCTGTTTCTTGCATCCTCTTTCCCCAGCAGCATACTGTTCATACAGCTCAGTGCTTAACCATGTCAGAAACCTTTCTCACTAGCAGCTCTGTTCCTATCCTCAGTTTATTCCATAACTGAGGAGTCCTCTCATTTTTAAATGTGCTGTACCAAAATCAGGATGCTTAAATTATCATTCAAGTACTAAGGCACAAAAGAATGAGAATTTATATAGTAAGCAACTGACTAATTTTGAGACAAAATGACACAAGTCACAGCAAATATAAACACTACCAACAGCACTGAAAGTAAGTACTTGAAACACTTCCTGTTCCACTCCCATGATAATCACATCACCCCCACAACAACAACAAAAAACAACAGAACTACCCATCCAACCTCCAAACACCCCACTTCACCCCCCAACCCTAAAATACCCCATCCAACAACAAACACCACCACCACCAAAAGAACAACCAACCAAAACCACCCAACATTTGCTAATAGAGAAGGATGCAAATGGTTCAATAACTTTGAACCACTCTGGAGTAAGTTTCTTCTGTGATTCCCAGCTTATCAAGAACTTATTTTGAAGGCATACTTCCAGAGAATATCTTCAAACATGAAAATTCTCAGAAGTACCAGAGGGAGGAAGGCCAGAATGCAAATGAAGGGATATTCCCAGTAACAACTGGAAAGGTCAATCAACAGCTAATCCTGAATTTACATATTCATAGACCTGACTTGTGACCTAAAGTAGTGGGGGAAAGGAGCCACATAAAGGTTCGTAAAAGCGCTGTGATTATCTACAGAAGTTAGAAGGGAATTACTTCTGTACACAACCTGGTGCCTCACTCCTGTAGAACATATGTAACTTAACATGGACCATACATTGATTAATTTCTGCAATGTTCTGTGTGATGCATCATCCCCTATCAATGCCTGTTAATCTATATCTCTATGACAGACCACCACAATCCTATAAGCAACTATGTTAGGATTACAATAGCAAAGACTATATGCAGTGAACAGGCTATAACCTCTTCATCCCAGAGGAATACCTGTTGAAGCTGGAATTAATAAATACAAATTATGAAATCAAAGGATAGAAATTCTTCAGACATGGTCTGCAGCAATTTACAATTGACACACCATCTTCTCTAAGGAGAGAACTGGCTAAAATATTAACTTGTACTTAGAATATTCTTTATACACCAATAACTACGGGTGTACATGAATGTAGAGCTAAAAATCACTTATTTTCATATACTGCAATCTTTCCCGATATCAAATAAATCCACACGAAAGCAGCATCTTCTCTACTACCTTTTCCAATTATTTACAAATTTAAGTAGATCTGACAATATTAAAAAAATCAATGCTTTACAAAGCTCTTTAAAAGAGTAATTACTACTACAAGTATGACATTACCTGACCCAGAGCCTGAAGTTGTCATATCATAAATTAAATCCTTTAAAGTAGTTCCTTCTGATATAAAGGGACGATCTAATGAGGGATCTTCTTCACTGGGCACACGATGATGAATCACAGTACGGTTATGACAAAGGTATAGAATCAACATTAGTGAAATGCAGACAAAGCAGACGGGTCCGGCAATAACAGCTGCCAGTTCCACAGGTCCTAGGTTAGAAGCTGGTTTTCCTGGAGTAGGACCTGAAGGTAAAAATAAAAGGAAATGTTAAAACTTCTTCTCTTTTTGTAACTCTATGAAATACATTAAATGTAGTTATTTTGTGATGTGAAATTTAACACGTTCATTAATAACTTTTGCACAGTAAATTTTTGAAGACTAAGTATTACAGTGAACAAAAGCAACTATATGCTTACTCAGAGTTTTTATTTGACTTGCATAGAAGTCTTCAAAACTGGCTCTACCGTTCCTACACAGGATATTAATGTCTTATGCCAAAGCTCTTGAAATTTTATTTGCAAAATCTAAGGTGTACTTTAGGCCTTCAAGTTCACCTGCAACTTCAAAATTGGAATGCTTGCAGAATTTGTGAAGCTTAAAAAAAAAAAAATAAAAAAAATCCAACATGCCAAAAACTCTTACCTGGTGTTGGAATTGGAAGTTCTATTTTATTGCAGTGGTCTTTGTCACAGCAATGAGGCAAAGTAATAACTCCATCTCTGGAGGACGGTGCACAAACAAATGGCCTGTCTCGGGGAATCAGATCAATTTCTGCTATACACATGCTATTGTGTATGACTTTGTCTGCAGTCCGTGTTACTGAGGTAAAACAAAGCCCATCTGTCACACATGTAAAGTTGTCTTTTGTACATAGATGGCAATAACATTGTAATGCTGTATGGAGAAAAAAATAATGTTAGTCTTGGCACATATTCTGAATTGTAAAACAACGTAAACTACTGAAAAAATGAAAGTTTAAGAAACTGAGCCCTATATAATCTTTCTGGCTACATAAACACAGGACTGTAACACTAAAGAACAACACTACAATGTTTTTTATTGTGACAACAGAATTAGGAGATCTCCAAATTTAAGACAGTAAAGCAGAGTTGAAGTCATCTTCCTTATATAGTTATGTATTAAAAGAGAAGGGCTGCTATCTTAGATATTTCTCCAGGTAGAGAAGTTCTGTTACTGTCTTCCATCCTAAAAAATTATATATTTTATAACACTATCCTCTAGAGCACTTATGCAGTTATCTTATTTTCAAAACCAATACAAGTTATGTCATTTTAAAGCCATTTTAAAGCCATTACTTGATGGTTTTACAGTTATATATATATATATATATTTTTTTTTTTTTTTGCTGAGGAACAGGCATATAAAGGCTTAATCCTCATTTAAAACAAACAAACAGAATCCAAACCCTGAACAGAGCCCAAACAACCAGAGAACATATCTCCTTCCACACAAGCAGAATAGGGTTTGGACTTATTTTGAAGATACAGGAAAACATTTCTTTAAAACACTCAGGTTCCTGATTTACTAAAGCTATCAACTGAACTAGTAATTTGAGGGCGGGGGATATAGCAGACTAATCACATGTAAGATCATGTTTCATTCTTTAAATTGCAGAATTTCCTGCAGAAGGAAATCTGTTATTACAAACATTTATTCTTCAGGTTAACTCTTGCAGGCCTTTATCTGACTTGCTTCATCCAAGACTTTTTTTTCTATTTAAGTCATCTCCTTGGCTCACCATAACTGCATGTGCATCTGAATGCCTACAGTAAGAGACATAGTATTTTTTTAATGAACATTAAGTCATGGTACTGATGTTTAAGTAGACCTTGTTAAGCTTATTCATCACCCTGATCATACAGAATTGCAAAGATACACACATGTCACTCATACTAAATACGGCATTTGGTGTCTTCCTTATTTTGTTCCCCACGTTCTTTTGCTACAGAGTTCTCAATGAGTGCAATTTTATAGAAAAATTTATATTTTTGTCCCAGTTTGATGCAATTATCTTCTAGCCTCATATCAAGACAGTACACTGTCCACACTCGACTGAATGTTTTTCTCCACAAATACACCCCTACTTCCTTCTGAAGCTACACTCCCCCCTCCCTTTATTTTAAAGTGGAAAATAATGCCTAATCAGCCAAACAGGCAAGCTTCTAGGAATACAGTTTTTTGCTGCTCTCTAGTGGACACACTTTTATTAAAAAAAAAAAAAAAAAAAAGACATCAAAAAATGTCAGCCACCTTTCTACTTTTGCCATTTACAATCCTTAATGCCTTACAACTACAGTGCGTAATGGTAAAATGCCTGTATTTTACTAACAGGAAAACTGAATCAGGCATCATTAACAACTGCTAGCAGGAGGACAAGAAAGAGACTTGGCATATTCTTGCCTATATCTCACTTCCCAGTTACCTATGCATAAAAGAACAAAGACTATGAATATATGAATATGTTATAGATGAGATTTAACACTAGTGGGATGAGGAGGAGAAGCCAATTACTAACATGCAATTAAATCATTTTGATAAGCAAGTGTTTTCACTTACAACTTCAACCTCAAGGAAAAAACAATCACACTGCTATTGTCTCGGAGGAAAGTTTTTGCTTCATCTCCATTTTTTCTTCAGGGAAGCATTGTATTTAAGAACAGACAGACACGGAACCCAGTCAGTTCTCCAAGCCCACTTAAATATTCATGTATTTTCAACTACCGTTGGTTGATAAGATCATGCTGTAAAATACAGCAGTCATTCTCTAATCTTCGAGAGCTAGTAATATCTTTCAGGTATAATGAATTCCCATACATTTTGAACCCTCATCTCCCTGCTTCCTTTCTCCCCCCAGTAAAGTTTGTAACACAAAAAGCTTCTTCAAAACTACTAAACCTGAGGAGGAGCAAAAAGAAAAAAAAAGTTAAATCGAAGTTTTAGTCCATGTTTTAATTAGCAAAGAACACTTTCTTTTTCTTTTAAAAAAATTACAACAGTGTGTGGATGCAACCACTGGCATTAAACGAGGGTATGACAAGCTGGCAACGTAAATGAGATGCAGCTTGACAAGAAGCTGGTTCTCCAGAGCTCAGTTATAAATACTGTATACAAGAACTGAACAGAACAGAACTAAGTATAGCCTATTCACTTAACTTTTAACAGTCTATACTCTTAGTTTATCTACAGAAACAATTTTTCTTGTGTTCCCAAATTAACAAAAGTACAGGAAGACTTTTTTTTTTTTTTTAAATAACACAAAAACCTATGAATTACTATATACTATTTGTTCACATCCTGCAGCACTATTTCATCCAGACAGTTTTAGTATAGAACACTACCTTTGATGAAAGAATTTTTGGCTGTAAATCATATGTTGAAAAAGATCTTTCAAGGGATGCTAACAAAGGGTATTGAAGCAGTTAAAAACATCCTGGGGGTGTTTCTCAAAAGCAAAACCACATCTCAATATTATTTTATATTTTTAATTCTTCTATCAAAACCTTTGTTGTAAACATTTTAAAGTAAATCAAATCAAAAGTCAAACGATTCCAGGCCCCAAAAGCAGTATTATGCTGAACAAGAAGCTCCAGGTCCTTCTCTTGTGATACACATTAAAACTCTTCTTCCATGGGAAATACATGTGACAGATGGGGGAAAAGTACCACCAGAGGAACAGTCAGGACTTTGGTTCCACAAGACATAATGCTTGAGGTGAGAAAGAAGCAAGGCTGTGATATATGGAAGAGACACTGAGAGATCCTGGGGAGATGACCAACAGGGCTCTAGTGTTTATTGTCTGTTTCTTCCTTGTCCAATTTTTTTTTTTTCACAAGCAAAAATGTAATACATAGAGGCGCTGTCAGCTTCCTGCGTTGTTTGTACATTCCCCTCAAACAACACACCTGACTCACCTCTGAACTCTTCTAGCTCAAGATGCAGAAGTGTTTAAGTACAGTATGCCAGATACTCTATGACATTTTTAACCATGATATTTCAGGACATTCACTAAGCCATTCTTTGCACAAAGGCACTAATTAAGTACTGTAAGGTAACAGTTTCCAGGGCAGCATTCACATACATTTCATCCTTTTTTGTTAAGCACAACTTTAAAGGAAAACAGCAATTTTGGCAGCCAAAATGATGCACCCAAGACAGCGGACAAAATACTTTGAGGCCCTATCTATATCTTGCAGGTAATGATAAAGCCTTGTGAAAAGTCTCAGCTTCCAAGAAGCAATGCTATGTCCTCTGTAGTGCAGGTGGCAAATGGTGCTACATACATGTATTTTTTTGCAACTCATCCAGAAAGCTACTCATAGGTGTGTTCTTGTCTCTTACAAGAAAGTAAATAAAAATTGGTTTGGGTAACTTTCATAGAAAAGTATCCTTAAAAAAAAAAATAAAATAAAAAATTAAAAACCTTGGTCTTTATCTGTTTTACCCTTGCTACCTTCATGAAAAAAAGAACTCTAATTTATATGTTTAAATACACTTCAGTATGCAAAACAGATTTCTATCCTTATTTGTGATAAGGACTAGTTGTGTGAATGCAATTGTTTCCAAGAGGTAATGCCCCTGAATTCTTAAAAGATTAAAGACTATTTGTGGCTTACACAGTTACAAAATAAAAAATAAATAAATCACGACTGCTTTCAAATTAGGGCGAGTAGTAGGCTTAAAAAGTAGAGCTTGACAGGAAGTCAGCTAGCCACTGTGATTCATGACATGTCTGATTTTCATACAAAACATATCACAAGAGGATTCATTCACACATTAAACTAGCATGCTGCTTCTGATGTTGTTTTGCAATCAGAAAATGCCTAACTTTTGCAAAGAATGCTAAGTAACTGTAGACAAATCATACGTCACGCGTCTTTGTCAACTTACAGCACAGTATTCAGACAATTTAATCCCTTTACCAGTAAGAGAGGACTTGTCTATGAGCTATGGATCGTGAGCCCTAGATCCCCACCTATTACTCTGGACAAGGTGGACTTCTTTCCCCTCCTGCCCCACTTAAAACAAACAAACAAAAAGAGATACACGCACAAAAGAACACTTCTACTTCCAACCTTAAGCTTTTGCATAGAAATCTATTACCTTGTTTTTGCATAAAGCTTTCAGACCTTTCTTTCCTGAAAGAGGTTGAATGGGAATTCTTGACTGACTAGAAGCATTAAAAGGGAAAAGAAAGCTTCAAAGATGAAATCAAGTTAAAGTTTCCCTCAACATCTAGATTGGATACGGTATGTAAGAAAGCTTCAAACTATTAAAGCCTGCTACACCTTTTCACGAACACAAGAAAAATCAACGGTTAACTTAGGCTTACTTCACTGTTTCCACAACAAAAGATTCTCCACCTCCTTCAGTAAGAAGACTGACAAGCAATAGTGTATTTTAGTTTAGCTAGTTGTTTTGCTTTAAGCAGTATTTTCTTTACAGTGTAAGTACCACCTTAAAGTGAACTGCAAACAGCACGGTGAAACCCCAGATGTCTTATAGCTGGAATAAGTTGTGGTGCTTCTCCGTTTTCTCTTTAAAACCCAAAGCAGTATACGACCCACCTGCAGAATAATTTAGGAACTGGAATTCATTATAAGTCAGATTTTGTGCATCTGTCATTAACCTCTCGCTAGAGATGCAGCTGGAACCTACAGCGATTAGAACCAGGCATCTGTAACACTTGTATAACAAACATCTCCCTCTCACAAGATGCCACAGGTACAGAGGAGCCAGCAGAACAAAGCCACTTCACTGCGCGACGCTCGCTGCAGACTTCACTTCCTCATGGTGCGCTCCTGGCAAGGCAAACACGGCTGTCTGACTGCGAGGGAAAGCTCGCCCACCTCCCTCGTCACAGCTTCCCCGCAGACACTGTAAACACGCTACAACGTGGCGCGTTAAAGCGCCCGACATGGCAGCCGGGGGATCTCTTACCCTCGCTCCGGGGAGGCTCTGAGCACCGCCTCACGCCTCCTCTCCCCGCTGTGCTGCCTGCAAGCGCCCTTTGACACGCTGCGAGGAGACATAGCGGGATTTCCCCGGGTCGACGCCAGCGCTCCCAGGGAGCAGCCACAAGTTTTTTCCCCAAGAATAAAGGGAGGCTCAACCCTACCGCCTGCACACCGACAGCCGCGTACCTACCTGGCGGGGCGGCTGTAAAATAAACCGCAGACAGGGCTGGAGAGGGTTCAGGCGGCGCGCACCAGCGGGGCGGCAGGGGGCTGCTGAGGGCAGCCTGACAAAGGGACGAGCCGGCCGCGGGCCCTGCCGGGCTCGGACACCAGGGGGGTGGCGCCTCCGCCCCAGCCAGCCCCTCCGCCATGTTGTTGAAAGGAACCGCCGCGGACCTGCAGCCGCCCGCCGCCGCTCTCCTACCCCGCCGTGGTGCCTCCAGCACCACGCACTGACCCCGCTCGCTCCCCCCCCCCATCCCCCTCGCCCCATTCCTTTCCACCTTTATCTCCCCCATCTTTCCCCTCAGGCGCTCACCGGCCGCCGCGGGGAAGAGCAGCGCGGCCGCCGCCAGGCGCAGCGGGGCCCAGCCCGGCCGAGGGGCCGGTAGCGCCATGGTCCGGTCTCGAACCCGCAACGCCAGCCCCGCCGAGCGCGCGCGCGCGCGGCCCCGCACCGCCTCAGCCCGCCCCGCCCCGCCCCTCGCCTCCCTCCTGCCGCTGCTGCCGCGGCCGCGGAGGCGCCGCCTGATTGGCCGCTCCCCCCCCCCCCGCTCCCGGCCCCGTCCCCGTCCCACCCCCGCGGCGGGGCTGAGGGGCGGGCTGGGGGCTGGCGGCTGGAGGCAGCCTCGCCGCTGAGCATCCGCTTTCGTTCGTCCGCCCGAGAGGGCTTCCGGCAGGAGGCTTGTTGAGACAGGGGAAGCAGCCCCAGGAGCTGAGGAATTCGTCTTTAGAAGCTGCCTGGGTGGCGGCGTGGGCTAGGGGAGGCAGGCAGAGCCCGTCCCGCTGCTGCCTCTGATGCGTTTCTCTCACACACCGGTGTAGGTGTAACGCACGGGCACTGTGACAGCTTGCTCACAGACCCGCTGGCAGCCGTATAGAGGAAGCTCAGCCTTCGTGATGCTAGCCCTGCAGCCCGCCTGCAATTCAGGAGCAAAGGATTTGTCTTCCTGTAGCCTAAAAGGTCATAGGGTAGAGCCTACCTGCATCAGGATGAGATAGGGTAGAGCCTACCTGCATTAGTATAAGGATAGAACCTTTCTAGACCCCGTTTGTAGCTCCCACGTTGTTTCACAGATTCATTAAAGCAGGTTATTATACCAGGATTATCCGCAGTTTAAACATGGGTTTGTTTCATACCTCTACTAGAACATGGTGGCCTTTAGACACATTGTGTAAAATATGCAGGACCCAGAGGGACAGAGAGTGGAACATTTGATCTCTACTTAGTCTTACTTCTTGCAAGAATTTATTATTTCTTGCAAGAATTATGGACAGGTTTTGAATAGTCTTTTACTTTCCACCTTCCGGAAAGAAAGCAAATACTTGAGCATGTATGGAAGGTTCAAACAGCACTCTGTAATGCAAGAAAAACACATGCTGAGGAGCTACATAAAGCATTAACATGTAACCAGTTTTGAAAAGGGACAAGTGATGACAGGAAATTATGCAGAACAAGTTGTTCTATGGATTAGCTTTTGACTAAGATCAAATATACGAATACTCATAAGTAGATTTACTTAAGCAAATGGGCACTAATAAAAATTGTTCAGTTTTTGAAGCAAAAGTGTATGGAAATGTGGTACTAACAGCGACCGCTATCTAACAGCTAACAGCTGTGGTTATACTACTATGTGGTCTAACAGAAATGTGGTACCAACAGCTCTGTCAGTCTTTTAGGATAAGAAGTACTGTATCAGGCTAACAAAAATTTCTAGTTAATCTGTGTTTCAACACGAAAATATGTATGGTTAGTGGTAACGCAAGAGGAAATAAGATGTTGCAAAACTTCATTTGCAGTTTTTAAAGTTTTCCCTTCATTTAATTAGTTGAATTTTTTTTTTTTTTTTTTTTTTTAAACTGTTTGGTGCATTGTGACATTTACAAGTTATGGTCAGTAAGAGGAAAAATACTGAACGTGTAATATTTTCCAAGTCAACAGAATAAGCTGTTTTCCATCAAAAAAGCCAAAAAAAGCCCCCAACACAACAAAGAAAACCAGATCCTTTATTTTCTCAAGCAATTTTACTCAAATTAGCACAGAAAGAATGAAAGTACTTATTTGCTTCCCGTTTCTGTAAGCTCACAAATCAGAAACTTTAGCAAAAGACTGTGATGCTGCTAAATCAGAGGCAAGCAGCAGATTATTATTATTATTATTATTTTGTCACTGCTTTATAGAATACCCAGAATTTTTACATATCTAACCTTTATAGATATTGCCAGGTTTACCTCATCTGTCCCTCCAAAACTAAATACAGTGAGATCTTAGGTAAGCAAACCCAGTTCATTATCCCCATTATCAGGAGGTCAGTTAAAGGGTGTCATATGTCTTAAAATTTTCCTTTTAATTCACTGTCTGTGAAACATGACAGATCAGTATCTCAGAATTATGAATCAGGTGGCACTGCTTCATACTGCTTCAGTATACAGTTGCTTGGTCCCTACAGCTTACGCTAGTAGGTCCCTACAGCTAGTAGGTTTGCAAGTATATCGCAGTGTTGTAAGTTCTTAGTTTGCACTTAAGCAGATTGCAGTGATGGCAGTTTTAATGGTGCTGCTATTAAACCCCTCGAACTTTGTTTCCTACACTTACAATGTCCAGCTTAATTTGAAATCAGGTATGGTATATTCACAGAGAGCAGTGTCGACTGTAAGTCTCATAGAATCATTAAGGCTGGAAAAGACGTCAAAGATCATCTGGCCCAACCATCACCCTATTACCAATATCACCCGCTAAACCATGTACCTATGCACCAGGTTGAGCCTTTCCTTGAACATCCCCGGGGACGGGGACTACACCACCCCCCTGGCAACATGTTCCAATGCCTGACTGCTCTTTCTGAGAAGAAATGTCTCCTCATTTCCAACCTAAACCTCCCCTGGTGCAACTTGAGGCCATTCCCTCTAGTCCTATCACTAGTCACCTGCAAGAAGAGGCCAACATGCAGCTCCCCACACCTTCCTTTCAGGTAGTTTCAGAGAGCAATGAGGTCTTCCCTGAGCCTCCTCTTCTCCAGACTAAACAACCCCAGTTCCCTCATCTGCTCCTCACAGGACTTGTGTTACAGGAAGATGCCTTGGAGCCCTTGGGCCAGGATCCTGGCGGGGGCCTCTCTGTGAGGGCACCTTCTTGGAGACAGGATGCCATGGGGCCACAAGCTGTGTCCAGGCCCAACATCATGAGGACCAGGCCCATCACTGTGGGGGCCAGCACCGCCATCAGGCCCACTGCCACCACAGTGGTTAAGCCACAGCCCGCAGTACCTGCCCTGGGGCTGCACTCACAAAAGAGTGGTCTAATTTATGCTAAAAACAGTGAGGAAATATGTAGTCTGAGGCATGTTACTAAACACAGAAGTGACTAAGAAGACTGGTTAGACTGGGGGTGGGTAGCCAGAAGTAAAGAGGCTGACATGAGGTCTGGAAATGGCTTTGGACTGTATGTCATGATCTATCCAAAGGCTTTATGTTGCTGTAGCAACCCTGAAATTACATGATTATCTCACCAGTGACTCTCCAGTGAAGGATAGATACATTATAGTAGCTTGCCTTTAATTAAGAAAGGATACTTTTTTTTTTTTTTTTTTTTGGTAAAAGCACAGCTTTTACCTGCTTGAGCTCTACCTCTTGTATGGAGTTGATAGTAATATTAAGGCAATAATGTATGTCATTTTTGCTACAGCACATCACGTCTTGCTATTTACTCCCCATCCACTCTCATTCTTCAGAGCTCGTAACTGCTTGTGACCTGGAGTGATGGTGTCCTTCATATCTTTTCTCTAGCAGTGGCAACCTCAATTGCTTGTCCTCAGGTAATGTCCTGAGGTAAAGATCCTCAGGTAATACCCACAACAAATATCCTTGAAAGTAGGTGGCTTTTACACCTCACAATTAAATAAATAAGCTCAAGCCAGGGAGAAAAAGGTCTTTTTGATGAGAAGTCCTCATAGAGTACTGCTGGTATTCATTTCTTGTCATTTTTTATTTCTGCTGGTCTTTAACCTCAGAGGAATATTGTCTAAAAACTTTACAGAATTTCTTAGTGCATAAGGAGAACAGTTGACTCACACCTCTAATTTTGTCTACTAATAAAGCTCCAATTTTTTCTTGAAGTCATAATCCATTTCTGTTTTCACTTTAAAAATTCAGCACTGCAACAGCACAGCACAGTCACAGAGTAGTAAGCATCATAAAGGTCACCTGGCACTCAGCTATTTGTTTGCTTACATCTGGTAAAATATTTCTGATACATTTGAAGGGAAAGGGCTTTTTCATATATCTTTTAAAGCAGGAGCCAAGAGATATGAGATTCCAGTCTTACCCTCTGGTGCTTGTTTCTGTTGATATTTCTGTACAGTTCACAGATCCCTTTTGGTATTCCACGGGATTGTGAAATTGTGTTATGCCACTTTAAGCATGGCTGTGAGTAGAACCCTGAGCCTGGGTGCTTACTACTGAACTAGTGATGACAAATCAATGTACTCAGCAGTCCTTGCTGTAAAGAACTCTTTTTGCTACTAGCGTAGATGCCAGAATCTGGACATCAAACATCCTCCATTCACAAATAATTCTGCATTCCTCCAGCAAAGTTAACAGTGTGCTATCTTGGTGGCACAGTATACAAATCACCAGCCTTTTTCATGCCAGTTACTTCCACTCATCTCTGAATAGGTTAGGTTCAAATGTTTGTGATTGCAAGAAGGAAGATGTAAAAAAACAATCAATCCCATTCCATTACACACAGTTTCTCAGTATAGTTGTGAGGAACCTATTTCTGCCAAATTGGAGTTCTGTATAAGACTGGTGTCTTGGCTTATTAATACTGAAAGGAAAGGCAAATAATGTGAGCAGAAAATAACAAAGAGTATAAAAAAATGTATATCCTGAAGCAGAAAATAGATTTGTTGTGAACGTTAATGGGCAAATGTGTATTCTATTACCACAAACATGAGACCATCCTTTCTCTTTGGACACACCATGCCTTAGCCACTGCAGCATTTGTAACAGAGGAAGCTAGGGTTCTCCAGGCAGTCTTAGCCTTAATAAATAATCTTAGATTGTGCTCTGGACATTGCTTTCCTGTTTACAAAATAAGGAAGATGAAGAGTTGTGAAAATAAAACAACCATAAACTACTTTGGTCTTAAGTGCAGTGTACATTTGAACATTGCAACCAAAACCTTTAGAGGCATATTTTAATTTCTGCAGATTTCTGTCCTGGTCTGTGCTATTACAGCTTTGTCCTATGCATACAAAGTCTGCATAAGTATGTCTGCTCTTGTATTTTTCTTGTATTCTGTGTTTTACTTGGGGCTAAAACAGATTTAGTCTTCTCTTGCATATGAGCTAGGACTAACTGTTCCAGAGGGTTGTGATTTTTGATACCAGTAAGTTGCTGCTCTACTTCTTATCTTTACCTCCCTTTGATTAAAATAGGCTTCACTAGTTCAGAAGTAACTTTTTTTTTTTTTTTTTTTTTTTCTTTTACTGTTGGGTGTTTACAGCTGCACACAGTACAGAGACATCAACCTAAAAATAAACTGAACAAACTGAACAGAAAGTTGTGGTCAGGGCACCAAGGGTTGCCTAAACTTTTTGACTTTCTTCACATAGTTTAGTTCCTATGTAGAACCAAAGCTTTTATGCAAAAGTATACCTTAAAGCTGGTACCTTTTGGACTCATTTTACTAGTGGTTAATATGGGAAATGTACTTTCAATGCCGAAGGGATTTGTGCTTACAGATCTTACTTGCAAGACTATGGATGTTTTACTTGATACTTTCAGTCCTTCCTATTGCAGTTATTTCCATGTCTGTGGATTCTTCCCGCCACAGAAAGAGATTTTTGCTCTTTAAATGCCTAAAGTGTCAGTGGAAGCATAGCTGCCTATGGATATTTACCAGTGGCTGAGGGGGCAATAGATCATTACGTTTGGATGTGGCTACATTAAATCCTTTTCATCACTGTGTTTAACCTCTGTTAGATTTAAATGGGTTGCTTTTCGCTAACATCTCATCTGAGTTCAGTGTCCATTCTGTAGCTCCAACCTGTAGACTAGCCCACTTACTACCTACAGAGTTTCTGTAATGGATCCTACACAGGATTTTCTTCTAAATTCTCATTTACAGAGTTCACTACAACTTCAGTGCTTTTTTCTTCCTCTTCTCCAATATTTTTGACTTGCCTTACCCTTCTTCCTTCCCACCGTATGTCCTAGTGATTGTACCTGTAAAAGAAGATACAGCTAGCTCTAAGTGACTATTTTGATCTGTTCTCTAGGCTGCTCATCAGTATTCCCTACCCTTTCTTCTGGTGGTGAGCAATCAGTTTTTTGTAAGAGAGATCCCATGACTCAGTGCCTTTGACAGAATGAATAGCTTATCTGTTGTTATGTGACACTCAGTTGAGAGCAGGAGTTTGAAATGCTGATATGTACCTAAGCCTTGAAGTGTCTTCTGTTATATCATCAATAGTTAGGTTTCTTTCCACCCCCCCTTCTTCCCCCCCTCCCCAGGAAAAAATGTGGATATTAGAAAGTAACTGAGTTTGGTGCAACTAATTTCTCTAGCTTCTCTCCCCCAACCTTTTGTTTGTAAGAGCAGAGGCCTTTCTGTAGGAGAGGCCTCATCTACAAATCCATTCAATTGTCACTTTGGTGACAATTACCTCTGTACATTATCCAGGTACTTTTCTGCCCAAATGGAAAAGTATCATGGCACAAGCAGAGATACCTGCTTCTTGCCTTCGGAAAATGGAGGCATAGGCATCTAAACACACTGCTGCATGTTCTATTCATCCATGTGCAACTTGAGCAGATCTAAGTTGCTGTGAGTGAACCAGGTTCTTACTATCTAGGCGGAACTAATGGCAATGCAAGACAAATGAAAATGTGCTGAAGGCCGTGTTTCCAAAGCAGCCTGTTGGCAGATGGACCACAGAGACTTCACAAGCCCTAGGAACTCATGAAGGTTCAGAGCCCACAGGTCAATATCTTCTTGGAAGGAAATAACAATTTTAAAATAATATGATCAACAAATTGGAAATTACTGCTGAGTTTTGATGGAGTTGATGAACAATTACCAATTCATCTGTAACAAAAATTCTAATACAGCTTTTGGTAATTGCAAAACGGGCTTGGCTGTGGTCAGCATCACAATGAGAACTTAGAAAACTCATGAGTTCACACACACCACTCATCCCACCCTAATATGGTATAGGATCAAGGGATGCATTCTCATATCTCAAGGTATCAGGAAGATTGAGAGGGTGGTGGGATGATTCTGGGAACTCTAGACTCATAAAATGTCATGCAGAAGACTTGCTGACTGTAGAATCTGAAGCTGTTACACTGTACACTGAGGTGCAAACTGCTCCAGCACGGGTCCCCCGCGGGTGGGCGGCAGCTCCCCCCAGCCCCCTGCTCCTGCGTGGGCTCCTCTCCACGGGCTGCAGCTCCGGCCCGGGGCCTGCTCCTGCGGGGGCTCTCCATGGGCCGCAGCCTCCTCCAGGCCACATCCACCTGCTCCACCGGGGGCTCCTCCACCCATGGGGGGGCTGCAGCGTGGAGATCTGCTCCATGTGGGACCCATGGGCTGCAGGGGGACAGCCTGCTCCACCAGGGGCCTCTCCCTGCACAGGCTGCAGGGGAACTGCTGCTGTGTGCTTGGAGCACCTCCTGCCCTCCTGCTGCTCTGACCTTGGGGGCTGCAGAGCTGCTTCTCACTCCTCTCTCTCTCAGCAACAGCAGTTGCACAGCAGTTTTTTTCCTTTCTTAAATTCCAGAGGCATGACCCATGTCGCTTATTGGCTCAGCTCTGGCCAGTGGTGGGTCCCTTTGGAGCAGACTGAAATTAGCTTTGATCTGCCATGGGGCAGCTTCTGGACTCTTCTCACAGAGTATAGTTACTCTTCTCACTAGTATAGTTATTCTTTTCAGCTGTGCTGCAGTGTTACTCTTTGTGATTGATTCATTTGTTTTAAATGCAGTTACTTACTGGAATTAACAAATCTTCTTCCTGAAGTGCACCTGATTTTTGTGTTGAACTTCAAAAGTATTCAGCTTCGATAGGGAGAGCTAATTTATTTTTAAATACTGGGCCAAACTTGTCTCTGTCATATCCTTGATAAACATTACTGTTTCTCTGCAGTTATACCAAGGAATATAAAGAGCACCTTTGGCTCTGGTTATGACGACGGTGTTTTTTGTTTTTGTTTTCTCCAAGGGAAACCTCAGTTTTCTAACAGGTCTCTCCTGTTGGTCTCAGCTCAGCTAGTTCCCTGGCAGGTGTATGAGCACAGTGAGTGTACTCAGCAGTGGAACAGCCAAGATGACGCATTGTTTATGCTCTGTATTAAGATGAAGGGTGTACAATAAATTCCTGTAGCATGTGAATTAATGTTAAAGTTGGGAAGCAAATGTTAAGATTTCTCTAATGTATCATTGATCGTGTTTAACTATTTCAGTTTCCTTCTAAGCTCTAACAGCTATCCAGAATACAAAGAGAAGTTAGTCCTGTGAAATGATTGGCACAAATGTAATTCTGCACACATTACTGCTGTGCCTGACTTAATATTTGTGCCCTATCTCCTAAAAACTATGTTTTTCTGACTTCTCCCCTCCCCCTTTGAGCGCTTGGTTTTGATCCCATCTCTTATCCCCAACTTGTCATTGCAGTTCTAGGCAAGGAAATACCCAACTCCCTGTGACTGATGGCTCTAGCTCAGGAGTGGAAGAGTAAGAATTGACTGTAATTACTGGCTGCAAGCATAAACATAGGTTTAAAGCTAGGTGGCTCCTGCTGGAAGTACATAAAAAAAAAATATTTTCCCCCTTGAAGCTTCTGTGTCTCAGAGTGAAACCCCACCATACATATACAACTTTTCCAGCTGTGCAAATTAATGGAATACAGCATTTCACAAGTGCTCAACATTTTAGGGAAATGGATGTACTAAAAATGAGTGCAGTGAATTGTTATGCATACATTTAAAATGCAATATAGAGGCTGTTTTTGCCTCATTAACATGTTGTAATGATGGAGTTGTGGCTTTTCCGAGAAAAAAAAGAAGATACGATTCAGCTGACCCTGGGAAATATGCTTTTATAATAATTGAAAAAATAAAGTTGGATTTCACATTATTATGTAATAATTAAATCAGTTTAGTATAATAAATGTGATTTGGCTTGCTCTTGTCTTTTGAAAGTAGTTATCTAGTAACTTATTAATTTGCTGACAAATAAGAGTATTATGTACTTAAAACACAGACTTTAGATAAGATTTTTTTAAAATGATAACATGGCTCTTGAATTCCATAGTTACCACCAGAAAAAATACGACAAAATATCTTTTTTAAAGTATGCAGTAGACAAATATGTAGGCAAAAGACTTAAGATATTAAGGTGATACTGTTTGTCAAGAACATTAGCATTTACGGGTCATTTCCATCATTGCTGCTGTGATTATGTATTAACGATTCCTTCATTATGTGAATGCCAGAAGGGTAAATTCACAAAAAGGAAAATCACTTTTACATGTAACTTAGTGAGATAACAATATCTAGAACCTATTGTAAAGAAACTATGACAGACATTTTTCATTCAGCAATGCTTGCCACAACAGGAAATGACTTCCTCTAACATGCAATAAAATAAATAACGGTCGGATGGCTTGTTTGTCTGCATATACTTTGCAAAGTTCTGCCAGTTAAAACAGGATGTTTTCTATTAATATTGTTCCAGATTTCCTGATAACGATAGCACCAAAATAAGGACCAGATTTTGTCTAGGTGAGATTCAGTTCTCCTGCATAAAGCCCTACACCTAGAATCTGCAAATAGTGGAAGTAAGCAGTCAGGCTGCTAAACTCATGTATAAGAACCAGGGTGAAATCTGTAAAAGCTTATGGGAGGTAGGTACTTAGCTTCCACGGAGACTGAAAGGTGAGCACCTTTGTTCTTAAAATTTTTTGTCAATTCCATCCCTGTAAGTTTTAACAGCATCCCCTTATTTACTCAGGGACAGCATGTATATAGACATATATTTAAATAGTGCCTTGAGTGTTCAAAAACCTATGCAAGTAAAAAGAACATGCAGCTTCTCAACTATGAAGAAGCATCAGCCTTGCTGAGCCTTATTGCTTCTAAGATAAGCTACTGAATCTTTCCTGTAGACCACACTAGACTTTCACTGATCTTCAGACAGAAAGGAAAGGGGTTGTGAGTTAAGTGTTAGCAGACCTTGAACCATGTGGGGTTCAAGTGGAAAGAAGGGTTTAAGTCAGCCTCATGTGACATGGGATATTTCACCCAACTGGAATATGGCTTATATTGAGGTACATTTTCTTTGGCTATTTTTTCCTGAAAGGTGCAATTGCAAAAAATAAAATATTTACATCAGTACAAATAAAAGTTCAGTGTCGGCTTTTTCTGTCATAAGATGGAATACTATGTGCAACAGGTGAATTATTTTCCTTGGGGATCAGATACAAAACTGTTTTCAATACAGAGAACAATAAACTGATTGCTACAGCTATATGCTTTCTGATCGAGAAGTTTTCCCTTCTTCAGTGGTGATGCTTGTCCCATAGCTGCCAAATCACTTGTGTGCCAGGCTTCACAGTAGTTGCTAACCATTCGGATCCCATTCGCCGTTGAACCATGCCATATTACTTTTTGAGGCCTGAAAAGTAATGCTAACAGGTTATTTTCTGAAAAAGTCTATTTTTCATTCAGCTGCATGCCTATATGGTGACTTTGCTCTGTTCATACCATATGACTATTTTTTGTTGCTCTCTTGCCTTGAAGCAAACAGCATGTGGGAAAAGATGAAGATAGAAAGCAAAGGAAGAAAAGGAAAACAGAGCCTGATATCTCAGTTGTAGACTATCTGAAATGGAAAAGAAGACAGCATAAGAAAATAGAGAAATTTTTATCATATTTCTAATAGCCCAAGATATTGCCACTTGTACTATCTGACAAAAATAAATGCCATGTAAAACTAAAAAATGATAATGTAAACTCACCAGGATGGGTCTGTCATGACATTTCTCCCATCAAAGGAGTATATTGGAACATTAATGTTGAATTCTCCACCATTTCCTTTAAATATAGATTCCCAGTTGTGGAAAAGCATTTCTCCCTGTTAAATTTTCAAAGCCATTTTTACAAACAAAATAATATGTCATAACTGACTTTTATAAACTTCTCAGTAAATCTAAAATCTTATCTTGATTTAAGAAAACTTGTGATTCCAGCTTTCACATCTTAGATTCTTCACGATGCTCCTGAATGAATCCAGATATCATCTCTCTGCAAATAGCTCTCTCACCTTTGCCTCATAGTTGCATCTCTGCTCTATTGTCACTCCAAACATTCAACTTGATCATAGAACTATACAGTCATAGAATGGTTTGGGTTCGAAGAGACTGATAAAGATGATCTAGTTCCAACAGTCCTGAGATGGGCAGAGACACCTTCCACTAGATCAGGTTTTTCAAGGGCCCACTGAATCTGGCCTTGAATGCTTCAAGGGATAGAGCATCCATAATTTCTCTCAGCACCCTGTTCCTGTGCCTCACCACCCTCATAACAAAGAATTTCTTCCTTATATCGAATCTAAACCTCTTTTACAGAATCACAGAATCACAGAATTGTCTAGGTTTGAAGAGACCTCAAGATCATAGAGTCCAACCTCTGACCTAACACTAGCAAGTCCTCCACTAAACCATATCGCTAAGTTCAACATCTAAACGTCTTTTAAAGACCTCCAGGGATGATGACTCCACCACTTCCCTGAGCAGTCTATTCCAATGCCTAATTGGAATACTGAATGCCCAATTTGATACTGAAAGGAGTAACACCTTAAAAAGGAAAGGAAATGTGAGTCTTTAACTTTCTGCTTTATCACTACCTTTTTCCTCCTGTAACCTGATTCCAAAATATGAAGGAAAACTTCTTTATAAAATGTACTTTGTGTTGAAACTTTTAAGCTTTTGGTATTTTCTAAGATTTTGGAGCACCTACAGCTTATCCTAATATAACAAATACTAAGCACTCACTCTTACCTTAAGATTGACTATTGGTAAGTTGTATCGGTCTGTTTTTCTGACAACTGTGGCCAGATCTTGCAAATGTGATGAGAGAAAGGCTCTATAAGTAGCTGTCAAACCTGCTAGCTGGGCCTGTTGAAAACACTGAAAATCTGCTCTCATGTCACCAGAAAATGGCAAGTTTAAAGCCACCAGATGCAGCTGGAGAAAAGAAAGAAGAAAAGCCATTTTTTTAAAAGTATATAACATGAGGAAGACGTATTTGAAAACAACTACCACCTATCCCCTGCCAGCACAAGACCTAGTACCTTCCATTCTTGGTATTAAGTTTATTTGCCATAATAATAATATTACATTCCTTAAATCTATGCAGCCCTGTAATATACATGTATTTCTTTAACAGTCAGGAAAACATGAATTATATACTCTTTAAAAACTTTTTAAAGTAGCTAGTATCTTAAAACAACAGTCTCAAAAAGTTAACAAACATAATCTGAAATCTTACAGACATGGAAATAAGTAGTAAGAGGTGACATATACCATTTGAAAATTCAATGTTACCAAATACAAGAACTAGCATACTTGAGTCAAACAGTATGCAAGAACTCTTCCACTTCTTTATTTTTTCATGTAACTCCATTATTTTGCTTTCCTTGTCTAAACATTAATTTTAATATATCTTAATAAATACTTTAATTTTATTTTAATGTATTTTAATATATTTAATAAATATTATAATAAATTTGATAATAAATAAATAAATAAATAAATAAATTTTAATAAATATTTTAAAGTACTTCAAATGAAGGCTTATATTCTAAAGTGTCTGTTTAAAAACAAGCAGCATCATGAAGATAGAAAAGGTTCTAACTAATATTTTAGTGATTTAATTGTAACACAATTATTAGCTTAAAAATTACTGTATTGCAGATTTTTGGGCACAATCCCTAAGTTAAGAGGTATTCCTAACATAGAATCAGTTTTTGTTTGTTTGTTCATTTATTTCTTTTCTAAGATATGAAAGGGGCTAGGGAGACTAAAATAGTCCTGGAGAAAACCATTTATTATTTTCTCTGTGATGTCTAAACTAGTTAAAAAAATATTTGTAAATTTCTAAAGCAAAAGCTGTTAATTTGAAGAGAAAATATTACACATTTCCCTCAACATGAAAATTGGAATATTTCAAAATGCATTGCAATACAGATCTCATACTTACTACTGGCTTTCCATTGTTCATATTTGATATTGGACTTGGTGCCGGAAGAGACTGAAATCCCTGTTATTTTAACACATGCAGATATGTATGTTAAATATGTTAGTTAGACCAGAATTTTAAACATTCCATAATATTGTACATAAAGTAGACATTGAATGTTGGAGAATCTGAAACTATATTGTATCAGAAAAATAAACCCGAACCATGTGGCCACAATACTTTACCTACATGTATGTACCTTCAATTTAGTTTGTCACATAAATATGTGTTTGAATACTGTCCTGGCCAAGTTGCTTTGCTAGACCCAAGTGTTACCATTCTGCAGTACCCTTCCTGGTGTCAGCACCAGTATGCACCTGCAGTCCCATATGGAAGTGGCCTGCTCTTGGTAGAAGCAGAAGACCACTTCAGGAAAAATAACATTGAAAGGACAGGAAGAATGTGGAAATAGAAAGTTTAGTGGCTGGGGAGATTTCTTAAGGTCTTAGTAATTCCCTCTCCTAAACAAGTGACATGTAGAGACCAAAGGGTTGATGAGCTTCAATAGCTCTCTCATGAACAGCTAAATTTTCTTCTATGGTCATGGAAAATATGAGTAATGAGCCAGTGAATGTAGCAGTTGGGAAAATGATGTGGTGTCAGCTGGAGGTTGCAGAAAATTTCTTATAAAACGAGGTCTAGAGATCTTCCTAGTGTGCTAAGTGCATTTCTGTCTGACCTATTCCAACTACTTTTATTTTCCCAGCCACTTTCCTCCTCATGAGCCTTCATAGCACTCCCTTGCCCTTTCATTATCAGTAAGATCAATTGACCAGTCATCAACAAGACTTCTCTATCCCCTTTGCCATTTCCTGGGTTTCATCCTCATATGATTTTTTGGGACAGGCAGCATGTTCACATGCAAATTTAGACAATAATCTGCAAAATGAAGTCAGGTATAAATTAACATGTGAGATTTTAGAAGAGACCTCAGTAACCCACTTATCCCAATGTGGGATAAACTATATGCAGGTGATGATGATACAGCATAAATAAAGCACTATAAACTTTTAAAGAAAACCTGCTTTTCAGAGACACTTTTAAGAGTTTTCTTGACAGAAGTGTTATGAAACAGAATACTGATTTCTTTTTAGTGGGCAGTCTGCTTTGTCCTGTGTTTTGTGGAGGTTGTTTCATCTTTGTCATGTTTGAAATCTCGAAATATAATGGAAAAAGATTAATGGCTGGACAGCATGAACTACTTTGCAAGGTTATGCAGTGGCAGGATACTTACTTTGAACTGACAAGTCTCAGCAGAAAATCATGTTGTGCAGGGACCTGCCTGCAACTTCTGCCAAGTGTATCTTCTCTTTTTGCACATTTAGACTCAGTTTTTCACAGTCTAGTATTTTGTACTTACATGGCTTGATATGGCTGGAGGAGGAAGGCTGTCATCAGGGATGGGAATTAGCTCACCAAGCTGAAAGAACACAAAAAGAGAAGCAAACAAAATCATATCAGTAGGAGCTTATGAGCTAAAAAAAGAAAAGAAAAAAAAAGTATCTTTGCACCCATACTTCTCAATGATTCTCATCACAATGATTCCATTTTGAGTAAGAGAGCTCGAAGGTATTAGGATGTAGTGCAATCATACCTGCAATTTTCTCCATCCATTCCGAACACGGATAAAAACCTCACTGGTTTCACTCAGATAGATTAGTGTACCTTCTGCTACGAAATGAACCTTTTCCAACATACCCGCAATGTTTTGGAATGTTGTAATCTGTCAAGTAGCAAAACAAATCATGCTTCATCAAACACACAAAACACTTTGCAAGTTAAATTTAAGTTTAATTTAAACACATAAATGTCAAGACTTCTTGCTTGGGAAATGCTCATAAAATCAGTTTTATGTCATTCCATACAAGAAACGTCAATAAAAAAGACATATTTTGGCATTACAGAATCATTACTCTGTTGGTTTTAATAGAACTACACCAATTGTTAATTTTTCAGAGAGTGAGATGATTGTGTCTCTAACATTTAGCATACAGGATTGAAATGGCAGAATACAGAAGAGACTTGATA
The DNA here is from genome assembly GCF_964211825.1 of Aythya ferina. NCBI lineage: Eukaryota > Metazoa > Chordata > Aves > Anseriformes > Anatidae > Aythya > Aythya ferina. Next base: position 47,574,152 of record NC_140297.1, on the reverse strand, counting down.
AGGTTGGCTATGCCTTAGAAATACCACACACAATTCTAGATCCATTTGTGTCTCTCTATTTTATTTTATTTTATTTTATTTTATTTTATTTTGGTCTTGTTAATGTGATCTATTCAGATACTTATTCTATGGGTTTCATGGATTTTCACTTCAAATCAGGCATCTGAGTGAGAAACGGCACTAACTATGTGTTGAATTCAGATGTGGTAATAATACATTTTAGCTGAGCTGAAACCTTGTAGCAGGATTAGTAGACAGTATCTTAGAATGGAACTATTTTCATAACCTTTTTAAAATTAAGAGATAAAAAGCAAAATACTTAATTTTCAAAAATGTCAGCTGTTGAAGAAAGACTGAATAAGAAAAGGAAACAATTCAGTTTAAATGTATTATTTAGCAGAATAAATTTTAGATTTGTTACAGTTTTCATCTTAGAATCAAGTGACCTAAATGAGTATGTTTTAGTCTAGTGTGAAGGTTTTTTTTTTTTTTTTTTTTTTTTTTTTTTTTTTTTTTTTATAGAAACTGGTCATTCAGAGGTTATTCCAGTCTCTTTGCAAGTTAAGTTGCAGTTCTTTCAGAACTGTTGCTGTGGGTATGGAATATGTACACCTTTCCTTTTCTTTAACATCCCATCAATACTTGCATATGCTTGAATGGACTGTTACTAACAAGGAAATGGACAGACTTCTCTCATCACTTTTCCCAGCTTCACCGATTCCATTCTAAAACATGATGAGGTTTAGTAAACAAGAAAAGATTCTAATAATTAAAAAGGCAGGACTAAGCCTTCTGTCTTCTGTTACTACTACCAATGACCATGAAAAAATTTGAAACAAGGTTGCTATGGCAAACTTCCATTTTTTGTTGTCTTACCAGATTCCTGCTTACAGGTGGCCCTGGCTCTCCAGGAGGACCTGGTGGCCCGGGCATTGCAGCTGCTAAAACAAAACAAGCATACAACACATGTTGAAGGTCATCTGTTTTGAGAGAGAAAGTGAGTGACATAAATAAAGGACTTGGTGGTGGTGTCTAGGAATAGCGAGAGCTTTAAATGGCCATGGTCCTTACATAGCCAGCTCTGAATAGCTGTGTTCAAGCCAACTATAGAAAATGTATTCTGAGGATTTATTTATTTATTTATTAAGCAATGGTGAAACAATCTTTTCTCTGTTATTTGGAAATTTAAAATCACCAGCTTGGAATTTATTGTGGGTATTCTGCAAATGAAGAATCAGATTGACTTAAATTGACCGGAATATTTCTTCTACTAGCTGCTGTTGATGTGTACTTGGAAGAATTTTTATCTCCCACCCATATAGGCTTTGAAGGAGTAAGAGGGAGTAAATTTATCCTTTGTTCTTAAAGTAAACTAGAATTAACTTTTACTTAGATAAAAATTCACAAGTGTAAGCTCAGCTATTGTTTCAAAGCAACAATGAATTCTCTGGTGGTATGAACCTGAACCTCTAAGCCTGTAGTCCACAACATATATTACCTACCTAGTACCTCTCTCTACTCTGGAACTGATTTTTTTACCTTGAGCTGAAAATCATTGTTTCTTGGAGTAAAAACTCCAGGAAATAAAAAAATATTTGGAAGACTGAAAGCAAAAATATTGTGTGAATTCATATGATAATGGCACTTTAAAGCTTCTTAGAAGAAAGACCATGCAGACCCTAGTGAGCATCATGATGCATCCCAGTGAGGCTCTGTAGCTAAAGTCTGGGCAAACCTTTTATAAATCACAATCACAAGTAGAGATATTTCTGTGTATAAAAACAGAGACACAAAGTAGGGGCAACAAAATAGGTCCAGAGGTATCAACCAGAGTACACTAGTATACTGCTGGGAGTGTGTATAAAAGGCTCAGCAAGAAATACAATTATGAACATAAAGGCATGATGTGAGCTGGTATGACATGGAAGAAAGATAAAAAATAGTTGGTGGATACCTGTCAAACTATCTGAAGCATGGGGGAGTCTAACATGTTCCAGCACACTGATGAATCTGTGGCATAAAATATGCACAAGTACCTGAAAGGTTCACCTCCTTGCCAATTCCCAATTCCTATGTTGCTGGGCACTTGAGAATAGTATCCAGTCGATCTTAGCCATGCAAATAGTCCCATGATCCTAAATGTGGACCAAATTGCTCTTTGAAGTTGAAGGAGAAATATAATAATGTAGGAATATTCTCTGAAACCACCCTTTGGAGAAATTTAGTTGAGTACTTCTGGATAACCTCCCCACAATAATCTAAACTATACTTATTCAGAGCTTACTGGAGAGTTTGGAATGAGACGGACTGAAGGAGAGCAAAAGAAGATAAGCTATAAGACTGTTTCCTCTGCCTTCATAATTTTGAAGTGAATAAGGATCAATGACCTTCAGTGAAAATAGAGCTATAGATTCCCCCCCACCTTCAAATACAATCAGTGGAGCAAAAGTATTGAATATCTTCTGTTTCACTGTATCTCTCCACTTTGAAGTAGTTTGATAATCTGAATAAAGCATTGTAAGATAAAACTATAAAATATAGAATGGACCATTGAAGAGTCAGTAAAGCCTAATCCTGAAAGCAGTGCTGCATTCCAGAACTTGATTTTTACCAATTTATAACTTCTGAATTGAGAGGCTGCAATTACATACCAATAAAGCAAAATCTACTATTTAAAACTATTTATTTTTGTGAAGCCATGAGAACCCTCGAAATGGCCTTTTACAAATTAAAGAATTTATGCTCTGAGGATTCTCCAGAGAGAATCTCTTTCATACCAATAGCAGGGAAAAGGGGCTTATTTCTCACAAGAATTCAAAGCTATTTATCTGCAGATAAGCCATTCTTCTTTCCTCATATTACAGTATGTGAACTCCATATTGCAGTAAGAGCTTTAACAGAGATAAATAGGTGCCTTGAAGATACTAAATAAAGAAACAAACACCTGTCACCATAATATTTAGTAAAATGGACGTCCATCAGTGTGCTGCCTAAAGAAGCTACTTACAAATCAAAGAGGAAAATGTGTAGAAGGATAATGAAGACCAAGGGCAGAGTAGATAAGTGAAAGTATAGGGATGGAGTATTAATAATATATATGTGTGTGTGTATATATATATATACATATATATATATATTCATCTGACTAGGTCTCTTAGCTAATATTCAGAAGTACTTGGTGTGAATTACATGGGAAAAGGCCTGACAGCCTTTATGGATGCCATGGATCTGTCCATTTTATTGTGATCAGGGGCTAATCCATGTCCAGGCCTACGTTCCAATGTTGAATATAGTAAGGATTACTCATTTGTTCAAATATTCATCAGGGCATGAACACTTCTGGTAAACACTCCATTAATAATATTTGCCAGATGACAGCTTGGAAATATCACCTTGTCCCTGGGCAGCTGTTTAAACCAGTCTGACTAGGTTCAAGAAATACCTGCAGACTACAAACTGGAGGTGGAGGGGTCTTTTCTCCAATGCAGCATGCTGAAAGCACAAGTGTTACAGGAAGAAGTCAGATCAATAGGTCTCAGAAACTGAGATCTGTATTAGCTAGGCCAAACTAAAGTTTAGGCAGAACAGTCATGCATTATAACCTCTCTGTATGGTTGCCCGTGCTGTTAGCATGTTGCTTTCCTTCAGCTGAGATTAGGGAATGCTTCGTGTTGGAGGGCTGGTTTTACCTTACCAGATTCTTATTCTGGGCACAGTTTCCTGACGGAAGAATCAGTCTCTCACTCAGGTAGCACTGACAAGTTATCCTCTGACATCACACTCAGCAGTGATGTCAAGTGGAGCTCAGGACCATTTCCATCAGAACCTAGTCTAAGGGCTGGACATTAACAATAAAAGTCTTGCCACTAACAGACCTGCAAGCCAGAAGGAGTCAAAAGTGCAACTGACTTGAACTCTGACATTTGATTTAAAGCAATGCAAGGTTGCAATAAGTCATCTGAACCTCTAGCACCACCTCGTTAACAAAGCTCCTCCCTCAGATGTTACTACCTGTGACAATTTTTACACCTTTTTCTAATCCAGTAAATTGAAAATGATTAAAGTAACCAAAATATACAGTAACCAATCCCAAAACAGATTTGCTCATATTCAGAGTGTGCAATAACAACTAGTTTTTAGAAGCAGTTCTCCACCAGTTTCATTTTAGACCTAAGATCTACTGTGAGTACTGCCCTTATATCACAGAAGAGCTTCCTGGCCCACATTAACAGCTTCCCAAATTTAGCCAGTCTAATAAACTTCACAAATATTTCAAGGCAACCTTCCCGTGTTATTCCTCCCCTCCTCTGTTACTTCCTCCTAATCACAGTTAAAATAAAGTTTTCATGCATTAGTGCTCCCATCTCACTAGTCAATGAAAACTGATTGCAGAGAAATTGTCCCTTTTGTGCTCTCAGTTCCAATACACACCCCTCAGGGAAATAACATCAGTGTGCAGGAAAGAAGGGAGAAACCTGATTCAAGCATGAAGAATGGATGGGTGGCTAGAAGAGCAGATATGTAAAGGAAATGGTGAGGAAAGAGGGGCATGTATGTAGATGTGCTCACGTACATAGTGAAAAGCAAAATTACACCCTCTCACCTGAGCCATATATTGCAGGGGGTCCTGGTGGTCCTGGTGGGCCAGGTGGGCCAGGAGGTCCAGTTTTTCCATAACCTGGTAATCCAGGTAAGCCAGGTAACCCTGGAGGTCCTCTGGGTCCAACAACTGAGTCCCCTTTTGGTCCCTATGAATGATAAAAAATACTACCTTGAATGTATCAATTTCACGGCTGTAGGTCCTTCATCTCTGGTGGCAACATTTTCTGAAGGCAGGCCACTACACCACTGTTCAGACATGAGTCATAACCATTTTTGAAAGCCATGGGAAATGGAAAAAAAACAACTATATATTAAACTAAATTAAAGAATTGGACTTTCAGAAAGCTTTCTGATAGGTCTTACATAGTTATATATATTGCCTTGACTTGTAATGCTGTTGACAGCATGAATCTACATACTGATTTAGTTGTATTAGCCAGCTGAGTACAACACTATACCAGTTCTTCAGAGCAAATTAATTCCAATAGTGAAGTGTCTGTGTTTATGCCTAATGCAAGTCTGTCTCATTAACCTAATGGTTAGCATAGGAGTGTATATATTGTTCTTAACACCATCATGATGATTATTTCTTTTTACAGCCTTCTAAGTTAGAACAATGGGTACCCACAAATATTCCTGTTTTACCATTTATATGACTTACAATTAATCCTGGTCTTCCAGGTGGTCCAGGAGGTCCTGTCAGGTAAAATCCTCTGTTTGGTTCTCCTTTTTCTCCTTTTACACCAGTGTTTCCATTGTCTCCTTTTTCACCCTTTAAACATAACATATTTGAAAACATCCAGTTGAAGCAAGATCTGAACCTCAGTTGAAGCAAGATCAGAACCCCATGCACTGGTCTTTTAAAGTTGCCTGAAATTTCTGAGATTAATAAAGAAAATGATCCACTTAAAATCTTTTTGGCATCACTTCCTTCTACAGTGATATGGAATAAAAAGGAATGCCTCCTCTATTGAAGCTGCAAGGATTTCACAGGGAGGAGAGAATTTTCACAAGGATTTTCACAGAAGGATTTCACAGGCTGGGAGAGACAGAGACTGAGTGGAGACAGAGGGAAGTGCCTCTGTTGCTGTTTCCTAATTTACCCAGAAAAAAACACCTGATCTGTGTTGTAGCTGGAGGCAAAGAGAAAGTTGGAGGAAGCATAAAAGCTTGTTGCTTTTCTCCCACATCAAGGAAAAAGCAAAGCAAGATTGACATGAAATGGACAGATATTTAAAGATATGTTACAAAGTGATGATTACCGTACATAGATAATTACCACACAAAAGGATGGGTATGTGTACCAGGATAACAGAAGAGACACCACACAAAATTGCAGGCACTTTGAACTGTATCTCTTCTGATTAGCAGCTAGCTGGGGAACAGTGGCAGGTAAGAAGAAGCATTTAAATATTAGGTCATTATCTTTTGTACAAAGTAAGCCACCTCCATTGTAGGTTCTGACCTCACATTATTTTCTCTTTGTCTGCTGGTTTCTCCTTCCTTCCTTCCTTCCTTCCTTCCTTCCTTCCTTCCTTCCTTCCTTCCTTCCTTCCTTCCTTCCTTCCTTCCTTCCTTCCTTCCTTCCTTCCTTCCTTCCTTCCTTCCTTCCTTCCTTCCTTCCTTCCTTCCTTCCTTCCTTCCTTCCTTCCTTCCTTCCTTCCTTCCTTCCTTCCCTCCCACCTTAATTTTTTTGGTCTATTTTGGTTCCCATTTTCACATTTTCAGAAATAAAGCTATGTATAGAGGCAGCAAAGGACAATGCAAGAGTGGCAGGTAGCTGAGGAAAGACAATAGAAATGGCTATGTATAGCTCCTCCTCTGAGTCTTCTTTTTTTTTTTTTTTTTTCTTTTTTTTTTCTTTCCCTGTAAACAAAAGTATGAAGCTTTATATATGATATGCCATTTTGTAGAGCTGAAGAACTAGATGAAATTGTAGCTAAAGCTGTAAAGTTGCAAACACTGCTTTATTATATCAGAGAAGCCACAATGGCTCTGCCATGCATGCACTGGACACTTCATGTTATAGAAATAACTTCAGTGCTCTCAGCCAAGCAGGAATAAAATCTGAAAAAAAGACAGCAGTAGGAGTCCTTCAAGGAAACTGACAGTACCCCCACAAACCCAGTTTTCTATGGCATCATTAAATGATAACTTGATTCTACTTTTTTCAGATCTTGTTTTGATAAAGAGCAATAACAGCCTTGTTTACATAAAAGCATTTAAAATAGTATTGTGTAGGTATTCATTTTTTCACTTAAAGCAGTCAGGAGAGTAGTGGAACAGAGAGAGACCAAGCACATCATGGTATGGATATGCTTTCTTTTATGAGATCTCAGTAAACGAGCATGGGGAAGCAGAAACATGCTTTCCATCACTTTAATTTATTTTATTGATTGTGTTTAAAAGATAAATAGTATTCAACAGAAGTGAATTTCTTGTCATGCATTGATTGTTGGTAATATTTTTTCTAGTCACCCTTTAGGAAATGGATGTCTCTTATCTGAGCTGGCATGGAACAAAAGGCATTAATTTACAGCAAATAGTTTATACCAACCTATGTTAGGTAACAGTGAATAATGACTCACTTTAATACCACTGGGAAGGCAAAAAGCCTCACTAATGTTTTTTTTTTCGTTTTTGTTTTTTTTTTTTTTTTTCTATAGTCTTTCTGTAGTACTAACAGCTATCTCTGTATTTGTAACAAACTTTTATATTCATCTGGAGTTTAAGGAATTAATATAATTTGTAATTGCTGATCCAGTTATCTGTTTCATATATTTCACTATTCTGTACTGTAGTATGCTTAATATATAGTATGCTTTAAAAAAAGCTTAAAGAACTCAAACACAAATGAGATATAATTACCTTTATGCTATTAATAAAGTGGCTGAAATATGATGGAGGTAGAGGTGGACCTGAAAAATGAAGAAAATACAGTAAAGTACAGTAATTATCTGTAATTTCCTTTTTAAAAGCACTGCTTTAGGTATTTTTGGCTTAGAAGTTTAAAGGAAAATGATTTACAATGGTAATATTAACCTTTAAATCTAACATTTTTAGTTCAGTTTCCTAATGAAACCATGCTTACATGCTCTGTCTCACTTCTTCACCTTAATAATTTCTGAACCTTACTGTGGATTTCAGTGACATTTGAAAGCAAAGAAGTCTCAAAGATGATAAGTACTCAGTTTTCTGAAAAATGCTCATTATAATCTCATTATAATGCCAAAACACACCTCCATCCCAAAGGCTACCCATCTCAAAGGTGTGACCACTCCTCACTGAGCATGCACTCTGAATTTCTCTGAGCCTATACCTTTAAACAAAAGCAAGAAAAAATTGTACCAATCACAAGGAAGGCATGTATGACTAGAGTCACTCAAGCTCCACCTAAAAGTAAGAAAATATTTAAAAAAAATAGCTCAAGAGAGGAAAATGTCAGGGGAAGACACCATCATAGACAAGTTGGAAGGACATTGGTGACTTCTGGGATCAGTTGATGGGCTGAACGTCTCTTACCCTCCTACAGGAACGCCTATTGGGTGAGATTTGAACTCTTGGTTGTACTGAGTGCTTCCCCAGGCAACCTAACATTCTCTACAGAGCTGTTTCATAAGTTAGCATGTGTAGTTGATTGTGTTTCTTATATTCTTGGTATTTGCACGTTTTGCAGACAGTGTATTTATCACCAGCAATCCAAAATAACCTATACTCTTGTTGCTTCAAAAAACTACACCTGTCATTTACTAGACTGAAGATGTATTGTATGTACTATTTGTGAAGCCGTGATTGTAATTAATGTGGCCAAACCTTATAGTGCTGATTGTGCTATTTGTGCAACCGTGATCATGGTATATTGAATGCAACCGTACTTATAGTGCCACTTGGGCATCACTCAGAATCTAAGCCCAGCCCCTCGGATATCTGAGGACAAGCTGGAACACAAGGGGTTTTAGGTCCTGCCAAACTTCCTTACCCTTTAACACGAGAGCATTCCATATGTTTTGCAAGCAATGGGGTAGCAGTCAGTACCAGCCCACTTCTGAATGAATTACAGTTGTACTATCTTTTGTGCAAGGACACTTTCACAGAATCACAGAACCGTCTAGGTTGGAAGAGACCTCCATGATCACCGAGTCCAACCTCTGACCTAACACTAACAAGTCCTCCACTAAACCACATCACTGAGCTCTACATCTGAACGTCTTTTAAAGACCTCCAGGGATGGTGACTCAACCGCCTCCCTGGGCAGCCCATTCCAATGCCTCACAACCCTTTTGGTAAAGAAGTTCTTCCTAATATCCAACCTGAACCTCCCCTGGAGCAACTTTAGCCCATTTCCCCTTCATACAATCACCAGGCACGTGGGAGAACAGACCAACCCCCACCTCGCTACAGCCTCCTTTAAGGTATCTGTAGAGTGTGATAAGGTCACCCCTGAGCCTCCTCTTCTCCAGGCTAAACAAGCACAGCTCCCTGAGTCGCTCCTCGTAAGACTTGTTCTCCAGACCCTTCAACAGCTTCATTGCTCTTCTCTGGACTCGCTCGAGTACCTCAATGTCCTTCTTGTAGTGAGGGGCCCAAAACTGAACACAGTACTCGAGGTGTGGCCTCACCAGAGCTGAGTACAGAGGGACAATCACTTCCCTAGTCCTGCTGGCCACACATAACCAACAAGAAAAAGAACCAGGGTTACTGCCATTTTGCTGATCACAGAACAACTGTTCTTTGACATTTTTCTGCAAGAAAAACCAGTACCAGTACCAATGGTTATAACAGCTGTGCTGTGTTGTCTGCCAATGGTGGTCAGCCAAAGCAGTCAAGCCAGCACAAGTCTAAGAATTCTTCAAATATTCTTTGTTTGGGATACACTTGGAAAATGAATGTTTTACAGCTGCCAGTAACAGCTGGGGACATTTTCATAGAATCATAAAATATCCCAAGTTGGAAGGGACCCATAAAGATCATTGAGTCCAACTCCTGGCACCACACGGGTCTACCCAAAAATTCAGACCACATGACTAAGCACAGTCCAAACGCTTCTTAAACTCCGACAGGCTTGGTGCAGTGACTACTTCCCTGGGGAGTCTGCTCCAGTGTGTTACAACCCTCTCATTGAAGAACCTCTTCCTGATATCCAGCCTGAAGCTCTTCTGTCACAGCTTGACACCATTCACTCAGGTCCTATCACTGGTCAGTAAAGAGAACAGCTCAGCACCTGCCCCTCCACTCCCCCATGTGAGGAAGCTGTAGACCACAATGAGATTCCTCCTCAGCCTCCTCTTTTTCAGGCTGAACAGGCCAAGTCACCTCAGCTGCTCCTCGTATGTCTTCCCCTCTAGGCACTTCACCATCTTAGTACTTTGTCCATCTGGACACTCTCCAACAGTTTCACGTCCTTTCTGTACTGTGGTGCCCAGAACTGCACAGAGTACTCGAGGTGAGGCTGCACCAGCGCAGAGTAGAGCGAGACAATCCCTTCCCTCAACTGACTAGCAATGCCGTGCTTGATGAACCCCAGGATACGGTTGGCCCTCCTGGCTGCCATGGCCCTCCTGGCAGCCATGGAAGCTGCCATTTCTTCAAATGTGTTCTGAACTTTGGGTGCAACACTGTTCCAGCCATAGGTCTCAGATCTCAGTATATTATCTCAGACGCAATTAGATCATGTAGATAGTGTATACATCTGTACTCTGGGACAGAAATGTATTGCCAGTGTGGTAGCTATTTTGATTTTATTTGAATCCTGACAGCTATTGCTCAATCTATGAAAGGGGGTGGAGAATAGACAGGTAGATTGGCAGGTGTTCTTCTCAGATGTTGCTTAGTATTAATTTCTATATTGGGTAATATTTTAGGATTTTCCTAGGAGATCTTTCAAGCAGACTAGGTCTATGCAAAGTATGTGAGGAATAGGGAGGGCATCACTCTAAAATAGAACCCAAAAACTTGTGGTAAGGAACCAGTGGAAAAACAGGAGTGGCTTCAGAAAGGATAGAAGAGCTGTGATCTGGGAGCTTAAGGCTAACTCTACCTATACTGGTACTCCTACCTCTTTAGCCCCATGATCAAATAGCATAGCTTTTATCCATACAGCTAAACTGTCTTCCTCACTCCCAAAACAGGAGAAAGTTATCCATACAGCCTATTGTACCAATCCTTCAGTTAAGCTGTCTCCCATGGTCTTAGAAAGTGTTATTTATTTTAGGCCAAATGTTGGCCAGGAAACATGCTAACATTTAAACTGCAGGACAACTATCCCATGTCCTGGCCCTGTTTGGTTTACACAGCCAGGGAAGTTTGCCTGACATGACTTCTCAAGGGCTCACCTAGTCCAGTCCTCTTCTCTAGATATTCAGTGGAGGGCTGATAGGCAATTTTTTGTAGGACCTTTGGGGATCTTAACACCAACCAGAGGGAAACATGCTAATTGCATAGCCTGTGCTGGCAGACCAGACATTTTCATTTTGCTTTGTTTTCTGATGTTGCTGAAACGGACTAATAGCACTTTGCATGGGCATTATCAATGGCAAAATCACACCCTCACAATGATCATAAAGTTACAGAACTTTGGTGCCCTTTCTTTTAGAGAAAGCCGTGCTGCTTTCTGATCTGGGATCTGATTTATAAATAAACTCAGTCCCTGGAGCAATAAAATTCATTACAGGAATTAGTGCTTGCCCAGTGAGATGCTGTCTTGTTCCCCATCTGCTTTTCCTTTAATTCCATTCCTTCCAGTATTCATGAAAAGGAGGGTGAAACTTCTTCATAAAGAAAAGAAAGTCTCAGGACAAACAAGAAAAAGGGTGGATTTGGATGAGTATTGAAACTTGTCCAGAATGCCAGGTATGAATGTGGCCTGGCAGGAAGGAAGGATCAAATGCCAGTATACTGCAATAAACACTGCATTTTAGATGAGCAGATCTTCAACTTTAGGCAATTGGGTCTGAGATACCATGAATTCTTCTCCTCTGTTTCTAAATGGGTTTCCTTACATGGCCTCAGACAGTATTCCTTCAGCCAGAAATAATGAGGTTGTGTTGGAATGTTGCATATATGATTGAAACACTGTGCCTATGTTCTGGATACTCACTATACCTGCCTTTATACAGAGTAGTTATATAAATTGCGGCCTGCCAAATATCCATGCTTTCTATGCTGGCTTCATGTTTTTGCAAGCTATCAATTAACGGAGTCTGTCTGTAAGGTTAGAGGGATGACATTTGGGGTAGAGGAAAAATAAATCCACTGAATGAATAAATGGCAGAGTTCAGAAAGCTTTTCAGATTGCTGTGACTCAACAGATAGTGAACTGGAAGGACCTTCAATTGTCTGTCCCCAAAGAAGGTTTTGAAAATTTCCTATATTATCATGTTCTACTATCCTGCAATTTCTGGATTGTGAATTTCCATTGTCAAAGGTTGTGTAGGTATCTATAAGACCTACAGAATGGATTTGTATAAAAGAACATTGTAGCAGTTACGTCAGCTGACATTCTTTTATGAGGAAGATTTAAACAAGACAGTTTAACCAGAATTATTGTATAATTTTCTCCATCCTCTCTAGTTGCAGTTTTATAACAAAATCATAAGCATAATCCTCTGCTTCAGAAGTACCCCTGAAATCATCAGGTACAGACAAAAGTAACTGTAGGACATTGAACTACATTAAATACAAAGTCTGGGAATTAACAGACATTGACAGTGGAGAAACCGGCACAGAAGAGTAAATCTTAACCTCTGTATAGAAATCTTTCTTGCTCCTTTTTTTTTTTTTTTTTTTTTTTTTTTTTTATAAGTCTATTGGTGATGAGGAAGCACTAACCGCTACTTCAGAGCACTGGACATTGATCAGAATGAAGATTAATAAGGACATGATAAGAAAGCAGATTTGATTACAACAAACAGATGTCCTCATAAAAATAACCAAATATCTTAAGTCAACAGAACTGTGGCTTTGGAACAAAGACAAAATATCCATGTATATACAATTTTGTATTAATTATGAACACATTAGAGGACAAATATTACAAATATGGTATAGGAACATTAATTTGATGTACAGCTTCTTCTATTTTGAATGATTGCTGGCACTGACCAAAGCCTTATCTCAGTATATGAGATTTCAAAAAATATAGTAAAAAGGAAGAATTTGTAATAGCAATCTTTTCAAATAGATGCTTGTTTCTATAACTATTTTTGAATGTGTAAGAATTAGCAATATGTATCAACTTTTGATATAGAAAAGTAAATCTTTGGTAAGCAACATCTGTTGTGATGCTCCTAGCACAAGTGAATTGATAATTTAGCTCTCATACTTTTCATGATTATGGCAAATAAAGCATAGAATATTAAAAAGTTGGTTGAAATGGAGATGGTAGAGTTCTGGAATTGGGACTATCACCAACAAATGGCTGCCTTGAAATCAGAATGCAGAGGTATGTTATCCTGAAAGGGATAACACTGCATTTTAGTCCAGTTGGCTCAAAAACTCTGACAACAAAATAATGTCTTAGAAAGTGGGTGTGATGTTCTTCTAAGATTTCAGAAAATCTCTAACCAGCCAGATACATTTCAATATCTGTTCATGTACTGAACACACTCATAATAGGTTCACAAATGTGCAGTACAGATAGTTCTTTTCAGAGGATACATTACAGGCTTTGTTGTTCTGCACCTCAGTTCAGCAAGAAAATAAGTGTGTCTTTAGGCAGGTAAAGGTACTTTGCTGTACTGCTTTTAGGTTAAACACATGACCCTTTAGAGGGTATCAGTGACATATCTGATTTAGTATACCTGGTGGTCCTGGATCACCTCTGTCTCCCTTTTCTCCTTTTAAGTCTGCTGAACTCCCACTGGACTGCAATCCCCAGCAATCTCTGCTTCCTTTAGCACCTGTCATAAAAGCATCACAATGAAACAAAATTCACGAGAACTTTCAAACAACAGAGACTGCAGAAGTAACAACCAAACCACTGATAGTAAGAGCAGATTTTTCATATGTGCAGGGCTTTTAATTCCAGTCTCTATATGCTTGTCTCACTGTTCTCATGAATATTGAATGGCTGGCTGGCTCATTGTCCTCTCTTGTTTATCAATCCCAACATGTACAAAATAATCTTTCTTTTACGGATCAGTCTTTCACTCTCCTTTCCTTAATCACCTAGCCTTTGACCCTCTGAATCAACCTGTTCTCATTGCATTTGTGAATTTCATGGGGCAAGAGCAGAAATGGTTCTTACATTATGATTTTTATACCAAAACTGCTATCTCTAGATTTTGAAAAAAAATAGTATCTGTAATGTTCAGCTGCTCCTCATAAGACTTGTGTTCCCAGACACTTCGCCCTTTGTTGCCCTTCTCTGGACACTCTCCATGGCCTCAATGTCCTTGTAGTGAGAGGTCCAAAACTAAACACAGTACTCAAGGTGCAGCCTCACTAGAGCAGAGTACAGGGGGACAATGACCTCCCTAATCCTTCTGGCCACACTTTTTCTGATAGCAAGCCAGGATATCTTTGGCCTTCTTGGCCACCTGAGCACACTGCCAGCTCATGTTCAGGCAAGCACCGACCAACAGCCCCAGTTCCTTTTCCTCTGCATAGCTTTCCAACCACTCTTCTCCCAGCCTGTAGCATTGCTTGGGGTTGTTGTGCCCCAAATGCAGGACCCAGCACTTAGCCTTGTAGAACCTCATACAGTTGGCCTCGACCCATCAGTCGAGCCTATCCAAATCCCTCTGTGTAGCCTTCCTACCCTCGAGCAGATCAACACTTGTGCCCAACTTGGTGTTGTCTGCAAACTAACTGAGGGTGCACTCTATCTTCTCATCCAGATCACTGATAAAGATATTAAAGAGAACGGGCCCCAGTATTGATCCCTGGGGGATTCCACTTGTGACTGGCCTCTGGATGGATATTTCTCCAATCACCATGACTCTTTGGACCCAGCCACCAGAACAGTTTTCAATGCAATGAAGCATACACCTGTCCAGGCCTTGAGCAGCCAGTTTTTACAGGAGAATGCTGTGGGAAATGGTGTCATAAGTCATATTGAAGTCTACGTAGACCAAATCCACAGCCTTTCCCTCATCCACTGCTCAATTTATAAGCTAGCCTTTGAAGTGTAGCCCTATACTCATTTATTCTTTGGCCTGCATGTTGAGACTGGACCAAGATATGACATTATGGATTCAGCAGAACAAGTGAGACTATCATTCTTTTTTTTTTTTTTTTTTCCTCATGAAACCAGTTATGCAACACCCCCCCCCCCCCAAAAAAAAAAAAAAAAAGGTGTTTTTGTTCATAATAAGAACAGTTTATTTAAACCATGCTGCAAGAATTACTCACCTTGGACATTAAGAGCTTCTTCATTCCCAGGGTAAGTAGCGCTCACCTACATACAAAAGGAAATCTATTAGAACTTATCTATACACGTTAATTGATGGAAGTGCATCACTTAGTGTGACTGGAAAGCCTGGAATATTTGCATGCTATCACAGTAAGTGTTATAACAGCACTCTGTGCTCATCTCCAGTTTGGCAGGTTTCGAGTATTAACTAATCAAGCCTTTTTCAGGATTGTTCTATCTTAAGCATGCAACATGCTTTCAGTAAGAGCGTAACAACATGCACTTTGGAGGCACTAGCAAATCCCAGTCTCAGTCATGCTAGAGAAACATCAGAAGACTTATTCTCCAAGAACAATTCTAAATTTACATCACTGCATTTGAAAGCAGGATTTTATATTTGATTGTATGATAAGAGAATATAGTTGTAATTTTTTCATCAGACCATGGCTAGGCCTACTCTCTGATGTTGACCTATACTCCAGATGCATTGAAATCACAGTGGGGAGAAACTTCTTATTTTAGTGTATCCTATTCTGAGACAATTCCCCTGTAACAATACTTCTACCACCTGTCTTCAAAACAAGGACAGTGCAGGAATTAAAATGTGGCACACTGCTTGGAAATAGACAGATTTTAGTACTAACTAGTACTATTTATATGAATTTAAACAAGCATACAAAGAAAATCAACCGTGTGCTGCATATGGCTAATACTGCAGTATTAGCTCTTAGGAGTCTTCAGTCACATGGATAGCTCCTGTAAATTCAGAAATTCACTTCACATGAAGAAAACTTATGAGATTTAGTCTGTAGTTCTTTATGGATATACATTTATATAGGCATGTGCATCAGACTTCTTATCTGTATACTTGGATAGGTTTAAATTGTCCACAAATGTATGTCAAAGATATCTAGTGTATTCAGATGCATGAAGAGGTACTTATAACTACTGGCTTTATTACTTTTACACGTAAAATTCACTTTTATTATTCAGTGATTGTAACCTTATTGAAAAGAGACTTTTTATTATTATCTGAAACTCAGCTAAAATAGGTTTGCATTGTTTGAATCATTCCACAGAGAAGCATACAAAACTTGAGTTTGGGTGGGATTTCTGGAAGTTGTCTAGCCCAGAGCAGGATCAACTACAGTAGGTTGCTCGGTGCAGTCCAGTCAGGTTTCAGAGATGAGGCTGACTAACCCAGAACTTTTGTGTGAATGTGAGAAAAACATACCAGAATGTTATACAGTAGGAATAGGAAGATTTAAGGGAGGAATTCAATGAGGTAAAATGATGTCTACAATAGTGGGCCAAACCCATAGGAATGTGAAATTACCATGGAGTAATGACTATTTATCATTAATTAACAGAAAGATCAGAAAGATACGTTACCTGGGATAAATCTTTCTTGAACAGTAAATGGTGTGATGAGTGTCAATGCATCTAGTATAGTCTAAGTCAAGAGCTGCTTTTCTAATATGAGTAAAAAAGGACTATAATGGAAACTGGAAGAGAAGAGCACAGTACTATTTTGAACTATACTGTCTAACAGAAAACTAGAGCAGCCATACCATGCATCAGACTATTCAGGGGAAGACCGCAGTGTTCAAAGACAGAATCCTTTCCAAGTATGTAGCCCACAGGTTAGCAGTATAATATTGTCCTAGGAAGAGTAATCCCAGGATTAAACTGTGTCGGCAGTTCATTGTAGGATGTGATTTCCATGACATGTTAAGCAAAAATTGCATCAAAGTGTTCTGAAAACATGAAAACTCTTTCCTTTTTTTTGGCACTGAGTATGAAATTACAGTTCCTTTGAAGACAATGGAGGGTGTTGTCATTTACTTTGGAAAAGTGTGGCAGAGCTTCACCTGGTGGCTTTCTTGTGATAATAATTTTTTATCATAGAATCATAGAATGATTTGGGTTGTAAGAGACCTTAAAAATTATCTAGTTGAAACCCCCTCCCATAGGCAGGGATATCCTCCACTAGATTGGGTCATATCAAATCTGATCTTGAACACTTCTTTTAGTTTAAAACCGTTACCCCTTCTCCTTTCAGTATAGTCCCTGATAGAGAGTCCCTCTCCAGCTTTCTCAGACACACAGACTTGCTGAGGGGGCACTCTATCCCATTGTCCATGTCACCAACAAGGATGTTAAATAATACCGGTCCCAATACAGACCCCAAGGGCATCAGTCATTATTGTTCTCCACCTGGATATTGAGCCATTGACTGCAACTCTTTTAGTATGACCATTCAGCTAATTCCTTACCCACCACGTGGTCCATCCATTAAATCCATGTCTCAACATTTTAGAGACAAGACTGTTGTGTGGGACAGTACCAAATGCTTTGCCCAAGTCCAGGTAGTTGCCATCAGTTGCTCTTCCCTTATCCACTAATGCTGTAACCCTGTCTTAGAAGGCCACCAAATTTTTCAGGAATGATTTGCAATTAGTGAAGCCATGTTGGCTGTCATCACTCACCTCTTTGTTTTCCAAGTGCCTTAGAACATTTTCCAGGAGAATCTGCTTTGTGATTTTATTGGAGACAGAGGTGAGACTGACTGGCTTGTATTTCTCTGTGTCTTTCTTTTTCCCTTTTTAAAAATGAGGGTTGTCTTTCCTCTTTTCCAGTCACTTGGAACTTCATCAGACTGCTATGTCTTTTCAAATACTATAGATCGTGGATTAGCAACTTCATCTTGCTAGTTCCCTCAGGACCCTCGGACACATCTCATCAGCTCATGCACATTCAGGTACCTTGGAAGGTCTTAAACCTAATCTTCTCCTACAGTGGGAAGCATTTAATTTTCCCAGCCCCTGCCTTTGGATTCTGTGAATTTGGTGATGTGGCTAGAGCACTTGCTGGTGAAGACTGAAGCAAAAATGTCATTGAGTACCTCAGCCTTCTCTATATCCTGGGTAACCAGGTCTCCATTTCTTTCAGCAGAGGGCTCATATCTTTCCTATTTTTCTTGTTATCACTGATGTGCTTGTAGAAGCCCTTCATGTTGCACTTAATGTCCCTGGCCAGATTCAATTCTGTCTGGGCTTTGGCTTTCCTAACTTGACCCCTGGCTACTTGGACAATGTCTCTGTATTCCTTCCAGGCTACTTGTCCTTGCTTCTACCCTTTATAGGCTTCCTTTTTGTGTTTACGTTTTCCAGAAGCTCCTTGTTTATCCATGCAGGCCTCCTGGCATTTTTGCCTGACTTCCTCCTTGTTGGGATGCATCGCTCCTGAGCTTGGAGGAGGTGATCCTTGAGTATTAACCAGCTTTCTTGGTCCTCTCTTCTATCTAGGGCTTCATCCCACAGTACTCTAAAAAGCAGATCCCTGAAGAGTTCTAAGTCTACTCTCCCAAAGTCCAGGGCTGTGAGTTTGTTGTTCACTGACCTAAGAATCTTGAACTCCACCATTTCATGGTCACTGCAGCTATGGCTTTCTTTTACCTTCATATTTCCCCAAAGCCTCTTCCTGTGGATGAGAACGAGGTCCAGCATATCACTTCTCTTCATTGGCTCCTCTATGACTTGGAGAAGGAAGTTATCATCAATACCTACTGGGAACTTTTTGGATTGCTTATGTCTTGCTGTGTTGTCTCTCCAACAGATATCGGGGTGGTTGATATCTGTTGATATCCCCTCCTCATCTCCCCTGCCTGTCCTTCCTAAAGTGCCTGTATGCTTCCATTACAACACTCCAGTCATGAATTATATGTGAATAGTCTGCAATTGAGGGTCAAATAAGGACTGTGATTTTTCTTTTCTGATGCACTTTTTATGCCAGACTGAAATATATAAGGTGTCTTATTTTGGATGGGGAAATTGAAAACAACAAAAGACATAACAATGTGGAGACATTATTTATATGTACGTCTGAAAGATGCATGTACATGTATGTATAAATATTCGCTCCCCAAAGCAACTCTCAATCTATGGAAACATGGAGCTCTGAAAGCCATTAAAAGAGTTTGGACAACCAAGTAATCAAAGTGCTTTAAGCAAAAGGTTTCAGTTAGTTCTGTTATATATATGTGGCTAACTTTGAATATTTAAACATTTGAAAATCTGTTATCTTGAAGACTAGGTAAAACATCACCCTGGTGTACAGCAGAAGGCAGGGGGAGTAAAGCTGCAGAGATACTGTAGTTATGCATGTAGCTGTTTTGGTTATGTATTGTCATGGGCATGCATCTTGCTAAGAGCAAATTCTGTGTGTGACTTACTGTCATCTTGCAATGAGGTCTGCGAGATACTGGGAAAACTGTCTGTTGAAAATAAGAAGGGAAATAAGTTTAATGAATGTAGGCAATAATATTCCAGAAAACACACCAAACAGTTAGATCTAATAGACATGACAAGACAAAACTTGAAAGTAAAAAACAGCACCTCACAGAGTCCTGTTTTCTTCCTGGGAGCTCTCATGGTTCTGTCAGCATAGAATCATAGAAACATTAAGGTTGGAAAAGACCTCCAAGATCATCTGGTCCAACTGTCCCCCTACCACCAATGTCACCCACTAAACCATGTCCCTATGCACCAGGTTGAGCCTTTCCTTGAACATCCCCAGGGACAGTGACACCACCACCCCCCTGGGCAACATATTTCAATGCCTGACTACTCTTTCTGAGAAGAAATGTCTCCTAATTTCTAACCTAAACCTCCCCTGGCACAACTTGAGGCGATTCCCTCCTGTCCTATGACTAGCTATCTGTGAGAAGAGGCTGACTCCCAGCTCCCCACAAATTCCTTTCAGATAGTTGTAGGGAGCAATAAGGTCATCCCTAAGCCTCCTCTTCTCCAGGCTAAACAACCCCAGCTATGTCAGCCTCTCCTCATAAGACTCATGTTCTAGACCCCTCAACAGTTTCATTGCCCTTCTCTGGACACGCTTGAGCACCTTGATGTCCTTCCTATAGAGAGGGGCCCAAAACTAAACACTCAACGTGCACTCAACGTGCTGCCTCACCAGATCAGAGTACAAGGGGACAATCACTTCCCTAGTCCTGCTGGCTATGCTGTTTCTGATACAAGCCAGGATGCTGTTGGCCTTCTTGGCCACCTGAGCACACTGCTGGCTCATGTTCAGCTGACTATCAACCAATACTCCTAGGACCTTCTCTGCCTGGCAGTTTTCCAGCTACTCATCTCCCAACCTGTAGCACTGCTTGGGGTTGTTGTGCCCCAGGTGCAGGACCCGGCACTTGGCCTTGTTGAACCTCATACAGTTGGCCTCAGCCTATCGGTTCAGCCTGTCCAGATCCTCCTGCAGAGCTTTCCTACCCTTGAGCAGATCAATCCATGCACCTAACTTGGCATCGTCTGCAAACGTACTGAGGGTGTACTCAATCCCCTCATCCAGATCATTTATAAAGATATTGAAGAGAAAATATTGAAGAGAGGATAGCTAAGAAAAACAGGACAAGCAGTGTGAAATCAGTAAAAACAAAAATCATGGGCCCTCTGGTCATGACAGAAGAAAGAAAAAAAAAAAAGGAAAAGGAGAAATTAACATTTGGTCAAATAAAATTGTACATGTGTGGTATAGAAAGACGTTGAGTAGTTTGTGAACCTGTAGTACTCAGCCGATGAAGAAACAGGGGAGGAATCAAGCGTTGGGTAATAGGGAATATAATGTTATGGTGTATATAGACCTTTACTAGGTGCTCCTGCTTGCAGGATGCCCACCATTGCACTTGCAAATAAAATAGCTTCACAGAAGACCCTGTCTGAAAAAATTATTGAGATTTTTCTCACACCACTAAGATATTAAAGAGGATAGGCCCCAACACTGACTGCTGAGGAACACCACTTGTGACTGTTTGGTCACCAACTAGATTTCATTCCATTTACCACTACTCTCTAGGCCCAGCCGTCCAGCCAGTTTTTAACCCAGCAGAGTGTACCTGTCCAAGTCAAGGGCTGCCAGCATCTCCAGGAGAATACTGTGGGAGACCGTGTCAAAAGATTTGCTGAAGTCTAGGCAGACTACATCCTTTCCCTCATCCACCAGGTGGGTCACCTGGTCGTAGAAGGAGATGAGGTTGGTCAAGCAGGACTTGCCTTTCATGAACCCATGCTGGCTGGGCCTGGTTGTCCTGTGTATGCTGTGTGACTGCATTCAAGATGACCTGCTCCATCACGTTTCCTGGCACTGAGGTCAGGCTGACAGGCCTGTAGTTCCCTGGGTCCTCCTTATGGCCCTTATAGATGGGCATCACGTTTTCAAGTCTCCAGTCATCCGAGATCTCTCAGTACTTATTATTTTGTGTTCCAGTCTTCATGTCTGTCATGAGACCAGTTGAATGAATTCTGTTCATAAGAACAGAGTTGCAGCATGTCCCAGTTTATCTGTTTGGGGCAAAGCTCTTACATCACAGTGGCTCTTTGTAGCATTAAATCCTAAAGTAGTCCAGAGTGATGCCCAATTAGTCATTATGTCTGTCACATTCAGGGTACTGAACTGTCACTATTATGGATGCACAAATAACATAATACACCCTCAGTCTTGTTGCGTTCCATGAACTACCACAGCCACACTTAAAGAGTTTGGTCATGTTCAATCAGAACTACCACAGCTAGATTAATGAGTTGTACAATTTATTGAAGGAACAGGTACACAGGTTCTTTGGATTGCTGGTGATAAATTCACTATCTGTAAAGTATGTGCAAATACCAAAAATATGAGTAACACAGTCTGGCTACAAACACTTTAAAAGATATAAAGTGACTCTATAAAGATTTCTAAGTTTCCTAGGGAGGCACTTGGCATAACCAAGTGTTCAGATCTTACCCAGTCAGTTGACTGATCCCAGAAGTCAGAAGGTATCTTTCCTTATATGACGGTATCATCCCTAACATCCTCTCTCCCTTAAGCTAATTTATATTATTTTCTACCTTTTAGGTGGAGTTTGAGTGACTCTAGCCATGCATACCTTTGTTACGAATGGTTCAAAATTTTCTCTCTTTGCTTTTAAAGGTATAGACTAGAAAAAATTTTTAGCACAAGCTCAGTGAGGCATGGTTACACCTTGGAGGTGGGTAACCTTTGGAATGGAGGTGTGTTTTGTTATTATAATGATATTATAATGAGTAAAGTTCACGAAAAGGACAACATTTTGTCAAAAATATGACAGACTCTTGGCCCAGGATACCAAATGTGCAGCTTATCGGTTTCAGTGTGCACAAGAACAATCAAGTTCGCATCTTATCACAGATCCTGGCTATGGTGTCTCCACTCTGCCCCACCCACCACACAGTTCCTCTTAGAGTCAGCACACAAAGTTCCCCTGGTGTGATCAACATCTAAGGTTGTAAGCTTAAGGAACTTCTGTGTGGTGCAGCTACATTCCACCCTGGAAGCTTCTTCGATGCTGTACCTTTTCTTTAAAACGGGAATATAAGTTTTAATTTCTGAGTCACCCCAGGCAATTACTCCATACTCTTGTTATGAGATTTCTTCCTATGCATGCAAGCAAGGTGGCCCACAGTAAATGCTGTTGCCTGAAACAAGTTTTGATGTTTCACTTTGCAAACCATTTCAAGAACAGCACATTTCTGCTACAGAGACAGAACAGAAACTGTTTGTTCAGTGTACTTACTCCTTTGATGTAAACTATACGTCCTGGACGTCCAGGGGGCCCTGGGGGTCCAGGCAAGCCAGGCATGCCCTGGTAAAAGAAAGTGAAGTAAGGAAGACATTACACAGATCTTTTCATATGCAGTACAACTGAGCCTAGGGAAGGAAGGACAAGGGGCTTTTAAGGCTCTGTTTAACCAAGAAGTTATATGTGAAATGGCTTGAGGGAAGGCTGAGCATTCAGTTAGAGGGACCAACCTAAGCTGGAAGGTGAATTTTAATATTTAGCCTAAAGTACTCTATGGAGAACAAAGCAGCCTAAAATTGCTATTTCCAGGGAAAAATAAGCAAGCAAACATCCAACTCCCAAGCCCAAAAGTACTATAAGTTGAAAATAAATTAAAGTCAGTGGTTCTACCATCTAAGGATAATTAGGTCTTCAAGACTGGCCTGGGACTCTCAGGACTGATGAGATTCATATACTTCAAAGTGCCTGTCAGATAACTATACACTAATTAGCATCTTCAAGGAATTCTGCTACACTGGAGGCATGACTGCCCTTTACAAAAACTATGCTAAGTCTTTACCGTGTCATTTAAAAATTTGGCACCATGACATGTCCATGACATGTTCACTCTACATTGATGCACACTTCAGTGAGGTGTCATATGTCACCATATAAATAACTATTCTATTGGATCTATTGGATTTTATCTTCCCCAAGCACTGAAGGAAAAACTATTAGAACGTGCAACATGTTTTGCTTGCCTGTTTGCTTTAATGGCCCATCCTGATAAACTTTATCTGATAACAATTGCTTTAATAGTTTTTGTTTGGCTAGGGGAGACATTCCAGAAAATTAACCTTGACACTGTTTAAAGATATGGAGAAATTGAAAATCTATTTAGTGTTTTCTGCCAGAGGCTAGTCATCTTTTCTGTCTTTTTTGTCTAGTTATAATTTGTCTAATCTGCCAGGCTTCATCTTCCAGCAACTAAATTTCTATTGACTAGATCATCTCTTCTAATACCTTGCTGATCCCTGCCTTCCTATGATTTCTATGGTAATGCAGTAAGGTTCCCTTGTCTATTTTTTTTTTCCTGCATATCTTAGATACAGATGAAATATTATTATTACCTGCTGTTGTGGTTAGAGTACATTTTTCTTTTTCAGCACAGATCAGCCCATGATGTCAGAACAACTACAAGAAGTACTCTGCCAAGTAAATAAATACTCTAGTCTGAAACGTGCTGCTTATGCTCAGCAGTACTTATTGATGTGTGTTTTACAATTCTTCATGTCTGTCATGAGACCAGTTGATTTAATTCTATTCATAAGAACAGAGTTGCTGTGCCAGAAGAGAGTTGCAGCATTCATTACTTGTCATTCCATAATTACAGGATACAGGTGGGCATGTATGTGCAATCATCTTGCAAACACTGTATGGTGGTCATTATTATGGATACATGTACACGAATATCAAAGCAGGTAATAGGTATCAGCAACCATCTCCTCGTTAGTCGGGTAGATGACACTTAATTATGATATGCTTAAATGCTGCTTGCACATATTCAAGACATCTAAAAGCCTATGGAAGTATCTTCACACCATGAAGATCCTATGTATTTGTAGAAAGAATTTGGCAATCCCAGATCATATGCTATTTGACCAACCTATGCTAACAGTGAATTGCATGCAACTTTTACACCTGGGATCTGATACAAAGATCTATATCTGTAAGAACTGTCCAGGTGGCCTCAGAAGTTGACTTTCTGATGACTGTTATCACATAGGAATAATAGCAGAAGCAAGTAATCATTTCAAGCTAATTTCAGCTTTTTCATCCCATCATCATTTCAAAGAAATTCATAGAAACCAGACTTGACAAGACTTCAACAAGATTTATTTCAATTAATTGTAATACATAAAAACTTACATTTAATGCTTCACCTCGTTCACCTTTCACACCTCTTAGTCCATTGAGTCCTGGGCGGCCCTGAAATAAGTACACATAACAAAAGAGTAGAAATAGTGCAGTAGGTGCCTGAACCAAGCTGCCCTACTTTTATTCCATTTGAGAGCTTAATACATACTGGTCGTCCTGGGAAGCCAAGTTCTCCTTTAGGTCCAGCAGGTCCTATTGGTCCCTGGACAGAAAAGAAAATATGATTGTGGAGAAAAAGAATAAAATTGAACAAATAATGTATGGAATAAATCTTTGGCACAGATTTGGTTATTTAGAAATAGAGGCATAGTGTTACATTTGTGTTAAGTCAGTCTGTGATTATTTGCCCACAATACACAGAATGTCCTGTCTATTTCCTCAGAATGTCCTCTCTATTTGCTCTTCTAAGTGATCTCAGAAGCTGGAGAGGTCTGCATATAATAGAGAAGTCTGGTTTGAAAAAGACTGGCTATCTGAAATGAAGCCTGAATTTTCTGCCATTTGTAATGTGTGTAGTTCAACACTAAGCTGCCATGTATCAAAGCAAAATTAAGCATATCAGTCAATAGAAAAAAGGCAGTTAAAGGTGTATACTTTGTGCACCTGCTTTTTATTTTTTTATTTTTTATTTTTTATTGAATCAGACACTATGGGGAAATGTCTGTGGATTAGACTGAGACTTACTATAGTGCCAGACTTCTTGCCAGCCTGGATACATGGACTTAAGTGGATGATAATTGAAACAGATCCTTCTTTACACAAGAGTTACCCATCAGACCACAAAGACCGATAAAAGAGACTTCAGAACTAAAAGGCAAGCAGGTCACCCGGGAAAAGTAGTCCAGGACCATGGATTATCTGTGATTTGGTATTTGCAAGCACATGACTTCTAGGCAGCCAGGGGTAACAGATTAACAAAAAGCAGTAAACTGGTGAACACCACAAGCTTTAACCTGCAGTCAACTTCCTAAAACTCAACAAAACCATAAGAGTCTAGACAGTCTCTTTACTTATGAGTCAGCTTTTCTAGTTTCATTTCCTTTTTTTTCCAGCCTGGTGAAATACTGAAGAATTCGCCTTCTTGAATTATTGCACTTGTATTTTAACTGCACTCATTGTTCCACATGTACATGGAGAAGATGAAGGCTACATATGAATTGGATGCATAAAATCTGAAAGTAAATCTTCTAATACCTTGTACTGGGTCTGGCAGAGTCCCCATTCCTGGGGGTGTTTAAGGAAAGGCTGGACATCGTGCTTAGGGACATGGTTTAGTGGGTGATGATGCTGATGGTAGGGGGACGGTTGGATCAGATGATCTTGGAGGTCTTTTCCAACCTTAATGTTTCAATGATTCTATGACCTCATTGCAATCTTGGAGACATAGTGGGATACTTCACATGACTGGAATGCTGTCATGGAAGGCCACGTGCTTTTTAGAAAAGACTGGCCAGGAAGGCAAGGTGGTGGGATTGCTCTTTATGTGAGAGAGCAACTGGAATGCATGGAGCTCTGCCTAGAGGTGGATGAAGCAACTACAAGACATTCAGACACCTGCATCTCTGGAAAGAAGATGGAGCAGCTCTTCCTTGAGGTGAATCTCCAGGCATGTGGAGGATAAGAAGGTGATCAGGAGTAGTCATCAAGGGGAAATCATGCTTAACCTATGTGATAGCCTTCTATGATGAGATGACTAGCTGGGTAGATGAGGGGAGAGCGGTGGATGTGGTCTATCTTGACTGCAGCAAGACTTTTGACATCGTCTCCCATAACATCCTCATAGAGAAGCTCAGGAAGTGTGGCCTAGATGAGTAGACAGTGAGGGGGATTGATAACTGGATGGACAGCAGAGCTCAGAGGGTTCTGAGAGATTCTGTGAGAGCTTCTGACAGAGCTTTAGTGCATACCAAGTGGAACAGAGCTATTGACAACAATGCTTTGATAAATTATGCCACAGAGGGTGTGGCTAAGCACTCTGAAATTTCTATATTAATGCTGCACAGGACTCCCACTGACTACAAAAGATTTTTTTTTAATCTATCGGACCACACTAAAAGGAATCATGCCTATTAGCAGTGATGATCAAACCAGAGTTTTGCACTAAGAATCTCTAGGCACTAAGAATACACTAAGAAGAGGAAATGGCTGGGAAAAATCTTGAAACAGGCTCTGTGTGTCAAATTATCCTGCTGAGTTCACACCAGTGCTAGCAAGAACATTTTCTGAATGCTCTTGCCTTCATGATAAACTGTATGAAACATCTCAGGGCAGTACAAAAGAAAATATAAATTCAGAGTTTGGGGCTGATAGTAAAAGGGCATGTCCTGAAGGGTGCCTGGCAAAAGGATGAAAGGCAAGAGACACAAGTCAGAACATGAGAATTTTCAAATAAATATATGGAAAAAACTATTAAAACTAAAGATTATCATATACTGGAACATGTTGGCCATGGGGGCTGTGGAATCTCCACTGTAAGAGGTGTTGAAGACTTGACTGGGCAAACCCCTGAGCTAACTAGACCTGATTTGGCCAGCAAGTGTGTACTAGATGACCTCTGAAGTTCACTTCCATTCTAAATTATCCTATGATTCTATATCAAGGTTAAAGGATAAACTCATCTTGCAGTCATACAAGGAGGAGAAAAGGACCTCCCCTTCTCTTAAGTTAGGATAGCTCCCTCAAGGCATTTTAAAGTATAGTATTTAAGAAAGCAGTTTATCAGCAGACCCGGTTATCTCCTTCTAAAGACCACAGCAACCGATGGGAAAAATCTCCTGTTCACCTTAATGCACAGAAACTACAAAAGCTACTAACAATCACTTAGGTACAACAGGGACTAGGCTACATCAAAAGCAGAAGCAAAGAAATCATAGAGTCATAGAATGGTTTGGGTTGGAAGAGACCTTAAAGGTCATATAACTCTAACTCCTCTGCCATAGAGAGGGATGCCACCCACTACATCAGGTTGGCCAAGGCCCCATCCAGCCTGGTCTTGAACACCTCCAGAGATGGGGCATCAACAGCTTCTCTTGGCAGCCTGAAAATCTCAATATCCTTGATCTTTGTGTAATATTAGACTTCAGGAAATGAATTCCTGCTCTAACACTACTGAGTCTGGAAAAGTGTTAATATATTACAACTAATTTCTTGTTGTGCTTTCATACATTTTGTGTAGAGTCAAAAATATTAGGCCAAGTATGTGAAATAAGGCTTCTAAACCCTGTTTTCAGTAAATGGTCTGATGCTACTGCCTGATTTACTTCTTGCTCTGAATACAAGGGAGTTGCAAATCCTTGGCTCCTACAGAAATTGGGGCTGATGTAGTCAGTTGTTTAAATGTATATAATAGAAATCATGGAATTGGAGAATAATTTAGATTGAAAGGGACCTCCAGAGGTCATCTAGTCCAACCCTTAAAGAAAGGCAAATTTCCAAGTTAGATCATGGTGTTCGGCACCTTGTTTCCCAATCCACCATTTCTCTGAGCATCTATTTCTGTGTTTAATCACTTTTTTTTTTTTTTTTTTTTTTTTGGTGTGGTGGTGCTTTTGTGATTTTTTTTTCCCTTATATCTTTTCAGAATTTCCCTTGCTGCAACCTGTGATCATTGGCACATGTCTTTTCTTTTTCCTGCACATCTCTGAGAAGGCCTGACTCTGTGTTTTTTCTAGTTCCCTTTCAGGCAGTGACAGGGAACAATTAGAGCCTCTCTCTCAGTATTTTTTAATTTTTTTAATTTTTTTTTTTTTTTGTGGCTAAATAAATGCAGTGTACTCAAACACTTCTCATAAGTCTGGAAAGTTATGAGCTCAGAAAGAAGACTTTTCACTCTCTGCTTAGTAAATAACGGATACCTTTTTTTTTACTAGAATTTATATTCTATATCAAGTCAGTAACTTACAGCACCATGTATGTAAAAACCATTATTTTCTAGAGGACATTGATCATCCTGAAACATTAATATTCCTTACAATTCCTACTCAGAAGGAATGGAAAGCTAAAACAAACTACCTTTACAATTATTAGTCTCTCTAATGCCAAAACAAAATCAAAAAAGAATTCACTGAATTTTGGAAAGGTCTTACCCTTGGTCCCACTGGTCCCACCACTCCAGCTTCACCCTGTTGAGGATGAACATACACAGCAATGACAATGAGAACTTCTACAGTATCTAATAGAGGTGGCTGGTAACAAGGCCACCAAATATTCTGGAAGAACAAAAAGCAGTATGAACTCACCTTCTGCCCTTTTCTTCCTAATAATTCAGTTAAAGATCCATCAGCAGTAATGATAGCTCCTGGTTCTCCCTTTTCACCCTGCAATTAACATCAAAGCTATTTTACAGTGTTTACAAAGCAGCTCTCAATGAGTAAGCAAAAGTAAAAGCAGCATTGCTGCTGCTTGAAACATGACATTCTGAGAGAAAAACTACAGTATGATTGATTCTTGGGGAGAGTAGGACTGATCTTTCCTAAAACACCATACGGTAAACTGAAAACATCCTACTACGGTAAATATCCATAAGATGTATAAATACTTGGTTTTGTTTTTGTGTTAAAAAAAAAAAAAAAAAAGACTTTCAGTTGCTCTCAAATAATTGTCTCTGTGAAACGTGCTGTGTTCATAAGAGATCTCTGCCAAAGGCAGACAGGCTATTGGAGTCTTCCTATGTACCATCAGCTTAGATATTCGTCAGCAAATACTGCTGGAATTGTAAATTCTTGAAAACACTAAGTAGAAAGAGTGACTATCAGGAAAGCGTGAATCTTTTTTTCTATGTCCTTGAGGTATGATGCAGTCTTATTATCTTTCAGGAAGGCCAATTGGCAGCATTTAAATTACAAACCTCTGAGTTTCTCTTCTTCAATGGGTTTCATTGAATAATGGCACCACCACCAGGAATTCTCATTCTCCAGTGCAGACACGTGGTTGCCACTAGATCTAGATCATTCAGCTGTAACTTTCCTCCTCCTAGCTCAGGTAATCTGAGCTTTTTAGCTTTCCCAAGACCTTTAATGGAAGAAATTTGATTTGAAACTAACAATTGCATTGCTGATTAAAGTGATAGCTCAGGTTAGAACACTTATATTGAGCTTCATTTCCTGCAGATTTAAGGCATATTTTGGAGTCTCCCTGAGCCCTTGTTTTATTGACTTTATTTTTTGTGAGATTTTATGGATGAGAGGCTGCAACAGAACAATCTCATGATCCTTACAGGGAAATGTTCCCTGGTGTCTGTTGAGCTTTGTCTGTGGTTGCTGAGATCATCACAGTCTTGAGCATAACTTGGTATTCACGCCTCAGAAACAGCATCAAAAACATCATTATGTCATTGGTGGGTGTAAAATATAATGACTTCAAAACTTTGAGTTCCTTCCAGTGTGAATAGTAGAAGTAAAAAATAAACACAAAAAAAATCCAAAACCAAAAAAAGCAAACAGACAACGCCAAGCCAAAAAACACACAACTGTTTTTAAGTCTGAGCTCCATCATTTTATGCACTGGGTAAAACCAGAACCCATGTATCAAAAGGGGATTATTCTCAAACCATTCCCACTTGTGAGAAAGTGAGGGTCGGTTATTTTATAAATACAAGCAGGAAGTGTTTTTGCTTTTGTTATCCCCAAGACTGTAATAACTTAGATGCTCCTCATCCATGCTTCCAGCAAATGGATGAGAAGAGGAATAAGAAAATGCAACAGCATCAGCAATACTTGAAAAGAGGAAGAAAAAAACAGAACAGGCCTCGGTCACCTCTCAGCAATGTCACAAAATAAACAGTATTGTGTAAAATAAGAGAAAGGACCCTAAGGAAAGAGGTTTCCAGGTCTTACTCTTGTTTTTGGGGAATGGAAAATCGCAGTCTTCATTGTGTAGGTAAAACTT
Source organism: Aythya ferina (assembly GCF_964211825.1). Lineage (NCBI taxonomy): Eukaryota > Metazoa > Chordata > Aves > Anseriformes > Anatidae > Aythya > Aythya ferina. Next base: position 47,543,781 of record NC_140297.1, on the reverse strand, counting down.
TCTGTACCAAGGAAGAAAAAAGAAAGTTTTTTTTCCTTTTTTTTTTTTTATTTTTTTTGGTCTCCTTGGTTAGAATACCAGGCTGTCGGCACTGATCACCAGCTTGCAAGAAGAGGTCACCTCATGCTTGATGTTTATGCAAACATATTTTGATAAAAGCATACTATACTGCTGAATTTCAGTTCTTGGGCAGAAATGTTAGTTCTCAGTAATATTATATCAGGTATTTTGTTTATCAGTTTTTCAAATCACACTTAGTACATTTTTCACATAAACTTATTAACACCCCAATCCCTAGTAAAATTAGAATTATAAAACTAGAACCATAAAACATTATGATGCCACTAAGGATTTGTTATCTAACACATTTTGTAACATGTAATATTCCCTTTGTCTTTTCTCTTACCTGTTGGCCTTTGGGTCCTTTTGGTCCAGGCAAACCAATATCACCTTTTGGTCCCTGAGGGCCCTAAGCAAAATCAAGTACATAAATAAATTGGTGGAGAGCTCTGCTGAGAAAACGAAGCTGGACCATTTTACTAAATGTAATTTTAAGTAACTGGAAAACTTGAACCTGAATCACTCTGGTTACAGTCTAAGACTTGATTTACAAGTATTACAAATCTTAGACTTACAAGACTAAATTGCTGTCTGAATCAACAAATTTTTAAAAACAAATATTATATAGGGATAATTGTTAAAAATAGCAAAAGAAAAAAAGCTGTTGTTTATCAGAGTGTAGATGATACACACTTTCACAAAGAGAAATATGCATACATTAATAAGAATGGAAAATCAGCCTAAAATTCTCTTTCTTCCCTACTCTATTCTCTCTCCTTCCATGGTCATTCAGTGACACTGATTTCCAAAAGATTTTCTGAAGTTGTATTTTTAAGAAACAGTACAATAAAAATTACGTTTTTACATAGAGAGATTATATATTTAAAAATAAGATCATTTCTGTGAAAGTATTCTTCTCAGATCCTATTTTGTTTTACAGTCTTCCGTTATAAACACGTGTAGAAGCACTTTTGTTTTTACCCATCAAGAGCTAAATTCAAATTTACATGATTTCTGCATTAGTGAAGAGTTAAAGTAAAGACCTGACTTAAGGATGAGAATGGTATTTTTTATGAAGAAATTCTGTTAATAACAGAAAGACTAACAATTCATTATATCACTTTCTAAATGTTGTCAGCTCTTTTTCAACTGAAAAGTATTTTAAAGATTTTTAATTTTTTAATTTTTATTTGTTTTCTTATGCAGTCCACAATGCCCAGGACCCAGCAAACAACCTTTGTAGAACTTTGGGCTAGTTGCCAACATTTTGTTAACATCATTTTTCAGCTTTCCCAGTTTTCTCCTTATTCTTAGGCAATAGACGAAGGGCTCTGAGATCATATGCATACATCTGAACTGTAAAACAACTGTAACAGGGGGAAATAATGCTACTAAATTAGATATAATATAAATATAATAGTATAAATAATACTGTAAGAAGTTACAAGCCAGGTAGTGTTTAATGGAACAGCAGTATGAGCACAATAGGTAGCATAATATAATGTACCTTTTGAAACTATGGCTATGTAATGCACTGGAATGCTGAAATACTATTTTAAAAAAATTACTAAAATTAATAAAAAATAAGCTTTGTATTATCCTAAAGGATTAAGAAATCATAAACCTGATAAGGTTTTACAGAGCTCTCTAGTAGTGACCAAAAAAAAATGCAGCAACAGCACAAAAATACATAACAAATAATATTATCCCATATGCTATTTGAATATAATTTTTAGAAGCCCATTCATTCCATTTGTTTCTCCTAAACTGCACAGGAATTTTCTTTAGGTAGCAATTTTTCATTAGACTCAATTACATGTAAACTGCAGATCTGATTCTGAGATAAGCAGAAATGAGTTATGTATATCATAGTATACTTCATTTCCAGCAGAGTTAATTTCTACCGTAACTGTTGGTTCCATAAAAACTACAGTCTCATACAGAAATGTATCAGACTTTGTATAAACTCTGTACAATATAAATGTTAAAATATTAAAGCATATCGAGAAATACTTAGATCCCAGGAACATAATACTTACAGGAAATCCTGGTAGACCTGGCCTGCCATCTGGACCCTACAAAATGCAAAAAACCCTACTCCCTTACAAACATATATTACAGATTTACAAAACAGAGTATGCATTTTCAGTGTATAGCCTAATTTATGAATATTAATTGATCTGAAACTGGACTAAGAATTTCATTCAGCCAGTGGTAAACCTGCTATCACTCCACAACACTCTATGTTTCTAACTTTTTCTGGGACACTAGGATTTACTTTCCAAAATGGAAGGGACAAATATCCAGGAGAGGCTTCTGAAAGGTGACATTTTCCACATATTAAAGGCATGCAACCATAAGTCAGACTTCTTTGTATTTTTATTTTTATTTTTTTTACACAACCCATCACAGAGATCACAGGAGCCCTTCCACCTTTGCCACTGCACTCCGGGTTGTCTGTGGATAGGAAACAGAATGTCCACTATACTGTGAATATAAACATGGATTTGTATTTGTACTGAGCATATTTAAGATTGCCCCACTATGATATTTGCAGAAACACAATTTATTTCTAGTTTAAGTCACCTGAACGTGCATTACCCAGGTCACCATGATACCCCAACCTCCTTCCTGACTATGGTGAACTGAGGTTCTGATGCCCTTCCAATTAAAACTACATTTCAGGCTGGACCTACAGGACCTACTTCTTTCCATAACAACTACTAAAAAACAATGAATTTCTGCTGGGTTTATGAGACCACTCATCTATGTTTTGAGAACCTGTTGTCTAAGGCTTGAATGCCAACTACCTGCAATACCAGAACTCACACAAGGGACCATCCTATTAATCCCTGGCATCCTATAATGTGCAGGGGTTAGGCTTATCTTCCTTGTTTCATCGGGGACTGAATGTGAGGGAGACAACTGTGTTCACAAAGAAGAAATAGACAATAAATAAATGAAATAAACACCGGTCAGCAACTGAAACACTGTGAAGCAAGACACTGTGGGATTTAAACATTGTGAAGTGCAATATATTGTAGATTTTCAGGCAAGTTCTGCCTAACTTTGAATAGACTCTACAGGCTGGAGAACGTAGGCTTTTCTGTGGAGTTAGTCCTAGAAATTTGGAATCCTTACAAAGAAGCATCCAGCACTTTAAATATTTGACCAAACATTTTTGCAGCTAGACTGCTATAAAACAGAAATTGAAATTTCCTATCTGTTGTTCTTTTGTGAGATTTACAATTTACCATCCACAGCTATAATTTCTGTGAGATAAAATTCAAACATGTGAGCCTACTATTCTTAGTTGCAATCACAAGCAGAACTGAGGGAAATACATTACCCCAACATTTCATGACTTGAAAAACAAGAATACAAAAAGGTGGAGGAAATGCTATGTACATCCCTATTTTTGCATCAGTTCCACATTTCTGTCATTCTGAGCATATTGTTCAGATTTAGAACTAAACCAACCCCTTCAATTCATTTCTTTCAGACAAACATATAAGAACTAATTCATCCACACAGAATTCATTTCTGCCCTGAAGTACTCCCACACAGCTTGTTGCAGGAGTTATAAACACATTTCTGAAGCACAGGAAACTCAGCTCTAGATGATACTTAAAAGGAGACATTAAAGATAGAGCAATTCTGAGGATTCAGTAAAGCAACATATACTCACAGGAGGCCCGACCAGTTCTTCAATTGAAGAAAAATTAAAAATTCCATCTGTATCATTGAGTAGTAGCTAAAAAAGTGGTTAAGGAACAGGTTATTTCAAATATCACACTGGTTATCTGGAGTACTCATACGTTTTTTAGAAATTTGCACACAGTTTAAACTGTGTATCCCATTATAAACATGGGCAGAAAACTACAAGTAAGGCCAAAGATATGTATAAGCTATTTTTAACTTTTGTTATACACCTGGAATAACAAAATAGAGCACTTTCATTTCATTCCTTATGTAAGGACTTCAGAATGCTTTAAAAGCTTTTACTACCTGACCACCATATATTTTTAATTTGAAAACTTTTACAGCATATATTGTAGTCTGAGGTCATTTCTCCACAATAAAGATCAAAATAAAAGTATTATACCCCAATAAGTCACTGGCATTCTGAGATGGTGAATTTATCTGGCCACAATCTATCTTGTAGATTTGAGGTTTTTATTCTGGATATGTCTGCATCATACAATATAGTGACTCCTAAATTAGATCTGATCATGCTGCTGTGTCTACTTGGTGCAATATAGAGCAATCAATGAAATTAGCTTGGATCCCCAAAACAGTGTAGTCACATGCATGTGGAGCAACACCTAAGCTAATGCACTCTGAGTCTCCAGAAACCTGAACAGAGCAGAATGATAACAATGTTGTTATACTTCTTCCTATCCTGGAATTAGTGAGGTCTGCATTAGCTCAGACACCTGCAGACATTGATTGTAGAATCAGAATAATGAAGGTCGACCTGGACCTTTGGAAGTAATTTGTTCCAACCTCCTGCTCAAAGCTGGTCAAATTAGGTCAAGTCCAGTTGAGGCTTGAACAACTACAAGGACATAAATGCCACAGATACCCTGAGCAACCAGATTCAGTATTTGAGCATCCTCAGGGTAAAAAGTCTTTGCTTATATCTAATCAGAATTTCCCATTTTCCAACTTGTGTTGATTAAAGTCTCATGATAACTCTATGTACCTCTAAGAAGCATGTAGCTCCATCTCTGTATTCTCTAATTAGGTAGTTGTAGAGAGCAACGAATTTTCTCCTTAGCATTCTTTTCTCCAGGCTGAACAAACTCAGTTGTTTCCACTTCTTGTGTACCATGTCCTCTGGTCTCCTGACCATCTTGGTGTCTCTTCATGGGTCTTGCTTCACTATGTCAATATCTTTCTTGTACTAGGAAGCCCACAGTTGTACTTGATATTCCTGATGCAGTCTTGTGAATGTAGTCACATCTCTCTGAGTTCATCAATTGAGCTGAGCCAATTTTCCACCTATTTTTAGTCATCCTCTTATCCAATTCATAGGTTACCAGTTTGGTAATCATAAGGCTATGGGAGACTGCATCAAAAAAGTCAGGGCATGGTGTCCATCCCTTGGCCACAGGCTGGTCAGATCATGCTGGTCAGAAATGACTTGTCCTTAGTAAATCCAACTTGGCTGCTCTCAGTCACCTTCTTATCCTGATGTTTTGATAAGGCTTTCATTCTGTTTTCAAGACAGCCAACTTTCTGGTTTAAATAAATGTTCCCAATACTATATCATGTGGTCATACATTAAGTAAGGGCAGTATGAAACTGCTTGCTCCACATAAATGCCGTAGATGAAAGAGATTTTTTTTCATTTCTTTCACTCCAACAGTCCAACAGTATGACTTCTAACCTTGTTTTGAATTCAGAAATATGTACCAAATACTCTTAGAGTCTTGAACTAGTACACTGGTTTAGCAGCAAGACACACCATCCATTTCAAGATCATGCTCTGTGTGCAGCCGTGTATTCCTATTCAATGTAATGAAAATCTTCTGAATTTCACAAGGCCAGGGCAGGACATGCCTTCAAAGAGCAGGATTTACTTAGCTCATGAATAAGCATATTTTCAACAAGGCATTGTGAAATCTGAATACCTTTTCTTCACGTAACTATGTCCGGATGATAACTACCAGATTACAGTCCTTTTCATAATTTGTTATGAATATAGTATACAGGATCTAACTTTGAAATTAGTTTGAAAAAATCTTGTGTTAAATTCCTGGTTTGAATAGATGGTTTGACCACATGGTCATCAGAGGTCCCTTCCAATTGTCATGTGAGTCTCTGAATACTATTTTTTCTAATCTAGGATGTGAGGAAGGGCACAAGAGAGGACAGACCTACTTGGTCTTATCATATGTCATATTCTATCATATCCTATCCTATCATATCCATCTGAGCATGGCAACGCAAGCTTTCTGTATTTTGAGGTCCTGTTGGAATCATGATTCATGTAGCTAAAGCCTGTTACTTCTACTGGGTGCTGCTCCCTTCTCCCTGTCCTCAGGTTCTACAGAAAACTCTGGAAAGTTGTCACTGAAGCAAGTAAAAAGACTGTTTTAAATCCTACAGGAAGCAGTCCTTCTCCTGACCTGCATAAGCTCTCTTCTGGTTGCTCCAGGGGTAGCAAGATGCTGTTGGTTGCACTGCATTCCTTGTCCTACTTCGCCCAGAGAGGGAGCAGGACAGGGTCTATACTTTAATGACAGTAATAAGAGTTCTGCTGCTGAAATTGTTCTGCTTTGTCTACAGCTGGTGGCAGAAGTCCAGGAGCCCTGGGTTTACTCCATCTTTTCAGTACAGAATTACAGAGTTTATTTTTTTGTTTTGTTTTGTTTTGTTTTGAATTACTGAGTATTCATTCTCAATCCAAACCATAGTGAAGTCAGTGGAAAGAATTCCAAAGGCCTTGCTGAGCTTGGGAGCAGGCATTTTGTATGTTTTAGAAATAGAGTTTAGCTGCAAATGGAAAGTATGGTTGGAAATAAGTGAAGTCTACAAAGTGCTAAAGATACAAAAATACAGGGTGCAAAAATGATGATTAGAGAAAAAGACTGCACCAGGCACATAGTTATTTAACTTTCTTTTCAGATTTGCAAGCAGCTTTAATAGCCACAATTTAGCAACATAAATTTTTAACACATCAAATGAATTTAGAAAGTGTTGTCTAAAAAGTAAGGACAGTGTTGTTTTTCAGTTTTTGTTCACTGTTATAAAGAGGAAGAAACAATAGTTTTTCGCATGACAAATGGAGTGAATAAGCTGTTAATACAATTACAGAAAAAAGGGGTAACACAAAATCTTCTGACATTTGCTTTACTCCCCCCAGACATGAACCTTTCTCCAGGAACAGAGCTTTCATTCAGTTTGTGTACCTAAACTATGTATGAAGAATGGCAGCAAAACATAATTAATTGCTTAATCATTTTATATTTAAATCCAATTAAATTTCTCAATTCAACGTTATTTCATTATAGATTCCAACTGAGTTAGTTAGTATCTTAGTTCCAACTAAGATAGTTCAGAGTGATTAAATCCTAGCAAAAATTAATGTTTTACTAGTTATCATTTACCAGTTATGATGCAAGAAAATGCACAGAATATCACAGATTACTCTCCAAAAGAGCAAAATAACCAATACAGGATAAGAATTTTTAGTATTTTATACATTACTTTATATATATTTTTATATATACTGTATGTATGTGTAGTATTAGCTGTATATTGGCTGACGTAGTAGCTAAGCCTTTCTCCATCACATTTGTAAAGTCCTGGCAGTCAGATGAAGTCTCTGGTTACTGGAAAAAAGGGAACATCACTCCCATTTTAAAAAAGGGTAGAAAGAAGGACCCAGGGAACTACAGATTGGCGAGCCTCACCTCTGTACCTGGGAAGATCATGGAACAGATCCTCCTGGAGGCAATGTTAAGGCACATATGAGACAAAAGGGTGATCTGAGACAACCAGCATGGCTTCACCAAGGGCAAATCGTGCTTGGCCAATCTGGTGGCCTTCTATTATTGAGTGACTGCATTAGTTGACAAGAGAAGACTGACCAATGTCATCTATCTGGACTTCTAAAAGGCCTTTGACATCTTTGACATCTTTTGACATCTTTGACATCTATCTGGACTTCTAAAGGCCTTTGACATCATCCAACATGACATCCTGGTCTCCAAATTGGAGAGAGATGGACTTGATAAGTGGACTGGACTATTCAGTGGATAAGGAATTGGTTTGAGGGTTGCACCCAGGGAGTAGTGGTCAATGGCTGTATGCCCAGGTGGAGGATGGTGATGAGTGGTGTCCCTCAGGGGTCTGTCCTGGGACTTGTACTGTTTAATAACTTTAAATCAACTGTTTAATATCTTTTAAACTGTTTAATATATTTTAAATTTTAATATCTTTATCCACAACATAGTGGGATCAAGTGCAGCCTCAGCAGGTTTGCAGATGACACCAAGCTGAGTGGTGCAGTTAATACAACAGAAGGAAGAGCTGCCATCCAAAGGGACCTGGAGAAGTGTTCCAATGTGAACCTATTGAAGTTCAACAAATCTAAGCGCAAGGTAGTGCACCTGGGTCAGGGCAATCCCAGGTGTCAGTACAGACTGGATGAAGAACTCACTGAGAGCAGCCTTGTGGAGAAGACTGGCAGGTTCTGGTGGACAAAAAGCTTGACATGAGCCAGCAGTGTGCACTTGCAGCCCAGAAGGCCAACTGCATCCTGGGCTGCATCAACAGAGGGGTGGCCAACAGACTGAGGCATGTGATTGTCCCCATCTGCTCTGCCCTCCCACTTGGAGTACTGTGCCCAGGTCTGGGGCCCCCAGCACAAGAAGGATGTGAATCTGTTAGAGCGGGTCCAGAGGAGGGCCACAAAGATGCTCACAGGGCTGGAGCACCTCTCCTGTAAAGAAAGGCTGAGAGAGCTGAGGATTTTCAGCCTGAGGAAGATAAAGGCTCCAGGGAGCCCTCACTGCAGCTTTTCACCACTTAAAGGGGGCTCATAAAAAATACGGAGAGCAATTTTTTGCTCAGTCAGATAATGACAGGACAAGGGGAATTGCTTTAAACTAAAAGGGGGGAGATTTAGGTTATAGGTTAGGAGAAAATTCTTCACTCAGAGGGTGGTGAGGCACTGGCACAGGTTGCCCAGATAAGCTGTGGATGCCCCATCTCTGGAAGTCTGGAAGTGTTCAAGACCAGGTTGGATGAGGTCCTGGGCAACCTGATCTAGTGGGTGGCAACTGTTCTGTGGTTCTATGATAAAAAATTAGTATTTTTGAATACCAAATTAGCAGCAAACTGAGTTTTTTTGTTTTGTTTTGTTTTTTAGTATATATACAGAATAGTTCAGAGCAGACTTCCTAACTGATTAAAGGAGTGAATAGAGGAGGGAGAGAAGATTGCAAGTTTCTGAGACCCACAGATGTCAAAAGGGAATACAGAAGCCTGGAAATAGCTTGGTCCCACTTGGTCAGTTTTATTTTATCATATCTTTTCACAGTGTTAGAATTGGCTCCTGAAGGAATCAAATCCCCTCAGTTCACATGGAGAACATCAAATGAGGAGGAAAACAAGATCAAATGAGGACGAAGCCAATGCCTACTTTACTGTTTGACAACTAATGGTGAAGGTTGGCCAAGAGTCACAACCATCCTGATCAGATCTTAATATTACAGCAATACTGAGACTTCATCAACTCTTTAATTTATTTAGCTATTGTCAAGCGGTATAAAACTGCTTTAGTTGTAGCCACTAAGACATTAAAAAAAAGACTTCCTTCCTACTCTGATGGTTCAGTCCATTTGATTTCTATAGCCAATGAAGTATTATTGTCTTTGGTTAAACAATAGTTGAGTGAGGGAACTAATACATCCTGACCTGGGCAATGATTTCCCGGGATGTGCTATGGATCACTTAGATCACTTAACTGATGTCTGCTACTCTACCAAGGTCAAAACAATATCCACATTGCAACAGATGGTATTGGTATTTATTTTAGTTCTGTAATTCTAACTGCAATTGTTAGGTCTGCTTGCAGTAGTTCTTTTCATTTCTGAAGTTAATTACATATGAGGTCTGATGTTTTTCTGAAAAACTCTGTCAACAGAATTTGGATAATTTAATCTTCTATCTCAGCAAATATATATTAAGCAAAGATCCTTACAAACTGTGCGGTAAGTAGAACTCATTGTCATATATACCCACATATACTTACACATACACACAAGTTTAATCAACCGTTTCAAATCCAGCTTATCAAGTCCTCAGAGAAATCATCTGATTAACAGCAAGTAGATTTTGAAGCATACGAGGATGTCTCAAAAATAGCTCTTGCTGTACCTCCACAGAATACCTGTTTGCTACAAATGTATGTAAAGCCTGTTTGCTACAAATGTATGTAAAGTACACAAAGTGTATGCACCCTACTTTGTATGGGAGTTACTTCTTAAACTCCAATCTATTTAGAGAAGGAAATGTGTTTCTGTACAGATTTGTAATATACCTGATGCAATACAGCTTCTACCAGGCTCTACACACTTCTGTAACACATGATGAACGCAATTCATACACAGATTGTGGAGAATTCAGAGGATGGTTTCTTCAGGCCTATCTACATATTAGATAGACGTGGTGGACTCTGCCTACCACAACACACAGGGAGTCATGCAACCTCCAGAAAACTAGTCATTAGTTTGCTATGTTGGCTTCAATAATATTTTTATATTCCTTATCTATGCTGTCCTCCCATACTGAGATTTTTTGTTTGTTTTGAGGAGCAGACTTAAAACCTGAACATCAACACTAGAATTGACAGGTAGGTAACTGCTTGTGCCCTCTTCATGTTAAATGGAGTTACAAAGACCTTGAAGCTTGACAAACGCACTTACCTCAGGTATTGCTATGATTGGTCCTGGTGGTCCTGGTGGTCCAGGTGGACCCACAATACTGTTCCCATCCTGTCCTCGTTCACCCTATTTTAAAAGCATTACATGTGGAAAACCCATTTACTAAGCACTACAATTCACAGATTTCTCAGAAAGAATGAAATCCACCCGATCTCACCTGAGGTCCTGGGTCACCCTTCTCCCCTTTTGGCCCCTGCACATGATAATAAAAACAAGCAGAAATTATTTTAAAAGGAAAATGGTGAAAATGAGAATTCTCTATCCTCAGAAAATGCACAAGAGTAAAACACAGGTACAGAATGATCACCAGCCTCTCAAACCACAGATGGGACAAGCTAATTTCCACTCAGATCCACTGAGGGCATGATGTTTAAAATTATTTGTCAGCACATTTGACACTTCACAAACAAGAAACAAATGAGCACACACCATTTCATTAGCTGGGGATTAATTACAGAAGCCTTTCTTTCAGTGTAGTGAAATCAGCCATGCCTGGCTGCTTTTTCCTTTTTCAGCACTGACTGCCTCAGTTGTGTCCTGGATTGCCCAGTGAACTGGGCAGGGAAATACAGGTGAGCTAAACAGTCATTTTTCAGATAAGTTATTTCTAAGCTTGATCAGCCCTTCAGTATGATTCACTAGACATGTAGACAGCTCGTTTGGCATGAGTGAAAGGAAAGTGGCAGGGAATGAGCTGTAGGACTTCCCAGCTGAAGAATTTTTGAAGTCCCTGGGGCTCTTAAGCAGGAGAAATACATTAAAGCCATCTAATTTTTTTATTTATTTATTTTTATTTTTATTTTGGTTTCCATCTAATTAAAAGCAGAGATAAATTCTGAATAATTAAAAACAAAAGGAGAATTGAAGAATGAGAACTGGCCCCTGGAGAGGCCTGTATCACTTTTGAGTGGTGTGTGGTGTCTAAACTGTATGCTTCAGGTTAGGTAGGACAAACCCAGACCCAGCTCTCCATATACTGCTACCAAGTCCTGTAGAGGGCTCCTGCTGAACCTCAAGGCACAAGTTTAGGAGCCAGTGTGTGTTAGGTGATCACAGGATATGATATCCCTACTCACCATATTTCCAGGATGTCCAGCAATGCCAGGAAAGCCTGGTTTTCCTTTTGTACCTGGCAGTCCCTACCACAGAAAATATATTGTTATTCAAGATAAACTACATGATTGAATACAAAGACTACAAGAAAAAAACTACAAGATCTCATACAAACATACTGCTCCCAAAGGGACATACTATCTGAGTGGACTAGATAGTAGGTTGGGGGGTTCCATGGAGTCAGGATCAGTAGCTCTCAGTAGTCATCAGTCCTCTGCACTGCTCCTGCTGTTTCCTCCTCTCCAGATAAGTTTTTTTTTTTTTTTTTTTTTAAAATGCAGTTTCAATTATTCATCATCATTTTTTGCAACTCTGCTTAGCAAAAGGGTGAATTCTGCTGCTTTCCCTCAAGCTTTATTGTGGGTTATTCCCACCCTTTCAATTAAGTGACTCTCAAACTGGATGAAGCGGCAGCAGAGATATTGAATGTAGATGGGAGGGAGGGAGAGAGGGGGAAGGATTGGGATGTGGGGAAAAAAGTTTGGTATCTCCTGCTCTAGTTTAGTGGAGGACTGAACTTTACTGCTATGAATCTGATCAGTTACTCTATATTCTATGGGGAAAAAAAAAGAAATTATTCCATAGTAATGATAATGAACTTTGCCTAGAAAAAATTGATAAAAGAAGACTGTGAATTCTTAAAGGAACAACTAAACAGTGAACTATCTTTTTATCTGCATCTGTTTTTCTCTGTCACATGAAAAAGCAAAAGAAATTACACAGAATAGCCTAATGATTCACCCAAGTGCTAGGTTAGTCCTGTGCTGTTTCAGTAGTGGTTTGTGTTTTCTTTTCATTTGATTTTTTTTTTTTTTTTTTGGAAAAGGTTGTTTTGTTCTTACATTTTGTTTTGCTTCAGAAAAACTACTTCTGGGCTTTTACAGTAGATAGTACCATGACAATCTAAAAGACATAGACAATTCCATGTAAAAGCTTGGTAGCTGTCAAAAAGGTAAGCTGAATAATAAAGATTATTATAAAAGGCACAGGGAAAGAAAAAAAAAAAAAAAAAGAAGAACACAGAGCATTACTATTCCACTGCATATGCTTATTGTATGCCCATAACTTGAATACTGTGGATCATTTCAGTTCTTTCATCTTAAAAGGGTTCTAGTGGAAATAGAAAAACTTCAGAAAGAGCAATGGGAATAATGAAAGGTACAGAATGACGTCTATATGAGATGTTATGGTGTAAGCTAGGGCCATCTAGTTGGAAAAGAGACAAATGAGGAGATGGATGAAGAATATTGTGTTATATTCTAAAAGGAGAGAGGAATTAAGGATTCACTCTTCTAATAGAAGAAATAGTGAGCATCAAATGAAAAAAGCTGGAAGAGGTTCGTGCAATGTGTAGCTAAGTTGACAGAGCCCCTTGACACAAGATATCATATATCATAAAAGTTTGTGTAAGTTCCAGGGAAGGTATCAAGTTCTTGCAGAAGAGAATTTCAGTGTACTACTTGCCCTTTTCTAAACTCAAACAGCATCTAAGCATCTGCTCAAACTGTATCTACTTTTGACTATTTCTGAAGGCAGGATACTAGGATGCATAGATATGATCCAGTAAAACCACCAAGAATTATGTAATATTCTGCTGGGGTCTCTAAAAGAACAATAGATCCATAAAGCATCTAAAGTCAAATAGCCTTCTGTGTTGTATTTTTGGTGTGATAGAAGAAGTTCAAATTAACAATTTATAGGGCTCAAAATCCTCTCTCTACTTGTCCCTTATTATAGAACTACCATCATAAAAGATTTAATATGCCATCCTTTCAGGCATGCTGGTACGTGTAGATCAACTTCCTATTATTACAAATCCTGAATAATTTCATCATTTGATTTTACTAATGATTTTTAGTTTGGAAGAATAATACAGGATAGGTATGATGCTTTAATTAAATAAGTTATTCAGAGACATCCTCATTTCCAACTCCCTCCATATTTTAAGATTGTAGAGCTGCTCTTTGCTCAAATATAAGAGAACTAAAATACATTCCTCGTTTTCTTTTGTTTTCTTTTGTTTTTAACCTGAGGATTGGAGAGGTTGACTATTCTTAAATAACTTTGTAACCAGTCCACTTACAATATATGCATGTGTTTGAAATGTATCTGTCATAGCATCAATACTAATTACTAGAACAAGCACCATAAGACAAAACACCTGTATGAATAATAATTAAGGAAATAATTTATAGCCTCAAGCAGATAAAAAAGATTTTAAAACAACAGTCCTATGCATTAGTGTATCAGCTTTAGTTACTTCACTAACAAATCTCTCTGCCATGGCAATGCTTAAAATATGCAGAGCAGATGGAATTTATGTCAAACAGAGTCTTACTACATTGTTGTTTTTTAAAAAATAAATAAGCAAATGCTGTTAGAAGACTGTGGCAATACTTCTGCAAATACTCAGCAAATAGAAGGGTAGATTCATAAAGGTTTTTATCTTGTTTCATACAGCAACTATTGATTTTAGAGCTGTGCCAAATGCAAAATAATTTTATTATTTTATTTTATTTTATTTTATTTTATTTTATTTTATTTTATTTTATTTTATTTTATTTTATTTCATTTCATTTCATTTCATTTCATTTCATTTCATTTCATTTCATTTCTACGTGTCCCAGTGCTGCCATCTGCTGTGATACATCTGCAAAAGGCACCCAAGTCAGCCATAGTCAGTCATGCAGAAAGCAGCGGGGACATGAGCAGAAACTTTGGGGTGGGCTCCAAGGAGGGTCCAAAGCAGAAAAGACAGGGATGGTGAGGGGGAAGATTGGACAGGAAATATGGACTCTTGCACCATTAACTTCTGCACTAACATGGTGGAAAACAGTGTAAACTGGCTGCTTTTGATGCCATGTTGCATGGCTAGAACTTGAATTGATCCAGTGGAGCAGGTCTAGCTTGCACACTGGTGCATGGGGTGAGTTAGACAGCTAGGACAAATTCCAGCTTGGAGGCACAGGCTGCATATTAGGAAAACCGTCTTTCCTAGATGGATAATGAAGCACCAGGACAGGATACCCAAAGACTTTTTTCATTCTCCTTGGAGTTATTTAAGACTCACCCAAACAAATTCATTGCTGATATGATCTGGTGTTGGTGATAATCCCACATTAAGTGTGATATTGGATTAGATGACCTCTGGGGTTCTTCCAGCTAATATTTCTACATTCCTGTACCTTCTGAATGGTCCATTTGGATTAGGAGTAACCTGGCTGCAGGAAAATGGCAAGCTCTAGCACAGAAATAGGGAACAATAGTGGCCTCTGTGTGGAACACTGGATTAGGGTTGTGGATGGGTCCTGAGACCTCTGCACAACACAAATGAATCTACTGTTGTACTACAGATACGTAGTGTAGTGGTGGAGTGCTTTGGTATGGTGTGCTAGCTATGAACCCTGTTAAGAATGGGTCAAGAGGTGGAACTCAGTTTTCACATAAACTTTGCTTATTTTCATTTCTGTTCTGCCAAAAAACAAAGTGGCTTCACAATACACCATGACATCACACACTTAAATAACTGGATTTTAAATATAATTTTAACCATATTTTAAACAGAAGTCTTAAGCAACAGGTTACCTGGCTCCTGACATTCACAACTCAACAGAGAAAGGTTCTGTTTTTCCAGAGAAACCTTCCTGAGCTTTAATAAATTGACAGAGCAGCAAGAAATGTTCATTGCCCCCTTATTATTCCCATATAAAGGAAACTAAGAGGAGGAAATGAGTGAGGTTTTAGATCAAGCTATATGAATTTCTCACCTTTGAACCTGGTGGACCAATATTTCCTCTTTCTCCCTGAAACAGAGACACAGTAAGTAGAGCTCAAAGATCAAAGTGAATGGTGATTACAAGGATTTTAAACATGTATGTTACTTTCCTTAGGGAGAAAAAAAAAAAAAAAAAAAAAAAAAGACTGGATGGAGTAAAAAGATCAATAAAAACAGAGCACATTTTTGGTAAAGTGATGCTCAATATACATTTGTGAACTAGTTCTGGGGGTTTAACCTTCCAGTTGCAACCTACATCATAAGTGCTTCTGTTTAGCACACATTACTTCTGCTGTGCATGCACCAAGCTGCATGCCTGAACCTTCCTTTCGGTGTCTGGAAAGTGAATATAGTAACATTCCCCAGATATACCAGTGCCACAGTGATCTTGTGCATCCACAAATGACCCACATTCTTGCTTCAATACAGTTAAATTAGCCTCCTCCGTACTACTGCTCTCCCCATCTACCCAGACACTGTGTCATAACACAAGTAATGTAATGAGTACTGTCCTGTTACACCTTCAGGTCTTACTCTGCAGCACTCTGGCTATGAGTAGACATGATTTCTTGATTTCACTAGACAAAGAATATGCAATGTAGTTCATTTTAATTGAGATGGATAATATGAAAAGGAATAAAGCATCAAGAAGCTATTGCCATTGCCTGGAATGTTATGTTTATGCTTACAGTCTTTCAGGAGTGTTTATATTCTTAAGTTAATGAAGACTGTAGATTCTTTTTAAAGGAAAGTAGTTTTTCTTAATAATAACTGTAAAAGCAGAGTTTGGTCTTTATTTGTTAGGAAAGGCATTAAACTTTGGTCACAACAGGCCTTCACTGTTGGGTGTTTGAAGGATGAAGGAGATATGAAACACAACTTTATCTTGAATATACCGTGTGAGCCTTTGTTTTTTGGAAGTGGGTAGCTGTTGTATTTTGCCACTGTTGCCTAGTGAAGTCTTTTATAACCATGAAAAGTGGGTGTAAATTTCATCCCCGTGAGAATTATAGTGTATTACAGCCACTTTATACTGATTTTCTGTAGTGTATCTGATTTTGTAAGAAATTAAGCAACACATAATCTGTTCCTTTCTGTGTCTCCATGATCTTGGGGATGAATGACTCAAGTTTAAACAACCATAAACTTAGTGTAGGTGGTAGTGAACTCTCTTGGTCAAAATTTATGACTATCTTTTCAGTCCTAGTCATGTTCATAAATGCATCATCATGCTATCCCCATACTCATAAGTAATGCTGTCTTCCAACATTAACAGGAGGACTTGTTACCCAGTGGAGGGACTTTTTGCAGCTGTGTAAACTGAGCACTACACTAGACTCTACATATAGCAGACTGGACAGATCTTAGATTGGCATTGTTCTATGAAAGAGATGCATGCAGCTGTTGCTGACAATGTCCTTTCTGAGTAACCAGTGACCTGTGCTGTGTATAAATTTAAGGAAGAGAGGGTGGAGTCCACAACCTATTATTTTACATTTCATGCTCTTTCAGTGTTCCTGTCATTTCCCAGGGCAATGAAGACATGGAACATCTTTAACTTCATACAACAGATTGAAGGTGCTGAAAAGGTGTTGCCATGCTGTACTATTAAATTGAGCGGTACTAAATCTTCATACAGGATTAGAAGCAAACTCTTCCTGGCTAAGGCTTCATTTTGGGAATATGCCCTTTTATCTTTTTTTCACATTTCTCTGTTTTTTCTACATGGCTTACTTAACCAACAGTAGCATCAAGGTGGAAAAATTCTGTCACAGCTGAGCTCAAAGAAAAAAAGAAGGCAAAGAACAACTCTCTTTTCCCCCAACATTTTCAGAATCTTTTCTCATCACTTTCTTATCACTTATCACAAATGACACCAGAAGGTCTTCCTACAGCTTCCTCTTATAACAAAACACATGCAACCTCCTGGAAACCAGAATGAAGTATCAATGAGCAACAAAGAGGAACTGCCAAACTTCCTAAAAAATTAAACAAAAGTACCATGTTACAGCAGGTGTCTTGGGGTCTAAGTGCCCCATATGCACCATTCTGATATGGATAAGAAATAATTTATAGAAAAGAAAGAAATAAGAAATAAAATAAATTCTATTAATACACATTGTGTGTTACCCAGTGTAAAAGGAAACACAATTAATCTAGTACTTACCCCATATATAAATGTTAACCATAAAGTTGTTTTTTTAAAGGCAAATACTGGGAATATAGAAATCAAAAATATACTCCAAAGCAAAATAGGCTAGCTTTGATATGTTCTTGTTCATACAGTACTTTTGGTCCAAATGCTGTCCACGTCTTTCTGCAGAACCCTATTAAATCTCACTGCATTTACAGGCAAATCCAGGCAACATTTCATAACAAATTTTCTCAGAAGAAAAAAAAATCATAATTGCAGCTGTTACAAAAAGAGGATCCGAGATCAGAAATATCAACAGAGTAGTAAGATACAAGCACTGTTTTATATTCATTGTTCTAGTAAATAGTGCCTTGATTTATATTATGCAAAGAGCTAAAGGTATTTTTTTTCTTAGAATGACTTTATTTCTAATACTTTCAAAAAAAAAAAAAAAGTACTAGTATGCAGTAACAAGAATTAAATTCTTGAAGTACATTTGTTGCAAGGGATTACTTTCAATTGTTTACTTTTTTTTTTTTTTTTTTTTTTTTTTTTAAATTTACCTCCTTGTATAAGATTACATTGTATTAACAGAGTACAGGCAATATGGTAATGTATTGCCAGGCTAAAAATAGCTTGAAACATAGTTTTTGGAATGCAAATTCTACTTGTCAGTTGTAAAGGTCAATTATGATCCTTTAAAGGCAAAATTAACTGTCCCAATATGGATCATTTGAGGGGGTAGAACGGAAAAAAGAAATCCAACAAATGATTGAGTCATCTCCATCTGGAATATGAAGAGAAGACACTGTCAAATAAACCTCCAACAAAAATTTACACTGATCTGTGGTAGAAAAAGAATAGAAACCCTGGAAATTTTAGCTACTCTAACAGACGAAATTTTATTTTGAGCAACAAAGAAGAACTGCCAAACTTCCTAAGAAATTAAACAAAAGTACCATGTTACAGCAGGTGTCTTGGAGTCTAAGTGCCCCATTGGCATTTATGCACCATTCTGACATGGATAAGAAATAATTCTATTAATACACATTTTTATTACAAAAACTTTTAACAACAACAACAACAAAAAATATTTTGTCTGTTAGACAAAACATAACCACTACATTCTTAAAAATGTGTGAGGCCCCACATGGAGTGCTACATCCAGGTCTGGGGATCCCAGCACAAGAAAGACGTGGAACTGTTAGAGTGGATCCAGAGGAGGGCTGCAAAGATGATCAGAGGGCTGGAGCACCTCTCCTGTGAAGAAAGGCTGAGAGAGCTAGGGATGTTCAGCCTGGAGAAGAGAAAGCTCCAGGGACACCTCATTGCAGCTTTCACTGCTTAGAGGGAGCTCATAAAAAGTATGGAGAACAACTTTTTGCTCAGTCAGATAATGACAGGACAAGGGGAATGGCTTTAAACTAAAAGGGGGGAGATTTAGGTTAGAGGTTAGGAGAAAATTCTTCACTTAGAGGGTGGTGAGGCTTTGGAACAGGTTGCCCAGATAAGCTGTGGATGTCCCATCTCTGGAAGTGTTCAAGACCAGGTTGGATGAGGTCCTGGGCAACCTGATCTAGTGGGAGGCATCCCTGCCCATCACAGGGGGGTTGGAACTGGATGATCTTTAAGGTCCCTGCCAACCCAAGCCATTCTATAGTTCCATGTTTCTATGATAAAGGATGAATAAAAAAATCATTGGATAGCTATATAGTGGGGATAATTGTAATTTACTTCTTAGCAGCTGCTTTGAGTTACAGCTCTCTTAGAAGCAGATACTTTGTTTTCTCTCAAACACAGTCTGGAACCTCTGGAGTTATCACTGGATGTGACTCATAATGCTTTTATGCAGTACCAACAAGTATATAAAAACCTGTTCCTGATTAAAGGGAAATTCCAGAATTTTGTTCAGCTGCAATAAGATGTTTTTCAGTATTTATAGCAGAGTGACTTGGAAACCATGTCTGTTACAAAATCAAAACCAAGAATAAGTCTATCAGTTAGGGAAGTCAGAATGGGCAATTTCAGAACCAGATTTGGACATCTCATTTTGGACACTAACTTGTTTTGGCTAAAGAATTCTATTATTGTAAATATAGTTTTCTGGACACTTTTTTAGTAGCTAGGAAAAGATATTAGAATGAGAAAGGTCTCTAAGATTGTAATTGTAACTGAGACACCTACAATTTCAGTGATTCAGAATTAAAAAACCAGCACATTAAAGAGCTGGCTACTTGTTACTGGCTCCAGTTCATTTCTGAAGATTCATGGAATCACAGAAAAAGTACAGGACCTCCGGAGGCCATCTAATCCAGTGTCCCCCTTGAACTGGAAATATCACCACCTATACATCAGGTCCATGATGACTTTGTCCATCCTGGTCTTGAAAATCTCCAACAATGGAGAGCTTCTGCATCCTCTCTGGGCAACTTGCCACAATTCTGTACCAATCTCTCAGTGAATCAGTTTCTCCTAAGGTTTAGCCTGAACCTCTTAAGATGCAGTTTTTAGGCCACTGTCACTTGATGCACCCTCTGGTGCTATGAGGAACCATTTGGCTTCATCAGCTTTACAACTGCCCTTCAAAGAATTGTAGGCAGCTCTTAGATCACAGCTTTGTCTTCTTTATACCAGAATAACCAGTTTGAGCTCCTTCATCTTTTCCTCACCAGTCACATGCTCGAAGCCTCTGACCCTGCAGGTCTCTGCTGGACTGCGTCTGTCTTCTCCACATCCTTCTTGATGTGGGGTGAAAAACAACAACAACAACAAAACAAACTAAAAAAGAAAAAGAAAAAGAAAAAAAAAGAAAAAAAAAAAGAAAAAAAAAAGAAGAAAAAGAAGAAAAAAAAAGGAAAAAAAAGAAAAAAAAGCCCCACACCTCTTACTCCACTGCAATTGCAACTTCACTAACCCTGAGTACAAGAGATTAATAATAACATAATAACATCTTTATAAGTGTTAGCCATGCTCTTCTTGGTGCATTGCAGCACAAGGTTTCCCTTATTTGCAGTGACAGTGCACTGTTGCTGAATATGCAGTCTGGCATCTACCTTATCCCAAGGTCTTTCTCAGCAGTACTTTCTCCAGACTTGGGCAACAAGACTTGTTCCTTCAAAGCTATATTTTGAATGTTCAAATGTTTCTTTCAGAGTGAGCATGGAGACAGGGCCAAATCAGAACAATGCAGAGAGTTCTAGGAGGAGGAATACTAGAGAATTGCCTGCTTTGGGCTAGTCACAATAGATTGTAGTTTTGGTGTTACTTGTTAAGAATTAAGATAAAATGTGGCAAGTACTCAGTGTTTTAGAGTGGCTCACACTGACAAAAATATCCTGAGACAAGTTTGATGGAGGAAAAAGCATTCCTTGTTCTTGGTCATGATTTCCATACTACTGGGAACAATGTTTTAGTTTAATTGGTATTTTCAGACTATGCACATCTTATTGTCAAATGATAACATCTCAATTTCATTATCTTCATATGCAAGAAGAGCATCTATTAAGGGTAAAACAGGAGACAGAGAACAAGATAGTAGAAATTCTATCTCATCATTTAATCTCTTAAACAGATACCACTCAATTCTCTAAAAATCATCAGCTAACCAGGTATCAGAGAAATATATTTCAGATTCTTTAGGAGACAGTTATTGTGATATCATTCTAGAGCAACTGAAGCCAGTGCAGTACAGTTAGTCTATAGCTGATTGGGTCTATGCATTTCCAAAAAGCAGAGAGATGACAGTTTTGCTTTTGGAAAACAAAGAAACAGACAAACAGACAAAAAAAATAATCAATGCTTCCCTCTCTCAGAATATCCACTTACCTTTGGCACTCTTGATCCTGTAATTCTGGATTCACTTAGCAAGCCAATAATCCCTGATCCCTCCATGTCCTAATGGAAGAGAAGAACACTACAGAACTTAAGAATTAATCTTTTTTTTTTTTTTTTTTTTTTTTTTTTTTTTTTAGCTGCTAATTTTTCTGGAGTCCTGTAAAAAAAGTGGGCAGATGTTGAACATATATATATATAGATAGATAGATAGATAGATAATGTTTTCTCATTAGCCTTTTATTTTAAATCAACATGTGGTGTTCTAGAGACAGGCTCTTTTCAAATGAGATAAGAGCATGTTGATCTTTCATACAAAAACTCTGGTCTTTACAAACTTGTCACTTTGACTTTATATCTCTGGCACTTGAGTCTGGACAGCAACAGGCACCTGTGAGAGGATCTCTGCTTTATGTGCTACATTTAAACATGTAGTGGTATTTTTCTGTTTAGCACTTCCTGTCACCTTGATTCTGAAATACTGTAATGACTAGTAAGGGTTACATAACTGATTTAAGGCAGGGAGGGCTTGCAGGCTGGTTTTAAAGAGCAACAGTCATTATTCAAAAATAAAGGTCCTTCATAACTTTCACAGTTTAATTGTGAATTGCTGCCTAAAGTGCAGCTGACTGAAATGGAGCGGGAAGAACTGTTCTGCCAAAGATGGTGGAATTAATTAAGATGGGAAAGACCTCAGAGGCTACCCAGTCCAACTTTCTGTTGATAGTACGGTCAACTTTGAATTCGAATCAAGTTGGTCAGGGCTTTGACCCCTCAGGTCTTGGAACCCATCAGAGATTGAGGTTCTACAACCTCTCCAAACACCTGTTCCAATGCTTGTCAGTCCTTGGGGTGAAAAATATTTTACTTCTGTCAAATTTGAACCTCCCATTTCAGTTTATGACTATTGTTGCTTATCCCTCTGTGCACCACTGTAAAGACCCTGGCTACATGTCTTCTCAGTAACCTCCTTTCAGGTACTTAAAGGGACCCTAAATCTTCTCTAGACTAAGCAACCTTAGTCCCTTGAGTCTTTCCTCACAGGCCATGTGTTTCAGTCTACTGACCATTGTCCTGGCTCTCTGCTGACTTCAGAAAGATCTCAGAGAAATGTAAGACCTTTTGGGAAACACCCATATTTCCTGTGGATATGCACTAGTGACTTTAAAGGAGACTGCACAGAAAGTAACAACCACCATTTGGCTCCCATTATTCTGAGTGTGACATTCCAAATTCAGGGCAGAACCAGGAGGTGCCAGTTCTGAAGCAGACAAAGAAGTACAATTGCAGGTTGGCATATTTCTCTGTCTTAGCTCCAGAACCATTTCAGCCACATATTCCAATTACTAGCCTTAAGCCTATTCCAGAACTTGTCAGACTGTGTTGCAAAGTGTCTGGATGAACTATGCCAGCAGGAAACCATTGTGACTCAATTTCTTCTGAAAAAGAAATGTGACTTCTGTGACTTCTTTCTTCTGAAAATGGAAAATACTGATATTTCATTGTTCCTCTTCCTTATTCACAGCCATACAGCCTTCATTTTCAACATCTGTGCCACATATTGAATCCTCTGGCTTTTCTGTGAGTTATTTAAGCTCACTAATATGGCAGAAAATTAGTGTTTTTTTTTTTTTTTTTTTTTTTTTTTTTTTTTTTTTTTTTTGGGGGGGGGTGGATAGTTCTCTAAAATTTTAGTACATTAAATTTACTTCTGGAAGGATTGATAGAACACTGGATGTTAGTGTATGTGAAGGGTAAGCATCTGCCTGGAACAGCCGCAGACAGGAGGAGGAGCAGAAAGAAAATAAAATCTTCACCTCTTAGTAACAATGAGCCTTTTTATCAGTTATTATGTTTAGAGGACCCATACTAGGAGTAGACACTCCTTAGCTTTCTGCGTAGTTGTTGACTTGAAATGGTTTGGATTGCCATGGATCTTATGTACTCTGATGACAGTGTAAGGAAAAGGGTAGGAAAACCAATTACATCAGCTTAAGCTGCTATGGAATGACAGTTTGGTGCTGAAATTATGGAAAATGTCAACTGATCTGACTCCAGTGAAAAGGAGAGATCTTGTTATTTTATCCTTTTCCACCAGCTCCATGAGGGCAAGTACAAGAGAAGCAGAAAGAGTGCTTTCTTTCTCAGAAACAGCTGGAATTAAGACCTTCTGTTTAAGGACCAAGGTGGGGAATAATGAGTCATTATGTTCATTCAAGTCCTTCCATGTAACTTCACCTGAGAATGAATGTTACTTAGACTTCATTTTGCTCCTCCATCAGATAACAGAATGACAAATATCATCAGAAAATCTGCTGAGATTCTGCTTGGCCTGTTTAACCAAACACTCACTACTTAGAGTAAACCGTAAAATGTGTTTCTGGGCCCTTCCTTCCTTTGCCTCCACTCCACTTTAAATACTCCATCTGTGCCAGTATACTTTCGTTTTAAGAGAGTGCTTGATGCCTGCTTTATACAACATACCATCGATTTTGACATCTGCATATTTTAATAGGTTTACCAGGTACCTTCTGTGGCTCAAACTGTTCTTTTGGCAAACACAAGTGCCAGCAAACCCCATGCCATTTGTTTTTTGCACATAGCTGAACACAAATGCTAACAAGCACTAACAGGAATGTTTTGCATAGACAGCCTTACAGCAGTAAACAGACTGCCAACCAAAAGGTAGTGTTGCCCTAACAAATTGGCATACCACATTGCTGCTTTAACAGATGGCAGGGGTGAGCCTCTAAAAGATCAGCAAGAATTAGCAAGCCTGTCTCAGAGAAATTACAATCACAGCAATTCTATTTGGACTGGATGAAGTTTAAGATGAAGCTAGTCACGATATTATTGATGCAGTTAGAGCTGATATCTGTCTCTATCTGTGTCCATAAAAGTAGCAACTGTCAGTTTTCACAATGTCATGCTTTCCTGCCAAGTATTACAGACTTTGCTTCTCTTTGAATTAAGCATCAGAAGTGGCAAATTCTGGTCCCAAGTAGGCCCCCTGCAGGAGCTCTCTTTGGTGGCACAACAAGGCAAAGGTTGTTTCTACTCAAATAGAGTGAATGGGGAAGAGTGGAGCATCCCTTAACATCTGTGATCCTGAAGGGTCACAGGAAGTGACTGTCAGTCAGACAAGCCATCCTGGGATCAAACAAAGACCAGGCCTAGGATGAAGATGTGGCTTATTACCAGCCCTTTCCTCATTCTGAGGCAAGCATATATTAATTCAGGGAAGACCCTGTACCAGCCTTCATAGTATGTTAAAATTAATGCAATAGAGTGTTTGTATACTTAGAATTTATGCTATTATTTACTAACAATTGCAGTGGTGGCAGTTAAGAACTTGTTAGCTGCTGGAGATTTTTTTTTTGCCCATTGAAATCCATGGATGTCAGTGACATTACTACTCAGTAGTGTACATAGTATAATACTGTTTAGTTAGATATCAGATGTTAGAATATGCCTCTAAACAAGCATTAATGGTCACCTCTGTACTTGGATTACTCAAAGTGTCTCTACAGTAAAAAAAGAGAGAAAGAAAAAAGAAGCACTGTAGATACTGGCAGAAACATGTATTTATCTGGCATCTTTTAAACATCATCACCTTACAAATGCAATTCTATAGATGGCCAGCAGTTTTGTTCAATAATAATAATAATAATAATAATAATGAATAGACAACTCTGGAAAGGCTTTTCTGAGTCACTGCTAGATTAGAAGTGAAAAGCACATAAAAAGAGAAGGCAAAAACTCATATGTGACTGTTGATGCAGGCAATCTGTCAACGTTGCTTCACAAACACATTAATAGGGCAGCTCTTGAACCTGAGTGTGCTCCCTTTGCCTTTCTGTACTGCACAGCTACTTTCTGTTCCAAAAGAATAATCTCAATGAGTAGTTCTAAAATCACATGTAAAGCTCAGATTGAGCTGACCAGATACCGTATTTTAAAGTGATGAAGGTATTATTCTCAGAAGTAGAAAGTAGGATTTGCAATTTAGTTTTATTTTTTTTTTAATAGAAATTTTTTTCTTCTGAGTAGAACAGACCATGAAACCACAAATGTCAATAATTTTTCTCTGTATTTCCATCTTACTGAAGAAGCTAAACTCACGGCCTCAAAAATGACAGCATGGGAAAAGTAGAAGCTTAAGTGGGACCTGCAGTTTGATTTTAATGAATACTGACAGGTCTCTAGATATATAGAGATCTTTACTCTAAATTATTTACATGGTAAAAATGGTGCCAAAGAAGCTTTTCCATCTAATGCAGTAGTAGCTTTGAGTATCTGATATTAGCAATTATATTTTTATATAATACACAACATTAATATTTAATTACTGAATAATTTAATGAAAAGTGCCTAAATAAAAATAGAATATAATAATAGTTCAGTTGGAAGGGACCTACAAGGATCATCAAATCCAACTGCCTGACCTCTTCAGGGTTAAGTTTAACCAAAATTTAAAGCATATTAATGAGGGCACTGGCCAAACATCTCTTGAATACTGACAGGGATGAGGCATCAACAACCTCTTTCGGTGTAAAGAAATTTTACCTAATATCCAATCTGAACCTCCCCTGGTAGGACTTCATGCTATTCCCGTGTGTCCTATCACTGGTTAAAAGGGAGAAGAGATCGGCACCTCTATCTCACTGGTCTCTTGCTGAGGTGATCAGCTCTGGGGTGGATGTGTTCTCCAGCAGCATTGTGGCCTGCAGGGTATTTCCTGCATAGAGGCCCCTAGCGGCATCTGAGGGAGCCACTAGGACCCTACAGCCCTCTCGAGGGCAGCTGACGAGCCTTGGGAAGAGCCAGGAGTGCTCCTCCTCAGTCATATAAAGCATGCAGCCCAGGAATGCAGCGAACAGGGCATGTCATATCAGTCAGGGTGTGGCACAGGTCCTTCATTTTGTATTCTGGGAGCAGCAGCAGCAGAAGGGCCTTCTACTGTTACAGAGATGTTGTCTACCTGCCAAGCCTACTGGTCTGAGGCTGTAGCAAACGACTCCGTATGTCATCAATTCATTCTTAGTCATGAAATACACAGATGATTACATTGCCCCTTCTCTGAAGGAAGTATATGCATAGCTACAACAAACCCCATAACAGCAAAATACCTCAAATCCGGAACCGTAGCTTAGACCTGTGGATCCAGGAGGTCCAGGCGGTCCAGGAGGCCCTGGGGGTCCTGGGGGTCCTTGTTTCCCAGGAGAGCCATGAGGACCATCTTCACCTTTGGGGCCTATTAATCCAGTGTCTCCAGTACTACCCTAAAATAAAAGGTCAGTCAATTCTTACACTGAACATGAAAAAGTTGATGTAGGTAAGTGCTTAGGATTCACAATAACGATCTTTTAGACTTAGTCCTTTTCAGGGGTACATTCTAAGGAACATGCCGTGTTAGAATGATGCTGCTTTCCCATAATCTGTAAAGTCACTGTCTGTTTTATTTTTATCTTTACCTTTGGACCAATGGAGCCAGGAAGACCTCTATCGCCCTGTAAAAGAAAACCATCCTTATGTACAGTAAGAGCATTAATCGGGAAAACAAAACAAAAAAAAACAAAACAAAAAACAAAAACAAACAGATGAATGTGATTGCTTAATTAAAATGCTAACAAATTTCTGTGTTGTTTATCTTGATGTCATAATGTCCTTTATATGAAACATTAGGCCCCTTAGTTAAAAGGAAAACAATTTCCTTAGTTAAAAGGAAAACAAAGAGGAAAACAACTCAGGAGTTATATTACCAAATGACTAACTCTGGACTAAGATGCATACAAGAAGCAAACCTGTATCTCAATTATTGCTGCAGATTTTCAGATCTCTAGACTACACAGAATTAAACACTTTGGGTCACATCCTTATGCTTCTAAACTTAAATGACAAAACCCTCATGGACTATATGAGAAACAGAAACTGATCTGGTGTGGTAACAAGCAAGCTGTCTATGATACCAGTCCAAACAAGGGATATGATTATGAGTATGGTTTTCAGGCTCTTCTGCAGCAATCAGATTATTTGATTTGCTTTTATATAGTTTACCTAAATGCCATTTCCCCACATCTAACGTATGGAAAAGACAGAAACTCACTGCATATAAATATTCATTTTCTAAATTGCACTGAATCTAATGGACTTAATTGTTATATTGGCAAGCTCCTGTGCTTACACATTAAGTTGAAACTTTGTTTAAGTAAGTTCTGAAAAAATGAGTAAGCATCAGCAGTGTAACGATAACAATGATTTCTTCAAAAAGTAGTGGCAAAAAAACGTATCATATATCACTCCAAGGAACTAGATGACTTAACTTTGCACTCTTCTATGCATCCTGCAGTTTCACCCTGTAGTATTATATGTAGTAAATAGGAATAATTATTACAACTTGATATCACACTGTAGATTAAAACAAGGTTTTCAGGTAAAAATGCATAGTAGAAATAGAAAAATCATATTATCCCATCGTGTTGAGGATTGTATTGAGAAGGAACAAATATGTAGTGCTTCACTTCTAATTAACATTTGTCAATGTATGTACACAATGTAGAAAACAGTCTCAGTGAGGCAAAACAGTTGAATTTTTTTTGCCATTTTTTGAGTATTATACCCTGTTTGAAAATTATTTTTCTCTTTCAGTTAATTCTCTTTCCTATAATCTGAGAGTCAGGTCCTGTTTGCTTCATGTAGAATTTATTCTCTTCTTAAAATCTTTTACGTAAAACTCAAGCCACTGTTCACAATAGAGACAAGGTGTGGCTGCCTGCTTTATAAGATGCATTCTTTATTTTCTGGATAGTTGCTAGATCCCAGGTGTTCTGTAGTTCCACCAACATCATTTTTTTTTCGAAATCACAAGTCAGACCCTACATTCTCAGATTGATATTAAAAAATCTTTCAATTTAAAAAATAAATATGTCAATATTCTGTCTGTTTTGGAGGTTTTTAATTTTGCTTGTAGTATGTGAAATTTCAAGGCTCACTTAGGAGTCTACTTTCAAGTTCTTGTGCTGAAACCTAAGTGTAGATAGCCACTGAAGGATTAAATTTTCCCTTAGCCACTAAAAAAAAGTGAGACTTAGAATCACAGAAAAAGGGTTGTACAGGACCTCCAGAGGCCATCTAATGCAGTGTCCCCCTTGAACTGGAAACATCACCACCTATACATCAGGTCCATGATGGCTCTGTCCATTCTAGTCTTGAAAACATCGAACAATGGAGAGCTTCTGAATCCTCTCTGGGCAACCTGCCACAATTCTGCACCAGCCTCCTAGTGAACCAGTTTCTCCTAAGGTTTAGCCTGAACCTCTTAAGATGCAGTTTTTAGGCCACTGTCACTTGTTGTACCCTCTGGTGCTATGAGGAACCATTTGGCTTCATCAGCTTTACAACTGCCCTTCAAAGAATTGTAGGCAGCTCTTAGATCACAGCTTTGTCTTCTTTATACCAGAATAACCAGTTTGAGCTCCTTCATCTTTTCCTCACCAGTCACATGCTCGAAGCCCCTGATCATCTCTGCAGATCTCTGCTGCCAGAGTCACAAATTGCTGAGGTTGGAAGGGACCTCTGAAGATCATCTAGTCCACCCCCTGCTCTGCTGCAGAACTTGGCTGCCCTGGAGCTGATGTTCTGCACATCCTTCTTGAAGTGGTTATGCAGTAAATAGGGGAAAGATATTGAGAGTGGCATTTTTTTGCAGTGTGTGATTTTTGGTTCAATAGTAGAATAAGAAAATCTCTCTGCTGGATGCTATCATCCCGTGCTTCCACTCATGTTTCCCACTTTTCCTTTGTGTTGGCTGTAGAACTCATTTGATCCTCAATTATGCCATTCACTGCAGCAAGTCAATGGAAAACTAAGTAACTCTCTGCTGCCACATTAGCATGCTGAAACATCTCACCAAAGACTGAGTGAAGGCTGAAGCTGATGCAAGTGTGGGATTGGGAAATCATAGCTTGAAATGGCAAAACTGCAGCAGTCAACAGTTCAGGCAGACATAGGATGCTGCAGAAGTGTAAAAACCTTGCTGTGCTAGTGGTCGGAAGACCTGCGCTTGTGTGACTTGGGATAAGGCACATGGAGCAGATCACAGAATTCAAACTTAAGTCATTCCAGTGGCCCTAGTATACACACACAAACCATGGAGAGAAGTTTCTGCAGTCTGGACTAGGAGCTGCAATTCTTTCTTTCCCCCTAGAGACTTCCTAGCTTTTTATTTGTGAATTGCAATAGAATTGCATTTTGAACATTGCATGCTGCAGAAAATGAGACTGCATCCACCTGGATTTCTCAGTATGTCTTTTCCAATATGTTCCAATAAGTCATTAACATCTGGATTCAGTAAAAAAATTGTTGAAGTCAGCCAACACTGTGTTGCAAGGGGCAACACAGATGTTTAACTTACCTTTTCTCCCTTCTGTCCTGGTGGGCCAACCACTCCATCAAGCCCAGGAAGACCCTGTGGATGATAGTAAATCTAAAGCAGGTGGTGTTTGATAGTCCTCTTCCTAGCACATACAGGCAAGTATTTTGGACCTACTTCATGAAACAAAAGTGTGAAATACTATGTGGCACCAAGTACCAGCTAACACGACTAAGTTCTAGCATTTGTATTTCTTGTCGACTGAGAATTTGGTTTGGTATAAAAAAATTATTTAAATACATATTAATAGAAAACTATATCAAATCATTGCATAGTGAAATAAAAAATAATTTTAAACAATATAATATAGATACAACATTTTCATGTAAAATAATGGTGTTATGCAAGCAGGTTTTGACAATGCTACTACAGATGTGTTGGGACTGAACTCCACACACGTGTCAGCTGTCTATCCAGTAATAGTCTGATTAGTGCTCAGACCACACATGGGCTCCTCAACTCCTTTCTCTACCATTGAGAGTTCTGGCATACTGTAGAAGATTTTGATGAAGACTAGCTGACTGGGGCAATATTTCTTCTTTGCAATCAAAGCAGAAAACATCCTGGAAGGGCTGACAGGCTTTGTGTGTGGCAGGATGAGCAAAGCCTGAAAAGAACATTCTAGGAATACGACCGCTGTGCAGCATATTGGAGAACTGTCACTTAGCCCATCCTCCTGGAGCTCTTTTGTGTTAAACCATGGGGTTTTCAGGCATGAATTCCTTAATTAAGTGTAAGAAAGAAAGAAAAATATTTTCCTGACATCATAGTCCTTAGTTTCTTATTGGCAGGATTCCTAACTGGTGGAACAGGTGTACTGTCACTACAATCTTTTGTCCTGCTCCCTACATCCTCTAGACCTGAGGCTCCTTCCCTTCCCAGGCCTTGGGGTTTTATTCCAAGAGAACAAGTCTATAGGAAGACGGTGGTGGAATGATGATTGCAGACAGCTGGGCTTTATATACTCCTTATCCTTATACTTTTACTTATACTTATCCTTTTATACTGTCAGGATATCTAGACCCAGCTCAGCAATCTAAACTCATGCCCTAATGCTTAGACATGTTAAGTGAGACAGGATCACTAGAGCTTCAGGCATGCTTAAAGCTAATCCTTACAGGTTATGTCAAGAGTACACTACATTAGCCTGTGCAGGTTGTCACTGTCATCACAGCAGCTTCAAGTTCCGTGCAGGCTAGCCTTGTTATTGAAGGTTTTTAGGCTGGCAGTCTCTGAGCTCCATGCTGCTGCTCAAGCACTGTTGACTACTTTGAAGATTACCCAGAATCTACAAGAACTGTCCCATGCTAATGTAACTGAGGGAGAAGTCGACTGGGACCACCCTCGATAGCCAGGACTGTTGATAAATGATGGTAAGCGGCTTGGCCAGCTCCTCCACCAGTTCTCTCAGTATCCTCAGGTGTATCCCATCTGGCCCCATCGACTTGCGTACATCCAAGTGCCGTAGCAGGTCACCAACCATTTCCTCATGGATAGTGAGGGCCACATTCCCCATGTTTACTAATTTTATTGTTGAGTGAAGCCCCCTCAGTCCATTAGTAGAGTTGCACAGACATACGCAAGGCTGGAACACACTGCACATGGACAAAAGACTAACTATAAAAAATACAGGGTAATGTTTCATTTCACAACTTATAACAAAATATCTATGATAGGAAATAAGAGGGTTTACTTTCTAAGTAACTATAGTAACAAAACAAATGTAAGCACTAGTTACTTTGAAGTCCCACTGTTGCACTCCATTTTTTTCCCTAGCAGGAAAAAATAAATAAATTGATTTGTCCTGAAAATGCTTGTATATTTGGAGAATATGTTGGCGCCTCAGTTGTTTGCCTTGTGCTTTCTGATGATTCCTTCTATCAGGCCCTTGTATAGCCATTAACACATGTGCAAAGCAGATACTCCTGAACTGATTTCATGGGTCTAAAAACACATCTTCTAGAAGTATAACTGATGACAGTGTGTGAGGCTATGGTGTTTCAGGCCTTTACACATGAATAACTATTACCCTTCCTAAAGCACATGCATTCTTTCAACAGACGATACTCACAGGTGGACCATGTTGGCCATGTTTTGCTGAAGGTCCAGGAGATCCTGGGTCTTTTCTCTGCACATCTCCTATTCCTGGCCTTCCTGGAGGTCCTGTGGGCCCATCTTCTCCATTCTGACCTTTCTGTCCCCGAGTAAGTAAAAAATTAAATATACTAAATATCTTGCATTATCCTGTGGTTTAACTGAGAAAATAATAAACACCATCATCTATTGGCTGTCTCAGGAGAAAATCAGAAAGCAACAGCATCTACTGACTGCTTGAAGTGGTGCCGTCCTGTACTTTCTTGTCTTTATGGTATGAAAAAGGCCTGATTTTCACCCCAAATGGAGCTTCCCTCTCTGAAAATTTCTCATGCTGCACATATTCTTCTCTTTCTATTATCGTAAATAGGTTGAAGCTTCCCTGGAACACTGGGCTGACTTCTAACTCCGTGTTGCTATGTCAGGCTGACTCCTAAACCTGTGATCCTCCAAACCCCATGATGTGAATCAACTTTGAAGTGAGACTTTGGCCATTATTTTATTGGTCCTCCTTCTGTGTCCATTTCTGGGGTTGTTCCAATGAATTGGACCATTTTTGAGGTCAGTTGGATCACTGTTCTGGGATTGGTTTCATATATTTGGTACTGGTAGTGGTCTTATGAATATATATTTTTACATGTATATTTGCTGCCATAGTACTGGTGAGTGTCATCTCTCATAAGTTTATTTGCTGCTTAGTATTGACAATTTTTTGAACCTATAATACTAATATATATATAAATATATATATATTTTTACTGCCGTTAATTGCATATCTACTACCTCTAGCAGCTCCTACTGTTTATTATTGCTATACCTTTAAAATCTGCTATATATTTACTTCCTGGTAATAACTTTATTATTATTATTATTATTATTATTATTATTATTATTATTATTATTATTATTTTTCAATCAAGAATCTCAAGTCCATCTCAATGTGAGAAATCCTTATAGATCCAAACTTCTGTATAGTGAGAGTGCTTTTCAGTCTGTTGTCATGAGAGGACATTCAAGAACATGAGAAGCAACTTCTGGTTTGCTATGCTGCTAAGATGTAATAGACAAAGAAAACAACTCAACAAAGCACTTAAAGTTCATATATGTTTACCTGCCCTTGGGCCAAAAAAGATAAAGCAGATAACAAATCCTTTGTACAGACCTTCTCTCCGCTCTCTGTTGGCAAAATACTAAACCCAGAGGCATCTTCTTCTCCTAAGATTTTCTGTGTAACAATGGTAGACTGACTGTTGCCTTGTTCAGTTTCCATGACAGCAGAATCTAAATAAAACAATCACTTAATAGTGAGAAACAGAGCAAAATTACACTGATTCAGAGGTTATCTATCATAGCACATGTTGCAATTAGTTTGAACAAAGAAATTATTTAGATTATGACCAAAATACAGAGTATTCCAAGAATTAATATGTCACTTTATAACTCTGAAATATTTAAAAAGAAACAAAAAAAAAAAAAAGGAAAAAAAAAGAAAAGAGAGAAGAGAGAATAAAATTATAAAATGAAAGTTTATTTAAGGACAAAGACTGTATTGCATTTTCTTTGCCTCAAACTCATGTCTAATGATTGCCTATTTTTCACATATGTAATGTAAAAAAAGGAGGGATAAGTACAACAGGCACTATCTGGAGTATATGTAAAATTTAAAAATATACAATTTCTTTGACTTTATTTAGATAAATAGCGTCTTGTTCTCTGGGCATGCACCAAAATTACCTTGCTAGTGGAGGATTAGATTTCTCAGTAGTTTATAAGCTGATGTTTTCATGATGTTGCTAATACTTGCATCCAAAATACCCCATTTATGCACTAAATATATTCACATTCTTTGCAGTGAAGATAAGTGGAATATAGTCATTTATTCAGTGGTGGTACTCAGTTTTAGATGAAAGGCTGTGCAGAAGGTCATTGAATTAAACAGTTATCTTAAATTTCTTTCAAAAGGACTCACTTGATTTTAGAGCCAGTGACACTATTTACAGATATATGTCTTAATAAATGTCATGTTTCTCAATGACCTGAGCAAAATGGAGAGCATTTTTCTCCTTCCCTTCCCTTTGCCTAACACCTGTAATGCCTGTACATTCCTGTAGTGTTGTAGAGTATCACAGCTGTAGCTCCACAGGTCAGGTTTTTTCTTTTTTCTTTTTTTTTTTTTTTTTATTGTTTTTATTTTATTTATTATTTTTTTATTTTAAAAAATTTTGTTCTTCTTCTTTTAAATTTTATAATTATTAATATTATTTATTTTAAAATATAAAACTTTCTGGAAAAAAAGTGACTGAAACTTTCACACTATGGATGGGTAAGCCTACTTGGCATGTTTAACAATGACTAGTGTAAGCATCTATATGGAGTGAAGTGAGAGATGCATTGAGTGTTCTCTGTATTTGCTACCACTTACCTTTGCTGTTGTTAAGAAACTGTGGTCTAACAGACTGCAGTTTCAATGTTTGACATGCTGATCCTTTGAACACACAGGATCCCACAAATCATATAATTTTCAACTCCTGGCAGCACCCAAAATATGTCTGTGATTTTTCATACAGAAGAAAACTACCAACTCTGACCTAGATAACAAAAATGACAACCCCCCATTACCTGCCTCCAAACAAGCAAATGAACAAAAAAAGAGATCATGCCTTGTTCTCTAATTTTAGCTGTTTCAGAGGTTTCTTCTGGTCTGTGATGTCCCGAGAAATTGCTTTCTTCCAAAAAAGACAATATGGTTGGTGGTGCTTCCACTGGCTCGGCCAGTGTATCTTCAAGCTAAAATACATAAAATCCCAACAAACTGTTTAGAAAAAAAAGGCTTAGTATATGTTTTAAAGCAGAAATCAATTAAAAAACTTCAAGGGTCTTCTTGTTATTAAGAAGTATTGAGAAAAGGGCTTAGGGCTAATTTTGAGGGGAAAATAAGATCTTTCCCACTAGGGGCCAGATCTGATTCCCACTATAACTGACAAAAGTACTTTCTTTTGATTTCAGTTTTATTTACTCAATTTGAGAAAACAAACAAACAAACAAACAAACAAAAAACCACATGAATGTTTCTTCTTCTCTTATTTCTCTTATACCTAGATCTTGCTATTGACAATCTGTTTAGGAATATTGCAATTACTTTTTAGGGATGAATAAACCTTTTATTACAATTTTTCTGAACTACAGGAAACTTATAATGTTAGCCTTGTAATGTATCACAGAGTTTTGTGTTTAAAAATCCCTTAAATCAGGCTGGGTCTTGGCTACTTTGAGGAATGAGGAACAACATTTTTCTTTAAATACAAAGTCCTTTTAGAGCTTAGGTGGGAAAAGAAATGTATGGCCAATGGAAGTGAGGTTATGTGACATGGGAGGACCACAGAGATTTTTTTTTTGCCATTGTAGGGAGGTGATTCATAGGGTTCAATTATAATTGAAGATGGCCACTACTGTGGGGGACAATAAAAAGAGTTTCTTAAAATGTGTTAAGAGCAAAAGGAAAACCAGCAACAACATTGATCTGTTTCTTGATGAAGATGGTTCCTCGCAAATAGGAATATAGACAAAATAGAGCCATTTAAATGCCTTCCTCACCTTTGCTTTTAACATTAATGATGGGCTATGGGTTTCCTGGCACCCTGAAATGGAGGACCGTGACAGCAGGAATGGTAAACTCCCAGCCAATGCTGAACTTCTGTGAGATTTGCTGCTTCAGCTGGATGCACATAAGTCTATGGGGTCTGATAGGATTCATCCAAGGCTACTCAAAGAGCTGGCTGATGTCATTGTGGGACCTCTCTCTATTATTTTTCAATAGTCTTGAGAATCTAGAGAGATTCCAGTTGACTGGAAGCTAGCAAATGTCCTTGCTTTCAAGAAGGGCAAGAAAGAAAACCCTGGTAATTACAGATCTGTTAGTCTCACTTCAGGGTATAGTAAAATTATGGAGAAGATTGTTCTGGGAGTTACTGAAAAACAAAATCCAGTGGAAAATCTTGTTTAACAAACTTAATCCCTTACTTAATTAAAACCTTTTATGACAAGATTACCCATCTAGTTGACAAAGTGAAGTCAGTTGATGTAATTTTTTGGATTTCAGATTTTTTTTTTTTTTTTAAATTTTATCATGCTAAAATCTAGGATCCTGGTGGGCAGTTGGAAGCATAGCCAGCAATGTGCCCTTCCGGCAAAGAAGGCCAGCAGCATCCTGGGCTGCAGTAGGATCAGTGATGTCAGCAGGTCAAGGGAGGTGATTATTCTCTATTCAGCACTGGTAACACCCCATCCTGAAAACTGTGTGTGGATCTTGTATCCCAAGTATATGGACAGATTAGATCAAGTCCAGGAAAGGACCATGAAGATCATTAGGGAACTAGAGCATTTGACTTATGAAGGGAAGATAAGAGAGTGAGAACCATTTAGCCTCAAGAAGAGAAGGCTCAGAGTGGTCATATCAATACATATAAAATCCCGATAGGAGGGAGTAAAGTAGAGACAGACCCTTATCAGTCAGTAGCCAGTGGAAGGGCAAGAGGCAACGGAAACAAACTGAAATGCAAGAAATTCCATTTCTACATCAGAACATTTTTTTTTCTACTGGCACCAATCTGTCATTGACTATTTTAAGAAGAGATTTGGACAGAATAATCTTCATAGGTCTCTTTCAGCATTAGCTGTTCTGTGAGAAGCATAAGACAGGTGAAAAAGTTTGAGTTATTTGCAAAATGCATAAAAAATAATCTTTTTTTCAAACGTATCAGAAGCAGGAAGCCAGGTCAACACACAATTAAGTTGTAAAACAAGTTCTCAGAGAAGTTTAAACTAAAGCAGAGAAAAATAAATGAAATTTTAAAAAGTAGTAATAGAATCTAGGACTTGCTATCTGAAAAAATATTAAGCCAGAAATGTAGGGTGTATAAATCAAATAAATTTACCCTTATGGGAAGATGAGAAGGTGAAAGGGCTTCTTGTGTCTCAGGAATGTTTTCATGTTCTTGAATACTGCCATTGCCACTGATGTCCCCCGAGGCCTGTGCAAAACCCAATCATAATAACATGTTCATAAAAGTAAGAGGAAAAAAGTATGTTCTCCAAGGAATCAGCTACTTCAAAGTAGAAAAGACTGATCTTTATTTTTCCAAATTGGTGAAGCCTCATTCTCATTATGATGTTAGCTTATTTTGCAGTACTTAGGGTATTTCATGAATATGACCCTTTAGAAAATTGTAAAACAGTTCATTTTCTTAAGCATGTTATAGAAAGAAGAAAAAAAAAAAAAACAAAATAAGAGATTCTTACACATAGAGCTTTTAAAATGGCAGTATGTTGCCATGAAGAAATACTGTATTTAGTTTCATAAAAAAAAAACTATTAAAAAAATTAGTTTTAAATTTAAATTTATTTTATAATACTATTTAAAATTTAATAATATTATAAATTTATTTTTTTAATTAAATTTAATTTTTTTTAATTAAAAAGTAAAAACTTGTGGCAACTGACCTTGAAATCTGTTATATGAGCACTGAGGATAGATGAAGTGTTTGTAAGAATACTCACATAAGGATCATCATCTTCACAATGGTCTTCAGTAGATCTTGGGTCAGATCTGATAGTCAGATGTTGAATTGAACCCTACATGAAAGAATAAAAACAGTACAAGGAAGTAATATTTCATGTAGGAAGGTGAATAATAATAATAATAATAACAATAATAACAACAATAACAATAACAGAAAAAAAAAACTTTGATATGATTTGCTTGGGAAATTATCTAAGGCCTGAAATATTATGATAACAAATTCAATTTTAAAATGTGAATAAATTTTAATGTTTTAATGTTCTGTTTTTCCATTATTTGGTTTATGTTTGTTTTGTACTTCTATTTAGAAGTCATAGAACTTCCTTTTCTTTCCTTAAAATCTGATTATAGTTATG
This sequence comes from Aythya ferina, assembly GCF_964211825.1. Taxonomy (NCBI): domain Eukaryota; kingdom Metazoa; phylum Chordata; class Aves; order Anseriformes; family Anatidae; genus Aythya; species Aythya ferina. The sequence goes on along the minus strand of NC_140297.1, from coordinate 47,505,952 downwards.
TCCTTTTGTGTCTAGTAAACAGAGCCTTGGACACATGAATTCTCGAGAGTCAGAGCAAAATAGCAAATGGCATAGAGAGTCATTTGCTTAATTTGTGTGTATTTTTCTATTCGGGACAAAGAGTTCTTGCTTGAGGGTTTATCAAAAATTTATTTGTTCTGCCCCTAACTCATTGTGACATATGATGCGTGAAGTATAAAAACAAAAGAGCATACATGTGACCTACAGAACACATCACAAATCATAGTACTGAAGCAATCAGCTGAATGGCTGAAATTTATGTATACAGAGTAAACAGAACAGTCTGTTTCAGTGGAAGACGCCTTTAAGCGTAATCTGCTATGCACTCCTTTCTCCATATTTACAGAATTATTGGTGGTAATCTTGGAAACTAATCATCACACATATATTTTCCAGGTGGGGTACCAAAGTCACCTGATTTTCTTGAAAGTTTCTCATTCCTACTTGCTAATCAGGCAGCCTCAATAGTCCAGTCAATCCAACAGTCTACAGAAAGGTAACACCAGCAGGCAGATTTCCTGCATATCCTTTTCTGCCACTTATTTGCTGCTGTTCAATACATCCCTATAATTTCTAAATGCTTAGTCTAGTCAGATAAATGATACAAGCACATTATCCTTGCTGTTTACCTGTTGGAGCTCACAATCTGCCAATACAGTTGAACTTTGGAAAGAACATCCTGTTTTTCTGAAGCAAAGGATCTATTCAGTTTTGTGCTGCTGCTCTGCTAATTTATGGGAAGAGATATTATTCTTACAAACTACTGTACCAGTTTTGAAGTACTGGAGAAGTACAAGACAGAAAAGGTGTGAAGTTTCCATTTCAGTTTGGTAATGAGTTAATCTCTTGCATACTGGTCTTGTGGTAGTGTGTTGGGTCCTTTCCATTTTTCTAGAGCACCTGATAAGCTTCAAGTAATATATAAATTGTAGAAACAGCTTTATTTTCCAGCTATACTTTGATAAGATCACTCTCTTCTTGATATTTAGTGTGGAATGAACATACCAAGCTAAAAAGAATTTAAAATGCTGAATTGTACTAAGGTATTATTCAGATAAATTAAACAAATGGACACTCTGAAATCTGACTTCCAGAAAAAAAAAGACCCTATAAATGTAAATTATACATTTACTGTGAAATTCCTAGTACAAAAACTTAGCATTGAGCTCAATATCTGGATCATTTCTAAATTTCTGACATTCTATGAGCATTTTAAGTCAGAGTTTATACATCTGCATTAGCTGGGTATGGAAAAAATAAGCTCTATACATTGTAACCATGATATAACCATTGTAAACAGAATCTCTTGGTTGAAGTGTACATGTGCACAATACTGAGATGTGTATCACATTGTACTCACTGTGAACTTATCCAGTCCCGTGGCTCCTGCATTACCAACAAATATCCCAGAGTCAGAATCAAATACCAAGGCTTCAGCTGACCTCTGAAATGGAACTCTCTGATATTCTTCACAGTCCATGAACAAAGCAATATAGTTTCCCTGAACAGTCACTGTAAACCTATTCCACCTGTTAGTCATCACTGGCACTTTAAATGAAGCAGCCTCTTGGGAGATACGGGAACCAGGCTCTGTGTAGTACATAATTATTCTTTGGGTGCTGTCATCAACTGGTGAAATTCTCATTCCCAAGTAAATTGTTTTCTGGAAGGCATCTGTTATTGCAAATAGCACTCCTCCACGATCGCTGTTTGGTTTCACTGTAACTACGATAGCAAAGTCTCTATAGAAAGACAGTGGTATTATAGCACTTGTCAATCGACCAATGTTGGCATCTATACCAAAGCTGTATGCCGGAAACCCTCCGTAGCCGGTGACAAAGTAGACAGAAGGAGGGAGTGGAACTCCTATTAACTCTGTGAGATCGAGACTTCCTTTTGAGCCTCGTTCTATAAAGTATGAGAGAAACAAACAAACAAACGTTATTATTCTTGAAGTGCACAGCCCATTTAATTCAAAACATTTAATAAAAACCTTAAAACCTGAAATGCTTTTTTAAAATACCGATAACATACTGCTACTACTTTAGGCCCCAGTTCAGTTAGTTCTGAACACACTTAGCCTTAGTTATGTGTATGCACCTTTTTCCTTTGACTATTAGAGGTTACTCATATGCTAAATGCTCATGTGCTTCTGACAAAAAAACTACTTCCTACAAAAGACATATCACTTTTGCTGGCTATAAACTGCAAAGAAAACTTCTGCAAGTGCTTGCTTCTGTGAAGAATAAACAACCTCCGTTTTCGCAAATTAGCTGAGATGTTATCCTCTCAATCAAAAAAGCAAGAATTTTCTATAAACAACACAATAGAGTTACACAAAACCAGGCTAAAAGTTGCAGTGAGTTTACGTCAGTCCTTGCAATTAGCTCTGCTTGTAAAACAGACCTCAGTTTTTATGTCCTTTTTCTCAAATTTATTTCCTTAGTTTCACTGTGTATATAAGAAAAGTCAAAGTCAAAACCCATCATCAGTCAAAATTCAGTTTTGAAACGAATTTCTGCTCCAGCAAGCACACAGAAGTAAATGTGTAAAAAATAAATAAATAAATAAATAAAAAGAGTAAAAAATCTCTGTCAACATGCCCAGAAAGAAAATTCTTGGCAATGTAGTAGTAATGACAAGAGCAAATTACCTACACACAATTCTAACTAAAACCTTGCAAAGGTATACTGCCTGCCTGCCTGCCTGCCTGCCTGCCTGCCTTCCTTCTTTCCTTCCTTCCTTCCTTCCTTCCTTCCTTCCTTCCTTCCTTCCTTCCTTCCTTCCTTCCTTCCTTCCTTCCTTCCTTCCTTCCTTCCTTTTTTCTCTCTTGTCTCACCTTACCTTGCCTTGCCTTGCCTTGCCTCACCTTTAATACCAACTTAAAGGTTGCTATTAAAAGCTGTTTGGACTAGAGTCTAGATCTATCCTAAGACTAGTAATTGTAAACCTGAAACATTCTGACACCTGGAGAAGAATATTTGTATTACTTTTTGTATAATAGAGCTTGTATAAAACACGGTCCCTGTTTCCAGCTGATGTTAATACACTGCATTTTCACAGAACCCAACTTCTAAGGTGGTTAAAGTATATTAGCATACAGGCTTTAGGAAACCTACAACAGAGTCAATGACAACAGGATTACAGATAAGGAGGCTGTTTTTCTGTGTCCTTTCACCCTCAATTTCAGTATATCAGAAGCAGAGTTCAAAAAGCAGGGCTGTTAGGCCTTACACAGACAGAATTATCTCTTATCCCTGGTTTAAAACATGCAATTCCAAAGGCTCACATATTCGGGGAAAAAAAAAAAAAAAAAAAAAAAGAGAGAGAGAGAGAGAAAAGTCCAATGCAGAAGGACTTGAACTACTGAAGGACAGCTGGGGGCTCAAAATGGACATGGCATGGAAAAACAGGAGTGTTGAGGGATCTATCTTATTCAGTGCAAGGCAGTAGGAAAAAAAAAAAAAAAAAAAAAAAAAGGAAAGAAAAAGAAAAAAAAAAAAAAGAGAGAAAAGTCCAGGTTTGAGTAACTTGACAATTTCTTTAGAAACACAGAAATTCAGCACTGAAACTGGTTTTCTACTGTCTCTGCACTCAGAACAATGCAAAGTTGCCATTTTATCCAGCCTTTTTCAGATATAGGATGTGTGTATGAGCTGGCATTCTGGGACATCCACCATCCTAAAGGTAACTGGACAAAACTAAACTGTAAAAGGATTACAGAATGTGCATTGAATATTGCAGCTGTCCAAACGTACACATCTGTGGCAAGCTTGGTCACTGATTTTATGGAATTAAAATTGTGTGTGATGTAAATATGTAAATTACATAAACTGATATGCTATTACCATTATCAGCTTGAGGTACACTCTTTAATGATTGCAAAGGAGCAGAAATTTTATATTTCACCACTAGGCAGCGATACAGCACTTCATAAATCAGATTAGAGCTTTAGTTTAGGAAAGGAGAGCTTTACTTATGAATAACCAATGCCAGTGTTTGCTGTATGTACTTTTTCACAACATCAAAGCTAGTTTATGCTTAATTTCCATTATGTTCAAAATGGATGTGAATTATTACCCTGTTGTTTTTGTTTCACAGTAACCTTGGAAATCAGACAAAATACAATTAACTAAGTCTGCTGTGTATTTTCATGGGTAAAAATGACATTGCTTTTCTCATTTTCTCTTTCTCTTTTTATCTCCTGAATTTTAAGGGAGAAAATCATTGCAAGGCCATGACCAATGCCTTCATTACCAAAATGTAATATTTTTCTAAGATAATGAGGACAATTCTCTTTTAAGGTACAGGGAGAGACATCTGACGCTTTTGCAGACTTAGTTGTATGTGTCAGCAGAGACTCTCTGCACAAATGAGGAAAAACAGACACCTATTTAAAGATACCGAACGTAGTCTGGCACACTGGCCTGGGTCTAAATTCTCGACCCATATAAAGGGATTTAATGGGAAGCCAGGACAGAGAACACTTACTTAGAATCTCCTATTGTTCCTGCTCTTCTTTGCTAGCTCCCTATTGCACTACAAGATTCTGTCCTTGGATCCATGGTGTGAGCAGGACCATATGAGCACTGTATGAAAATTACAAAGCTTCACCCAGAAATGGTACTTCCATTCTCATGCCTACCACACTACACCTCTTAGCTCAGTCAAAGCCAACACTCAAGGGCAAATATTACCCCAAATGTATGGAAAAACTGCCTGCAGGCAATCTCTGAATGGGAGGTGAGAGAAACAAATAGCTGACATATTTGTATTTTCTACATTCTGGTACAATCTCTGTGTGATGGAGGCTGATATACGCATAGTAAATCATCTCAGGTTTAGGTGAAACTTTTCTGCAATCTTCCAGTAATCCGAGAGTGGAAAATCTGCTTAATCCCAGGGTAGATCAGAAAAATAAAAACAGAAAAATAAAAATATTGCACAACATTTTGTTATTATTGTTATTGTTATTTAAATCAAGAGCTATGGACCCAGTCATATAATGAAAACAGGGGTTTTTATGCATCATCAACAATTAGATTTTACTTTGAGACCTGGTGGACTGTATTCCTCTCTCAGGTGACTAAACTATCCATTCTTTCATGTTAAGCAACAGAAAGCAATGCTTTGTTACTAAAGTCTTTTCAAAGCCTAAATAGGGAGCTTTATTTTTTTATTTCCTGTAATCTAGGAGCATCTCTTCCATAAAAGTTCTTCAGTTATGTGCCTGGTATTTATTACTGATTTTTATTCTTTTATGTAGTCATCCTCTCATCATTTATTCTTTGTACTTCTCATATATTCTCTACACCATGGGATTAAGTACTTAATATATTAGATATTAAAAAGGGCTGGGATTCAGAAAAGTGGAAAATTAATTGTGAGGTAGAAGTTATGGGAACAGTAAAATCTAAAATTATGTTTTATTTTGGACATTAATATTTCTTACAGCTTAATCATTTCATAACTTAGGTACACTTAAAAACGTAGAACAACAACAACAAAAATACAGCTAGTGTAATCCTATTTCTTCCATCTTCCTTTTCCCAGGAATTTCATTTCCCAAGAGCTACCTTACACTACATTTATTTCCTGGTGTAAATCACACATACTTTTATTATGGGTACACTTTCATATTTCTCCAGGGTATGCATTGAGTGGATTAAACAAAGTATCTTAAAAATGTAATTTTTGTTATAAAAAATTCTGGGTTAAAATCCTGGCTGAAGTCCTAACTGAAAGAACATGTTTTAAACTGACTTGTTAGAAGAAATGATCCCATAGCCTGCTGCTAGTGGTAGCCCTATGGCCACAGCTTTCACAGTTAGAAACTGTGCACTCAAGTACAGTTTTCAGCAGTGCACTCTACTGCTGTGGCAAATTTAGTCAGGGAGCAGTAGGACCAAACCTACTAAAAGTTGTTTGAGATACACTTCTGTCAAAAAGCTTGCACCTCCTTGTCCATTTGTATTTTTCTCTATTTTTATATTGTATATTTCTCTATTATATCAGTTTTCTAAATGTTGACCAGCTTCACCTGTCATAGGTTTCACATTGCTACTTAGAAGACCAAGAAGGCTGGAAAGGAAATAAATGGGCAGGTCAAGGGCCGCTTTTCATGTCTGGACAGATTTCTTTCTGTAATGCTCTCTTAACAACAGATCACAATTACTGAAGGAAAAATATTTTCATCTTCCTTACAATGCCATCTAGTTTTGTTAAATTTGTTAAAACTTCTCCTGACACTTTAGACTAAACAGAAAAACATCTCTGTGCAGGAGTCTGTCAGCTCTGTAGGAGGGGAATCTTCTATAACCTGCTGGGTGTGGAAAACAATCTGGCCTCTTTTCCTCTTTTCACTCCAGTGGAAGGAAAAATTCAGTAGCCACCTAAATAAGAAACTGCTGTGAGCAGAAGTGTTGCTGAAGCCACGTTTTGACTATCTTTTTGTCTTGTCATTGGATTCTGTAGTGAAAAGGTAAGCACTCACTGAAGCTTTTTCAGGGCTTTAAGCATCTTATGCAAATTTACTGCTTCTCCAAACAGTCCCTCTCAGTGCGGACATGAATAGGGTTTTGCACACTTACTCTGTTTCTGTTCCTTAAGACTTTGAGCTAAATGGCCATCAGGCCTCAGTATCATTGTCAGTTTTGATGTATACAAGCTCAGACTCAAAGAAGTCTCAGAAATCATTGCACAGACACATGCTACAATTACATATGCTTCATTTCCTTGTGAAAACAGTTCAAACTCAATGCATCACTGTAGTACATGCCTACAGCTCTTCTCTTGAATGCAAATACAGTTGGTTCTTTCTTAAATTCAGTGGATTAACTGGTTTTGCTACTTACAAATGACACTGCTGACTTTGCACATTATCCTATCCAATGGGATGTGGACTAAGTGACTCTGATTTTAGCTATGTGACTTCATAAACAAGTATAAGAAATATTTTACAAAACAGATACTGGGATGATTGTTATCTTCATTAATGGGAGCTCAAGAATTTTCTTTAGAAGAAAAATAAAATAAAGAAGAAGTCTATTTGAACTTAGCATAAAACATATTAATGGGATGTTGGATACAGGTATTTCAGACTTTGCAGTCATAGAGAGGAGGAAAAATAGTGTAGTGCCTTTACATTCAGTTGGTTTCAGATTTTCACAGGCTCATACATTACATTATTAATGTCTGGGGGACTTTATTTGCAACCAGAAAAACTACAAGTTTAGAATAAATCTTCACGTGTAGACCTGTACCAGCCTCAGTGCTAGCTCTGTCAGATAACTCTGAAGAGGCCAATACATTCATGGGAAGTTCTGCAAACAGAGTTTATCATGATTTCTGATCATCTCCCCACACTTTTCACTGAAAAAATACCATGGGGTGCTAAAGCCTGCAGATTTTTTCCTGTGGACTTTATCAAGGATAGCTTAAATGCTGCTTTGCCAGTGAGGTATTGTTTTGTGCTGATCCATACCAGTTCAGTTCCTTAAAACACAAAAAGCAGATATTTATGATGCTTTTTATCTGTGACTAATCAATATATAATCTGTTAAATACATACTTATTCCATTTTTGTTTATTTACTTAACACAAGAAGAAAAAAATTATTATGCTGGGAACAGGAAAAAAGCCCTATAACTAAGTGGTTAATGTGTGACTTGTGATCCAAAAAGGTTCCATGCAGGAAAGGACCATATTATGAGATGTATTTTTCTATGCAGCTGAAGGACAGAAACCTTTCTTCATAATATAGCTACATGCAGGCATGTATCCTTGCTTCTGGCTCCATGCATTCCTTATCTGCCCTCATCAAATGACCAAATATGCAGTCTCAAACAGTAGTTTGAGTGATCCAAAATTCTTTTCTTTTCTTTTCTTTTCTTTTCTTTTCTTTTCTTTTCTTTTCTTTTCTTTTCTTTTCTTTTCTTTTCTTTTCTTTTCTTTTCTTTTCTTTTCTTTTCTTTTCTTTTCTTTTCTTTTCTTTTCTTTTCTTTCTCTGATTCACAGCTATATCTCCTTTGCATTATTTCCAAGGAAATATGACAGGAACAGTATGACAACATTAGAAATGCCATACAAATCAGATATTTCATTACTGCAGTTCATATTTTAATAAGACCATAGTACATAAATGAGATTTTATGGCTACCAAAGCTAGAGTTACCAATCTATGATATTTTTGATCACTGCCTGTTAACTAAATTGCTTAGAGAAGTTTATAAGGTAGTTAATAATTATGGTAATCGACTGAAAATGAAATAGTAGATGATACTTTTCCCAGCTTGCTAACATTTACTTTAACAGTTCTACTATTGTTGATTACTGAACTAATACTTTTGTCTCTGCAATGTATTGCCAGTCAAGAGCAGATCTGCATGGCTTGTGCACAACATGGAATAATCATTAGGTCACATCTAGAAAAGCCAAGTTGTCTCTTATATTTTATTCAAGATTTGAAGTTGTATGACCAAAACAAAATGAAAAAAAAAACCAACAAAACAACAACAACAACAACAAAAAAAAAAACACAAAGAATATATTACGTTTTGCACACATATGGCCAAAAATAATTTCTTCAAGAATACATATTGAATAGCAGAAATCTCATATTTGGTGAATGTTATATTTTTAGTTCACTCAAATATTGTGTGATCCAAGAGCTGAAAAAGACAGAAAGGTAAAAGTAGCATACAGTAGTTATTCTGAACTCCGTATGCTTGACATACGGTTGTGTTTCAGAGTTTTCTCAACGGCACGCCAAACCAAACTTGAAGGACATACTTGATTTGTCTCTGTTTCCAATATTTATAAATCCATATAATGTATGCTTGCTTCCTTCTTCTAGAAAAATAGTTCACAAAACCTAACATTTTTGCCCTTCTGGATTGAATTTCATAAGTTACTTTCGCAAGGCTTTTGTCTTTGTGCCAACACAAAGAAAAAGTAACATCTTCAGAATTTATTGCATTTTTGTTAATTCTTATTTCAAATGAATATTTATGAAATAAAAAATAAGTAAAACATAGTAAAAAGAAAAATAAATCATTGGTTTGGCTTTGATTGCAGGCTTTACTCTTTTTTCTCTCTGAACTCTTTACTCTTTTTTCTCTCAGTCTTATTGTAAGACAATAGTGATTTCTGGTATTACCAATTTCATTGGTGATAACCACAGGTGTGTGTTATGAAGGCCTGATAGCTACAGATGGGTCCCACCTCTCTCAAATGGGGAAACAGATCCTAGACCAGGAGCCAGCAGGGCTCACTGGGCTTTAAACTAGGTATGAAGTGGGAATGGGATGAAATGGGGCTCAATAGAGATGAGCCTTGGGGAGTAATGCCAAGGAAATGTTGTATATGGTACTTTGGGACATGGTTTAGTTGGTAATATTGATGGTAGGGGATTGGTTGGACCAGATGATCTTGGAGATCTTTTCCAACCTTAATGATTCTATGATTCTATGTTCAGGTTCACTCCCTGAAAGCCAAGTAAGACTTATGATGTCTCTCAGTGAACTACTCTGTACACAAAAGGCAGCAGTAACAGAGAATATTCAAGTAATAACAGCACTGTCTTGTGATAAGTTAAACCTGAAACAGTTCTGAAAATTGAGGAGGAAAGATTGGTGGAAGTCTTCAAAAGACGCTTAGATGTAGAGCTTAGGGATATGGTTTAGTGGAGGGCTGTTAGCGTTAGGTTGGAGGTTGGACTCGATGACCTTGAGGTCTCTTCCAACCTAGAAAATTCTGTGATTCTGTTTTAAATTGTTTTCTTGAGTCTCAAAATCTCCGTAGTTTTTTGAAAAACAAAGTAAGGTAACATTTTCAGATGCGGTGAATTATGGTAGTTCTGCTGCTTTTGGTACTGCTGTGATAATTTTATACATTATAGTAGCTATCCCCAATACCCAAACTGAGACTTTGCAAATGTAGTTTGCAAATACGGTTAATGATCGAGCCAAATTTGTTTTCATCAGTTATTTCATTGCTCTGTTGCTTAAATGCTAAGTATTTTTCATAAATATATAAATTACAATTCTACTAATCATTGTAGCTAAAAGTAGAAGGTATAGCCTTTGAAATACACAACACGGAGATAAAAAGTATCAATTCCCTTATACCCTCTCTAAGAATGTCACTTGTTCATAAAAATTAACTTCTTTGTGGGCCTGTTTAATTCCCAGTGGTCTACTTGGCAATTGCGTTGCTTGATTTGGAACAACACTAAGGAACTAGTTGATACAGCCTGTGGTGTTCTGTGTAGGGTTTTTAATGTTATTTTAAAGTAAGGAAAATAATCACAAAATGAGTTTGGCTTATAGAATGTAACTACAGAACTTCAGACTCAACAGGACAAGACATTTATCTTGGATCTGACAGTATGTCTCTTTCAATAACTGGAATTTTGTGGTTTTGTTACATGACCACATAAAACCTGAGTCACATAGATGTTAATGTATCTGGCTACACCCTCATTTCTGGTAGGCGGACATCTACAGTGACCTGAACTGAACTGGAGTATTCTGTTAAGTACAGAATAAAGACAGATTTTTAAAACAGAGTGCATATATATCTAGAGTTGTGTCCAAGGCAAGTGGTCTGTGCCTTCTCAAAGGGAACCAGCAGAAAGATACACATTCTGACCTGCAGAAAAAAACAAACAGCATTCACCAGAAAAATCAGCTGCCACTAATTTTATCCTCCCATGTTGCTTTATAACTTTTAGTAGTTAATAGTAGCTGCTACTAATTAGTAGAAGTAATAGGTACTTAGTAATATTGTTCAAGGCAGCTGTCAATAACAATCTTCTAATGAAGCAGTGTCATGTATATTATATATTTGCACAGGAAATGTGACTGGAATAAGAAGAGTTTGGGTCATTTGAAGCCTGGTATTTTTCTACTTATTAGATGCAATATTCTCAACCAAACTTCAAGGACCTGACACACAGGACCAAGAGACAGGATTACAACAGATGGTCAAGTCTACCTTTACAGTTCCTCCACCCTTTACCTCCATCCAGAAATGATTCTAACAGTACAACTGTACAACAGAGGAGTTGTAAAATCAACAATTTTAGATTAAAAGGGATCCAAATAGGCCACATATCAATATATATTAAAAAAAATCTCATATATATTAAGTATCAATGAATAGGTTCTAAACTCTTTCTTTCTCCTATTTTTTCATATCCTTTCATTTCAAGATGTCTTTCACAGTGAAGAGAACCACTGATTGGCTTCCAACTTGGCCATTTGCTTTTCCACAACATATGCCACTAAGGAGTCTGAGTCAAAAAAACAAGGACTGGATAATACATGCTGTGCTAACTGCTAGAGAGCTTAAGTAGTTAACTATGAGAGCAGGGTGATGCACCAAAAGCCTATAACCCTGTATTTTGTTCTCAACTAGTGCTGTTGAAATAAATATATATGTGTATACTTTTTTTTTTAATTGAACTTACCCAGTTGTGACTACAATATTTTTTTTTTTCTGAGACTACACGATCCAAAATGCCCAAGTAAGTAGAATTCATTCAAATTATGCAACCACCATGGAATCTCTATAAACATTAATACAATATGTGATAATTTTCTTCCTTTGCTTTCTTCCCTCTCCCTTTCCCCCTTTTCCCTTTTCTTCCTGGACAAGAGCTGCTTCTATGCTTCAATGCTTAGTCTAGTTTTGAAGCAGCTGAAGTGGTTGCTAATAGCAGAACTTATACTATTTAATCCAGCTTTGTTTTTCTATATAACTGTGGTGGTTTTACTCAGCTGAGCAAATGAACTACATCTGCTCTCTTACTCCCTCACCTCAAAGGGAAAGGGGGAGAAAATATGATGAAAAGGGCTCAAGGGTTGAGGTAAGAACAGGGAAATCACTCAACAATTATCATCACAGGCAAAACAGACTCAGTGTAGGTAGATTAACGTAGCGTCCTAACAGACTAGAGTGGGGAGAACTAAAAACAAACTAAGAACACCTTTCCCTCATCCACTCTCTTCTACCTCCTCCCCCTGAGCAGCACAGGGGAATGGGGAATACAGGCTGCATTCAGTCCCTAACGCTTCATCTCCACCATTCCTTCACAGTCACTCTCTTCCCCTGCTCCAGTGTGGGGTCCCTCCCACAGCATGCCATCCTTCCCAAACTGATCCTGTGTGCCTTCCCACAGGCAGCAGCTCTTCAAGCACTGCTTTGACACGGCTCCATACCACGGGGTCCATCCATCACCCAGGAGCAAACTGCTCCAGCACGGGTCCCCCACGGGTGGGCGGCAGCTCCCCCCAGACCTCTGCTCCTGCGTGGGCTGCTCTCCATGGGCTGCAGCTCTGGCCCGGGGCCTGCTCCTGCGGGGGCTCTCCATGGGCCGCAGCCTCCTCCAGGCCACATCCACCTGCCACCTGCTCCACCAGGGACTCTTCCATGGGCGGCAGCATGGAGATCTGCTCTACCATGGTACACTGTGGGCTGCTCCACAGCCTGCTCTGCCAGAGTCCTTGCCACAGGCTGCAGGGTGGCTATAGCACCTGGGGCACTTCCTTCACTGACTTTAGTGTCCGCAAGGCTGTTTCTCACTCCTCACTCTCTCAGCTGCTGTTGCACAGCAGTATTTTTCCCTTTCTTGAATCTGCTAAATGGATTAAATTCTATAAACAATGCCAGTGTTTTCTGCATAGGGACAAGTTAAGAAAAATGCCACGTATGTATATTTATTTCCAAACTGTATTTTGGTATTACTTTGAAAGCTGTTTAATATCAAAAGATTATCATTAGTTTACACAGCCCAACTGTTTAGTGGAATCCTGATCTGAGGATTGTGTCCTGAATTCTGAAATTAATCAACTTTACTGAAAGACTTTCAGCCCTTTCTTTCAATTTATTTTCTGTTGAAAGCTGTCATATCTATCCCTGGAAGACTCCCATCCCTGGAAGTCTTTAAAAGACGTTTAGATGTAGAGCTTAGGGATATGGTTTAGTGGGGACTGTTAGTGTTAGGTCAGAGGTTGGACTCGATGATCCTGAGGTCTCTTCCACCCTAGAAATTCTGTGATTCTATTCAAGTCCACAGAAGACTTATACATGATACAGACAATCCCATCATTCCCCATCATTTATATATTCATATAGCAAGAATATTTCTAGAGCTCACTCTCTTTAATGAACTAAACATTCTCTATTACAGAAAAGAAACAGAATGTGTCTTTTCAGCTTTTGTCAATTTAGAGCTAGGGAAAGCTAAACTGAAACTATATTTGAATACTTGTGTCATATGTCTACATAATTTCCAAGAGGATCCCAAGGTGAGAAAGGAATCAGGTTTAGAATGCCTAAACATGATTCTTCTCCACTTTTGATTTCATCTCTTTATGTTTTCATCATAAAGACAGTTGTGCTCTTGATGAGTACCGTTAAAATTTTTTTCTAAATTTTCATTTTACAGGTTAATGGAACGAATGAAAATGTATTGCTTAGTTTTGGAATTGTATTCACTCCTGACAAAATATGTTGTAACTCTCCACATGAAGCCCAGCAAGATATCATCTACTAAATATATCATCTAAATGCTAAATACCTCAGACAGCTTCATTTCTAAAATATAGCTACAAAATAAATTATTATTTTTTTTTCCAAGTGCACACTGCTAGACTGTTTTCTTTATATACACTGATCCAGTGGCTACCTTTCTTTTTCTAGCTTCCTACATTCCATAGGAATTTCTTTCATTCCATAAGTTTATCAATGGAGTTACTGTTTGAATTACAGTGGTGTGGATTCACAGTTTGTGAAAGACGTTTTTCTAAGTGCAGGCCTGTAAAAAAAAAACAACTACCAGTGCCATGTTTTAATATATATATTTTTTGCACAGCCCCACTTCATTTATCCCCAGCATGCTAAAGGTTATGAGAGGCCATAAAGAGTGAAACTATTTTAGATTCACATTTTAATAAATCTCATATTTTTATGCACAGATTTTGCAAACCATATTTAGAACCCAGAGCAGTCAGAATTCTGTGCTTATTTATCATAAATAAATATGCACATATGCATTGGACAACAAATTGTTTTCTAACACTGCTGAGGTTAGTACATAATAAAGGATTATCTGATTAAAATATAATATTATATAAAAATAATCCCTTAAAATAGCTACTTCATTTATGTATCTGAAACATGAGCGTCCTGGTTGTAGCTGGGATAGAGTTAATATTCTTCATAGTGGCTGGTATGTGCCATGTTTTGGATTTAGGAGAGAGATAATGTTGGTAACACACTCATGTTCTAGTTGTTACAGAGCGGTGCTTACATTAAGCTAGAGACTTTTCAGCTTCTTGTGCTGCCCTGTCAGTGAGGAGGCTGGGGGTACACAAGAATCTGGGAGGGGACAGAGACAAGACAGCTGGCTCAAAATGGCCAAAGGGATATTTCGTACCATAAGACATCATGTGTGACAATAAAAACCGGGAGGATTGGCCAGAGGGGGACAGCTGCTCAGGGACTGGCTGGGCATCAGTCAGAGGAGTAAGTCAGAGGAGGAGCAATTGCATTGTGAAACATTTGTTTTATATATATTTATATAATTATCATTGTCATTATTGTTATTTTCCCTTCCTGTTTCTATCCTATTAAACTCTCTCTATCTCAACCCATGAATTTTTACTTGTTGTTGTTGTTACAATTCTGTCCCCTAACCCACTTGGAGTTGGTGGTGGTGGTGAGCAAACAGCTGTGTGATGCTTAGCTACCTGCTGGCTTAAATCACTACAATTTAAGTTTAATTTTCATTCCTTTCTCTTCAGTGCATGCAGAAGAGAAAGGAATGGTTGAGGTTGGAAGGGATCTCTGGAGGTCATCTGTTCCAACCCCGTTGCTCAAGCAGGGACACCTAAAGCAGGTTGCCATGGTTGTCTAAACATGTCTAAATGGCCTTTGAATATGTTAAATGAGAAAGGTTCTATAACCATTCTGTACAACCTGTGCCAGTGCTCAGTCAACCACACAGTAAAGAATTACTTCCTGATGTTTAGGCAGAACCTCTTGTGTTCCAGTCTGTGCCCATTGTCTCTTGTCCAGTCACTGGGCACTACTGAAAATAGCCTGCCTGCATCCTCTCTTTAGGTATTTATATACATTGATAAGATCTCTCCTGACCCTTGTTTTCTCCAGGCTGAACAGTCCCAGCTCTATGAGCCTCTGTAAAATCTTGCTGAAAAATCTGCAAAGTATTATTCCACACAAGTCATGATATTATGATATTTGGGCTATTTTTGCATTTAAAGCATATGCTGTTGTTTTAAAAAAACAAACAGTGAGCCTAGCAACTGTACTGCATAACTACCTGACAACAGGAAGACTGTGGAAAATGTCAGCCCACTGCTGAATGGGAAAGGTGCCCTGGTGACAATAGATACAGAGAAGACAGGGTTACTGAATGCCTTTTTTGTTTCAGTCTTTACTGCTAAGACCAGCCCTCAGGAATCTCAGACCCTGGAGACAAGAAAGGAAGTCCGGAGAAAGGAGGACTTTCCCTGGGTTGAGGAGGGTTGGGTCAGAGATCATCTAAGCAAACATGACGTCCACAAATCCATGGGCCCAGATGGAATGCACCCGCAGGTGATGAGGAAGCTGGCTGATGTTATTGCTAGACCACTCTCCATCACCTCTGAAAGGTCATGGAGAACAGGAGAGGTGTCTGAGGACTGGAAGAAAGCTAGTGTCACACCAGTCTTCAAAAAGGGCAAGAAGGAGGACCCAGGCAACTACAGGCCAGTCAGCTTCACATCACATCACAAACATGATGGAACAGCTCATCCTGGAAGTCATCTCCAAGCATGTGGAGGATAAGAAAGTGATCAGAAATAGTCAGAATGGATTCACCAAGGGGAAATTATGCTTAACCAATCTGATAGCCTTCTATGATGAGATGACTAGCTGGGTAGATGAGGGGAGGAGAGTGGTGGATATGGTCTACCTTGACTTCAGCAAGGCTTTTGACACTGTCTCCCATAACATCCTCATAGACAAGCTTGGGAAGTGTGTCCTAGATGAGTGGACAATGAGGGGGATTGATAACTGGCTGGATGGCAGAGCTCAGAGGGTTGTGCTTAGTGATGAAGAGTCTAGTTGGAGGCCCGTAGCTAGTGGTGTCCCCCAGGGGTCAGTACTGGGTCCAGTGTTGTTCTATTTATTTATCAATGACATGGACAATGGAGTGCAGTCCACCCTCATCGGTTTTGCTGATGACACAAAGTTCAGAGTGGCTGATACCAGAGGGCTGTGCAGCCATTCAGAGGGGTCTCAACAGGCTGGAAGGTTGGGCTGAGAGGAACCTCATGTGGTACAACAAGGGCAAGTGCAGGGTCCTGCACCTCAGTAGGAATAGCTCATAACATTAGCTCTCAGTTCTGCATTTCACATTTCCAATATAAATCACCTAAGAGAGACGGCGAGAAGTAAACTTACATACTTCTGGTTGTCTTCATGCTTAGTTTTACCTAGCCACAAGGAATCATTTAGTTGGCAAGCTTAATGAGTTAAAGTTTTATTACAGATAATAAAAATAGAAAAAAACTTGAGACTGATCAAATCTAGGTCACTTTTGATGTTTATAAAGTTCATAATTTAAGACTTTTTTTTTTTTTTTTTTTTCTACTTTCTTACATAAAACCTAAACTTCCATCAGGACTTCTGAAAAGAGAATTTTGCACCAAAATTTTGCTTTACAGCTGTTATATTCAATACTAGCAGTTCTTATAAGGATCCTAGTCATTTCAAGAATCTGTGTTTACCACACTAGGAAATCTGTATTTATCTATGAAACTCATAGCAACTTTTAAATGGCATTGAAAGTCAAGCCAAAAAACATCTTTCGAACAGCAACTTGATCCCAGTGTCTACTAAATATTGGCAACCTTTGACTTTGGGTAGAAACAGAAAATATATGATTGCTGGATGCAAGGTCAGGTTTCGCAGGCAGATTGAAGAGCTGCAGTTTGCATTTGTAAGAGGAAAACAAGAAAAAACAAAGCTCACCCTGAGTTGACACCAAACAGTGTATGTCAGCCAACAAAAAAAGGCTGTTTTTAAGTATGTCAACAGCAAGAGGAAGTCTAAGGAAAATATTGGACTAGTACTTGATAGATGGTCACCTAACAAGTAGGGGTGAGGAAAAGACAGAGGCATTTAATGCCTTTTTAACCTCAGTTTTTAATATTAACAGTAGATCTTGGGCTGCCCAGACTTCTTTGTGGTAGAACCATGACTGGGGGAGCAGCAACTTTTCCCTTGTGGTCAACAAAATTGTAAGGTACCAGTTCTATCAGTTGAATCTATCAGACCCAGGGAACTACAGACCGGTGAGCCTCACCTCTGTGCCTGGCAAGATCATGGAATTAATCCTGCTGGAGGCAATGTTAAGGCACATGCAGGAAAAAGAGGTGATCTGGGATAGCCAGCATGGCTTCACCAACGGCAAATTGTGCCTGACCAATCTTGGGCTTTCTGTGATGGAGTGACTCCATCAGTCAACAAGGGAACTTGGATTTCTGTAAGGCTTTTGACACGGTCCCTCACAACATCCTAATCTTTAAATTGGAAAGACAAGGATTTGAAGGGTGGGCCATCCAGTGGATAAAATATTGGCTCGATGGCTGCACCCAGAGAGTAGTGGTCAATGGTTCTATGTCCAGGTGGAGGCCTGTGATGAGCAGAGTCCCTCAGGGGTTTATCTTGGGATCAGTGTTTTTCAATATCTTCATCAATGACGTAGACAATGGGGTTGAGAGCACCCTCAGTAAGTTTGTAGATGACACCAAGCTGAGTGGTGCAGTTGATACCAAAGAATGAAGAGATGCCATTCAAAGAGACCTGGACAGGCTGGAGAAGTGGGCCCATGTGAACCACATGAGGTTCAGCAAGTCCAAGTCCAAGGTGCTGCACGTGGGTTGGGGCAATCCCAGAGAGGAGTGCGGACTGGGAAAAGAATTCATTGAAAGCAGCCCTGTGGAGATGGACTTGAGAGTTATGGTGGATGAAAGGCTTGACAAGAGCCAGCAGCATGTGCTTGAAGCCCAGAAGGCCAACTGCAGCCTGGTCTGCATCAAAAGAGGTGTGACCAGGAGGTCAAGGGAGATGATTGTCCCACCCTACTCTGCCTTTGTGAGGCCTCACCTGGAGTACTGCATCTAGGTCTGAGGCCCCCAGCACACGAAGGATGTGGACCTGTTAGAGTGAGTCCAGAAGAGGGCTCAAAGATGATCAGAGCACCTCTCCTATGAAGAAAGGCTGAGAGAGCTGTTCAGCCTGGAGAATAGAAGGCTGCAGGGAGATCTCTTTGAGGTCTTTCAATACTTAAAGGGATTGAAAGGGATTGATCTACCCAAGTAAAGAGTCTCTCTGCATCTTATAAAAAGGATGCAGAGAGACTCTTTACTTGGGTAGATAATGATAGGACAAGGGGTAATACATGTAGTCTTAAACTAAAAGAGGATAGATTTAAATTAGAGATTAGGAGGAAATTCTTCACTTGTTAGGGTGGTGAGACACTGGAACAGGTTGCCCAGAGAAGTTGTGGATGCCCCATATAAGCAATCTACAAGAAGGGCACAAGAAAAGACCTAAGAAACCACAGACCTGTTAGTTTAACCATAGTACCTGAAAAGTTATGAAGAAGAGTATCCTGGGGGATATTAAAAGGCATTTAAAGAACAAAGCTTTTATCGGGCATAGTAAACATGGGTTCTTCAAGTGCTGACTTACAAATTTGATCACATGTTAAGGTCATTTGCTCAGTGAATGAAGGGAAGGCAGCAGACATAATCTTTCTGGAATTCAGTAAGACCTTTTGATACCATCCTTCACAGTTTCCTTCTGGACAAATATCCAACTGTGAGATGAACAGATTCACACTACACTGGGTAATGAACTGTTTCAATGTCAGAGCTCAAAGTGTTGTAGTGAATGGGGTGGTGGGATACTACTAGTTAATCTGGCTGGTGGCCAGTCACTAGTAGTATTCTCTAGCACTCAATTCCAGTTCAACATTTCTGTTTCTGTTTAACATCTTTATCAATGATCTGAATGCGGCAGTTGAATGCATCCTTAGCAAGTTTGCTGATGATACTAAACTGGGGGGTGCTGTTGATGCTCTGGAAAGATGATTCCTTGCCTTGCAGAGGGATCTAGATAGACTGGAGCATTGGACAATCAGCAATAGCAACATTAAATAGCAATAAATAGCAATGAAATTCAACAGAGGTAAATGCCAGGTTCTGCACCTGGGATGGAGAAATGCTGGTTACAGGTACAGACAGGAAGGTGAGTGGCTAGAGCAGCTCAGCAGAAAGGGATCATGGGGTGCTAGCTGACAATAGTCTCAACATGAGTCAGAAGTGTGCCCTAAAAGTCAAGAGGGCAAACTTCATTTTTGGGTGCATTAAACGCAGCATAGCCAGTCAGTCAAAAGAGGTGATTATCCCATTATATTTAGTTTTGGTGTAGCCTCACCTTGAATACTGTGTGCAGGTCTGGGCTCCAAAATATAAAAAGGATGCTAAAGTACTTGCAGTTGTCCAGGGAAGGGCAACAAAGCTGATGAAAGGGCTGGAAGGCATGTCCCATCAGGGACACTGATGGCACTTTGTCTAGTTTGGAGGAAAGGAGGCTAAGAGACAAACTCATCACTCTCAGCAACTTCCTGAGGAGGGGAAATGGAGACAGAAGTGCTTATCTCTTCTCCTTAGTAAGTACTGATAGGATGTCTGGGAATGGCACAAAGTTGCACCAGCAGAGGTTCAGAGTGAATATTAGGAAAAATTTCTTTACTGTAAGGGTGGTCAAACACTGCAACAGGCATCCTAGTGAGATAATTTATGTCCCATGTCTCTCAGTGTTCAAGAGGTATTTGGATAATGCCCTTAATAATATGCTTTAACTTTTTGATAGCGCTGAAGTGATCAGGCAGTTGGACTTGATGATCTGTGTAGTTCCCTTCCAATTGAACTGTTCTATTCTATTGAGAATAGATTTCCAACTCAATCCCAGTGTGACTGAACCACTCATTGAAGTGTAAGGGTATGTAGAAGGAGAGTGTCTGCTCCTTTAAGGGTGTCCGGTCAAGGACTTTTTCCCAAGGCAACAAAGGGTAGTAAGAAAGGGATGGTCTGTCACACTAAGTTATGAGAGCATGTGAGACTGTAGGAATGTTTATTATCTGACGGAGGACTTCCAAGGTGTAAGACAATAACAAGAAACAGACCTCCCGGTCACATTAATTGCTAGACTAACAAGCTACAGATGCCACTTCCTGGAAGGATGAACTGATATGATTGTGAACCAGGGGGGCCCAGACTAAGAAGGTGCAGAAACTGCAGAGCTCTGAAAACCCATTGAGTGTGTGCAGCGGTAGGAGGAAGCAGGAGGAACAAAGAAGAGGATAGATAGAAACGGGTATAAAAAGGCCAGTTACGTGTAAAATGGCAATGGTCAGTACACTTGTCTGGTTGCCCCCTGTGGCTGAACACTGCAGTCTGTCCTGTCTTCTCCTTTTTATCATTAAATCTCCTCTTAACTCTTTCTCTGCACTCTCTCTCTCCTGTTTGCGTGTTCTGTAAGGCAGGCCAAGTATCTTAGCAAGGTTGCTGAATGGACAGAGGGGCTGTACTGGTACTCTGAGGGATTTGGGCAGGGGTACTGGATGAACAGAGGGGCTACGCCAATACTTGAGGGGTCTGTGTAGTGGTGCTGGGTGGATAGAGGGGTTATGCTAGTACTCGAAGGATCCATGAATGTACATGTAATTTTGAACCTGTAGAGTGCTCTGGTACTTCCATCTCTAACAGCCAAAGAGGGGAAATGGGTCTCAGCTGTCTGTGTCTGTTTCACATGAGTCCTGTGTGCAAGTGCTGTTGAAGGCAGCTCTTGACCAGGGCAGCCTTTGTGGCCAGTGTTCATGTTAGTGTTCTATCTCTGTCTGTGTGTGTCTATGTATTTCACGGATACATACTCAGCTTTGTTACCAGCTAAACCTGCAAGGGATATGTTTTCAGCTTTGCTACCAGTTTACCCTCCAAAGGGGTAAGTGGCAGCTGCATCCCCAAATCTGGGCAGAGATCCCAGGTCCCCAGCCACCAAACTGGGCACCAATGGCTGGATATGGGCAATCCTGGGCCTGAGTGGCTGGAGGAGGCAGCTGGGTTCTCATCACTTTTTACCTCCCTTAACATAATGTGATCAGGTCAGGAAATACTTGAGCAAATTGGACACACCTAAATCCACATGCACTGATGAGAGTCCATGAGTGTTGAGGGAATTGGCAAATGCCATTTTAACGCCACTCTCAGTCTTTGATTGAGCATTGTAACTGAGAGAAATGTCTTAAGGCTGGAGGAAAGCAAATATCACTTCTGTCTTCAAGAAGGGCAAGAAGCAGGACACAGGCAACTACATGATGGTCAGCCTCACTTCATTCCCCAGGAAGGTGATGGAGCATTAACTCTTAGTTCAATCAGCATTTATTTTCCCACCAATTATGTATTTTTTTTTAGAAATAAATGCAACATTGATCATCACACACACACACACACACACACACACAAATCAGTCATTTCAAGGGCAATATTTCAGTAGAAATGATGAAAACCTCCTTGCTGGACAATTCAGATCTGAAATGGGTAAAGCAGTTACAGAGTTCCCGCAGTCCTACCTTTTCAAATTCCATTTAAAAAGTGTAAAAAGCTGCTGCAGTACTTTAGACCATCGGTGATTTTTTTTTCCTCTGAGAATTTGGCCTTCAAATTTTAAGCATGTTCAGATTTATAATGAAACAAACAAACAAACAAACAAAAACATTGTTTTGCTCTTGTCATATCTGAGCCAGAAAATTGCCATGCAGGACTTATTTTTAAGATTCTGCGGTTAAACCACAACAGATTCTTATGTCACGATAGGAATGTGTTTTACTAAAAGTACATCTGGAAAAAAAAGAAAGCAAAAACTATAATGCACAATCAAAGGTCTGATTTTAAGAGGAGGTCTCAATAACAGTATTTTGAGTTCAGCCAGCCATTGTCTGTTAAAAATAAATGTAGTTCTATGCAGTGATATATTGCATACTGTAGCACTCTAGTAAAAATTCAAAAATTTTTCAAATAAATGTTTTTATTTTACTACCATTGCACTGCAATAATTGATACCTTGTTTCAATTTCAATCAAACCTGATTTTTTTTTTTTCAGCTGAGAAAATGTGCATGTGTTGTATACCATTCCTGAAATTGTGTATGGATGAAGAGTAAAGACAGAACAACAACAACAACAACAAAAATAATCAATCCATGTGTATTTAACCACACTCATGGCTAATCTGAGAAAGATGAAGTATTTACTTGTTGAATGAGTAGCAGGCAAGGGGCGGATTCATGCATGCACACACACATACAAACACTCAGAATGGCGCTAGTACTGTGAAGCATTCATAGTAGACGAATTGCAGATGTAATTGCTCCTTGGATCAAATCAAGATCTATGTTGTTTTGACAGAATGTTAAAAAAAATAAATAAAAATGGAATTGCTTGTGAAAAACAGAAGACTGAGCATCTTTGTCCCTCCCAGAAAAAAAAAAAAAAAGCAAAAAAAAACCCCACATCATATTCACAGAAGTGATGCAGTGTATCAAGTCAGTACACAGCTAACCAAAGTGGGATGGCAGAAATAAAAATCCATGCTGCAAAGAGACACTGTTCTCTCACACCTCATTCTATGATGCAGGCATTGGGCTTACAAGGAGTATTACCGAGCCTCATCAATGGATACTTTGATGTTAGGAATTCCAAATATGAGAGAACTTCTAGAAAGGCTTTCAATTTTGCATATTTTTCCCTCATTTTATTCACTAGTAGATACTTTGCACCATATACATCGCTGCATAATAATTTAACAAGCTACTAGACATTAGTTTTGGTTGTTCATAACAGCCCTTTGACTCTTGAAGACAGGCTTTCCAATGAAACAACAATGCTGGGCCAGAAATTTTCTGTGTGAGAGAAAGAAATACAGAGACAAATGAGTTTAAATTAATGTTACCAAGAAACAATGTACACTGCAATGCATAGTTAACTATGACTGTGTTTGTCAAATTGCGACAAAAAACATATTATGATACAATATATACCTATAAATGTGGGAAAAAAGGACTTGCATACTCTATTTAGCTTCTTGAGACCATCAAGAAAGAGACAATAATATAGCTAGAAAAGTTATGTAGCTCCTTTCCACCCTGACAAACAGATCTTCTCTTTCTACATGCCTGTTTTTCCCATAAGCTTGGCTCACGGTTCAACAACTCAAAATTTTTGTGGGGTCACTATTAATTATGGAATCACACTCTACCTGTCATCCAACCTGGCCTTAAACACCACATCTCCAGGGAGGGGACATCCCACAACAGGGCAACCTATTCCAATGCCTCACCACGCCTTGACTGAAGAAGGTGGTAAGCAATTTAGCCCTCCTAACACCTAATCTAATCCTTTCTTATTGATCCTTGCATTGATCCTTGTCCTGTAATTGTCTGCCCGAGAAAAAAGTAGCTCTCCACCTCTTTTTTTAAGCCCTCTTTAAATACTGAAAAGCTTCAATGCGGTCTCCCCAGAGCCTTCTCTTCTTCAGGTTGAACATCTCCAGCCTCAGCCTTTCTCTCAACCTTTCTTTTTAAGAGGGGTGTTCCAGCACTCTGATCAACATTGTGACCCCTTGTGGCCCTTTGTGGCTCTTTTACTCTTTGAGTTTAGTCAGAGGAAATAGCGCCTTAGATGTATCAGTGGTTGGATACCACGTTGGCTTATGCTCTGAAAATGTTTTTTACTAAAACACAGTTAGCTATTCAGAATATCTGTGAAACATAGGTAGTGCTTGTAGGAAACTTTGAAGCATATCTTGAAACAATATCCTTTTCTCACAAGAGACATTAACTTACTCATTAGCAGGCAGTAAAAATTGAAATTATTTCTAGGTGGGTTCTTTACTCATGAGCTAGGTAATGTATATCTCTTGTTAAAAGGGGAATTGGATATAAAATCCTATGAGAAATGACCATATAATATGCCCTTCTAGTCACTGACCACCAAAAAAGTACATAGAAATTCAGAAGCTATATTTAGCTTTCCAAAGAAGTAGAGTCAGGCATCTTGACTATGTATGGAACATAATGATTTTAGAGTTCAGAGAAAGATATGTCATGAATATTAGCTTCCAGGACTGGAAGCTAATATTAACTGAGCAGTTTTAAGTTACTGTTTTAGGAACTAAACACAACAAAAAGTGGATTCAGTGGCAGTAGGGGAGATAGAACAGGAGTCATAAGATCCTGGAGATTCCCAGGCATAGACTGAATTGACTGGAATCCCTTCTTATTGATATTCTACCTTATATACTGAAGATTAAGCCAAAGACAATAACTAATGGTACAGCTTCAAATCTCATCACTGAATCACCATTTCACAGAATCATAGAATCACAGAATCACAGAAATAAAGGGGTTGGAAGGGTCCTCAGGAGATCATTGGGTCCAACCCCCCTGCCAAAGCAGGTTCCCTACAGCAGGTTGCCCAGGTAGTTGTCCAGATGGGCCTTGAATATCTCCAGAGAAGGAGACTTCACAACCTCCCTGGGCAGCCTGTTCCAGTGCTCTGTCACCCTCACCAAGAAGAAGCTATTTCACATATTGGTACGGAACTTCCTGTGCTCTATGCTGTGGCCATTGCCCCTTTTGCGGCCCTGTCCCCACAAACCACTGAAAAGAGGTTGGCCAAATCCCTCTGTCTCCCACACTTAAGATATTTGTAAACATTAATAAGATCCCCTCTCAGTCTTCTTTTCTCAAGGCTGAACAGACCGAGGTCTCTCAGCCGTTCCTCATAGGGAAGATGCTCCAGGCCCTGTATCATCTTTGTTACCCTCCTCTGGACTCTTTCCAGGAGCTCCCTGTCTTTTTTTTACTGGGGAGCCCAGAACTGGACACAGTACTCCAGGTAAGGCCTGACCAGGGCAGAGTAGAGGGGGAGGATCACCTCCCTTGGCCTGCTGGTCACACTCCTTTTAATGCACGCCAGGATCCCCTTGACCTTCTTGGCCACCAGGGCACACTGCTGGCTCATGGTCAACCTGTCATCCACCAGGACCGCCAGGTCCTTCTCCACAGAGCTCTTCTCCAAAGGGTAATCCCTTAGCCTGTACTGATACATGTGGTTGTTCCTTCCTAGGTGCAGGACTCTATACTTGCTCTTGCTAAACTTTATTTAGTTTCTTCCTGCCCCCATTTCCAGCTTGAGACTTCTGGCCATTGACTGTTTGGAACTGAACATGCTTGAGTGTCTCCAGAAAATTCTGATTCTTCTCAGAACCCCTAAAAAACTTGATTCAGACCTTGGTTCTTCTCTATTTGGACCGTAAGACAGGTATTTGTTTAAAACTGCAGTTCTTTGAATATTCAGCCCTGCCTGTTGCTTTTTCCAAGGCTTTCTTCCAGATGCTAACATGAATAATACACCTGTTGTTTCACATTCCTCATCCACAAATTAAAACACACTCATTAAAACACATACATTAAAATTAGAGTTTACCCATTTTACTCATTCTTTGGAAGAATCCTATCTGCACTCTCGTTTACTTTCTGCAGTGTCTGTGACTTTCTGCATTTTAGAAAAAGACCTACTAGAGATTACATTTTTCACATATCTCTAGACAAAATGAATGCCTTTTTTTTTTTTTTTTTTTTTCCAAGTAGTTAACCTCATATAGAAAATCACTTCATATTGCACTGACAGGAGCACTGCATCCACTTGCCTGAAGCCCAGTCACTTCATGGCCCTCATGAAAAAAGAAACAAGAATTTTTTGTTCAAAGAATACTTCTCCATTAAACAGTCTAAGTTGAGACCATCATGCATATGACCAACTGTGGTGGGTTGATCCTGGCTGGGCGATAGGTGTTCACCAACCTGCTCTCTCAAACCTCTCATCAGGACAACATGGGGGAGAATACATGTATATGCTAAAAAACTTGTGGTTTGAGGTAAGTACAGGAAGATCACTCACAAATTATCATTATGGGCAAAACAGATTAATCTTAATTAAGACATTCTCTTTCATGGATGCAGCTCTTCATGAACTACAACAATGTGGGCTCTTCCTTTGGGCTGCAGTTCTTCAAAAACTGCTCTGGCATAGGTCTTTTCCATGGGATGCAGTTCTTCAGAAACAGACTGCTCCAGTGTGGGTCTCCCATGGGCCACAGTTTCTGCCTGTCAGTTTCACAGACAACCTGCTCCAGCGTGGGCTCCTCTCCACAGGCTTCAGCTTTCTTCAGGACATATCCACCTGTTGTGTCATGGTGCCCTCCATGGGTTGCAGTGTGAATATCTGCTTTGATGTGGTACACCATCGGCTGCATCCATCGGGAGACAACCATCATTGCCACAGTCCTCTCTATGGGCTGCAGAGGAACCTCTGCTCTGGGGCCTGGAGCACCTCCTCTTTCCTTACTGACCTTGATGTTTGCAGAGTTGTTTATCTCACAATTTTATTATCTCTCACAGCTGCTGCATGGCTTTTTCCAGCCTTTATTAAATATGTTATCTTTGAGGTGCAACAAGTGTTGCCCTTTGTCTCAGCTTTGGCCCATGGTGGGCCCCTTTTGGAGCCAGCAGAAACTGGCTCTATCCAATGAGACCATGGTGTCTTTTCACAGGGGCCACCCCTGCAGCATTTCCTCCCTGCTCCCCACTCCCAACCCACTACCAAAATCTTGCCATGAAATCCCAATACACCATCAGGCCACAGAGATCTCACATGGACTTGTTTGTCCTGTAATACTCTCTGCATCATTCTGTAAGTGTTTCCAGAACAGACAGAAAAAATACAAAAATACTTCAGGGTGGGGTGGAGAGCACTACAGCTTTCACCTACTCAAATATAAAGTTCTGTGTATGTGTTGTTTTTTGAAGAACATAACTGCTCACATGCATTATTTTTCTCAACTTTTTTCCTATAATAAAACATGAGTTGTGACTTATGGAAATGAAGTAAATATATGGCTATTTTCCTCAAGAATTAAAATCTACTTAAACCTCCATAGATCTCTGGAGTATGTTTTTTTCCTAACTTTTATTTATTTATTTATTGTTAGCTAAGCATCTCTCTATGCACCTGTGGTACATACTAGGTCCATAGTAGATCAAAAGATACTGATATAAACAGAGCAAAACAGAATCTATATCCCATATAGAGCAGCTTTATGTGTGATGGAACATGCTCTGTATGACTGTAGTACAAATATGGGAAAGCAAAATGCAAAACGCACTGCCTGCTGTATTAGTCATATGCCTAATCTGACCAATGAGACATACAAAGCACTAAAAAGAATAAGATTATTTGTGCGGATAGAATCCACCACAGACAAAATCAATGACTAACTTTTGTTTCTAAACTTGTGGCAACTGTGTGTGTTGGCCAAACGAGACTAGATTGTTTGGTGAGCTAGAAATAGACAAATAGACACCCTCTCTTAAATAATAACATTAATGACGTCTAAAACAAACCAGTCAGATTTTACCAAATAGTACAATTCAGTGTCTTTCTAGCAAAGGCACACTGCTTGAACAGGCATGAATTTGGTCAAATGTGAAATACCACTTCAAAAACAAAAACAAACAAAAAAATCAATCCACATCTCACAGAAAAGGAAAGAGGAAGAAATCACAGCCAAAGGAATAGGCAAACTTCAAAGCAAGCACTTGACTTGGAAAATACATGTTGCAATAAGAAGTATGTTTTCTGGAACCCTTTGAATATCCCAGGCATGAATAGTGCAATAAGTAACTTAGTATACAGAGGAAATAAAGGAATAGTCTCAAGGGGACAAAAAGAACTCATATTACCCTTTGAATTTATCTTAATTAAGTGAATCTTGGGAGCACATATATGGATACTAGTTAAAGGGAATACAGCTTTTAACTCTGTTGGCAAGTTAAGTCCTTGTGTCTATGCATCTTTTCAAGCTTGTGCTTGTGGTGCAATTGCCCAAAGTAACTAGGATCATTATAATACCAAAACACACTCCATCCCAAAAGCTACCTGCCTCCAAGGTGCGACCACCCCTCGCTGAGCATGAGCTCTGAATTTCTCGGAGCCTATTACTTTAAACAGAGATGGGAAAACTTTTCACCAATCATAACTAAGATATGCTTGACTAGAGTCACTCAAGCTCCACCTAAAAGATAAAAAAATATATAAATTGGCCTAAGAGAGAGGGGAAGTTAGGGAAGATACCATCGTTAGGACCATCCCCAGGGAATACACCATCCCGAGGACATCATGACTCCTGGGATCAGTTGACAGGCTGAGCCTCTCTTCCCCCCCATTGGGACACCTTTGAGTGAGTTTTGAATGCTTGGTTATACGGTGTGTCTCCACGGAAACTTAGAAATCTCTGTAGAGTGTTTTTGCCTTTTAACTCATTAATTTCCAGGCTGTGCACCTGTGTCACATGTGATTTCATGCATGCTAGCTTGCTTTTGCAGACAGTAACTATTGCCGGCAATCCAAAGAGCCTGTGTACCTGTTGCTGTAATAAATTGCACTTGATTGCATTGTTCCTAGTTGTGATAGTTCTCATTAAACATGACTAGAGTAAGGGTGGTATACGTTATTGGTGAATTTGTGACCGTGGTAATTCAGTGCTCTGAATCCGACCAGACCCCTAAAGGTTAATCCGTTATTGGTGAAACTGTGATTGTGATAGTTCAGTACCCTGAATCTGACCGGACCCATAACAGTTAATCGGCTACACCCTTTAACGCGACAGTGCCAACTAACATTCTACCAAAGCAAAGATCCAAACACAAGCTTATCAGGTAGTCTGAATTCAGATACAATATACCTAACCCAAATCTCATGTTCATCCAGGATAAAGACTTTTTTCTCCCCCTCATCCTTGATCCCACACATGACTGGGAAAGCTCACAAACTAGAGGTCCTCCTGAAAATTCTGCCAAGGACATTAAAATACTAGATATGAAATGTCTTATGATGCCTGAAAACCAAAGTTAGAATGACAACATGAAAAGCAGAAGAGGGTCCCAAAATTTTTAACCTAAGGAACTGTTATACTTTTACCCAAACCAGCACTAACTCTACAGCTTTACATTCAGGCAGGAAACATGGTTACATTGCCTTTCTCCTGGCATTCCCAAACTGCTGATCCTTACTACCTCTTCATTTTTTAGAGTTTGATAATGGAATCCATTTTTATTACCATGATGCTTACTATGACAACTATTCTGGCCCCCTTACTAACCCTTCAGGAAGCTCATGATGGGAAGACTTATCCATGTTTTCTCCTTTACTTCATGAAGATGATAGGATAATAGGCAAGACAGCATTCTAGGACAGATAGAAGATAGAGGAAAAATGTAAGCTTGTGCAAACCCCTCTCTGGCTTTCCACCTCTTACCATCTAACTCAAATTTGTAAAGTTTCTACATTTCTCTTCTCTTCTCTTCTCTTCTCTTCTCTTCTCTTCTCTTCTCTTCTCTTCTCTTCTCTTCTCTTCTCTTCTCTTCTCTTCTCTTCTCTTCTCTTCTCTTCTCTTCTCTTCTCTTCTCTTCTCTTCTCTTCTCTTCTCTTTTCTCTTCCCTTTTTCTTTTTTTCCTTTGCCAGGATGTTATAAGTTTACCTGTCAGGAAACAGCATTCCCCATTGGACTAGACCAATAGATATCTGGTAAACTAGCAACATTTTTTGTCCTTTTCCTGACACTTTTTGAGGATCCATCAAACAAAGAGGGATAAGATCTGGAGGAGTAGCATCAGGAAGATATTACATGCTATCTGCACACTGAAGTTTGCTTTTCATGTCCATGCAGATGGAAGCAAAGCCTTGGATTTCACTGGTAGAACTTGCATCTATCATGACAGAAAGATTTAAGGTCTCCCCCATCCACCCCAGAGATATTGAACAGGACCAAGCATTCAGAAGAGAGCAGTATCACAGGGATAAACTGAAATGAATTTTAGCCCAGATTAGTGGTTATCAGGAGGGGCGATGGGGTAGAAGGCCACTATGGACACCAAGAACTATCCTAGACTCATTTCTCAAACATCCCCTAATATGAAACATTCATGTCCGGGAAAGGGCTGCGTAGGACTCCAAAAAATGCCCAAAGAGACAAGGACTAAGCTTTAAAAATCACGATGCTAGAGCATCTGTGTGTGTACCCACCACCTGAGAACCTGAAGAGGACAAGTCAATGCAGGATCCACGGGTGGTGATCTCTCTCTCTCTCTCTCTCTCTCTCTCTCCATCTCTATTTCTTTATTTGGAACGTATGTGCTTTTGCCAAACCTCTAATAACTCCTCTGGAAATTATCAGTAAAAGTTTAACCTTGTTGAAACCCTGGAAAACTTGTATTGTCTTGCCCTCCAACCCAAAGATTTGAAACAAACCTATCTCCTCCCAAGTAGAGCAGGAAGAGGCAAATACACAACACAAGATCATCAGGATTGGGCATTGTCCTTAGTGTATAAGAAACAAATTTTAGTTAAAAGATCTTTAATTGAAGTGATGCTTGTTAGCAAGTCGTAGAAGCAGTACTTTCTCAGCAGAAGAAGTCTTTCAAACACCATTTATTGGCAAATGAAATGTTAGATTCTATTTAGATCATGGAAACAACTGCTTACTGCAGTCTTCCTGTGTTACCAGGATGCCTCCAGAGAGGAAATGAAGATAGCCATTACAACACTATATCCCCACCAGCTAGTTTTCCCTTCAGAGGCCTCAAGAAAGACCAAAATATCTTCTGCTGCCTGGTAGAATAGCTTCGCAAACATAGAGTTTATTGTCCTGGAGAATTAACATGTAGAAGGTATTGTACTGAGAACTAATCCGTTTAGAAAAGTGACAAAATGGAACAAATTTACTAAATCAAATTTGCTCTACTGGTCATAGAGATGACCCAGATGAGCAAACTGATTTTCTACAGTATATTAGCTATGTTCTGCATGGAAAGGTTTTTTAATGACTATGAAATCAACTTCAGCTCTGCATTAAGAACATGCACAACAGATATTAACAGCCTGTAGATGTCTCTGAAAAATATTCAGTGTCTTCTTCAGTTTAAATTCAAGTGCAATGATGCCCAAATGCTTAGTCAGGAACAAGAGTGTAGTGTCAACTAAATTATCTTTACAAAACAGTGTGCTCCATACAGAACAGAATTACAGTAACCGTGCTCCTTCTTAGAAAAGAATACACTGTCACTGCATAAGTCAGTGTGATTTTACACATGTAATGCAATGCAAAGCACATAGAGTAATTACTTGATAGAAACAAGCTTTTAAATACATACACGTACTTTAACTATATACATACTAATTTACACTCATTGTGTCAGTTCATCCTGGAAAGAAATGCAAGCCAGCTGCTTGTATGAATCATCCCAGTTGATTAACAGCCAATGGAAGTCAATAATTCAGTGTTCCTCCATTAAACTCAGCAGTTCAAAAGTGCAAAGTTTATGTCAACAGCTTAATGACAGCCATTCCATGTACAGAGAGCCAAGGAAAGAGACAAATATTTACTTTATGTAAACTATTGTTAAGCATATTATTTAAGGCAACAAAGTGTAATTCAGCTTGGCTAAAAATAAAACCAAAAGTTGTCAGTTAGAAATTTGTAAAGCTTCTTTTAGAGACAATAAATATAATACAAACTGTAGAAATGCATACCTTTAAGCAATTTGTCTTATTTATTTTACAAAAAAAGGCTTGCACTGATTCGAATGAAAAGAACTGAGCAGCACTGATATCTTCACAGACAGCCTGGAAGAGTAAATATGAATACTGCAAGAGCCTAGAGCAAGTCATGGGGAGGACCCTATCATTCAAACTTCAGCAGGGTTAGAATTCAGATTTTATAACTTTAGTTCTGTTCACAATCTAACATGTGAAGCACCAGTACAGTCTGGGGGCTGACCTGCTGGAGAGCAGCTCTGCAGAGAGAGACCTGGGCATCCTGGTGGACAGCAGGCTAACCACGAGTCTGCAATGTGCCTTTGTGGCCAAGAAGGCCAACGGTATCCTGGGCTGCATTCAGGAGTGTGTTGCCAGCAGGTCAAGGGAGGTGATCCTTCCCCTCTACTCAGCCCTGGTGAGGCCACACCTGGAGTATTGTGTCCAGTTCTGGGCTCCCCAGTACAAGAGGGACATAGAATTGCTGGAGCAAGTTCTGATGAGGGCTACGAAGATGATGAGAGGACAGGAGCACCTGACAAGGTTCTCTCAGCCTGACAAGGACAGGCTGAGAGAACTGGGCCTGTTTAGCTTGGAGAAGAGAAGACTGAGGGGAGACCTCATCAATGTGTATAGATATCTGAGGGGAGGGTGCCGAGAGGATGGAGATGGTCTCTTTTCAGTTGTGCCCAGCAACAGGACAAGAGGCAATGGGAACAAACTGAAGCACAGGAAGTTCCACCTGAATATGAGAGGGCACTTCTTTACTGTGAGGGTGACAGAGTACTGTAACAGTTTTCCCAGACAGGCTGTGGAGTCTCCTTCTCTGGAGATATTCAAAATCGACAGGCTGTGGAGTCTCCTTCTCTGGAGATATTCAAAATCCATTTGGATGTCATCCTGCACAATGTGCTCTAGGTGATCCTACTTGGCATGGAGGTTGGACTAGATGATCTTCAGAGGTCCCTTCCAACCCTAGCCATTCTGTGATTCTATGTTCAGAACTGTATTCTGAGCACCTGCTATTCACTAGCTTAATTCGTGTCTGAAGGTCCAAAGCAATGTACAGAAAGCAGACATGGGTAAACAAGGTAAATCAAGATACATTGACAGGTATAATTAAAGGCTAAGTACTTGCACCACACAGTGATACCAGATAGATTAAGGCAGACTACTTTTTTATGCACAGATAGATACATGCTTAATTGTCATTTTGAACAAAGGAGAAATGGTGAGACTATTCATTGAGTCACCAACGTATCTTTAAGCCTCATACACAAACAAAAGAAGAATGGGGTACTACACTTGCACAGTTTTCACGAACACATGAGAAAAACTGCAAAACCTCTCTGTAGCTCAAATGACACTATACCTGGGTGAAAAAGAAGAAAAAGAGAGAGATATACAATGCTAGCTGCAAGAAAAGGGACTAAAATCTTCCAACAAAGTTAGTCAAAATTCAGAATGCTAACTCATGGGAACTAATGAGATTTCAGAACTCCTCTTTGTTTTCACTCAGCAAGATCCAAGTATTTTTTGAGAATTTCCATGAAATAATTACCAAGTTGCATCAATTTGCAGAACATACAACAGAATTTTAAAATTATGCATATTTAATTTTTTTTTTCATTCTGTCACAACACATAGCTTTATCTACAAATTTCATGGAAGATATCTATCTTAATTTTAATAAGTTAAACAGCTGTCCTTTCAGCCATCGATTCATTAGAGAGAGAGATAGAAGAGGTCAGCCAACAAAAATGCAGCACAGCAATATTCAGTGGGCTGGAGAATCCTGGAAAGCAGCAACCTTAAAGGAGACAGTGACAAAAATTAATATTGAATAAAGCACAAGTTTAACAGCAAAAAGCTGGAAGACCAGAAGTTTGTTTTCTCTCCCTGTACCTCCAAACATTTTAATCTTTACTGAATTTATTTCTGTGCACTTTATCACTAAATTGAACTATGGGAAAAGAAATAGATGTTATTTCTGCAGTGGTTAGAGTATAAGTTGTGAAGTATATACCTCTTGACTATTTGGTAGTGACAAGGAGTATTTATATCTTTCATATAGTTGCAGCACCAGAAAGAAAGGTTTTATTTGTATTTCTAGCACTCAACACCTGATTTCAGGAGATGAGAGCATTTAAACCAAGCATCAGGAAAAAAATAAGCATCAGTTCTCTCGAGTCCAGACTTCACGCACTGTACTATCATTCATCAGCTCAAGGAAAACATATCATGTGATACAACATATTTATCTCCATAGTTTATGCAATATATTGTATTTCTGGCACCATTCAGTCATACATTAAGGTTTTCCTCTTTCTAATAGCTTGTTACAGCTTCTTACCCTATCTGTAATACAAGAGTACATATTTCCCATATGCACTTGCAGCATTTATTTACTGAGATAACTAGCTGGAGCTTTGGCTCTTAAACATACCATCTATTCTGTGGCAGTGTCAGATAAAACAAAAAACAAACAAACAAACAAATAACAACAACAACAACAACAAAAAACACACAATCTGAGTGCTATTGAATTCTTCATGAACAATATCTATTTCCCTTCAATTAGTTCTAATGCTACCACCATATAGTTGTCTAGTGGTTATTTACATAACAAATTCACAGCCTATTTCTCTCTGAATGTAGTCAATAAAGTGTTTTTGATATAAGAATTGCCTATAGTGGAAGAATAATATATGAAGATTTTTCACCTTTGCAAAATTGCACACAGACTTTTAAACCAGTGATCTCTCTCAAACTGAAATTTAAGGCTATGTTTTCTAGAGTTGCTCTGTTACAAGAAAAAAATATGTGATCTGCAATTACAGAAAGACTGAAAAGCAACAATGGCTAGGCTGATAAAACCAAATATTTAATTCAAGAGATCTGAAAATCACAATTTGTGTAGACACTTATCAGGAGAAATCTCTGTGCACCTTAACAAGCATTACATTTCTGTCTTTGCACTCACACTGTGCCTGGCACATTCCCGTTATCTCCAGAATGACATACACCTCGATCCTAGTTACTTTCTGCTACCTTTTCCTCACCCGATACATCCAAAAATATCCACTATTATCCACTTTGAAGTGCTTTCTGATGATTATTACACTCTGAAGCAATATTGAGAGAGCTGTCATGAAAGGCTACCTTACAGATGCAGACCAATGTATTTATTTTCTCTTTTCCAGAATGAATGGCAATTTAAGCTCTTAACCTGCAGCAGCTTCCCTATATGACATGAAGAACAAAAAGCAGCAGAGAAAATGAAAAGCTGAAATGTAGAGTCTTTCTATATTGAGAAAGCTTATCTTAAAATTAACCCTTACTCTCAATTCATAGATGTGATTTGGAGAAGTCTTACCTTCTATGATCTCAGCTGCTGAACCAGCATGGATTGACAAGCCTAAGAGAAGAAGAACCAAGTCCCAGGTCCACCAGGCATGCCTGGAGCAGGTGTGCCAAAAAAAAAAAAAAAAAAAAAAAAAAGAAAACGTCGGGGGGAACGATAAGAAAAAAGAGTAAAATACAGAAGCACAAGGGTAATAATGATAATAATGATTTTTAGAAGTGAGAGTTCTTACCATGACAGCATTTTTTGAAAGTCAGTTGGACGATGAAAAGTGGGGAAGAAGTTCAGTGAACATGAGTTTTATGCTTCTGAAAATAAGAAGTTAATGAAAACTGGAGCCTGCTGTTTCTCCTCCAACGTTCAGACACAAGTGGAACAAAGGCAGCTCTCAGGCTCTCTGTGTGACTCACTGCAATTCAGTGCTCCAGCTCTGAAATCTGACTCCACATAGATTTTCCTGTCAGTCCACAGCCTAAAAGTTCCTTCTTTATTTATTGGTGGACAGCCCTTGATGCTGTACATCATCCCAATGGTGTAATTCTCTGGTCCTGCCTTAAACTACTGTTTACCCTGACAGATAGCAGCATAGCTTTTTCTCTGATTTTAGAAAATGCATAGATAAAGGAAGTAACACCACCCCTTCTCCCACAGGTATGACACTGTTCATGCAGATGGTCTACATGAAATGCTGCTGAAAGTGCCGTTAATTTTGTCTGGATACTTTAATGTGGATGTGTGACCAATGCTGCATATTTTTAACACTGCTGGATAAAAGACAGCAAAGCAAAACATGTTCTTGACCTCTGCATTCCATTAGTCTTAAATTTCTGAATATAAGTAGTTTATTAACCCACTCCTGTAGGACTGTGAGATTTCCCAACTTTCTAATGTTCATTTGTAGTCTTAAGAATCACAGAATATTAACAGGTCTTCTATGTCTGCTAGCTATACCTTGCTCCCAACATGCACAGTAATGTTTGTATGTATCCACTCCATTTTAATTTTGCTACTTGTCTCTTATTTTAAACACAGCAGGAGCCATTTGAATGAGGACATAAGTGCTTTCCTTCTGCACTCTTTCCATCTCTCTTCATCTAAGCTGGAGTTTTTCTGCTGATTAAAAATCTCTATTTTCCAGGCAGAAGTTTTGTTTACCTTCCTCAGCTCTGTCAACTGATTGCATTCCTTAACATTTGAAATGGATGCCTACAATTCTTCTGTTACAGTTCTTACTTGTTCACTAAGTTAGTCTGGCTGGGTGTTCTTATATTTCTGACCATCTCTGTGTTAAGCATATTATTTTTCCTCCTGACTCTGCAATACAAATTTATTAGCTGCACACTTTTAGCCTCTATATCACAACACTTAAGAATCATAAGAATACTCTTGTGCAAGATTAGTACTAGAAAAGCAGTATGTTCCGAAGCCAGAGTGAGTTAAGAACCAAGCTAGAAGAGAACAAAATATTTCTGTTTGGGCCAGAACACAGGTAAGTGTTTGGTATTAATATGCTGCTGCAACGAGGTCCACTGCTCAGTTATGACTTTCATAAAGAAGTCCCTAGTGTTTTTTGTTTGTTTGTTTGTTTACTTTGAACTTGGGTCCTGCTGATGTTCTTTGATGCCTTCAGTCTCTGTATTGAATAAGGATTGCCTCTTCACCATCACTTCTGTTTTTTCCATGCTTGTTGTGATTTCAGAAACTTCTTTTATATGCCTCTTTCACTTGTCTCTTTCTGTACTGAGGAGTATGAACTTACTTGGTCATTTCTTGTTCTACAATCATTCCATATCTCAAGTCATCTTTTTAATCTTAGAGTTTCTTCTGTTCTAGTGCATCACTTTTGATCTTTGGTGAAGATGGAGCATAAATGCACAATACAAATAATCTCAAGATTTCTCTAGTGACATAACAATGTTTTTTTTTTTTTTTATATTTTCCCCGATAACTGCATAATTCTCACAAGCATAATAATTTACTCCTGAAAGGTAATTTTTGTGTGATTAAGATTTGTCTTCTCTCTTTCAATAAATTTCAATAAATTGATAACAAATAGTAGAAATGAATTTAATCTACCATTTTATTTTCCCATGACTTATACTTAGAAGATCCTTTTGTAATTCTTTGCAATCTGCCCTTGTTCTTATTAAAACAACAAAACAAAAACTCATCATCAGCAAACCTAACTGCACAGCAAACAGTCACGTAACTGCTTGCCATTACTAGGTTAGTCAGGCAATGCATATATCTGTGGAATTGCATCGGTGATCATTCTCTAGTACAAGGGCTAGAGAACTTGTACAAGGACTGACTATATATTCCTCACCCTTTTGTCCCTCCTTTAACTGTTCATACATAAATCTTACTTCTTGTGCCCTGGCTTCCTGAAAAGATGCTGTCAATCCCCCTGACTACTTCCTTTAAATGATGTCACACTAAATAGTAGCATGTAGCTGAGGTCTGCTGCTTTGAGGCCGGTGCAGCTGCAGCCGCAGTGCCCGACCACGAGTTACAGGGGGGATTTTGCACCCTTGTTTCACCAGGGGAGGCCTGGGACAGGACACGGGAGCTCTGCACCAAGTATTGGCAGTCTGCAAGGTCACCCACATACCATGGTGTCCACTAGGCAGAGAGCTCACTCCAAAAAGGCTGTGATGACCCAGACAGAGGGCCTGCCCAGAGACGTGGCTGTTCAGGCCTCTGGCTGCAGGGAGCACCTGAGCCTGCCACTGCTGGGGGAGGACAGCGGGGAGACCGCCTATTCTCAGGTGGAATGCCTGCTCACCACAGTGCCTGAGCTCAAGGAGGAGGTGGAGAGACTAAGGAGCATCAGGGCTTGTGAGCAGGAGATTGCCTGCATAGACTAACTCCCTGGCGTGCCGGGGCACCAAGGGGATGCCTCCCCAATGGTGGTGGAGCCCCTGCCCTTTTGCTGTCAGGCAGAGGGAGGGGACCAAAAAGACGAGGAGGTGTTGGAAGCGAGTCCTACTTCAGCATCACAGGCAATCTTCTCCGTACCTACCTCCCTTCCCCAGGTGCACCTCCATAACAGGTTTGAGGCCCTAGATCTTAAAGGAGAGGCAGGCGAGGATGTGGTGGAAGGTCCGCCTATGAGGTCACGTAGGAAGAGGCAGTCAACACCACGCCTCAAGACTGCCTCCAAAAAGAAAGAAAGAAGGGTATTTGTAGTAGGAGATTCCTTTCTGAGAGGAACAGAGGGCCAGATATGCAGAGTTGACCCTCATCATAGGGAAGTCTGCAGCCTACCTGGAGCCTCAAATCAAGGATATCACCAGGACACTCCCTTACCTGGTGCACTCGACAGACTACTACCCACTACTGATCTTCCACATAGGTGGGGAGCAAGCTGCATTCCATAATCTGAAGGAAATGAAGAAAGACTTCAAGGCCTTGGGCTGTTGGTGAAATAGTCTGGGTGCAAGTTATTTTCCCTCCTTCCATTCTGGGGTGATGATGTGGGACGGAATAGAAGGATCTAGTCCATAAATGCTTGGCTACATGACTGGTGCTACAGGCAGGGCTTTGGGTTCTTTGATAATGGCTGGTTTTGTAAGACACCAGGCCTAACAGTAATATATGGGAAAGGTTTATCTCACAGGGGCGAAGGGGTTATGGGACAGGAATTAGCAGGGTTCATTTGGACAGCTTTAATCTAGATCCAACGGTAGATGGGGTTGTTTTCTTCTCTGAAAGAGTAGTTAGGCATTGGAACGGGTTGCTCAGGGGGGTGGTGGGGTCACCATCCCTGGAGGTGTTTAAGGAAAGGTTGAATGTAATGCTTAGGGACATGGTTTAGCGGGTGATATTGGCAGTAGGGTGATGGCTGGACCAGATAATCTTGGAAGTCTTTTCCAACCTTTATAAGTCTATGATGATACTATGATTTATAAGCATAACAATTTGCTTCAATAGTTCACTCTTCTGCATTTTTCCTGTTTTAAACAAGACACCTTTGGGGAAAAAAATAAAAAAAGACTTTATAAATGCTATTTTTAATATGGACATATGAAATAATAAGAGATGACATTTATGTAATTTAAGTCTGTATTATACCCTGAAACGGGTTCAAACTAACATTACAGAGCCAAAGAACTGTGGCATTTTCTAGTCCTTTAGCACTTCATTTCACATAATATGAATATTTCTGCTTCCTCTACCCCTCTCTCACAGTATTATAAAAAGCGTTGAAAAAAAAAATAAAATAAATAAAATCTTTCACATGGTGGGCGTTAGCTGGTAAAGAAATCAAAAAGGATTCAGGGACCTGAAGCTTGCAATAGAAACCCTAGGAAGAAAGGGATCTCCCATTAATACTTACATTAGAAAGTGATTTTTAGAAAGGATAAGACCAG
The DNA here is from genome assembly GCF_964211825.1 of Aythya ferina. NCBI lineage: Eukaryota > Metazoa > Chordata > Aves > Anseriformes > Anatidae > Aythya > Aythya ferina. The sequence goes on along the minus strand of NC_140297.1, from coordinate 47,466,405 downwards.
ATCTGCTGGGCACATGGATGGGTTTGAGGGGAATCAGACTACTGTTGAGGATGAAGGACTAATACAAAGAAAAGGGTGAGAAAAGGAGAATAAGCCTGGGACAAGAAATTAGGAAAAAATGAGGGCAAAGCTAAGAAGAGCACTGAATGCTAGTTAGAAAATAAAAGGACAGGGAAGTCTGGAAATGTGATCTGTCATTAGGTGACCAGGGAAGCAAGAATAAATATTTAGACATCTATATTTCCCCTTTATAGGCTCTGTCTCAGTCTTTCACCAGGCAGTGTGACTAGGAGGAAAACACCATGCTCAGAATGAGAAAGTTGTAAATAAAAATAGGGTAGGTAAGGGCAACTGGACAAGAGACACAGACAGAAAAAATATTTAAAAGGGATATGTTAAAAAAAAAAAATTACTCATGGTAGTAGAAGAGTGTGCATCTATTAAAACATTCCTTTACTTCCTTCTGCCAAAGTTTCAAGTAGAATCCAAAATGCCTGCAACCTGTCACACTTCTGCTATAAGCAAGCACCCATGAAACCTACTAGCAAAGTGTGTCTCATTGATTGTGCAATACAATAATAATTGCAGCAGTAGCATACACTACAAATCAAGATATTTCAACACTTCTGATGGCACACTCAAGTGTCAGTATGCCCCCATTAAATTTAAATTTTGTGTTCTAAAGCACAAAAACACTAGAGCTATTAACTAGTTCTGTGACAACTTATAAAACGGCCACAAAAACTACCATTTCCAGAAATGGTTGAACTCTTTCTGATGAAGTTCATGTTACTGGCATGAGACACAAAGTCAAAATGCAAAATGGTCAGTGTTCAAAAACTGAACAAGCAATTTAAATTATTCAACACTCGGGGGGGGGGGGGAAGATAATTGTAAAACTGAGCATAAGTAGATATTCTGCCTGTAGTTTAACCTCACTTGCATGTTAACACTGATCTAATTTGTTATATTAAATTAATTTATCATTACCAGAAGGGTACATAATTTTAAAGCATACTCAGGAAGTAAGTCTTAGCTATATTAAGGACGTGTGGCACTGAAAGACTCTATTCAGACTAAATGTCATACATTCCTTTTCTGTGAATAAACCCAGAAAGAATTAAATGCAGCACTTTCACTGTCTGTCTCCATGTTCAGCTGAGCTGAAGAAATATTTTCTCCTATACACACACACAGAGGATATAGAAAGTAAAACACTTCACGAGAACGCCTCTCCCCATTCTGTTCAAGCTAACTTGACCCAAATATTTTCGTTTTAAAAATATTTATAGAACCCAAACCAATGAATAACTTCTTCAACTATTTTTTACACTGCCTTGAGATAAACTCATAAAAAACATGTTCTACAATGGGAAAAATCTCTTGTCCCACTAGTTTATATGAAGCAGGGTTGTTCAGAAAAGTAAAACACTGCTTTATAAGCCAACCACTAGGTGATGTAAATGCCACCATTATTGCCTCAAATGTCTACTTCATAAATCATCCTTATAACATGGACAGGACTGATAATGCACCTTCACTGGCAAAAGGAATACAAATATTTAGCTTAGATATAGGTCAAAAACCTGGCCTTACTGAAAAAGGTTGTCTACAAAAGCTGCCTACAGTGCAAGGATTTTGCTCAATATACATTTTCTTAAATATATATTTAGATCACTATAATGATCAGGACGAGACATAGTATTTGTACCATCTGTTTTTTAGATGAAGACATGGTAGCAAAGAACACAGCAACTTTTTTTTTTTTTTTCTTTTCTTTTCTTTTTTTTTTTCCTAGATATAGTTGTGATACTCAATCTTCTCTAAGGGCAAAGAGACAGAACACCTTGTAAATAAAACCAAGAATTTTGTGAGAGGTGGAATCTGCCTCATGAACAGGGGCAAAGGCAACATTGCCAGCAGGGTGGCTGATCTGGACAGAAAGGCTTTAAACTAAGAATGACATAGGATGGATAGAGTTACAAAGAGTTGGAGATCTGTGTGCAATTGCAGAATTATGATCTTGTTGGGATCACAGAGATGTGGTGCGATGGTTTCCAGGTGATTCCTGTAGCCAGAAGGTTGAGGGAGGTGATCTTTCCTCTCTATTCAACACTGGCAAGGCTGTATCTGGAGTACTGTATCCAGATCTGGGCAAGAGAAATATGGACATTCTGGAAAGAGTCCAACAAAGGGCCAGAAAGGTGATGAGGGGATGGGAGCATCTCTCCTATGAGGAGAGGTTGAGAGAGCTGGTTCAGCTTGGAGAAGAGAAGGCTAAGGGAGGGTGCAAAGAAAATTGACAGGGTAATGGGTGTAACCTGAAACACAGGAGGTGCCATCAAGAAGCACATCTTTAGTCAATGGGTGTCAGAGCAGTAGTACAGGTAGCCCAGAGAAGTTGTGGAGACTCCCTCCTTGACACTCAAAAGCTGTCTGAACATGGTCATGGACAAGTAGCTTTAGGTGTCCCTGCCTGAGCAGGGAGGTTGGATCAGATGGCCTTCAGACATCCCCTCCCACCATAACCATTCTGTAGTTCATTAATTGTTAGTATAAAGGAACATTTAGCAGTTTAATTCAAGGATCGTTAATATTACACAACTAGTTAACACAGATCATAATAATGACAGCAGCAACAATAATAATAATAAAGCAGCTAGCATATTTATATACAGGAAAAGTTGAAGTAATATCAATAATACAATCAAAAAATTTAACACCCACACTTATGAACTTACACCCCTTTTCTACTGTTACGCTCACCAAAATAACAGGTTCGTGTCATCTAGCCTTAAGGCTAATCGGACTTTTAAAAAATTAAAAGTATTGAAAAATTTGAAGTATTTGAAATAAAAAATTTGAAAGTATACTTTCAAAGCAGTCAGCACTTTAATAAAACATGACAGTTTTTCGTCTTAATTTGCACTTTTCAGTTTGATTTTTTTTCTTGTTTTAATTCAGCCAACACCTTCTTTTAAGCAACATGCATGTTTACCAAAGCATGATGGTCATACGTTTGCTACCAGTGTAGTTCCAGTCATTTATTCCCTATATATCTTTTTTTTTTTTTTTTCTTTTTTCTAATGAATCCATAGATCTTCCCAGAATAGGTTTATTCACGTTTTAAGTCTGACTTTTCTTCTGTGTTTTTATTTTAGGAAGAGTTGTTCAGCACACAAACATACCTCAAAATGCTTTACAAAAATAAATAAATAAATTATCAAAACTAAAAAGAAACTCACTATATTCCTCCCTTCCCTTCACAACCCAAGCAAGTGCATGCCTTCTGACATACTAGCAAGGATGGTTCAAGACTGCTAGAAGAACTTGCACAGATCAAGAAAGTGATCTCTTATTAAATGAACTAGTATTTCTAGAAAAAATAAGTAGACAGGCCTCAGAGTCAGCATCAGTAACCACACCAATGCTCTTTAAGCCATCTTCAGTAGTGGCTTCATAGTCCAGAGTTCTCAGTCCACACTGGATGACCTCTGGTCACCAATCCTATATACCCCAATAGCATTAGGGCTAGTTCCCTCTAGCATTTGCTGAAGCTCATCTCATATGTACAAGATCTAAACATGTAACTCCCTTACATTGTTCTGTTCAAAAGGCCAGTTTGCTGCATTCTCTTTTGATGTTGATACAAAAGCAATGCATTGATATCCACAAATCTGGGAAGGACAGCAGAAAGAGAGCAGGAAGCAGAGAAGCCTAACTAGGTCTATGTACAGTACTTTCTACAATGCTGTGTGCATTACTACTAAAGGTTTAAATGTTTAGCAAAACAGACCGTAAATTGTCATCAGCAAACATAAAATTAAAAGTTCATCTTCAGCTGCTAGCTCTTGAAACAACAGCATTTCATTGTCCCAAGGTTTAATCATAGGTTGAGAAATTAGCTGTGACCAATATAACTCTGGGCTTCAGGTAAATTAGGTAGCTCTTGAATACACATTTGGATAAATAAGGGTACATGTACATCTATTTCTCTTATTTTCTTCACATAGACACATAGTATTTTTCCTGAACTCCTACATATTTACATCTGATATCCTCTAACTGAACAGCTCACATTCTGCAATTGCTGCTTCTCGCCACAACTTCTGCCTGTTCTGTTGGGCTGCAGCAGCCGTTCTGAATACCACATGTACACTGATGGACCCACATACATTTAGAACACACACAGACTTCAGTTCTTCATGTCAGTAAGAGCACTAGCCTAAGGGGAGGGAGAATCTCACTCCTACCCAAGTCATGAGAACCACTGTAGGTACAGGACATTTCTATCTTTGACAGCTCTACTGTGTCTGTTTTGGCTGATGCTAGCTAGCCAAAAGTATCTAAATGGTCTTGCCTGTCCATCAGATTCCCACTACAAATAACCTTGTTATTTGTTGTTAGCCAGTTGTTATTTGGCAGTTGTTAGTAAATCAGCTTAAATTTTCTTTTTTTTTTTTTTTTTTTTTTTTTTAACCTTTGCTGCTGACATGCAATGAGCTTCAACTTGCTCTCTGGTTAAAAACAAACAAACAAACAAACAACAACAACAAAAACACACCACCAACCCATCAACTGTTAAAGTTTAGCTTAGAATTTCATGCTGCATCTTTGATTTAATACTGACTACATTTAGTAAAGTGTGACCAATATGCAGTCAACAGAAAGCCCATGAAAATGTATGAAGATCTTCCACAGATGAAGGCTGCAAGCTGATCACAAAGCTTCTGCTGTTACTCAGTAATTCTCTTTTCCTTATAAGTTCTACAAACAGCAAGTAAAAAGGCACCAAATAAATCAATTCCAGGCTATAGAAGCTGTCCTGGCAGAGCACAGGGATCGTTTCAGTTAAGGTTTATGTTTACAGAGGTGACTTCTCAAAAAAAAAAAAAAGAAAAAAGAAAAGAAAAAAAAAAAAGCTTTGCAGCTTTGCATCCCTTTTTGCTGTTGTAACTAGCCTTGATGTTAGAATATATAAAATGGCATTTTACAAGAACTTTTTTGTCCATCTGGACAGTCATGGTACTAATAAAGAAACTGGTGTTTCTTTGGCTCCAAAAAAGTATAAACAAAGGAGAAATGGAAAAAGCAAGTAAGATTAACAGAGGGTTCTTTTAGCACAGACTTGTTTTAGCTTTTCTGAAGCATTATAATCCAACACAGATGTTCAGTTGCCTCATTCTTGGCAGCTGTGTTATACGAGCTTCCTCTCCTCAGTAACATTTTCTCAGGGATTTTTTATTCCTTTGTTAATCTGGCCTCAATTTTCTCATTCCTTTCACGTGACAGCAAAAACCAAGAACGGTGTGGAATAAAGCTAAATACCTGAAAGAATTACAAGATAACCGTAACACTATGTAAAAGTAAATAAAATATTTATGTGATTAAAGGAAAGACAATGATCTATGCTTTTATTTTGTCATTTCTGATAGTGGTAATGGCTCATATTCATTCAGTGAAAACGAAATGGATAGTTAACATGAAAATAACTGGAGCAGTAGTAGTAAATTTAGTACTATGGCCAATGTTTACATTTACTAATAAATTTATACAAATGTGCTTTATCAGAATTTTTTAAAAAACAGACTTGCACAATAAGCTCTCAGATAAATGATTTTTACTCACAACATGAGTACATGGCAAAAAAGGACAATTAGGGTCTTCTCAGCTCTAAATTCCCTTCATGGCATTGAAGCCTGAACTACAGCTAAGAAGGAAGTTCTGACACCATTAATATAGGGGAGACATTCTGTCAAGTTCTTTAACTTCTGTGTTGTTCTTGTCTTAATTGAAACAATTCCTTCAGTTTGATGAAAAAAAAAAAAAAGTAGCAAATTGTCAGTGCCTTGACAACACCAATAGACATTAATTACGCTAAGCAGCCTCATCAGGGACCTCCACACATACTTTCTGCTAGCTGTGACAGGAAGTCTAAGGAAGATCAGGCCTGTTGTTTCACAGTCTCTGAAATACATGGTAGGTGTACATGTGTGGGGTCTTGTCTCTGGTACTACCACCTGAATGGGCTTTGGGCCTACACAGCAGGTATCTGGTCTCCTGGATGGACCCTATGGCCATCTATAACTGTATCTCTGTGCCTGTTTTCTTCTGTTTCTGACTGCACCTTCTGAATCACAAAATCACAGAATGGTTTGGATTGGAAGGGAACTTAAAGATCATCTAGTCCTAACGCCCTGACATGGACAGGAACACCTCCCACCTGACCAGGTTGCTCAAAGCCCCATCCAAACTGGCCTAGCACACTTCCAGGGATGGAGCATCCATATAAGGATACTATAAGGTCTCCTCATAGCTTTCTCTTCAGGCTGAACAACCCCAACCTTCTCAGGCTTTCTTTATAGGAGAGCATTGGAATGGGTTGCCCAGAGAAGTTGTAGATTCCTCATCCCTGGAAGTGTTTAAGGGCAGGTTGGATAGGTCTTTGAGCAACCTGGTCTAGCAGAAGGTGTCCCCGACACTGCCAGGGGTGTTGGAATTAGATGACCTTTAAGGTCCCTTCCAATCCAAACCATTCTATGCTTCTATGCTTCTATGATTCTGTGATTCTATGAACTGCAGCAAACTGTGGCTCTGGCTCTCTCTTCATGAGCAGCAGTGAATGCCAGCTCTGGATGAATGGCAGCTGTAGACAAACAGCAGCAAATGGTGGCTCTGGACAAGCAGTGGCTCTGGATTTTTGACAACCCATGGCACTTGAATGGCAGTGAACAGCTGCTCTGGATGAATGGTGTTGAAGGGCAGCTCTGGAAAAATGGCCAGGAAGGGTGACTGTATCTTCCCTAACATCGTGTGGGTATATTCACTAGCAAACTTTAAGCTGGTCCAGCCAACAAGTAGCTGAGGCCTTTGTTCCTGGCTGGGGCATCAGGCAGGCAGGCGGTCTGTGTTGGTACACGCAGGGGTATTTGTGAATGTGGTGTGACTAAGGGAGAAGTGTGTGACTGTTCTGTGTTTGCAGCAAACTTAAAGCCAGACTAGTCAGCAAGTAGGCTGCCTGTGAGAGAGGTAAGAGAGCCTGGGATCCAGGCGGGGTGCTGGGTGGACAGAGGAACAGTGCCAGTACTTGCGGGATCAGTGAAAACGTGCTTGCTTTGTAAACCTAGAGAGTGCTGTATGTATGCTTGCAGTAGTGAGCTTCAGTCTCTACCAGCCAGAGAGGAGAAATGGGTCTCAGCTGTCTGTGTTTTACATAAGTCCTGTGTGTAAATGTTGTTGAAGGCAGTCCATGACCAGGGCTGTCAGCATTCTGCTTGTCTGTGTCTCTGATACATGTTCAGCTTTGCTGTTGTTTGAAGCCAGTAGGACCAGGGAGGTGATTGTCGCCCTGTACTCTGCTCTGGTGAGGCTGCACCTCGAGTACTGTGTTCAGTTTTGGACCACTCACTACAAGAAAGACATTGAGGCCATGGAGCATGTCCAGAGAAGGACTACAAAGCTGGTGAACGGCCTGGAACACAAGTCCTGTGAGGAGCGGCTGAGGGAACTGGGGTTGTTTAGTCTGGAGAAGAGGAGGCTCAGGGGAGACCTCATTGCTCTCTGCAACTACCTGAAAGGAAGGTGTGGGTCAGCCTCTTCTCACTAGAGGGAATGGCCTCAGGTTGCACCAGGGGAGGTTCAGGTTGGAAATTAGGAGACATTTCTTCTCAGAAAGAGTAGTCAGGTATTAGAATGGGTTGCCCAGGGAGGTGGTGGAGTCACCATCCCTGGGGGTGTTCAAGAAAAGGTTGGACCTGGCGCTTAGGGATGTGGTTTAGTGGGTGACATTTGCAGTGGGGGATGATTGGACCAGATGATCTTGGAGGTCATTTCCAATGTTACTGATTCTATGATTCTGTGAACCTGGGTAAGGGAAGTGGCAGCTGCATTCCTTACTCTGGGCAGTGAGCCTGGGACTCTGCACACTGGTCTGGGCCCCAGTGACAGGGCAGATGCAGTTCTGGGCTGTAGTGGCTGGAGGAGGTGTCTGCCTCTTCACCTCCTTTAACACAGTACATGGAACAGACCAGCTCAGTACAACAGTGCAGACTGAAGACAACCAATATGGTTGGGGCACTGGAGCAGATCTTTGAAGAAAGGTTGAAGGAGCTAGACTTACTCAGCTCAGTGAAGGCTTATGGGGAATGTAAAAGCTAATATAGATAGCTACTAAAAATCCAGTCCCTAAACGGAGATTATCCAGAACCTAGCCAAACTCCTTACAGCAGTATACAGCTGCAGACTGAAAGAAATAATTACATGAAAAGAAAAAAATAAAAAAGTGATGGCCGGAATTAAGCATTGGAAAAACTTACTCAAAGTTATCAGCATATCTGTCCCTGGAGGTTTTCAAGATCCATCTGGACTGGAGCCTACACAATCTGGTGTACAATTCAATGTCCAGCTGCTTCAAGCAGCTGATTGCACTAGATGACCTCCAAAGGTCAATAATTTTGACTTAATAATTTTCTTAGTAAAACTATTATTTTAAGGTAGTATTTCAGCATGGTGGCTCATGTAGGTGTTCTGTACCTGAAGAGCTTATTGGTAATTGTGATTTTTTTGTTTGATGGTTGAATGTTAGCAGTTGAATTAAGCATTTAATTTGCATTTTATTACTTATTAACTTTATTTTTCCAATTCTTTCCTGCTTTTATATATATGTGTGTGTGAGTGCGTTCATATAGAATCTTTTTGGCAGACCTCAGCTTTTGGTCTTGTTCAATGTGGATTGTGAACAGTTGGTGAGGCATTCTACATTGCTTTCTTTCACCCCGCAGCTGAAGGCTGGTAAAGAGCTTACTTTATGAGGATTCTTTTCTAGGATACAGAAATTCAGAAAGATGAAGAGATATGTAAAGACAGCTTATGAACTCCTTTAAATTCCATTAGCTTTTTAATATTGAATCTGATGTTTTGAATTAGAGTGCTGTAAAGTACTGAATGAAACATCGTTTTCGACTGTTAGTACAATTTATGATTATAAATTTATATTGTATATATAATAGCTTGGTGTGATATGGCAAAATATTTTATTAAAGTTCCCAATGGAATGATAAAATGGTTGTACTTCTTAGATTTTTCAGTGTTGAAGGCCCTGGGCTCACAATCAAACTACAGTCTTGAAAAAGCTGAGTGATAGATTTTTAACAAATTGCCTTGTAAAGAAACAGATTTATTCACTTAACAAATTCAGATATTTGGCATAATTTCATCCTCTGGATGAATACTTGGTATTTTTCTACGTTGTCCTAGAAATACTTAGTAGAGCTAGGGCTAGGTTTTCTTTGTCAGAACTTTCTTGGTTGCTAAACTGTAAAACAGCGTCCTTCTTGAAATTCTTTACTTCATTCTTTTTCTCTTTCCTATTTACTTCAGATGTTCAAAGATGGTAAGATGAGGTGGAGAAAACAGTAAGTTGACAAGTAATTTATGATGACTCTACTTACAAACACAATGGATTTAATTAAAATGATTCTTTTTCTATCAACTATTTCTGAGATATGAAATGGGAATGAAATAGGGAGACATAATGCTTCTGTAGAAGCATTATAATGTTTTCTAGAAGTCAGATCTTCCACTGTCAAGATCTTGCTTTTGAGCCATTGATGAAGACAAATTTTAAGAGACTGGGTGTTTGAAGGGCTCATTGGTTTTGGAAAATTTCATCTATAAAATGCCGTTTCTAAAAGATTTATGGAAAATCACAATTTCTCCTGTTTCTCTTCAAAAAGAAAAAAATATCTAAACTTATATGCCTTTTTGCCCTCTCTTCAACACCAGTGATGGGCTCTGGGACCCCAGCTGCCCTGAGTTGAAGGATCATGACCCTGGGAATGATAAGCTTGCAGTCAACCCCAAACTTGTGCAGGATTTGTTGCTCCACATGGATGCATATAAGTGCATGGGGCCTGATGGGATTCATCCCAGAGTACTCAGAGAGCAGGCTGATGTCATCGTAGGACCTCTCAATTATTTTTCAATGGTCTTGGGAATCTGGAGAGGTCCCGGTTGACTGGAAGCTGGCAAATGTGGTCCCAGTTTTCAAGAAGGGCAAGAAGGAAGATCTTGGCAATTATAGGCCTTATCAATCTCACTTCAGTTCCTGGTAAAATTGTGGAGTTATTGAAAAACACCTGAAAGGCAATGCAGACATTGGTAACAGCCAACATGGGTACACAAGGGGAAGGTCATGTTGAACAAATTTAATTTTCTTATACAACAAGATCACCCATCTAGTTGACCAAAGGAAGACAATTGATGTAATCTGTCTGGATTTCAGTAAAGCTTTTGATATTGCCTCTCACAGTATCCTTCTGGACAAAATGACCAGAATACAGTTAGATAAAAGCATAATAAAATGGGTAAACAATTGGCTGACAGGTCAGGCCCAAACAGCTCTTGTAAATAGGATTACATCAGGATGGTTCCCTGACACTAGTGGAGTTCCCCAGGAATCCATTTTAGTACCAGTCCTATTCAATGTTTTCATAAATGTTTTGGATGAAGGCTTTTTGAGCAAGTTCAGGGACCATACCAAATTGGGTGTAGCTGTTGACTCTGTTGAGGGTGATGAGGCTTTGCAGAGATCTCTGGACAAATTAGAGAGCTGAGCAATCACCAAAAAAATGAAGTTTAACAAGAGCAGTGCCTTGGGAAGGGGCAGCCCTGGTTATATGTACAGACCGGGGGACAAGATGCTGGAGATCAACCTCACAGAAAGGGATCTGTGGGTTTTGGTCAACAAACTGAATATGAGCCAGCAGTGTGCCTTGGAGGCCAGGAGGGCCAACCATATCCTTGGGTGCATCAAGTACAGCATTGCCAGCTGGTCAAGGTAAGTCATTATCCTGCTCCACTCTGTGCTGGTCCGGCCTCACCTCCAAGTACTGTGTGCAGTTTGGGGCACCACAGTACAAGAAAGATATAAAACTGGTAGACAAGGTCCAAAGGAGGGCTACAAAGATGGTGAAAGGTCTGCAGGGCAATACATATGAGGAGCAGCTGAAGTCACTTGGTTTGTTCAGCCTGGAGAAGAGGAGACTGAGGGGAGACCTCACTGCAGTCTACAACTTCCTCTCGAGGGAGAGTGGAGGGGCAGGCACTTTCTGGTGACCCATGATAGGACACAAGGGAACAACTTGAAGCTCTGACAGAGGCAGTTCAGGGAAAGGTTTTTCACCAAGAGGGTGGTTGAGTACTGGAACAGGCTTCCCAGGGAAGTGGTCACAGCACCGAGCACACTGGAATTCAAGAAGCATTTAGACAATGCTATCAGATACATGGTCTGGTTTTTTTGGTTGGTCCTTTTGGGACGCAGGAGTTGGACTCAATGATTAGTGTGGGTCCCTTCTAACTCAGAATATTCTATGATTCTCTCTCCCATTCCAATGGGAGAGAGGGTGAACAAACAGCTATCTCTTGCTTAGCTGCCTACCTGAGGTTACCCCACAACGTGGACTTGCTACCTCTTTCCAGAGAGCTTCTTCTTCCACCTCTCAGACCAGTTTCTTCTCCTCTTTGAAATCCCAGAACAGAACCATGTTTTCTTTCGCACACTATCCACAATATATGCCCATTCATCAGTACTCAGTAAGTATGTCACACCCTTGTAGACTCTATGAGACTGAGGAAGGCTATTTCTCTGCAAGGTTGCAGTCTGTCACTTCTCCAAGTCAGCCTGGCTGGGTCCTCTTATCTTACAGAATCCCCACCTTAGAAACCCCTTATAGTTTCCTTTACACTATGGAGGGTTACCAGAGGGTAGACTTGTGGATCTCTGCTATGAAGAGGCAGAACTCACAGTTCTGAAGCAAACAAGGTATGGGCTGTTGAGCCTTGGCTCAGAAGTATTCTGTTTAGTTAGTAGGTTCAACACAAAAAATAAATAAATAAAAAATCACAGCTTTCTATCATTTATGGTGACGTGTGGTCTCATTTGAAATGATCACCACCTGATTACCTGCACTGTCACACTATTACTGTCTTGTTAAAATCTGTAACTTGCTCAGTCTTGCACAGTCACGCTACCTGCAGAGATGTTCTTTACCAAGGTTGAGAATATATAACATCAAAGGAAGGCTTTCAGGAAAGCACCTTGCTGATCTTCCAAATTTGTCCACAGAATTGCAGGGTTTATATTTTTTTCCCATGCAGCAAGGCATTTCTGAAAGAGGTTGCACTGACCAGAAATGTGCACAGGTGGAACTATAAAGGCAGATAAAGAAGAAAAAGCCAATAAAATATCATTGGGATTTCAGAAGGAAAGATGGCTGATCTTCAGAATTGGTGGCACCATAGTCTGTTAGATCTCTATCCACTGTTTCAGAGTTTGTCACCAATTATTTTATACCTTGCTCTGCTAATTGCCATTGTTGCCTTGCTTTCCATCCTTCACGTTTTTTTTTTTTTTTTTTTTTTTTGTCTTTGATTCATCTAAGAAAGACAGTGATGCTGACAACATAACCTTTCAGAAAGAGGCAACAAAGACCTCAGAGGAAACAACTGCCTTCAGTTTCATTGCTGAAGCAGTGATCTTTCAGAACAGTTGTCTATTCCAAAAAGCCAACATTTCTTCCAGTTGCCTGTCCTGCTCCTGCTGCTAAATTTTCCATGCCACACATACTTTCACTATATACTTAGACTAGCTGTGTTTCTTAAAGTACCTGTACTGTGTCCCTGCCCCAACGTCACATTAATTCTTATGGGACAAATTACTTTGTTACCAAGGAATTGCTAACCATTTCACTTTTAACAGATTCCATTCTTCATAGGGTGTGGCTGTTTAGCTATGTAGAGTTTCTTATAAAAAATTCTGTACAAAGGGGAGGGATGTTTCTAACAACTTCCACTGCTTTTAAAATAAATAAATGTATTTGTGTATCCCTTCTTAGTTTTTATTGTTTGCAAGTATTTGAAACTTATGGGTGACTGCCACTTCAGAGAACTTAGAGAAGGTATCATTGAGAATAAATGCTACTGGGACATCAGTAACACAGTATTGTCAAACAGTCCCCCTTTTTTTCCTGTATTATATTATTTTGTTGCCTAAGATAACCCAGCATTCACAAACATGAGAATTTTAGCTTTTGCACAAACAGCAAAAGGAATAGATCCTCTCTCTTTACTGAACCTTGTGTTTAATGGTAATTCTCAAAAATGAGAATTTCCTGTAACATAAACCTATAAGAAACAGAATTGAAATAAAAGATAAATTTAATTTAAAATCTTAGGGCATTTTGAGTTCTGTTCCATGATTTTAAATGGCTATAGCTGGCAATATCAACTACAAGGCTCCAGGTTGGTACAAAGTAGAAAGATTGTCCTTTGGGAGGGGACTCAAGTATAGATTAAGTTGAAACCTGGCAGTACTTGCAATGTACAGGTTAACCTTAAATGCTTAGGTAGTTGTAGCATTAGTACATCTTCTTTTACAGCAGAACGCCAAGTCCTATACACACAGATAAAGGAAAAAAGAGCAGGCCCAAACCATAAACAGCACTGCTGGGACGGAAGGCATGCAGAGATCCTTCTGAGAGACAGCAGATGTTCTTGTTGCAGTAAGCCTGGGCAACGCCAAAATGTTACAGCTCAGCCTGTATTTAAAACACTAGCAACCATAATTAAGAAAGCAACTCAAGAGAGAAAGTAGGATATCTGAGAGTTATGGACAGTGTTTCTACAAAGAAATGACTGTTACCACAGCAAAAGTAATTGCATGCAGCTGGTCTGTAGTACTTCAGAACCTAGAACACGTTTGCTCTAAAGCTGAAAATCATGTGATTTCAGAGAGAAAAAAAATACCTGACTTCATTACAAAAAGGTAGAAATCCCTCCTCCCCCCAAATATGGCATTTTCTATTAAGTTCTAAATGCACTATAGTTTTGTGTCAGTAAAATACAGTTGTCATATAATAGTGTTCTATTGTAGCTCTGCATTTTGGATTCAATTATATTGAAATTATGTATTTTACATGGTACATTTCATGTACTACAATTTTAATATATATCTGTAAACAATAACACTTTTGCTTCAATCCTATCAAAGTGCATTTTAGAAGATCACAAAGCTTTGAAAATGTCTACGTGCTTCTGGAAAGCAGCTGGCTTCACAGGAACAGGATCCAAATGCACTGGACACATGGAACCATGTGCTCCAATCATAGCTACTCTGCATGCAGTGATGTATGTGCACCACTTCTTTAAAGCAAGGTACTGCAGCCTCAAAGAAAAGATTTGAAATAGGCATCACACTAAAATTAAACTAAACTAAACTAAAACCATTGTCTCTACATCCTTCTCCTGGCCCTGAGAGACATAAATTGACAGCATAGGGTGTGTGCCACTGAAAAATGGAAGACAGGCAGGAGTTTGTGGGAAGCAGAAGAAAGAGGAAATAAAATTTAAAAAGTGGACCAGGACTGGCTTTAGTCAAGGAGAAAGCAAAGAGAGACAGCTGTATAGGCAGCAGTTCTCATAAGGCATCTAAATGTTCCAAAAAAAGAGGATCTATGAACAAGCTATTTTGTGTGCACTGAAACAGGCAAGGACTTACTCTTGGAGCACAATATGCTTTTAAAATAGTCAGTCTTCAGCTCCAGACACAGCATGTTAGCTGGTCCTGCTGCCAGCATGGAGTAATCACTACACAGGGGTTTGCACCTAATGTAAATGGCATGGTCTCTCCCAGCAACAGGAAGTGCCAATCCTCCACTCATTGCAGCAGGTCCTTGGCCTAGCAAAATTCAAACTACCTACGTCTGGCTGAAAAAAGATGGGTCAAGTCTAGGATAGAAGGAAGGGCAAGATCAGAGGAAGGGAAAGTGTAAGAGTTAGTTGCCTAGATAGCTGTCAGTCCTCATACAAGAGGCCAGAAGGAGGCAAAGACAAGGTTGCACATGTAACTCTACGTAATTATAAGCTAGACCATGTGGAAACCAGTTCTGGCATTTTCTAAATCATGAATGTACAGCTTGGCATCTAAGACTTCTTATAGCTTTTTCTAGCACTTTGTAAACATAAATGGTCATGTCAATTCACTTTCCATTTTACATTTTATCATCATGTGTTTAATCAATAAAATATATTGAAGAGCATAAGCTTAGAAGACATCCAAAATTCATTTAAATGTATGCTGTGGAACTTGTAAGTTCTGCACAGTGCTCACTCTTTGTTTGTTTGTTTGTTTGAAGCTAGGTTAGAAGCTGCTTGCATAATCTTAATGTAGATGAACAGGAGGCTTCATAAGCCAGCACTGCCTACAAGAACATTTCTTCCTCACTCTCAGTTGATAAGATCCAGTAGTATTTCCAGTAGGCTGCCTTTATTATCCTAATAATGATCTTTAATATTATGATACTTAAACTCCTGCCAAACATTCTTTTTCTGTGCCAAGTTTTCAAGAACTAATGGAGTATATAGTTCTCTATTTAATGGCAGACTGCTGGTCGTGGAACCAAGCATCTTCCCTTCCCTTCCCTTCCCTTCCCTTCCCTTCCCTTCCCTTCCCTTCCCTTCCCTTCCCTTCCCTTCCCTTCCCTTCCCTTCCCTTCCCTTCCCTTCCCTTCCCTTCCCTTCCCTTCCCTTCCCTTCCCTTCCCTTCCCTTCCCTTCCCTTCCCTTCCCTTCCCTTCCCTTCCCTTCCCTTCCCTTCCCTTCCCTTCCCTTCCCTTCCCTTCCCTTCCCTTCCCTTCCCTTCCCTTCCCTTCCCTTCCCTTCCCTTCCCTTCCCTTCCCTTCCCTTCCCTTCCCTTCCCTTCCCTTCTCTTCCCTTCCCAAAATAGAAGATAACCAAGTCTCCAGTTTGGATTCTGATAGAGTTGACAGGCTTTCAGCAGATGTCTCAAATCAGATGATGATACATAAGATTTGCTAGTATCTTTCTCTTTGGCCCATCTGCAGAGTTACAGGCGAGAAGTTGAGTAGACTATGACACTTGCCCAGAGTTTCCTCCTCTTTTATAGTACGTTCCCTAGATGTGTTTTTGTGGCCCTACTGCTGCATTCTGACACTCCATTAGCCACTTTATCCACATTCTAATACAGTTTGTTGAGGGGTCTGGGATGCTGTGTACACTCACTCAAATACATTTCTTGCATAGGGGCTTGCCAAATAAATGTCACTCTTCTTTTCTGTTGGGCTGTAAGCCTCACTGCCAAATCAGAGAAAACTGTAGAAGTCAGCCAAGCTTAGACACCTCTTGTTTTACTAAGAAACAAAGTGCTTAAGTGCTTTTGTGTAAAAAGATAAGCTATTAAGGATCTTCCCTTCTTTTGAGATGAAGCAGTATTTTATGTAAGTGGTATGAAATAGCATAATTAAAATACCTCAGATGAGCAGAAGATATTAAAACAGAAGTAAATTCAGTCCAGAAATTAAAGAAATTAAAGAAAACTCAAAACTGATCAATGAAAGCCACATTTCCATTAAAGACTAAACTAGCTTCTGATTCGGCAGAATGTCTGATCACCACTGTGTTATACCTTTAATTCATTTTGCTAAGAGAAGCAGTGAACTTTTCTAAAGTCTCCTTAAAGGACATAATCAAATAGGCTCCCAATTCTTCATTTGTCTCCTGAACAGCTGCATCATAACTGCCAAAGAGTGGAGTTGAAGCCTTCACATCCTCCCGATTTCCTTGGAGTAAAATGAGATTAAGCTCCTCTGCTATTTTTTCATATTTTTGGTGATCAAATCTGCAGAGACTGGCATCATCAATTGGGTAGCTGATGCCAATAGGGTAACAGTCCATTGGAACTGGAAACTCCACATTTTTTAGCATTGGCAATTCACAGAGAAATGTGAAAAGGTGTTTAAGTGCTTCAGATGACAGTGGGTTTCCAAGAAATTTAAAGTCCTGTAATTTATGACAAGGGCTTAAGCCTAAAATCAGCATGTTGACATGACTATCTTGGATATTACAGTCCTCCAAGATAAGACTCCTAAGCACTGAAGAGGAATGGCTAAGAAGTTTGAAGAATGTTGATGGGTAAAGGCCAGGTATATCATGCCCACTCAGGTCCAGGACTTCCAAGTGATAAGAATGGAAGCTATTGGCTAAATAGGCCATATCATCATGGTTCAATGAGCAGTTAGAAACATCCAGCATCTTCAGCGGAGTTTTTAGTGGGCTGCAGAATTAAAAATAAATAAATAAATAAATAAATAAATATTCCATAAAACATTGAAAAGCTACATTCACAAATTTTCACACAACTATTCACATTATGAATGCAGCCATATGCCACATTCTTTATTTTATTAGTCTCGTTTGAGAAACAGAAGCATGTTCCAACAATGACAAGTATATTTTGCTCCTGCAATCAGTTCTGTAAATTATCTCCTACCTTACAGGACTCAGAATGCCTTGGGTTGGAATGGAGTTTAAAGATCATCTACCTCCATCCTCCCTGCCATGGGCAGTGTGCCAACCACTAGATCACAGTGCCGAGCTGGTTGACTCAAACTGCTTTGGTTTAGAGGGCATTAATTAGGTAACATACTATGTGTATATTATCACAGAATCACAGAATTACAGAATCACACAGAATTTCTAGGTTGGAAGAGACCTCAAGATCATCGAGTCCAACCTCTGACCTAATGCTAACAGTCCCCACTAAACCATATCCCTAAGCTCTACATCTAAACGTCTTTTGAAGACTTCCAGGGATGGTGACTCCACCACTTCCCTGGGCAGCCTGTTCTAATGCCTCACAACCCTTTCAGTAAAGAAGTTCTTCCTAACATCCAACCTAAAACTCCCCTGGCTCAACTTAAGCCCATTCCCCCTCGTCCTGTCACCAGGCACGTGGGAGAACAGACCAACCCCCACCTCGCTACAGCCTCCCTTGAGGTACCTATAGAGAGCGATAAGGTCGCCCCTGAGCCTCCTTTTCTCCAGGCTGAACAAGCCCAGCTCCCTCAGCCGCTCCTCGTAGGACTTGTTCTCCAGGCCCCTCACCAGCTTTGTCGCCCTTCTCTGCACCCACTCAAGCACCTCGATGTCCTTCTTGTAGTGAGGGGCCCAAAACTGAACACAGTACTCGAGGTGTGGCCTCACCAGAGCTGAGTACAGGGGGACGATCACCTCCCCAGCCCTGCTGGCCACACTGTTTCTGATACAAGCCAGGATGCCATTGGCCTTCTTGGCCACCTGAGCACACTGCTGGCTCATATTCAGCTGACTATCCACCATCACTCCCAGGTCCTTCTCTGCCTGGCAGCTCTCCAACCATTCCTCTCCCAGCCTGTAGCTCTGCTTGGGGTTATTGCGCCCCAGGTGCAGGACCCGGCACTTGACCTTGTTGAACTTCATGCAGTTGACCTCAGCCCATCGGTGCAGCCTATCCAGATCCTCCTGCAGAGCTTTCCTACCCTCAAGCAGATCGACACACGCACCTAACTTGGTGTCATCTGCGAACTTACTGAGGGTGCACTCGATGCCCTCGTCCAGATCATCGATGAAGATATTAAAGAGGACCGGCCCCAGCACCGAGCCCTGGGGGACGCCACTAGTGACTGGCCTCCAACTGGACTTGACTCCATTCACCACGACTCTTTGGGCCCGGCTATCCAGCCAGTTTCTAACCCAACAAATCGTGCGCCAGTCCAAGCCAAGAGCAGCCAGTTTCTTGAGGAGAATGCTGTGGGAGACGGTGTCAAAAGCCTTGCTGAAGTCAAGGTAGACCACATCCACAGCCTTTCCCTCATCCACCCAGTGCGTCACTTTGTCATAGAAGGAGATCAGGTTCGTCAAGCAGGATCTGCCTTTCAGAAACCCATGCTGACTGGGCCTGATCGCCTGCTTGCCCTGCAAGTGCTGTGTGATGACTCTCAGGAGGATCTGCTCCATGAGCTTTCCTGGCACTGAGGTCAAACTGACAGGCCTGTAGTTTCCCGGGTCTGCCCTCCGTCCCTTCTTGTAGATGGTCATCACATTTGCTAGCCGCCAGTCAACTGGGACCTCCCCCGATCACCAGGACTGCTGATAAATGATGGACAGTGGCTTGGCCAGCTCCTCTGCCAGTTCCCTCAGTACCCTCGGGTGGATCCCATCCGGCCCCATCGACTTGTGCACATCCAAGTGCCGTAGCAGATCACAAACCAGTTCTTCATGGATAGTGAGGGCCGCATCCTGCTTCCCATCCCCTTCCACCAGCTCAGGGTACTGGGTATCCAGAGAAAAACCGGTATTGCCGCTAAAGACTGAGGCAAAGAAGGCATTGAGCACCTCCGCCTTTTCCTCATCTCTTGTAACTAAGTTTCCCCCCGCATCCAGTAAAGGATGGAGATTCTCCTTAGTCCTCCTTTTTGTGTTAATGTATTTATAGAAACGTTTTTTGTTATCTTTAACGGCAGTAGCCAGATTGAGCTCCAGATGAACTTTGGCTTTCCTAATTTTATCCCTGCACAGCCTCGCTACATCCTTAAAGTCCTCCCTAGTGGCCTGCCCACTTTTCCAAAGATTATAAACCCTCTTTTTTCTCCTAAGATCAAGCCACAATTCTCTGTTGAGCCAGGGTGGTCTTCCCCGCCAGCTCGTCTTTGGGCACGTGGGGACAGACCTTTCCTGCACCATTAAGATTTCCCTCTTGAAGAGCGCCCAGCCTTCCTGGACCCCTCTGCCCTTCAGAACCGCCTCCCAAGGGACTCCACCAACTAGTGTCCTGAGCAGCTCAAAGTCAGCCCTCCGAAAGTCCAATACAGCGGTTTTACTGGTCCCCTTCCTGGCCTCGCCAAGAATAGTGAACTCCACCATTTCGTGGTCACTCTGCCCAAGACAGCTCCCGACAATCACATCCTCCACCAGTCCTTCTCTGTTTGTGAAGAGAAGGTCTAGCGGGGCACCACCCCTGGTAGGTTCACTAACCAGCTGCATCAGGAAGCTATCTTCCACACTCTCCAGAAACCTCCTAGACTGCTTTCTCAGGGCTGTGTTGTGCTTCCAGGATATGTCAGGGAAGTTGAAGTCCCCCATGAGAACAAGCGCTGAAGATTTCGCAACTTCTGTCAGCTGCCTGTAGAATTCCTCATCCATCTCCTCATCCTGGTTCGGCGGTCTATAGCAGACCCCAACCAGGACACTAGCCTTGTTGTCCCTGCCGATCCTAACCCAAAGGGACTCGACCTTGTCGTTCCCAGCCTCGAGTTCTACAACCTCGAAAGACTCTCTAATATAGAGAGCCACACCACCACCCCTTCTGTGCTGCCTGTCCCTTCTGAAGAGCTTATAGCCAGGCATTGCAGCACTCCAGTCATAAGACTGGTCCCACCACGTCTCCGTGATGGCAACCAAGTCATAGCCTGCCTGCTGCACGATGGCTTCCAGCTCCTCCTGTTTGTTACCCATGCTGCATGCATTGGTGTAGATGCACTTCAGCTGGGTCATTGCCTTATCCTCCAGCCTTGTCATTGCTCCCCCTGGCACAGCCCCAACAATCCTAGCTTCAGCCCCATCCCCCTTCCTACCTAGTTTAAAGCCCTCTCAATGAGCCCCGCCAGCTCCTGGCCCAGGATCCTTTTTCCCCTAAAAGATAGGGACCCGTCTGCGGCCATCAGGCCAAGTGCCGAGTAAAGTGCCCCATGGTTGAAAAACCCAAGATTTCTGCGTTGGCACCAGCCCCAGAGCCACGTGTTTAACAGGTGGGCTTTCCATGTCCTCTCTGTACCCCTCCCTGCCACCGTAGGGATGGATGAAAACACCACCTGCACTCCCGCTCCATCCACTAACCGACCCAGCCCACTAAAGTCTCGTTATGTTATATGTATTATGTTATATTCTGTCAGGTTCCATTATTTGCTGAATTAATATCAGATCACTACTACCATGAAAGCATTGATGACTTCTTTTAGAAAGCTGTTACCATTCAAGAGGTTTTTATCATATCCTTTAAGGAAGGATTCATTCCAAGATGAAAGCCAATCAGAATTCTAGCAAAACATCAGGTTTTATTTCAATTTTGTCTCTGCTGTATGTTTTGAAATACCCAAGAGGGCGTTGCCGCCATTTTGCAGCTGAGGCGCTCGGCTCCGGGGCAGATGCATTCTGCAGCGGAGCGGGGGATCGGGACAGGCAGGGTTTGCTTCCCGGCATCGAGGCCACTCAAGGCATCTGAGGGAGCCGCCAGGGAGGCTGATGAGGTGCGGGCGGAACCAGGAGCACCCCCTCCCTGGCCGTTTAAACACAGCCCCTAGGGATTGCGGTGGCCAGGATGGGCAAACAGGGTCTGGTGCCTCAGTCAGGGTAGGGTGCGCTCAGACGGGGCAGAGCTTTCCTCCCTGCTCAGAAGAACAGCTCATCTACCATCTGTCTACCTGTAGCTAAACCGCCATGGTCTACACTAGGCAGAAAGCTCTTTCTAGAAAGTCTGTGGCGACCCAGTCTGAGTGCCCACTCCAAAATGTGGCAGTTCAGGTCTCTGGGTGCAGGGAGCGCCTGAGCCTGTTGCTGCCATCTGAGGGCGGCAGGGACACCGTGTGTGTGAGGCGTGAGCAGGTGGATGACCTGGTCAGCCTGGTGGCAGAGCTCAAGGAGGAGGTGGAGAGATTGAGGGCTATCAGGGAGTGTGAGAGGGAATTAGACTTGTGGAGCAACTCCCTGCAGGGCCTGAAGGAAAGGCACTGGGGTGAGACACCCCGAGCAGTGGTGGACCCTCTGCCCTGTCACTGTGGAGCAGAGGGAGAGGACCTAGGAGATGGAGAGGAATGGAAACAGGTCCCTGCTCAGTGTCACAGGGAACCCCCCTCCCTACCATCCTCGCCTTCCGAGGTGCCCTTTCACAACAGGTTGGACATCTTGGAGCTTGAGAGACTGGTGGGCGAGGATGAGGTGGAAAGTCTACCCAGGAGAATGTCTAGGGCGAGGAAGTCAACTCCACACCTCAAGACTGCCTCCACTAAGAAAGAAAGAAGGGTGATCATTGTAGGCAACTCCCTGCTCAGGGGAACAGAGGGCCCTATACGTCAGCCTGACCCTACCTGTAGGGAAGTCTGCTGCCTCCCTTGGGCCCGGGTCAGGGACCTGAAAGGTTGTGAAGTCAGGCGGGGTATCAGTAAAACCACTTTCTTGGACTTCTGGAGGGCAGACTGAGCTGTTCAGGACACTGGTTGGCAGAGTCCCATGGGAGGCAGTTCTGAAGGACAGAGAAGTCCAGGAAGGCTGGGTAGTCTTCAAGAAGGAAATCTTAAAGGCCTGGGAGTGGTCTGTCCCCACCTGCCCAAAGACAAGCTGACGCAGTAGAAGACTGGCCTGGCTGAACAGAGAAATGTGGCTAGAGCTTAGGAAAAAAAAGAGGGTTTATGACCTTTGGAAAAGAGGGCGGGCCACTTGGGAGGACTATAAGGATGTTGTTAGGCTGTGCAGGGACAAAATTAGAAAGGCCAAAGCTCATATGGAGCTTAATCTAGCTACTGCTGCTAAAGATAACAGAAAATGTTTTTATAAATACATAAACACGGAAAGGAGGACTAAGGAGAATCTCCATCCTTTACTGGATGCAGGGGGAAACTTAGTGACGAGAGATGAGGAAAAGGCGGAGGTGCTTAATGCCTTTTTTGCCTCAGTCTTTAGTGGTAAGACCAGTTGTTCTCTGGGTACCCAGTATCCTGAGCTGGTGGAAGGAGATGGGGAGCAGAATGTGGCCCTCATAATCCATGAGGAAATGGCTGGTGACCTGATAGAGCACTTAGATGCATGCAAATTGATGTGGCCAGATAGGATCCACCCAAGGGTACGGAGGGAACTGGTGGAAGAGCTGACTAAGCCTCTTTCCATCATTTATCAGCAGACCTGGCTATCGAGGTCCCAGTCAACTGGCAGCTAGCAAATGGGATGCCCATCTACAAGAAGGGATGGAGGGTAGACCCGAGAAACTCTAGGCCTCTTAGTTTGACTTCAGTACCAGAGAAGATTGTCTTGAGTGTCATCATGTGGCTCTTGCAGGGCGACCAGGCAACCAGGCCCAGTCAGCATGGGTTTATGAAAGCCAGGTCCTGCTTGACTAACCTGATCTCCTTCTGTGACAAAGTCATGTGTTTAGTGGATGAGGGAAAGGCTGTGGATGTGGTCTACCTTGACTTCAGTAAGGCTTTTGACACCATTTCCCACAGCACTCTCCTGAAGAAACTGGCTGCTCATGACTTGGACTAGTGTATGCTTCGTTGGGTTAAAAACTGGCTGGGTACCTGGGCAGCTATCAGGCCGGGTGCTAAGTAAACCTCCCCATGGTCAAAAAAAAACAACAACAACAAACTAACAACAAAATTCCTGTGATGGCACCAGCCTCCCAGCCATGTATTTATCAGGTGGGCTTTCCAGGTCCTTTCAGTATCTCTCTCTGCCACTGAAGGGATAAAGGAAAACACCGCTCCATCCAGTAACCGCCTCAATCCCCTGAAGTCCCTTTTGATAGCCTTCAGGCTTTTTTCAGCGATTTCATTGCTGCCAGCCTGAATTATCAGTAAGGGATAAAAATCAGAGGAGTGAACCAGGCTAGGAATGTCCTTGACCTGGGCCCCAGGGAGGCAGCAGACTTCCCTACAGGTAGAATCTGGCTGACATATGGGGCCCTCTGTTCCCCTGAGAAGGGAGTCACCTACAATTAATATCCTTCTTTCCTTCTTGGTGGAGGAAGTCTTGAGGCATGGGGTTGACTTCCATGTCCTAGAGAACCTCCTGGGTGGATTTTCCCCTACATCCTTACCTCAAGCTCCAGAGCCTCAAACCTTTTAAGGGAGGTGAGGCAGGTAGGGAGGAGGCTTGCTTGCAATGCCGAGCAGGGACCCATTTCTATTCCTCTTCATCTCTTAGGTACCCTCCCTCTGCCCAACAGCTACAAGGGGTCCATGACTGTTTGGGGTGTATCACACTGGTGCCTTTCTTGCAGGCCTTTCAGGGAGTTGCTCCACCAGTCTAACTCCTGCACACACTCTGTGATGGTCCTTAATCTCTCCATCTCTTCCTTGAGCTCTGCCACCAGGCTGATCAGATCCTTCACCTGCACACGTAATGCAGGTGTTATCTCTGCCACCCTCAGAGGGCAGCAACAGGCTCAGGCACCCCCTGCAGCCGGAGACCTGAACAGCCACATTTTGGGGATGGCAGTTGGTCTGGGTTGCCATAGTCTTTTTGTTGAGAGCTTTCTGCCTGGTGGAGACCATGGCGGGGTTTGCTGGGATGTCTGGGATACAGATGATAGGTGAGCCTGTCCCCTGAGTGGGGAGGGATACTCTGCCCAGCCTGATTGTCCCTCCTGTATGAACTGCTGCACAAACCAACCCACCATGACCTGACTGACTTGCCGAGCTCTGGTCTCTCACTGAGGGCTGCCTTTGTACAACAGAGGGGTGCTCCTGGCTCCACCCAAGCCTCATCAGCCACTCTCATGAGGGCTACAGGGTCCTGGCAGTTCCCTTGGCTGCCTTGAGAGGCCTTGATGTAGGGAACTACCTGCATTGCCACGATCCCCTGCTCCTCTGCCCATTTGAAATAGCTTCCTGCATATCTGAATATAAAGTATTTATGGAAACTATATTTACAACCTACTTTTTAAAGGAAAAAAAAATCACTAGAGGCCTCAAAAACACTTTGAATATGCTTTAAGTCTTGTATTGAAGGCCAGCCCAAGCTGAGATACAAGCTCAGGAATGGGGCAAACCAAAGATGTCCTGGTATGTTCCTCTCTTATGTCGGCAGCCAAGAAAATATTCCCATACTCATTAGATGGGTTGTGAAAGACTAATAAGAAAGTCAGGTTTTCTACATGCATTAGACAATATACTGACTTCCACTTCTCCCCCCAAAATACTCTTCCCTAGCTTCCTGCTGTTCTTTCTCACAAAAAACCCTGAGATACACGCAATTCCCTTATTCTACAAGGTTCTCAAATTGCTGATGGCACTAATGACTGTTCTTTACATTTTGGCTGAAAGCAGGATGACCGAGTTACCTGAGCAGTTTCTGTATTCTTCCTGTGAGTATAGAAAAAGCCAGACTCAGCTCAGTCAGTTGTGTCATTTCACCCATCTTTTCTCCAATGGTGGTAAGCATCAGTTCATCTGTAGCTGTGTGTCTCAGCACATTAAATGTTCGTGCTGGCAGGGTCAAGGACATCAGCAGAGGGAAGTGGATGCTGTTGAAGAGTATTTCCAAGTGTTCCATTTCCAGGCGAACATTGTGAACTACTTCCAGTTTGCGCAACAAAGAGGGGTCAGTGAGCTTTATGATATAGAAGAATTTCTGCAAAGCTAAGTTGTCAGCTCTGAATGCAACACAGCAGATCTTCAGTGGACAATAACATTTCTGCAACAGGGCCTGCACTACCAGCTCATAGTTGCGTTCTGTAACAAACAAGTCAACTAGCACATCAATACTGATTTTAAAGGTGCATGGCTTGCATTGCATTTGTTGCAGGTGAACCAGCAGTTCTAAACAAAGCTTAGAGAGCAGCTCTGTCCTGGCCCACCTCCCCATTGGCTTCTTACAGTCACAAAATTGAACTTCAACATCTTTTATACCTGTCAGGTCCACTAGTTTCAACCTTTTCACATAGGGAGAAGGATGATGCAGGACATAGTCTCTCAGCCCTGTAAGACAGCTTTCCAAGCACACTGAGCATGTTCTGTGGCTCAGGTCTTCCTGGTAGTCCATAGTAGTTCCCAGAAGTTTTCCCATGTTAAAGTCGACAAGTGGCCAGTTCTTTACCAAGTCATGAATCACTTCCCCTTGCTCTAATAAATAGCTTGCTTTAAAAAGAAGAGGAAAAAGATTATGGGCAACACTGCTGAGACTCTTCCTTGCAAACTCTGCATTTGACACGAATGCTTCAGCGCTAAGGAATCGGAGAGACTTCATTGTTGCTTTCTTGCTGTTATGAAGGGTGACTTCTGTGTTTAACTAAAGATCATAGTTGCTTATCACCTTCTATTTTTAACTGCAGCTGCTGCTTGCTACTTAGGGAAGCCTTGTTGGGAAGGTGAAATGAACAGTCACATGCTGATCCTCTACTTTCTATTTTGGACCTGTTACGCTTATTCTGCAGCAGTTAACTTCTATGAGATCTTTATTCTGAGAGCATTAACCATCTGAAATCCACATATTTATAACAAAGCTAACTCAACTAAGCATAGACCACTGCCCAGCCATAACAGTAAATCAGGACAGCACACATACGTGAGAATAGTTTTATATCTTTCCTACGACATACAAAAAAAGCATTCAGGGTTCCAACATAAATACATAATGTGATCTTTGTTCCACTTTCTTTCATGAAAGATGCTATGCTAAGATGAATAAAACCACAGTATCCTGGGGATTCACATACTGACTTCAAGGTGGAAGATTTCTAAGAATTAGCATAGAGGTTCTTTTTCAAAACCATAGCCATAAGGAAAGACTGAGGTGCTAGTCACTGAGATACAAAACATCCCTCCCTTTTGCCCGTCCTACTCAGCAACAAATAGTTAAATGTAGTGGCTCCAGTGGAAAATACAAGAGACTATAGAGGAGCTCAAAGCCTAGGTGACCAGGACACTTCCCTTTGATGAGAGACTGAGGGTTAAGTGCAAGACAAGAAGAAAAGATAGAGCACAAATTTAAAACTTTCTCAGTTTCCAGGTAAACATTCTATTGCTGTTACTTTCTGCAACTGATGGTCTTTTCTTTCTAGTTTTCTGAGAAATGATTTAATTGGAATACTGAATGGGAAAATATTTTAAATCTGTTATCTGTTGATAATAGCAGAGATGAGTTTTCTTTCCTTCAACCTTGGTATTGTCATGTAAAAACAGAATTCAGAGGTTTAAGTTTGCAAAGATATTTCTGTGGCATAACAAAGGGAAAAGAACATACAGGACTGATTTACTACAAAATGAAAGTAGGAGAAGAAAGGAGTTTAAAACTGTGTAACAAACACAATGACTAAAGTTCAGTCTAGATTCTGGAGTTGTCATTGCTGGTCTCTGCAATCAGAAAGATAGAGACAATGCACCCCTTATTCTCTGAAAGCTCCTAAGAAGGAACAGCTCTTATGAATCTTTCTCTAGGCAGCTGCTGATGGGCTTGGGAAGAGAGAGGCAACAGAGCAGTGGTATAGGTTTTATTTGCCTCCAGTGGCAGACTAATTCCCCTGTGTACATCTCCTTCTTACATACACCCAGAAAGTCTGTCAACCTTCCATATTTTGAACAATTTGATCCAGTCCAAGACTATCAAATCAGAATTGCATTTGCACTTTTTTCCTCTTTGGTGCAAACATCATTGTTTAAAATGAAGTACTTGAAACATCTGCCATGGACATATCTAACATAGATGAATCATAGAACACAGGTAAAAATGCATAGCTCTGCTTAATGTTAGATAATAGGTATTAACTATGATATCACATTGTTTCATATTTCTATAAGCATCTCCCAACGTGAGGTGCTGCATGAGAATGACAGTGATCCATGAAATTCTGAACATTCAAATGAAATAAGAAGGTGGCTTACATGAATGTCTAGAGGTGAGCCATGAAGATGGTCAGAGAACTGGAGCAACTCCTATGAAGACAGGCTGAGAGAATTGGGGTTATTTAGCTTAGAAAAGAGAAGGCTCTGGGGAGATCTTATAGTAGCCTTTCTGTACATAAAGGGGACCTAGAGGAAAGATGGGGAGAGACCCTTCGTAAGGTAGTGTAGTGATAGGACAGGGGGTAATGTTGTTTATGTGTTGTTTGTTTGTTTTTTAAAAAAAGAAAGATTTAAATTAGATATAAGGAAGAAATTGTTCACCATGAAAGTGGTGAGGCACTGGAACAGGTTACCCAGAGAAGCTGTGGATGCCCCCTTCCCTGGAAGTGTTCTAGGCCAGGTTGGATGGGGCTTTGAGCAACCTAGTCTAGTGGAAGGTGTCCCTGCCCATGGCAGGGGGGTTGGAACTAGATGGACTTTAAAGGCCCCTTCCAAAACCATTCTATGATTTTAACAAGTGGGTATGCATAAGCTTTCCACTGGACTACCCTTACAAATAGATGTTGCAGAGGTAAAGTTTGCCAAAAAACTCCTTTTTGGCAAAGGAGTTAACCGTATCACATTTTCTCTGCCCATGGATTGTACAGAAAAAGCATTTCTAAGCACTATCTTCCTTCTTAGACATAATATCAATGCCCTCTTGTGTTAAACAAGGCTTGTAATTTGTGCCTTAGAATAGAAAATTTCTTGACGAGGAAATTTTCCCATTTCTAGAAAAGTGTTCCTTTTCAAGACAGCTCTGAACTAACCCAGACAATGTATGCCAAGCTTGACGTGGAACAACTTGGAGGCAGTGCTCTTGTTTTCATAGCTGGCTGGCTAGGAGTGTTAATATGGGTCATTGCTGACGACTGGAATAAAGAAAGAAGTATTGTGTTGTCTGTGTATATGTTGTGTAGTATTCAGTAGACTATATCTGCTTTGGATCCATGTCAACTAGCATGCTATCCTTGGTCTAATACAGAATGAATGGCTCCAGTTCCTTTTCTGCCATGTATATGAATCAGATCTACTTATCTTCCTAATAATAAAATAAAATAAAATAAAATAAAATAAAATAAAATAAAATAAAATAAAATAAAATAAAATAAAATAAAATAAAATAAAATAAAATAAAATAAAATAAAATAAAATAACTCAGAATGTAGTTGCATGCAACCTACAGGCGTGGGGCAGAGTTGCTTGAAAGCTGTACAGAAGAAAGGGAACTGGTGGTGCTCACTTGAATGTGAGCCAGAAGTATGCCCAGGTGGCCAACAAGGCCAAGGGCATCCTGGCTTGTATCAGAAACAGTGTAGCCAGAAGGACCAGGGAAATTATTGTCCCCCTATACTCTGCTGTGATTAGGCCTCACTTTAAGTACTGTGTTCAGTTTTGGGCTCCTCACTACAAGGACATCGAAGCCCTGGAACGTGTCCAGAGAAGGACTACGAAGCTGGTGAAGGGCCTGGAACACAAGTCCTGTGAGGAGTGGCTGAGGGAACTGGGGTTGTTTAGTCTGGAGAAGAGTAAGATCAGGGAAGACCTTATTGCTCTCTAACTACCTGAAAGGAGGTTGTGTGGAGCTGGAGGTCAGCCTCTTCTCCCAGATAATTAGTGATAGGACTAGAGGGAATGGCCTCAAGTTTCGCCAGGGGAGGTTTAGTTTGGAAATGAGGAGACATTTCTTCTCAGAAAGAGTAGTCAGGCATTGGAACGGGTTGCCCAGGAAGATGGTGGTGTCACTGTCTCTGAGTGTTTAAAGAAATGTTGGACATGGTGCTTAGGGATATGGTTTAGTGGCTGATATTGGTGGCAGGGGGGTGGTTGGACTCGATGATCTTGGAGGTCTTTTCCAACCTTAACGATTCTATGATTATGAAAGCATTTGTCTTCTGAAGCAACTAATACACAAACTGAAGCTCTGCTTTCCTGGAAATGGTTGGATTTTGGCTGAAGATGTATACTAGAGAATATGTTTTTCCTTTGCTTCCAACTGTGGCTTTGTTTTTCTTTCATTAATTTGCTTTTATCTCAACCCACAAGTTTTTTGTTTGTTTGTTTGTTTTTGGTTTGGTTTGGTTTTGGCTTTGTTTTTGTTTGTTTGTTTTTTGTTTGTTGACATTTCATGTTCTCCTGCTGTTCTGCTGAAGACAGGGAGTGAGACAGTGGTAGGACGGCTTGGCAGACATCTGGTGGCCAACCAGAGTTAACCTGCCACACTGCATACATATGCCATGTACATTAAATGAGGAGTTTTCTTTTAGTACCCTCAAAAAATCAGCAGTATCATTCGTAAATGTATCATCATACATTTGTATTAGAAAGCCTGGAGCAAGGTCTAAAAGAGCTAGCTGAGTACAAGAGAAACCTATCTAGGATAAGTAGATCTTACTTTCTATCCTTGACCTAGTGTGCAGACTTGTCCCATTTTTGCATAGGTTGGCTCTTTAAAATGATTGGCAGAGTCAAGCTTAATCTTGTGTAAGCATTTCCAGTCTTTGACTGTCTCGGGCATTTTCTCTCCAATATCTCCCTACCAGTTTTGTCTCTCCCTTAGGAGATGCTCCAATCTTCTTTAAAACCTTGGAAGAATTAATGAACAACATTTCATTTCAGCCAGCTATCTACAAGTTTTAAATATCAATTAAAAATAGTTACCAAAAAAAAAAAAAAAAAAAAACAAAAACCTACTATTCTGTTAATATCAAACATCAGAACAGCTGCAAGAGGTAAAACTGAAACATGAAAATAAAATCAGGAGCTGGGAAGAAATAAATTAAGCTTTATACACACACACACATACACACACAAGCCAAAAAAATGGATATTCTTGGATTTCCTTTTCTTATCTTCCTCAACCCACAGAATTCATGTGATCTGCAATGGAGCCTGCTTGAGAAAAAAGAAGACCTGCAGGCAATGTGGGCTTCTCAAGAAGTTTCCTTAAAAAACACCCCCTCCTGAAGCAAGCTGTGTCTTCCCAGTTACAAAATCAGGCAAATACATTTATAATCGCTTCATCCTAAAGACACCCTTTAAGCAGAATGTAAGATCTTTGTCTGGAAAACACAACACTTGTTTGTTTGCCGTTTTCACCTGTCCCCTTTCTTCCCCCCTCCCCCCTCCCCCTCACACACACACCTATTATGCCCTGTGGAAAGTGTCTTAAAGGTTTGTGGGATTTCTATAGCATTTTCCTTCATATGATAATTAATTAACCTCCTTCTATTTTGGCATTTGTTTTACATCAGTGACTGCATTAGGGTGACTTAAGATAAAAATGGCATATTTAAAATGAAGTAAAAACAAAGCCATAATTTCCTGAATGTGTTCAGGGTTTTACAGTGAACATTTTCTTTATATGGGTGCTAGTGATACCATAAATGTCAGTCAAAGAAATTTTCTAAGACTCAATTTGGAATTTTTGAAAGCAGACATTGCAATGCCAGCTGCACAGAGGATCACTCCACCTAGCGTGCACAATGAATTGTTCAAGTTACAGGGGTTACATATGATCAAAACACACGTATTGATTAAATTTCAAAGAGATAATTAACTTATTCATACTAGTTCTTGGAACTCATTAAAGTATGTAAATCACAGAATCACAGAATCACGTCCCTGATGCATGCACATTTGTTTCTACTGGTGGTCTTTTGGGGTCTTCTGATGGTGGTAGTTTTCCGCACTATGTTGGATGGTTGAACCCAGTTCTTACACTTGCTCAGGCCATCTCATTCATTCTTATCTTATTGTTTCAACTTAGGCATGCATATTAAGAAAAGTCATTTAAGTATCCAAGGACCTATGCATGCCATGAGTTCCTCACCTAATCTTTTCAGACACATCCTCCAGGCCTGGGTTATCTTGCCCTCCACCCCCCATCCAGGATACAATTCTGTATGGTCCTACAGATAAGGCTGACTAATTAGTGAGTATGAGCAAAGTAGTACCAGAGACACAAAGTTTCTAGACTTTCTTCTATGTAACTAAACGTAGTAAATGTTTGGCCTATCTGTTAATAAAACATTTCAGATGGGAGGGTGGCTGCTGCTCGGGGATGAGAATCAGTCTGCAGGTAGTGAGCAATTCCACTGTGCATCACTTGTTTTGTATATTCCTTTATCAACACTATTAATATTTTCTCTCCCTTTTCTGTCCTATTAAACTGTCGTTATCTCAACCCACAAATTTTACCTTTTTTCCTGACTCATTTCTCCATCCCATTGTGGAGGGAGTGAGTGGAATGGCACACAACCAGGCTTAGCTTCCTGCTGGATTAAACCACAACATATCTTTTGGCACCCATCATGGGGCCTGAAGGGTTGAGATAATGACAGACCAACTAGAGCATGTTAAAACAAGATTTGTTATAAGCATTATATTAGTTTAATGGTTGCTGGTCATAATGTTGATTTATTTGTTCACAGTGTTGTTTTATGTTTTCAGAGTTGTTTTTCTTAATTCCTGTCTTGCTCTTTGTTACCTCTGGAGGATGGCCTAAATTAGTTTATGGTTTTGACAGTTATTCATGTGCGTTACACTGACCGTGAACTTAATCTGATATTTGTACAGAGTATTTTCATCATTCTTGCACTTCAGGGACCTTGTCCTGGAAACTGTTACATTCTTTACTCCAGGCAAGTTACAATAGTTTTACCAGCGTGATTCTATTGCTACGTCTGCTGAATGTGTTTCTGTTTGTCTAATGTTAAACAACTACCTAAAAATACCATCAGATAAATACCGGAGACCAGACACCCACCCTGAGGCAGGATGGGTGCCTGAGGCAGGCATGAGTGGCAAGGTGTGTGAGAGGATGTGGGCAGGTATCTATCATGATTGTCACCTCCAATGATTTTGAAATTCAACCATGAACAAATGTGGAATCCTAAAAAAATGATAGAATGTTTTAAAAATGTATGCCCCAATCTTGGCAATGCAAGATGTTTACAGGTCACCACATTGTGCTGGGGTCTGGCCTGTGCCTATCAAACGCTATTCAACACTATTCAGCACCCTGAAGAGGAAAATACCTCTGGATCTCATCCAACCACTGTGATGGTCCCTGCAGCTGAACCAGAGAACCAACCCATGCCAGTATCAGTCAACTCTATATTTTAGAGGTGATAATGGATAAGAAATCAGCTCATTTAGTAAGGGAAGAAACTTCTATTAAGAAGGGGAGGGAGGAAGAAGTGGATGAAGCAGTCTACTCTGAAGCAGGACCATCATGGGAACAACAGGACTAGGCAGAACTTGCAAATGAATCAATAACCACACAGTCACTATCCCTGAGTGAGCTATAAGGTATGTGAGATATGCCCTTCTCACTGATGGATCCTGTCATGTTGCAGCA
Organism: Aythya ferina; assembly: GCF_964211825.1. Classification (NCBI taxonomy): domain Eukaryota; kingdom Metazoa; phylum Chordata; class Aves; order Anseriformes; family Anatidae; genus Aythya; species Aythya ferina. The sequence goes on along the minus strand of NC_140297.1, from coordinate 47,433,562 downwards.
AAGCATTGGAGATGGAAGGCTGCTGTATGGAGTCCTGTATGACAAGTCACAGAAATGCCAGCCTGTCTCTTTCTTTGGGATCAGGAGTTCTGCGAGTCTACATTATAACAAGCAAGTGGAACTCCTGAAGAACACTAGGTCATGCATGAGAGATGTCAGAGAACCCAATGTTTAACATTGGCCTGAGGGGCTGTTTTGAGCACAGCCTTTGCTAGTTTCTAGACAGTCGGAAAGAGCGTTGAGCTTATATGTCTCTGTTCAGGCATTCACACTCATTTATTTACCCTTGAGTGATGAAAAATCTACTTCAAAGGCCATGGGAAATTATATTTATATAGAAAACCCTGTGTGTGTAGTAATTATGGAAATATGACAGCACAAGGCCTTCCGGAATACTGTTGAGGATCATGTAAAGCAACAGTCCAGCAAGAGGGTCATCCACACTGCCTATGAGCAAATAATGAGCAAAACTCCCTGGAGCAAATAATCCCCTAAACTGCACTCAGGTGTTGTCTCAGACAAAGCTAATTGGATTTCTCTTAACAGAATCTAATAATAAAATAAGAATTATGCAAAGGTAATGATCATAGGTTCAGTGCTCCAGTTCATGCCCTAGCATGGCTTTATTTAGCAGGAAGGCATACTTTTAGTTATACATAACTGCCTACCTTACATAACCAGAAAATTTTAACAGAGCCTTTATATAATCACTTTTGGTGTGAAAAATAGGAATAACCCAGAGTAGTGATGAAATTTCTGGGTCTTATTTTCTCCAACGATCCAATAAATAAAGCTTTAGTTCCCCAGAGCCTAGCATGATATTCCGTCTAGTCAGTCATTCTTTTATGAAAATTACTATGATAGCCTAGGCCATTGAGAGTAAATGCTCACTTTTTTGGAAGTAGATAGTTCAATTCTATATGTGCATTCGGTTCTGTACTCAGATGCTGTCATTTCAGGTGCACTATGTTTTATTGGATGGCAGGATTTGGCCATTTATTCAATCATTTGATCTATCTAAGGATCTATTACTATCTAAATAATTAAGTGGTAAATGCATGAAAATAAAGGGCTTTAGGTTTGCAAACAACAGAAGACGGTAGCTCTAAGAGCAACTTTGGATGATTATGTGTTCCAGACTGTCCTTGACAGAGGTATTGCAGACCAACCAGCTCACCTGTAGTAGGTAGAAGTAAGTGTTTTGTTTGTCACATCACCTAGCCAGCCTGTGAGAAGAAACTGCTTTGTGAGGCAGAAGTGATATAACTAGGATTCATAAAAGTATCAAATGTAATTCACTGAAAGCCTGCTGTTTTCCAATCTTCCCTTTCCATACCTCTTGAGTGGGGTGTAATATTGGTAAGGAAGCTTGAACCTCAGTTGTGGTTAGGACTTCAGAGTAAGAAAGAGTATTGTAAACTCCCTAGGCATGCATAGTTTTAACTCTAGATAGGCAAAAGGAGGCCATTGTTGACTGAGCTTCACTTTATGTCTTTTTTGACCCAATTTGTAGAAGCAAATGTTTATTAGCACATGGTTTGGTCATCTGTGCAATTCTTTTTAATAGAGATTAAAAAGATCCATACCAATGAAGCAATGTTTATTTAATTCCACTAAGTATTTATTTCCATTAGATTATACCTGATTTAGAAGAAGATATTTTTTCACCCCTATACTGGTAGGATACTTATACAAAGTAATGTCAAGTATGGAAACATCCTAACGGCAGCAGATGTTGTAGAAATGGTAGTAGATGTTGTAGAGATGGCAGTAGAAATGGTAATTTTCACTGCATTCACAGAGCCTTCAGGGAAATTCACCTCATGCAATACAAAATAACTTAGATTAAGTTTCCTTAGTTTCTGTGTAGGAAATCAAGCTGGCTTGCTAACAGATGTTTGAAAAAGCATTGAACAATAAAAGAGAACCCAGAAAGGTGGCTTGAATCTTTGCATTGAAAGAATGTTATGAGATGCTATATATCCTTATATATATATATATATATATATATAATGTGTAGTTATAGTGTTGTTGTAATGGCAAAATTAGTATATATATATATATAGACAAAGCACAGACCCTTCTGTTTTAAGGATGGAAATATTCACTTTATAAAGTCATTGACTTCGTTTTAGTTAGGACTCAAAGGTATTATAGTAGTCAGGATATCTTCTAAAACCTCTGTTGCTGCTTTTAATTATTTGAGTTTTATAAATAGCATGAATTATCAAAAGCATATTATCACCCTTTTTTTTTTCTCTTTTCTTATTTCAGGGGACAGAAATTCAAACAGTCCATTTTATCAGAAGTCTTGTATGGAAAGCCTTCTCTAAATGTGCTGAATAAATGAGTCTTGCAAAAGCAGTGTGATTCCACCAAAATGGTACAATTTATTGCCAAACTTCTCATTATGATATACTATTAAAATATTTCTGAAAGGGCACATTAGCAGAACAACTTGTCTTATTTAAAAATATATGCAGTAAATTGACACCTCTTGGAAAGTACACACAAAAATCTCCAAACAGCAGCACTCAAAAGAGTGACAATTTAAGGCACATGATTATTTTACAAACTTTGTTACATAAATCTCTGGTTAGACCATATATTTGTAAAACTTAATTTCATATAACTATTCTTCACAGCTCAGAGAGACAGAATTTATCTGAATGCAGGTCATACCTTTTTTTAACATTGCTATGTAATAATGCAGCATAATGAACATTGTTAAAAATAATCCTGTACATGGAGAAAAATATAGAAAAGATATCAAATATTTCTGCACTTCATCTTTTTACAACAAGGTGGAACAAAGTTACAAGTTAAATAAATAGTAACTGTGGAATTCCCAACTTGACTTTCTTTGACAGAGAAACACACACACAAACACAAATCTAGACACTTTTCAGCAAGGAATGCTCAGCAAGAACTGAATTATCCTCACCGAAGGTGAACTGATTTGCCAACTGAACATTCCAATCTAATTAACTGCTATCTCACATGATGAAAAAATAAGGTAATACACACAGATCCTCAGCAGCTCTAAATAAATGTTGCTGTGATGGAGTACACTGAAGAAGCAAGCAAAAACTTGTACCCTCGGGACATGTAATGAAGTATGAAAATACATAGAAAGAGTACAGAAAAAAAATGTGAGACAGGTGATGAAGTCCTATAACCTGCTTTTCTTATATATACTTTCTTATGCACTTATATGTTTTTCTTATATGTAAGCTGCTGAGACCAGAATTTCTTTATCAACATAATGCCATCTACCACAGACAGAAAGTGGAAGATTACAATTGAGGAACAAGGAAGAGAACAAAACCAACAGCAATGATGCCCAAAATGTCTGTGGTGAAGTCCATTCAACCTTCTATAGCAATGGTATGGAAAACAGACAGACTTCACAAATCAGTGTGTTCCTAGGAAAAGAACTGCATTCATTTTTGTTACCCTTAATAATACTACATTTGATCCACATGTACTTTTGAAGGCTAAGAAGCTCTGAGGATTTTGCAAAAAATTGCAATCCCTAGTAAACATTGAGAGCACTTGCCTTGGGAAAAAAAAAATAATAATAATAATTTAGAATAATCTATTATATTCTAGCTGAGAGTTATTTTCCCAGTGTACAAACTGGGAACGTGAGACTTTTTTTATCGCATCTCAAACTGAGAAACTATGCCAACCAAAACTTTAAATTAGAGGCAACTGTACTAGAAAACATCTTCCAGAGTCATAAGAGCTTCATAAATTATGCAAACCATTCCAGGGAAAGTCATTGTCCATTTTATCCTTCATCTGTTCAACTGTGGTGACACTGCCTTTTATAATATGCACAAGGTTTAAGGCTTTTGGAAGTCAATGGAGAGCACTTCGTGTATAGTGCCTTTCCATTTCTTCTGTTGTTAAGAAATGGTATATTGTTTGTTTTGTGAAAACTCCTACAGCCCACAGCCCTCTTAAAAGAAAACAGGATCCTACTGACTCCTCACAGAGACTGCTTTGTAAACACCATAGTGCTACTGATCCTCTTGTTTATTGTAAGAGTATACAAAAACATGAAAAATCTTAAAATCCTTCATTTTTAAAACTGCATACACTTGTGTGTGCAAAACTTATCTGGTGAAAACTCACATCTACTGATCAGGATTTACAAATGATTTATTGAGGTAGCCTGTGCATGAATAGACTAGGAGTACTCTAACAAGCGTGCAGAAAACACAGTCCAGTCTTCTGACTGCAAGACAGCAACGACCTCTGTACCACAAACAGCAATAAGAAATGAAAGTATTTTGTTAAAGCCAATACCTCACCAGCATCTTGCCAAATTTGGTGTTGGACTTCAACATTATGCTATGAGACTGGAGGTTAGATTTTGGCACATTGCACTTTCTAAGTGCTAATATCTGGGATCATTCATGGTGTTATTATGTGTCTGTGCTGATCACTAAAATTCCAATACTTGTTCCAATTATAATATCTGGAACAGCATTAAAGTACTTCACCAAAATAGTACGTGCATATGCACTCAGTTCACAGAAAATGTATTTACATTATGGAATTATAAAATTAACACCCCTACTGGTGACAATCTTATATCTCATGACCCTTGTTGACAAGACTAGCTCTGGGAAATGGAGATTTTCAATTAGGGACACTGATTTGTATCAGCTCCCAGGATGACCACATTAAAAAAAGCTGTTTGTAGTTTGATATCAAAAGAACCAGTACTCTAAATCATGTCTCTAAAAGCATAGGTTATGTATCTAGGCTTATATGTGACAACTGCCATTGCACCTCTGCAATTTTTACTAGCCTAACTGGCAATATTAGCAAAGAATACAAAAAAATAATAAAAAAAAATAGACCCGATTTTTCACACATTTCTCCACTCTTTTGTGTGTCTGTGTAAATCTGTAATTGGACATCTGACACAGAATCAACCAGAGAACCTTTCAAAATCTTGGTAGGTAGAGTGAAGCAACCACTAATTCCCAATGATAAAATAAAATTTACCAAAGAAAGCTTCTGCTGGATCCAGTGTTTAGTAATTCAGATGCCTTCCTGAAACTGATTTATCTCATTTACAAATAGTTTACATTCATATTAAATAGGTATAAGATACACATTAGGTTCACAGAAATAGTTAAGTACCCATCTCCTGTTGATGTCACAGAAACTTTGTAACTTAAACCACTGAACATTTCAAACCAGAGTTTCAGGACTGGAGTCAATCAGGGTGAAGTGCAGATAGACCAAAGGCCTTTGCCAGAAGCAGGACAGCATGTATCATTATACATACACGACAAGTCTCAGAGTTTTAGTTTTTATTGAGTCTTCATCTGAGTTGACTTTCACTGATGTCTCCAGCTGGCTTCAAAACAATTTAAAGTCAGATTCATACACACTAGGAGTCTAGTGCAATCTTAACTACTGTCATTTAACAGAAATGTGGAAGGAAAAAAAAGATCCTAACAAACAGATGTAGCCAAACTACCTCTGTACAGTACTTTAAAACACAAATATCCTGAGTCATCATGGCACTAACCCTCATGGCAAAACAAAAAATAGCATCTGAGAGGCCATTATCCCAACCAGTTATAGTAAGTGGCTCATACATAAATTTACAAGATAATTTAACAGTGTATTTGGAAGTTGTCTTCCAAAGCACCAGGACAAACGAAAAATATTTAAAATTCCATCTGAGTGAGGCTATTTTAGGTAGAGCAGCTTAATTAAGAATGTGAAATGAGTTGCTTGTGACCACACAAGCTAAAATTCTGAACAATTTCTAGACGTTCTTTCAGTCCAAATTTACTGAGTACAGGAAATGATGGTAAATGATGGAAATGGCCATCTTGGAGGCCTTGACTGAATATCAAGATGCCAGGGCTTCCCCTTCCCTGCAAAGATTTCCACCAGAGTCTATATCACGCAGCTACTTAGTAACACAAATATTCAAGAGCAGTAAAATATTTTTTCTTTAGATTGCACTTATAAAAGGCACTGATCCATTCAGTCAGAGTAGACTTAGCAGGCAAGAGGCTAGCCATTGACTTCTCCTACATTAGTTTCATACATCATAAATATTGAATTCCATTACTGAAGCAACAAATGCAGCCTATTTCATTAATAAATGTATTTACTGGGAGTATATGGCATAATAAACTATTTCTATGTTAAAAAAATAATTACCATTTGAAAAGCTTCTTGCTTTAGCCCTCCAAAAATAATATTTATTTTTTTTTTGTAACAGTCTACATGGAAAATAATGAAGCATATTTTCCCTTCTTTACGCACCCTTTCAATATGAACAAGGACTTAAAAATGTAAATGCAGCAGCAAAGCTCCAGTGTTTCTGGTATCACGGGATGCCACTTCCTTTCCATCTTTCCATCTGAAACCATTCTACAGCAACCATTCTAGGCCCCATGAACCAACCAATAGGTTGCTCTCTATTTTTACAGAAGCCCTTTATTCAGCTTATTCTCTCTCATCTCCTCCTTTCAGATAAATCCTGGCTCACAGCTGTGTTTCCTCTTGTTCCAAAGAATGTGGAGGGACATGGCAAGATGTTGGAAGAGATGCTAGTTTCTGAAGCTTAGGGTGTTGCAGAGGTTTTGGCCTGTGAAAAGAACGTCGACTTTGTACACGCCTGGCTGCTGCAGATCTGTAATTTCCTTGTACATCAAGCAAAATTTGCTTCTCTTGGGGCTCCTTCATGTAAGAGTCTTCCAGCCCTTCAGGTATAAGTAGAGAATTCTCTTCTTGTGAATTCTCTGATTTGTAGCTAACTTCGGAACCATAACCTGAGTTTACCGTCTCCTTGTTATTTGAATCTGTACCTGCTTCCCAGAAGAGATCAGGTATGCTTGGGTCACAAGAACCTATATACTCAGAGACAGTAGAAAGAGATATATTCCCTCTGTTTTCCAGGGAATAATAGTTATGTGTCCAAGGCATTTGAAGACAGGATGGAAAGAAGTGGTGGGGAGTCTCTGAAACACTTTGGTTTTCGTTTAGTTGGTCAGATGCATAAGAAGGCAATTTGTCATCTGAGGAGGAGTATTCTGTCATTTCAACATCATGGTCCATATCACCTAAAGAATACAATTAAATACACATTAAATTGAATTAAATACACATTAAATTGTAGGTATACACTTTCTATATTACTGTGCTGGCTATTGGGCTTTGGTTTTGGCTATTCTTACAAAAGTCTGATTAAAGTGTATGGTTTAAGATAGTTTTTGAGGTGGGCAATTGTACCCCGTCCCAACTTCTGTCCTGGACAACCTCAAGTGAGTATATTACACTTTCTGTCCTTGCTGGGAATCAGGCAAAACTGAGTTCAGTGTGATGAAAGCTGCCTGCTTCAAATGCTTAGGAAACGGAGCCATCATCTGGTCATTAAGGTACATGTTTATTTTGAGACATTTAGTCCTAATGCTCAGCAAGGAAATCTTACAGAAACTTTTGAAAGAAATTGTGCTTTTTCAAAGAAAAGCATTTCACTACAGAAACAATTTCTTCTTGAAAACGACCTGTTTTCTTTATAAATTAAACTATATAGCAAATCCTCACATTTCCGCTTTTTGTTTCCAATGTACATTGTTTTTTAAAACCTATTAATTGAAATTTCAACATAATTCTCCTAATAGGAGAATTTAATTAAGTAGATAATTGAGAGTACTGTTTCTGAGAGTGAGGTTTCAGCTTATCAGCCCAGGAAATCTAACTTCCCAAAACACTTCCAAATAAATGATTTTGATGTAACAAAGGACAAGAATATATATGCCTGTACAAGAACTTGTACATAGCAGCTCTGAATAATAAAGTCTCTTATAATTAAGGCAATAGAATGGAGGAAAAGAACAAAGGTTAGCAAGGAAATGTTCAGAAAGTAACATTCCAATATTTTATGACTAGCTTCTAAATGAAAAAAAAAAAAAAAAAAAAAAAAGCAAGGAGAATTTCAGTGTGAATAAGTGTCAGGGAGAAGTTTTCCTTCTAGAATGCTGCTCATTGTTCTAGTTTTTAATCAGGATATAGGTTATTCACAGTTCTTTAATTAATCTAGCATTTTTTTTAAAACATCATTTGGAAAACAAGCAAAGATACATTCATAAGGAATTGAGCATTAGAACCAATTCAGACCTACAGGCCACTCCAGTAAAGAGATGTGCTTTCCAAAATTATGCTTGAACTAGCACATCTTTTGCAAGATAGAAGCCAGAACAGAAGAAAACATGAACACTTCTTTTTCTATTTCTTTTCCAAAGATTATGAATTTCTTCTGAAACCAAAATTATGCACCATTCACTCTTACCCTGAGATCTTTGTACAAACTTTGATCATCTAAATACATTCAACTTGCCACATTCCTTTATTTGTTGATGCATAGAGGACACTAGGTTATATATTTGTGATTGTGGATTCCACAAAAGCTAATTCGTGATGAAATTGACTATCTCATTTCATTGCATAATCCCCCCGTTGCCCTGTGTTCTATTCAATTATGATGGCTGAACTGTGACCTGACCCACCTCATTTACAGCATTGACTGTGTTGATTATAGGAATGAAGGCCGTATTTTATGGTGTGGAAAACTTTCATGGAGCAAGAATTAAAGGGCAAGTAGGATATTAATCTAAACCCAGAGTCACTTTATTTTTCTAAGATATTAGAGTCAACAAGTTATTTACTGCATCAAAAAAGCCAAACATTTTTCTGTTTTCAGAATAAGATATGGATTAAGACAAATTCACAGTTTATGGATAAAGCTCTAACCCAAACTGGAATTCTGCTTCTTCATAGTCTGGCTGCTGTGTAATAGTCTCCACCCATGTAGCGGAAACTCTGATGTTTTCTATTGCAAAGAAAATAAGTACATTAGCAGTGTCATTGGGTATTTGTAGCGATGAGACCATTTGCACTGGTTGGGCACTACAACTGGCCAAGTGTTCAAAACTGACTCAAAACATCTTAGCAATAGAGTCAAAACTCATATTCTAATCATGCTAAGAGTAAGAGAATCAGACCAGCTAATTGCTGGTCTAGCGTTGCTGTTCCTAATGTAAACTGGAATACAATAGAATCTGATGTTTTAAATGGCTCATCTGACCTCTTAGGCAAAAGATGAGAGATGTGGACAGGCAAAAATTGTGCTTTGGCGTCAGCAGCTGGATTGCTTTTATGGCACTTCAGCCTACTGTGCTTATACCTGAAGACAGCCCTCACCATGTCACTTGAAAGAACAAGGAGTTTTAAGTGGTTTGAATTAGAATAACCCCATGTTAGGGAATTTGGGTATTAATTTTATCTTCTAGAACTGACTAACCAAGAAATGTGGAGCTGCTTGAAAATGGATACAAAAACATTCTGGTGTTTGGAATATCTTTTGCTTAGCATTTAAAATTTTCAAGCCAAAACAAAGAGCAAGACCCTTATCTTCTGTAAAAATAGCAAGGCACTTCACCCCTAATATCTGGATAGCTTTTCTATAGAAGAAAAATAGAAAGATGTTCTATTATTCAAATGGAAGGAAAATGGAAGATGTTTAGTTGTAGGAAAAAGTCAGGAAGGAAAGAGATGCTCTGAGAAAAAAAAAGAATCAGAAAAGTAAACTTCTTGTCAGTAGTCAGGATTGATAGGAGGACTGATTAAAAATAAAGGTGATAATCTCTTTTAAGATATTACATATGTGTTGATTCTGGGAGAAAAGATCGGGGTCGATCCTCTGGGCCATCTGCTAGCAGGAAAGAATCTACAGATTTATTGCTGAGGCGGAATGGAGTGAGCCGTCTGAAGTTGTTTGGAGAATATGGGATCTGCACTCGAGCCCTTTGTGATGGTACCACAGTATCTTCACTAGACAACCATGGTGAGAACTTCATGTAGATGCTTTGATCATCATCAGCTGAAAATACTGGGTTATCAATGCCTAAAATCAAGTTCACAAGTGACAAATACAATTAATCAAAATAATTTCTTGGTAATACAACAAACGACTTTGTAAAAGAAGAAGAAGAGAAATAGGCAAATATACCACTATACACACATAGTTTGCTCTTTCTGGCTTGGTTATTGCTAGTCATTTTGGATTTCTTTTACAGGGAAAAATTGGATATAACATGCAGTTATGGTTAGAATATCTAAAGTCAAGAAATAAAATCACTAGAAGAACAAACTAAGCCATTACCTGAACAAAATAAAGCAAACCTTGAAATAACTGCAGAAAAATTCAAATTGAATCCACAAAAAGAAGCAAAAGATGAGAAAAAAAAAATAAAGAAAAAACGTGAACTGCCCAAATCTGTAAAGGAACAAGGTGTGTGTGAGGTCACTGAAGCAGGCCACGGAAGTATGTAAAAGGAACCTTTTAATATAGATATCACATTTGTAGTGTTTAAACAGAAAAAGAAATTGTAAAAACCAGTCTAGGTCTATAACGTGCTACCCACTTATTCCTGGATTGATTTCTGGATGTCTTCACACATACTGAAATACGAAATTTGTAATGGTGTAGGTAAAAGGTTCAGCATGATTGTCAAAAGAGTACAGACACAGGAATTTTTCTTCACTGGATGCATAATGTTACATACGCTGAGAATTCAGACACAAAAGTGCTAAAAATATACTACATGTTAAAACCTTACAAATCATATCATATAATCTCTGGTATACATTCAATCTGATATTTTGGAGCCTTTCCCTGGGGTCCCCAGCACAACAAGGACATGGAAGTATTAGAACAAGTCCAGAGGAGGACCACAAACATAATAAAGGGGCTGCAGCTCCTCTCCTATGAAGACAGGCTGAGGAAGTTGGGGTTGTTCAGCCTGGAGAAGGTTCCAGGGAGACCAGGAGACCTTTAACACTTAAAAGGAAAGCTGTGGATAGAATCTTTGTCAGGGACTGTAGTAATAGGAGAAGGGGTAATGGCTTTAAACTAAAAGAGGGTAGATTTAGACTAGATATAAGGAAGAAACTCTTTACTCAGAGGGTGGTGGGGCACTGGCACAGGTTGCCCAGAGAAGCTGTGGATGTCCCATCCCTGGCAGTGTTTAAGGCCAGGTTGGATGGGGCCTTGAGCAACCTTGTCTAGTGGAAGGTGTCCCTGCCCATGTCAGGGGTTTGGAATAAGGTGATCTTTAAGGTTCCTTCCCACTCAAACCATTCTATGAGTCTATGATTCTATGATTCAGGACAGGAAATCATCAAGAATGCTCCAGAAAAAATTGTAAATCTTCCCTTTTCAGAGACTTCTATAAACCTGTAAGGAACTGAAGGAGATGTGAATTCTGAAATAAATCCTGCATGAAAGAAGAAGCATGAAATGAATCACAGTTAAGTACTTTAAATGCAGGTAGAAATCAACTCCAAACTACTGGTATTGACTGTGAGGTAGGATAACTCTAATATAACATTTTATGTTGCTGGAGATAATTAGTAGTTTTAGGTTTGGGTTAGGCAGTCATTTTCACAACTTCTGTCAGTATTATTAGTAGTAAATTTAATACTCCTCATAATTTCATATAACCAAAATATGTTATCTTTTACCATTAATATCAATTCTAAGAAAACAGATCAAATCAAAACAACAACAAAAAAGCTAAAGCAGCAAGATTTCTAGTAATTATTATTTTTTTTTACATTTGAGAAAAAAAAAAATAAAAAAACTTCATGTAATTAATATTTTTACCAGTAGAATTTTCTGTGAAATTTTGCTTGGTCACATCAGCCAGAAAATCAACTCCTTTGCCTAGATGCAAAGTTTCATAATCATTATTTTCTTCTGCTTCAGAAAACTCCAAATCTGGAATAAAAATAAATAAATTTTTAAAAGTCCAGTTGATTAGAGATTTGTGTCAATTCTGACAGAAAAGTACAATATGATGCTGTTACATGAGCAAAGATATATTTTTAACAAGGATCCAGACAAGGGCAAAAATTAATTAACAGTTGTAGCATTGAAATGAGTATGTACATGTAGATACAGCCTGCAGCTTAGGTACCAATTACTTCAAGGAACCCAACAAAGGTTTCAGCATTTGCATCCAGTGTTATGATAGAGATTTCACATTCTGGATAAACTCTTGACTAATAGAATTGTCTGCTTTTCTGGGACTGAAGGAAACAAATTCTTGACATGTGAATCTTTGACATGTTTTGTGCCTTCAGTGCTCACATGTTGACAACCATGTTCCCTTAAAAAGACCTGTCACTGCATTTTCATCATTAGACTAAAGTCACATGATTTTCATCATTAGACTGAAGTCAGAATTAGTGTTCTGACTGATTTCGAAGCTGGTGAGGTTATCAATGATTCTACTGCCATGTAATCAATTTACCAAAGCTGCTAACTAAATCACTTGTTAAGAGAGTCCTCCAAACAAGCTTTTTTTTTTTTTTTCCTAGTAGAGGATGACTTATACAAATTGTGTTCTTCAACAAGACAGCAGTGAACGACCTACCCAGCTTGTATTGTCCCTGCCAATCAAAATAAATGGCTAGAGCACAAGATTAAAGATTTTGGGGCCTTATACACAAAACCAAAAGGTCAAATCTGTTTGTTTGTTGGTTTTTATTTCCTGCTCTTTCTGGGGATGATCTCTCAACCACTCAGCTTCAGATTACACTTCCAGGCTGGTCCATGTATTAGGTTGATGTATGAAGGGTGATCCAGAGCTCAAATTAGCTTCTGTGTTCCTTTAAAAGCTACACCTCTCCTCAAATTCTAACTTCAGCTCAGCTTCAACTCTGATTCAGATCTTTTTAAATACATGTAAATGGACCTTAACTCGGATGAGATTGTCATTTTGACTGAATTTTGTATGGCATGGTGTCTCAGGCAGACATATCCTGCTGTGATTAAAAAAAATATATATAGCAAAACTTGCTCTTTACAGCTTATCCAAAAGGAAGATGGAAGATACCTATGTTGTAGCCAGTGTTTTATTTTGTTTTCAAAATATTAACATGATATTTTAAAAATATGAGTAAAAATGCCAATTCAAATTTATTTTGTCATCCAGTAGCCTAGAAAAACAACTTCTAAATTACCCAGACACTGCATTTAAGCATGGACCAGATCTCCACTCTGACTTATAACTAGAAGTTCCTCTTTAATAGCTTCAACATTGCATATCATTATTTTTTTCAGTGATGCTTTATAGACAATGTAGCTCGTAAAATGCAGTTAAGGACACTGGTCTTTTTACCTTTTTCCTTTAATGTAAAATCTTGTACTGAAATTTCTGAAGGTATTTTTCCATTTGGTATGACATTGCTGTTTCGCTAAAAGAAAACAAACAAACAAAATCAAGAAAAATGCTACTACCATCAGAGAGCAAATGCAGTAATGTCTTTTCAAATCGCAATTGAGCAGTGTAACCCTGAAATCAGTTTTAATCTTTTCTTGAGATTCAATATGGTTGTCATCAGTTTTTGCCTTTATATGCCTACTAACTACAGGAAAAGAAAGGAACTTTGTCTCTCCTATGCTGTAAGTTCCCTCTTAATTTCATGCAAATTTTATGGAAAGCTCTTTGCTCTGGTGCTACCCTGCCACGTCTACCCTGCAGAAATTCACAATAGTGTTCTAGCATGGCTCAAGATCTGCTGTTTTTCAAGTGATCAAAAATCTCTCACCCGGAAGAAAGGTCCCAAAGCATAGAGAAAATCAGCGTGTGAGAAGGTGCCCCTTGAGTCATTTCATAGTTCAATCTCTTCTTGCTTAGGCCCTTTAAGTTCATGAAGTTCTATAGGACAGAGATAAATGCAGGACATAGGACCCTTCAGAGTCCTCCCTGCCCTCTCCTTACTTTGTATAATAGGTGGCTACATCTGGGTCCTTATGCAATTATTTTACCCTTTTTTGGCCCCGGTCTCGCTTGTGGATTTTATTCAGCTTCTTGGAATGGTTTATTCCTAGTTTGGTACTCTTGAAAGATTCTAAGCGCTTCCTCATTGTCCTATGGAAAATTTCCTTGTCTTGTTTCTCATCTTCACTGTGCATGATCTCATGTCGACTGTACAGGTGTTTGTGCTGTTATCAGGAAAGGAAAACAATATTCATTTATTTAGAAATACAGCTGAAAGCCCTCAATCAATGCATGCAGTGTCATGCAATGAAAACAACTCTTTAAAAAAGCATGAACCAAAGGCTAATCTAAAGGCATTAATGAAAATCCTATTTTTATTTCTCTCTCTTAACCATGAAACAGGTATAAATCTGCAAATTTTAAGTATATCTAAGAAAGAGTAACAGTTATTCTAAATAAACCTCTCCTGTGTGTCTGAAACTTCAGTTGGTATGCCCCAGTTAATCTGAACCTATATTGGATGGAGTTCTGCATTCCAGTAGCCCCAGTGAAATCAAAGGCACTAGCTCTGTGAAAGAAGGCTGTTCATAAGTGAGAAAGAATATAGACAAAGAGCCTATCTCCCTCAAGGATGAATTTTGGGGATGGGTTCTTTCCTTCTCAGTTTTGCTTCCAACCTTCTGCTCTCAACCTCTTTTACTCTCACCTCCTGCCTGGGTTTATACAGGTACTGTTGTAGGGTGTGGTGAGCAACTGTATCTTCTGTGTCCCGAATACTTTTCCTCCTCTGCTCTAATGCTTGCATGTCCAGGCAAACCGGTCCAGCCTTTTCTCTCCTGAACAAGAATACAAAATACAAACAACACTTTTAAAAGATGAAGTAAAAATTGGCTAAATGAAAATGCCTAATGAGAAAATTAAGAAGAATTTTGATTTTTGTTTTTCAAGTGGGTGTAGCATTTATTTTTCCATTTACATGAAAGAAGGGCTGTTCTGTGAAAGACTCATGAATTAATGAAGCAACATTTTTTTTCCTTGTCTCTCTCTTGACTTTTTCTGGAGTAGACACAGACATCTAGCCACATCTATAGCAACTGATGAACAAAAAGCATGTGAAAAAACTGTAATGTGGTTGTCTGTTTAGTCTTCCAACTTTTACTACAAAATTTGTTTGCCAAATGCAACCATATAGCAGTATTCTATAGCCCATGTTATGTGTGAGGAAAAGATTAATTAAAGTTCAAAAAAGTAGTGAATGAAGCCCCTGTAACTGACACTTTTCAAATTTTGTAACTTTCTTTTTTCTTTTTTCTTTTTTTCTTCTTGCATTTCCTCACAGATAACAAAACAAAACAAACAGAAGACAAAAACAATCAGTCCAAGTTACTTACAGTAAATAAGACACAGAGCTTTCCACAGTACTCGGGCGTGGGGTGTTGAAATCCACATTCACCATGTTGTCTGTACTTGGAGAACGTATAAATGCCAAGGAACCTCTACGTTCTCCCTGGTCACAGAAAGAAACAAGACATATTATGGCTGTAAACATCTAGAGCAAAATGTGAACCAGAAAATACAGATCATTTGAGGCTGCCATATGCAAATGTCATAACTCCTGTTGTCTGCAGCAAGAATCTGTACAAATCATGCTGATATTTCCATTAAATGTTTCATGTTAAAAATATATTTTGGAATCACATTTGTGTGATAAGCCTTATGTGTCCTTATGAAAAAGTGTTGTTTATTGCCTTTATCTAAATCCTTCTTTATCTTTTATATGTTTTATTGTATACCATGCAATAATGATTTGCTACCACAACAAAACGTCCTAGGACTTTTTGTTGTTTGCAGTCATCTCAGAGGTGATCTGGATGGAAAGAACTTAGAGCAAAAACTAATCTTATCGGAGTCAGATGCCCACACTCATTAGGGAATGGCCTAATAATTAAATAGGTTTGTTTTTAAAATTGCATGTATAAACTGACCAAAATAAGCTTCTGGAAGTGTACTCACTTATAAGAATATGCTATTTGTTCTTTGGCACCTTGAGGGAAATGCAGAGGATCTATTTTCAGAATCCTATACTGTGTCTCTGAGAAGTGGTAGTGGTAAGAAAAATATTATATTATATGCTATATTTGTTAGGCTGAAAGCTGGACTAGATGATTTTAGAGGTCTTTTCCAACCTAAATGATTTGATGATTCTATACTTATATTCATTTGCTGTGGATTATTTTCACATTTCCTGGACTAGGATCTCCCCTCCCAGTTGTAAGGAATTTATTTAGGTTTAGACTGAACTCACTCAGGCTTTTGTTTATTGAACAGATGCTGCATAATAGCAGAGTTGAAAAAAGACAAATTTATAAAAATGTTTTATGAACTCCTGAGTTTCTTGCAGCTGAGAAGACAATGGATATCTGGGAGAAGCAAATCTCTATTCCTCCATGAAGACATAGCTTCAGTTTCAACGTCAGCTTGTAATTCACAGATATCTAGTTAAAACATAGGAATGGAAAATGAAGAAATATGAAGCTATAATGTGTGAAAAAGTACCTCTGCCACATAGCTAATCGCATCCTTCAAGTTGAGTTCATGGAAAACATTAAGGATCCGATCTCTTGATTTTTGAGCAGACCTTCTCATCAGTACTTTACTGAGGAATTTTCTATCGAAATTGGACCACCTAATAATTAAAACAAACCATATTAATGGCAACAAGCAATTTTAGAATCACAGAATTTTTAGTTTAGCATAAATGATTTTTTTTTTTAAATGAGCTAAGCACTTTTAGAAAATAATGAGCATAGCAAGTGAGGGATTTCGTTTTGAAGGTTTTGAAATAGCAGCTAAATAAAGTTAAGGAAAAGGCTGTTATGCAACTGTCACAAAACATTTAATAGGCTTACTTACCCAATTATACTACAGCAGCAATAGTGCTATGGTTACAGTGTTCGATTTCAGAGTCACTAGGACATTTTTTTACTCAGGGAGATCATGTTAAATTATTTTCTACTTCTTATTATTTACTTCTATACCTAATAGCTTCATTCTAAAAGTTTAAGTTTATTTCCTCCTTTGGAAAGGAATCTGCTTTTCCCCTACTGTATTTTAGGACAACCAGCCTAGAAAGGCAGCTCATAGCAGCGCCCTTCCCAAAGCACTGGCAGAGGACCTTATTCATGCCACTTGGTAGTCTGGAGGATAAAAGTGATGTGTATTTTCTGTGATTTACACTTCCAAGATTGTCTGATAGTATGGCATCTGCCATTTCATATTTGTGCTCCAGAAAATTAAGGCTGTTTTTGAGATTTTCTTCAACCTTACTTGAGATTTTCTCTACTGTGAGTGAGGCAACTTCGGAGACCAACCACTATTCAAAGTGATTTTGTCCATCTTGCCCAATGGCAGTTTTGAGATTATTTTTTTTTATTATTATTCTGATAGTTAAAATATCTTTATGTTCACAGAATTGATAATTATTCATCAGATTTGAAAATCAGTATCTACATCAGGCTATTATATCGGTGAAAATGATTGTCACTTCTTTGAGGAAGTAGTGTTATCATGTACATGTAGTCCAAAAGAAGGAGACTTAACATGGTCACATTCAAAATAGATTACCACACACTCAACAGAGAACCTACAATAAGCTACTCTTTCTCATTACTTAGAGCAAATTACTTTCTACCATATACGAAGTAAAACATTAATCTGCCACTTTAAAAATATTTAGCCTCATCTTCAAGACCCTTAGATATCCAGATTTAATGACCTTTTTTCACATTAATTCTTCTCTTTTAGGGAAGCCTGCCATCACTCTGGTAACATTTCACATGTAGTTTAAAGAAAATGGTATCTGTATCTTTCATCTGAGTAATTTTGATTCTTTCTAGATGGATAAACAGAGGAGAATGGAAAAGATCCATAATTTTAATTATTGGTTTCCAATTATTTAATAATTGGTTTTAATTATTGGTTTTCAAACCAGTAGGCTTAAATGAATCATATGAATCAATTTCAAGGGCTCTCTGTAACCCCTTTTAGAGGTATTGAACCCACCCTTTGTAGAAACAAAGAACTAGCACAATAGTATTTGAGTTTATTAGTATTTCCCCACACAGAAAATACTCATGAAATAAGGTATTCACAGAGAAAAAAAATAAATCACTGTTTTAGATTAAATTCTATACAAATAGCCAGTTCTCAAACCTTGAGAGAATCTCATCCTTAGGTGTGAACTGAGAGGCATTTGCATACACCTAGTCTGAACTTGGAGCAGAGAAATAAAAGATTCCAGTTTTAGGGGATGAAAATAAAGTGTTTTCTTATTAGCTGCTGTGTTTTCAGTGTATAACCTTTTAAACTACACTTGACATGTTTGCTGTCCCTCAATTCACTGGCTTAAAAAGCCCTATTTTACAGAGATTTTCTAGCAGTATTTCAAACATTACAAGTTATTTACTGCTTACTTGTCTCTTAGATAATTATGTCCTATTTGTCCAGAGATGTCTTCTATAGCAGAAAGGATGTGATCAAAAGCCTAGAAAAGTAAAAGTGGAATTCGTATCACAAAAAAATGAATGGCATAATGAGAAAAAATCTCAATATATGTCAGGTTAGAACAGGTGTCTATGCAGAATAATTTTATTGCTGCTAAGCAGATTTTTTCCCCATTTAGAGAAATGCTAACTACCATATGCCTTTCTTCAAAGGCCCTGAGTTTTCTAATCAGTTCTTTGCAAATTCACTAACTACTCTTAACTTCAAGGGTCTTAGTAAGAAGGTATTTGAGTTTCTACTTTACTAAAATTGAATTTTAAGCCTCTTTATCAACCCATTTTACCATCTCCACTTCTGCCCTGTAAAATAATGAGCTATTATTAGTGCTGATGATTAAGTCAGTTGAAAACTTTCCTTAGTGTTTCTTTTTAGACTTTTCAACATCTGTATTTCCATTACAGTAGGAGTAGGAGTCATTTTTTTTGATATCCAGGGCAAAATCCCATACTGGATTTTTTTATCACATGGCTGATAGCAATC
Source organism: Aythya ferina (assembly GCF_964211825.1). Taxonomy (NCBI): domain Eukaryota; kingdom Metazoa; phylum Chordata; class Aves; order Anseriformes; family Anatidae; genus Aythya; species Aythya ferina. Next base: position 47,414,687 of record NC_140297.1, on the reverse strand, counting down.
CTGAGGTTTATATCTTTTGATTCAAGTCAAGGCAGCTGCAGGTAGAATTTGATCTTTTTCTTTATACAGTTGTTAACATTTCACTCTGAATACTGGACTTACTACAAAATCTACAGCACACTGGTTTTAGAATGTGCAATATGGATTATTCCTGAATATAATACTAACTACTGTTTCAGAAGACATCTGACATGAAAGTGGTGAAAATGACATTATAAATTATGTGCCTCCCTCATATGCTCTGAGAATGGACAGTGCTCTCTCTCTCTAAAGTCTGCAAATTATACAACTCTAGAAGCGCTGTACCTCCTGAGATGACGTGCTAGAATATGGTAGTGAATCAGTATACACAATAAAGTGCTAGGATTAATGTTACTCTTCAGCCTATTCTACTCATGAAGATGTAAAGGTATATCCCATGAAAGCAGATAAATTATATTCTTGGGGGTAGAATCCTGACTTTTAAGTAGTTAAATATCAAAACTCTATTTCTGGATAAATACCCAGTCTGTAAACAGCTTTTCTGCTGGATAGCGAAAGTGTAACACAGTTATTCGGTGGTCTTTAAAAGCATTCTTCAGGAAAACAAAACAAAACAAAACAAATATATATATATATAAAAAAAAAAACAAAACTGTCCATTACTAAGTTATTGATTCACTTTAGGTAACCTTCGGCTTGAAAATAGACAAGATTAGAAGCTTATACAAGTGTTAACATACTACAAGTGTTAAAATGCTTAATAAAGGCATAGCTTTATAAATCTAAAGAGTTTATGAATCAAAGAAGATCATGCAAGATGTCTTATAGTCTTATGGCCTTAAACCTACATTAGTATTGAAAATTTATGGTTTCATTTCCTGAATATAACTTTATAATGCTGTGTGAAAGTGAATTGGAAGAGACCTCGGGCTTACGTTTCAAAGTCTTTTCAAAGGTTAGAGAAATATAGGTACACACACCATTCAAGTTGGACAAAAAATATTACCATTAATCTGGAATTATTTGTCATATGCACACTGCAAAGTCATTTTTTTTTCCATGAATACACAGTATTTAAGACAAACTTACTTCCACATCTTTTATCCTAGCAAAGGTCCTACTCTTTTAGATGAAAAGACTATTATTACCTCTGTTTCCCTAGTGCTGTCAGCCCCAGACCAGAACCTTCAGTAGAGTATCCCCTCACTGGACTCAATCTCAAGACATATTACAGCCTACATGAACATTTTTGAAAAATTTGAAGGATTTTCCTCTTCAAATTTCAGTATAATTGCCTCCTCCTTTCCAAAACCATTTTTTTTTTCTATTTTTTTTTTTCCTCTTAAGGCGTTCTGTAAGAATTCAAAGAACACCACAACATTATTTACAAGGACCTTACCCTGCCATGAAGTTTCTCATTCAGTTTTGGCTCTCTGTGTTCAGTTTTCTTCACTTTCAACCACTGTACCAAAGGTTTGATTGTCAATCCCTGGGCAAAGAAAATGATAATACTTAAGAATTCCCTTAGACTCCAGCTGCACAGTGTTAAAGAGAAACAGAGCAGTTTTGTACATGTATATGGCATTTTTCATACATTCCCATTTGATCACTCTCCCATTCAGAGGTAAAATAATGAAGTATCTTCAGCTCATGTTACAAAAACTTGAAAAGACAATAACCAGACAATAATATGTTTTTAATATAAAAGACAATAATATGTTTTTCCAAACATATCTTCTATATAGAAAAATACTGTAGGGGAAACCTGAAAAAAATTTCATATACTAATGAATGTGGTGTTTTCTGCACATGTCAGTAGTTTGTGATCACAATTAATTTTTAAATAAATTTGAGAAGACTACCAAGCAGGTATGTAGTGACACATCTCCATTTAAGTTCATGTTTTTTCATCCAGAAATTACTATTTTTTGAATGCTAAATACTTTCTTAATCCACTGATTACTTTTATGTTTTAAAACAAAGATTTAGTAGATCAACTTACTGAATGTATTTGCCAGCAAAAAGGACTGTTCCCTATAGTTATTCACATGAGGTGAAGGATGCTTAATCAGATATTAACAAGAGCACTATTAATACCAATCATCTAAGACTGAACATTTTTTTAGCACAGAGAAAATTGTCTTTTGTCTCTTGTGGTACTGTATGAAAACATAAAATAGGGTCTTTGTTACTAAAATTACAAAGTCAATTATGCTTCCAGTTCAGTGAAACAATATGCAACCTTCAGCTAGGAACTGTTCTAAGCATTCAGTACTTTTGATAGACTCCTTTTCCTTGCAAGAAACATGCTTAGGAATTTTAACTACCTGGAAAATAACAGTAAAAAACACAACAATGATAGTTGTGCTGACAAACAGGTTTCTGTCTTTCACGTAATCTTCTTTCAGAAGTGCAGCCAGAGCAAAAGCAACCGCTCCACGTAGTCCACCATATGACATCACCACCTGGTCTATTATCTCCAGCTGGACCATTCGATAGTGGTTAAGAATCCATGTCTGTATAACTACACCTACAAAAAACAAATGCCAGTGTGTCTAGAAATGCTCTTATGAAATGTCAGTATCTCAACAATGTGTAACAGAAACAACCAGCAAACTGATTTCATAATAAATTTTCTACACCTTCTACATCTCCCTCTCCATTGTAACACTGCCAAGAGGGCTAGGTCCACTGGTACCTTCCCCTTCACATTTAGCCAAAGGAGTTAGATGAATCTTCTTCTTTGATCCAGCAACCCTTCTGAGAATGCTGTCATGTCTGCTGAATGCTGTCCTTTGGTATGAGGCAAGAATTTTCCTTCCTCCGGAATGGGCACTGGAAGTGAAATTCTGCTATGTGCTGTCTTTTCAACTTAACAGTTGAGAAGGAATAGAATTTCTATTACTGTAGTAAATGATATACACAGGGTATTTTAACAAAACAAGAAATATGTTGAAAAAACATTGATTTAGGGACAAGATGTGGTACTGTTTACAAATCATACTAAAAAGTGCCTTATGAAGGGTTGTATTCACATGCTGACATTGTCTTCAGGACTTTAGGTGAGATGCTGCCTGCTGTAAGAGACCTAAAACTCTATAAATCCCAATGTCTCCCAGAGCTACCACTATACAGAAGGAAAGCTGCTTCACCACTCCTGAGAGTGGTACAGCATGTGCATTGCACTACTGCAGGCCAGGTCTGCTAGCCAGAGCAAAAGAAATCCTGTTTTCAGAGAACTTTGAGGTTGTAAGGCCTGTGGTGAAGGCGACCTTCAAAATGAATTCATGTCACCTATCTGACTCCTCTAAGGGTATGAGAGTTGTAATTACGTAAGGCCCAATATCATTAGGTCTTTAGTAACTTATCAATCTCTAAGCTTAATTACTTTTGTGCATGCATATTGTCATTGCTGAATATTTACTGTTTAATTAGCACTCACACTTATTACAGAATTGTTAACCACTAATTCTAGAAATACAACAAATAACAAAATTAAGAAAGTGAAAATTTTTTAAGCACCTTGCACACATCTGCAGCTACTGAGTGTTGGCTAATTTAACAATGGTTACAAGTTATTTAGAAAGGAGGCCATGGGGCTAAGCCTTTCATTCAGCCCAGGAGTCTGTAATCAGAATACAAATATAGAGTCTAGGAAGTCTGTCAATTAGATAGATGCTTCAGCTTTTATTTAAATTTAAGTCAGGTATTCAAGATAAACACCCAAACTAACCTGTTTATTTTTTTCCTAGGTGTAAGTACATATACAAAATACATAGTGATGTAAAGAATAAAAAATCACTCTCAAGAAGTACTTAATTCTATCCCTCTTTGGCTGTTTTAAGCTCTTTGCTATTACACAAGACAGTGATTAAATTATAGAACTACATAGTTAGGCAAATCATCACTGGTATTTTGAAATGTTTGCAAACATTTCAAACATAAACCCAGTACATTGACAGGGAGCAATCCCTACATGCCACAGTCTTATTTACTCAGCTTTTCACCAGTCACTGAGAATTGTTTCTTAAGCCAGAGAACGTTCTGTGTAATTGTATATGGTCTTACATCACTGTGTGTCTCAAACCTGAAGTCAACCATAAAAGTAGCTTAAGACAATCTCTTTGTCACCAAATTGAAGGAGCTGAAGAAAAGAGATGGACAGGACACAAGTTTTTTTTTTTTGATAGGCTGTAAGTTATAGAACAAAGTCCATTTCATTGGAAGATTTTGCCAATGCTGTGTGCTGCATCAATAAAAGTTAGCCATTATGTGATTAATGTTAACCACTGGGTTCTCATGTCCTCACAAAAGTGAAATACTACTCTATTTCCAGCATATGATGTATATAATTACTGTAAAAAATCTACCTTCCTAACTTGACAACAACCATAATTCATCTGAAATGAATAGAATGTTTTAAAAGATATAAACCTAGAATTCAAAACATTTTTTTTTTTTTTTCAAAAGAATATATATCAATAACATAATGCAAGGCAAAGAAGAAGATCATTTCCTTACCAATGACTCTATATACTGAGATGAATACCAAAGTCAACAGTATAAAAGCTGTATTCCATGTCCAGATAGCAGGATTTACAGCTGAAATTCCTAGGAACATGAAGATAACCGTTTCTGCTCCACTGGCCAACATTTTCATGGTATACCTTACAGTTGTAGCAGATTGTTCAGATATGTTAGCCTTGACGTATTTCTGACAGCAAATGCCACAGAAAGTTATCCTGGAGGGGGAAGGGAGTGGGACAAAAAAAAAAAAAAATTGTTCAGAAAATACTTGTAACAATATTATTTCTATCTAGTCTGTCACATGGTGACAAAAACTCACCATTAATTTCTAAGGAAAAATACACTTGGAGGCTATTCTACTGTCTAATCTGGTTAAAAAGCACATCTCGAATATTCATCTTGAGGTGATCCCGAAAAGTCTGAAGACAGCATTTCTTTAGATTATAAAATACCTCAGTGTCTTCTGTTTTTCAGGATACCATGCTGTTTTACATGCAAAAGTTTAATTCTTGTTTACTTTAGCTAGAAACTTAAATTATCTGTTTGCAGTATGAATTTCAAATATTGAATATACTCACTGGAACATCTACAATGACACAGGGGTACTCAAGCTAAAACAAAGTTTAGGCAGACCTAAAGAGAACAGTCCAGAAAGTGAAAGCAGCAGATAATGTCTGTCATAGAGTGCCTTCGAAAAGCACTGTTTTACACACAAATCATGGAGAATGGAAAACTGTTAAATATGGAAATATTATTAACAACAAAAAGGAAAGAATCAAATATATATTTTGACAAAGATATTATCATGTTGCACAGCAAATACTGGAAAATTTGCTTTCCTTTTTGAAGATGAATAATTATGGTATTTGCAAACTATAATCTACTGCAGTGTGAGGATAGTAATATTTAGCATAAACTTTATAAGTGTTGCATTCTGTAGCCACCCTATATAATTTATGTCTTTCCTTTTAATGTTTATTGAAACTATATTCCCTTCTTAGCCCCTTCACAAACAACAATAAAAAGGGACTTACGCAAGGATAGCAGAAAGAGAAAGCATCTCTGCTGTGAGGTAGGACAGGTAGGAAATAATAAACACAAATCCAGGTTCAATGATTCTAACATGCTTGGTGAAGCGGCTGACCAATGAGAGCAGGAATGCAAACAAAATGCCAACCAGTGTCCCACCCAGGCTCACCACAAAGAATGACACTGAAATAAAAAAAAAAAAAATTATTAAAAAAAATGTTTTGAAGTAGTCCTTCTATTGTAAGGCCAGCAAATCAGAAAATTTTGGAGGACACTTCAAAAATAATTTCTAAAATGCAACAAAATGAATTCTTTTGAGTACTCGGTAGGGGAACAGAGCACTCTCAGCATCCTGTAGGAAAAAAAAAAAAAAAAAAAAAAAAAAAAAAAAAAAAAGTTTATTTATTTATTTATCAGTTTCTGTTAAGCATCATCATTTTAGGCTTATTCAAAACCCACTGAATTTCTTTGAACAATTCTTTTCCCACTGTTCCATAAACAAATGCTTTTCAAAAAGCATGTTATGGAGTATGCCAAAGTCTCTGTTAGCACATTAATTCATAAGATAATGTAGTATCTTGTCATGCTTAGAACTGGAAAGAGTAACAAAAAATTTATGCAGCTAACATTGCTTTACAGCTACTGGCAAACATTAATTGATGGTAATTGCTATGATGAGGAGTAAGAAAGCATATATGCAAGCTCATCTTTCATAGAATGAAGAAAAGTTGTGGGCTGGAACTAAGGACATGTTATAAAATACAAAGAAAATATGAATATCTCTCAAGTCTGATGGTCTTAACAGCTGAATTCCACATCTGTTAATTCTCTTCAGAAGAAAACAAATCTGATTGAATTTCACAAATGTTCAGGAATATTCAATTATTTATTTTCTGAAAATATTCTTACATCTCTTCTTACATTCTCATCTTCTTCATATATGCCACAAGAACACGGGAATGCAAGTGGCAAGGGTAAGTGCTGAAAAAAAACAGTTTCTGATAGCATAATAATATTTGGTTTAAAAGTCTTCATATGTACATCAGTGATATGATACAGAATTCAATTCTACACACCTATGCCTTTGACACATTCAATTCCCGTCACTTTCTCTGGTCCTAGTCGAACAAAAGTTTCAAACACATTATACAGCACCTGAAAAGAAAAGTAGACTGACTTAGTATTTGTGCCTGAATTAAGCCTATTAAAAACATCTCATTATGGGCCCCAACATTATGAATTCTGAAATTGTGTAAGACTGAGGGAAATTTTGTGTGGAAAGAGATTTTGCAGATTTTTTTTTAATTTTGCAAAATGGAAAAGATGCAGGGGAACAGAAAGAAATAAAAATCCCAACACAACATTTCTTATTTAAATAGAATTTGTATATTTTAGAAGTATTGTTACATCTATGTGCCTGTGGGTTTTCCAAGGCACTTCTCATTCTAAAATTCAAGTGTTTGGCAAAAGACTTTTTTTTTTTTATTATTTATTGCCTGCATTAGATAAATAAGATAGTGAGATTATAACAATCATAGAATCACAGAATCATAGAATTGTTAAGGTTGGAAAAGACCTTTCAGATTAACTGGTCCAACCATCACCCTACCACCAATATTATGTCCACCAAATTGTGACCCTAAGTACCACCTCCAACCTATCCTTAAAAACCCCCAGTGATGGTGACTCCACTGCTCCCCTGGGCAACCCATTCCAATGCCTAACTACTCTTTCTGAGAAGACATTTCTCCTAATTTCCAACCTAAACCTCCCCAGCACAACTTTAGCCCATTCCTTCTATCACTAGTTATCTGCGAGAAGAAGCTGACCCCCAGCTCCCCACAGCTTCCTTTCAGGTGGTTGTAGAGAGCAATAAGGTCTCTCCTGAGCCTTCTCTTCTCCAGACTAAACAATCCCTCAGCTGCTCCTCACAAGACTTGTGCTCCAGGCCCTTCACCAGCTTTGTAGCCCTTCTCTGGGCATGTTCCAGGGCCTCAACATCCTTCTTGTAGAGAGATGCCCAAAGCTGAACACAGGACTCAGGAGGAGAGCAGAGAGAGTACAGGGGAACGATCACCTCCCTAGTCCTGCTGGCTACACTATTCCTGATCCAAGCCAGGATGCCATTGGTCTTGGCCACCTGGGCACACTGCTGGCTCATGTTCAGCCAAGCATCACCCAACACCCTCCAATTCCTTTTCCTCTGCACAGCTTTCCATTCACTCTGCCCCAAGCCTGTAGCGTTGCATGGGGTTGTTGTGACCAAAGTGCAGGACCGGCAGACCCGGCACTTGGTTCTGTTGAACCTGCTAGTGTCCTGAACAATTCAAAATCTGTCCTTGGGAAGTCCAAGGCAGCAGTTAACAAGATATTATTAATAAGATGTTAATAAGATACTGGACTGCAGTCAGTTTAACATACACAAAATATGTTAAAGATAAAAGAAATATGTTGAACATAAAAGAGAATAAACTATAGTAATTCTATTAAAGCTTTTCAAAAATTGGTAGTGCTGAAAGTAAAGAAGTCATCCATTCCCTGCCTGAAGAAGTTTGTATGAGCATCATTCCTGACAGGTGCTTGTCTATCTTATTCTTAAAGACCTTCAGTGATAGAGTACTTTCTGTGGCTTTCTCACCGTTTGTTGTTGCAGCTAAACTCATTAATTCTTACCATATTTACCATTTCTTTCACATTTATTCATGCTTTTTTCTTCTGTGACAACTGTCTACAACATATTTAAGTTTAAAAAGTGTCACATGATCACTTTTTTCTATCCTCCAATATTCTCTTATTCAATGTAGACAATGCTAATTGTTTCAAACTTTCTCATAGGCTATGCTTTCTCTTGTTCTTGCTTACTGTTCTCTTCTGCAATCTTTTCAACAAGCAATCAAACATTTTTTATTATTTATAGTTATTGTTTTTATTCATTTCACAGTGGCAAAAACTCATTTCCTTCTGAAAACAAATGATGTTGATGTATCAGTTCATCAGGAGTTTATTTTAATATTTGTTTCTGGAAATACCTGCAAAGTGCTAATGACACTGATATCTAAAGGCAATTATTTTTTTTTCTGGAGGCCCCAAATGACATTTTCAAACTCTGGTTAATTGTCAGGCTGCTGTCAGTGATGTTGCAGCACCCGGGACGCAAAAAATTAAGTCACTGAGACTGGTGGACATATAGTATCTTCCTCTGGAGATATACAGGAGAAAGGATAGGAGATGAAGCAAGAAGAGAGCTAAAGGTGTATAACAACTCAATTTTACATCAGCTTTCTGCCATCAGACTTACTAGATCCCCTGTCCACTAGGATTGTACTACAGAACCAGCTGCTATTTATTCTGAGAAAAAAATTACATGAAAAGGTATTTCAATCAAAATAAAAACATGAGTAAAAATTTGGGATTGTTTTAAGTTTATTTTTCTTTTCTCTCTAAAAGGAAAAACAAACAAACAAACAAACAAACAAAACAGAAACTAACATAACCAAAACAAAACAAACCTTAAACTTTCTGAAATGTCTCACCATTTCCCCCAAACTGTGTCTTTGTTATTAATCTGTTTGATAAACACCTGACTGGAGTAAAAGAGAAGAAACAGGCACAAGCACTTCTCCCAAATCCATATCTAAGGTATGCACATGATTAATGGACATAAAGAAAATAGGCAAAAGACTATTTATATTTTTAAAAAATCCCTAGAGATAATTTTGGTAAATCATGAAAGCCATACTTAAAACAGGAAAGGCAAAAAAACATACATACCTAAAATCTGGTTTTAAATTTTATTGTACTCATCTAACCCAAGAATGTGACTTAGAGGCTCCCAGTGCTCTTATTATGAAGAACATTATGAAGGAATATTCTTATTATGTGGCTTACAGGCTCCAAACAGCTTTCACGTTTGAATATAAAATCTCTGCAATATCATAGTTGTAAGCAAGACAGAGAACAACATGAACTAGGCTAGACTAGCCCATGAATAGATACACACTTCAGAGTAAGAAACAAACAAACAAACAAATGCTGTAGTTAGGGTGATGTTGGGATATATTAATTTACTTACCACAGTTACAGCATCATTCAGAAGAGATTCTCCAAAAACAATGATGAATAGAACTTCATTGACATGGACTTCTTCAAACACTGCCAGAACTGCTACAGGATCCACAGCTGCAATTAAGCTGCCAAACAGGAGGAAGTCCAGCAGTCCACTCCCCAGGTTGCCTTCAAAAACAAAGTAAGCAAAGTATAAGCAGAGTCAGCTCTTCATTATCTGTAGTAATGAAGTAATGACAGACTGTTATATTACAGATAATGCAAAATCCTTGAAAATACTAAGGCACAGAGTGGTATAGACACTACTTAACACGTCCATCATGGTGTTACCTTGTTTTCTACAAGATTTGTTGGATCCAGAATTGTCTCATCTTGCTCAGAGTTGATTCTGGAACCAATACAGCCCTATTATGGCAAGGCACCTGAAATAAGTGTTTCCAGATCTACACTGATGTTGTATTTATGTGCCATATTTTTTGTCTAACTTAAGTAAATTATCTTAGTATAACTGAGAACTGAAAAGGTGGCTAGAAGAATATACCAGTATTCCTGAAGTAAATCTTCTAAAATACTTCATGCCACTTCAGGCCAAATTTACTCTTGCTCGCTAAGTGACTGCTACACTAAGAAATACACTCAGTGCAATTAAGCAGCACTTCTGGCTTCCTTAGTCAAATGTACATGTATTGATAGCTGCAGTTGAACCAGCTTTTCCCAAATTATGATCCATGAAGCCACTATTAAATTGTGTACAAGTGGACCATAGAAATAGATGAATAACTAAAATGTATAATCTCAATATGTGTGTGTTTTAGCCTATGAGAAATTTCAAAAGGTGTTTTTTGACAATGATCTCAAAGGTTTTGGAACTGCAAGGATCTGGTGACAAAGGAATACAGTATTTATTATTTTTTTTAATCTTTAGTTATTAAGGTTAATTTGGTCAGCTATGGAAGCAGGCAATATATGCAAACAGAATGAGGCATGCATCACTATCACTTTAAAAGTAACCGGAAAGGGAAAGCCACAAAGACAGCTTTGCACAACTGCTTATAGGTCTTGCAAAATTTACTGTCTTCACACAATCAAAGGTGAGATCTCAGTCCTTTTTATCTGAGGAACAGATTTCTTGAAGGGTAGAGAACAGGAAAAAATCTTCTGTGTTCATTAGTGGATGGAGGGAGAAACGAGGTTCACTAAGAGGTGATGAAGTCCAAAATTATATGAGAAAGAACAGAAAAGGAATACGTTCAGATTTCATTCATGTGAACACAGTACAGAGGCCCACAACTAAAGTTAATAGACAGTTGTATCATGCATGATTTATAAAGTGTGGGGATAAATTCATCTGATTAAATTATTTGGAAGAACGAGTCAGGCAATGAACAACCAATAGCCTTAGACAAAAGATTAGAATTGCCTGTAAAGTATTTCCAGAACAACATGGCCACGCCCTTAGTAGGAACTCTTACAAGATAGTTTTTCAGAATGTTTAGTCTTTGGAAAGTAATTGGAGGAGAAACTTGATTCCAAATATTTTTGTTACTAAATGCATAAGCGTATTTACTCAAGAGAAGGACATGGGAAGCCAGAGATAGGAACAGAGAATGCCCTGTGGTACACAATAATAGGCAATAATCTGGGGGAGCTGCAGAAAAACATATTCTCTCAGGGACTGAAGGCACTGAAAAGAAAAACTCACAGTTTGCACAGACATATAACTACTCAGTATTTTCAAAAACAGAGATAGTTTTGTTCACGTTTGGACATATGGGGCTGAGAACGAGGAATGAATTTTTCCATTTTTTTGTGTGTGAGAGGGTAGTTGAAGCAGTGAGATGAAATCTGTGCCAAAATTTCTGAGAACAGCCTTGAACCTAAACCTAAATAAGGATTCCATCAAGCATTGTCCTTTTCTGCCATGCTTAAGGAAGGACAAGCCCAATGACTATAACTATCAGGTATCAGGGTACAATAGAACATAAGCTTTTAAAATAAATTGGCTCACTGAGATTGCTTATCTTTTTTATACGTTACCAATTATAATCATTGGTACATTCTTTGAAGAGCTGCAAAGCTAGAAAGCAAATATTTATGGAGAAGTTGGGACACATCTATAACTCCTACAAAACAGCATCATGAAGCATGGGGTTGCTAAATGAGACTTGTAATTAGATTAATAATAAAAGTTATCTACACGTGATACATGGCCATTTCTTCCTCCAGATCACTGGAGTCTGGAGCAACTAGCTGCCAACACTGACACCTGAGCAAGTTAAGTTTGCTGTGCCCAATTTAAGACTCCCACACATGGTCAGCACATTGCTGTGATGACCTAGATTGTACGGGGAAAAAAAATTCTAAGCATTAGTCTCAACCACAATTATTCCAGTTCTATAGTAATGCTGCATGTGTTAGTTTTACAGCAGATAGAGAAGTGCAATCAACCATAAGATTTAGTATTAGATTCTTCTTTGTATCCTGTGAAAGCAGACTAGTATGGCTGTTGATTAATAGTTAAGGTGTTGAACTTTTTATTTCACTTCTAAGGAAGAATTTCTTTGTTATCACCTTCTCTCTTTCTCTTCTGTAAATTATAGTGTCTGTAAGGAGGTAGAATGCAAACTAAGAGCTGTTTTTGTACTTGTTTATGTAAGAAATCTATGTAATTGAATTTGGATCAACCACTTTTGGTATTGATGGTCAGTAAAAGATTACATGCCAATTCATGGTAAAGTTGATAGTATTTTTTTTTTTCAGTACCTCTTAGTCTATAGTGGTTACACATTCCAACATATTAAAGATATTACTTTTAATATTATACACTCCAGTTATAGGAGAAGTGGTGTAGAAACAATATTTCTTAGAAAAGCAACCACAGCCTACTATGAACTCTCCTAAAAAATTAGTAACTCGGCATTCCCCTATCTTCATCATAGAAAAGTCTTGCTAAGAACAGCAAGACTTTTCACAAAGTGTGGTGCTCAGATCTTGCTGACGTCTTGGAGGCCAACACAAAACATTTAGTGGATTACTAAGTTTGTGTCATGGAGATATTTTGAAGACCTACTTACATTTGACAGAGAATGACACAGTTTAAATTAAGGACAGACTTTTTTATAACAGAAATTAGAAATCTAGTAGGTTATGGCGTACCTTGTTGGTAAGACATGTTGTGATAATATATCAATTAACACTTATTCTAAACTTTTGAATTTGTGAGGCATATCAGTTTATAGTCTACCTTGATTAACAACCTCTACATTTAATTTGTAGACCTTCATCTGTCTGACCTGTGGTGGGCACTGGATTCTCTGTTTAACTGTAAATTCAGATTTCTACTATTAAAACTAATTCTAATATTAGAACTATTAGCAAAAGTATTAGTACTACTTCTAGTATAGTTTCAGTTTTGTCATTGAAAGACTTGCATAATGATGAAGCACAATATGTAACCATCAAATACAGCTTATATAATTACTCCAGAATTGTTTAAGGACTGGGAAGAGAGCAAAGAGTTAAATGAGTTTTTCATTTCAAATACAATTTTCAGAGAAACACTTGACTTTTTTATTTCACACATCATACAGAGCTCAGTGTTTTTCCTTTCATGACTTTTATCAACTTTTTTTTTTTTTTTTTAAGTAATTATCATTCATTTTTTCCATAACAGGATGTTAATAAAAATATGTTGGTGATGTTTTTTAATTGTTACATGAATCTGCCAAAACAGAAGCAGCTTCGATTTTAAAGAAAGAAATCCTTGCCAAATATCAAGCACTACTATGTGGAAAATTATGCCAGTATTTAATACTGTACCCTTTGCTTAATGTTGATGTTTATGTATATATATACACATATTATATTTACATAAAATATCTTTTCCATTTCCCATTGTCATTTTTATCATTCCTCCAAACCTGTATTTAACAATAAATGTGAAATTGTGGGTGCAAAATATTGCACCTACAGGCTGAAAATGCCTAAAAACAGCTTACCTACCCATAGACGTCAATAGTGTCTGCAGTCACCTTTGATTCTTCTAAAGAAAATTTATTAATTATAAAACATGACTCATCTTGAAGGAAGGTAAATGTCTAAAATGTATTGTAACTCTGTCATAGATGTTGATATAAAGTCTAGGGTTAAATAAGAGGAATCTCACATCACCAAATTTGTGGTCTAGTTCTTCCAGACAGAGATTTTTCAAATAAGGACAAGATATCCCAATTGTATGCTCAAAGACGCCAGCCCCAAATTTTGCTCCCTGTGCTTGATGCTAGGGGCAGTTTTTCAAGCTGGAAAGTGGGGCAAAACTCTATTATTTTCTTCTATAATAATCCAATAATATCTTTGTTCTTCATGACTGAATGTTCTTCTCTGCAACATCTGCAATCCCTAACATTTAAGGCCCTGAGTCATTTTTACACAACTGTGGTTAGAGAGTAGCCCCATGATTGGTTGTTGAGCCTGTCAAACACACACCTTGACATCTTGGGGCTACTCTCTCAGTCTAGGATTTCGGAACTGGTTGCCAAGAACAGATGAGCAAAGTGCACAGGCACAGGAGCACTATACTTATGCTGCTCTTGGCAACACTCAACTGTACTCTGTAAGTACGTTCTGGAACTCACTGACCTAAGAGCATTTTGTCTTGGAAGGGCTCTTGAGCTTTTCCTGTACAGAAACTAAAAAACAAAGAAACCATACATAGGATGCCTATTTCAAAACACATGCAAAACACATATGTTAGTTATTGCTGTTTGAAGTGGCAGTATGTAGCTAATGTGCATGTCACATCTGCTGAAGTGAATAAGAATTACGCTTCTGTGCCTCTTCTGGCCTCTCTATGCCCTTATATTCTGTAGTACAATTGAGACAGAATGTATCTTACATGCATCTTACTTGGCTCTATAAGTCTTTGTTTCTAGCCTCAGAATACTAAATAGAGATGACATGCATACATATACATTCAGCAACCAGTGCTTCCTTAATATTAGATCTGAATGACAAAAGACATTTCAATTTCACAGTAACTTTGAAGGTTTCTACCACAGCAGAAAGAAACAAGCCCCTCAGGGTATATTTTTGTCTGGACACCCATTAGGAGGATGAATCCTGAGCTTGATCCTGAGAGTCTATGCTGACATTCAGAGCAGGGAAATGCGAGAGAGACAGGTTCAAGTCCCTTCAGTGATCATTTCAGAGAATAAATCTCAGATTATTCTGAAATTTGGTAAAAAAAAAAAAAGATTACAAATTGCTCCAGTTATAATTGGATTTTTCTTCTAAAAAGAGTTGATAAATTGCAAGGTATCAACCTATTGTAACAGCTGGTATACATTAATATTCACAGTTGTACCTTAACAGATCAGACTTACCCATTATTCCTGTCAGATAGACACCGTAGAGGGATAAACCAGTTGTGGCAGCATTCCAGACTGTCCCAATGACAGCATACAAAAGGATGGAACCAAGATTTCCAAAGAACAACCTATTTGGCATAAAATATCCAGCATCCAGAACAATGGGGGGCAGCAGATAGAAGAAAAATACCTGAGGTGTAAGGGTAAAAGAGGCAATGTGGTCTGCTGCCAGTACAATGCCACCAAGGATGATACCAAGAACAATCAGCAGAGCACTCTCTGGAACCACCCGAGTGACTTTGTGGGACAAGTGGAAAACTGCAATAAAAAGGGAAAACAGTGTGTCAGAACTGGAAAGAAGAAACAATTTGCATGAACAACTGTTACTAGCTGATAATTTTGATTTCACACAAACTTCCTGCTTTCATTGCTATTAGACCCCAAAGCATGCACATGGGGTACAGCCAGTGTCAGAATCCAGAACCCATCTACCTGGAAAATAAAATAAAAAAGTTGGTTTTCAGATTTTGTCCAGCAGACATTTTTAATACATATTTCAACTTATGTGAAAACAGCATTCCACAACATTTATTTCTTCTGTGGGATTATCTTCTCCATTAAAGATCTGTTTAGGGAAAGATGATGCTCTTTGCAAAACAGTTAAGCAAGACTGAAAATAAATGGTAAAAGTGCTGGAAGTGTATGACTTTATGGTTTATTCCTATACCTAAAAACATACATCTGATATCCCAATATCCATCTTTAAAAATGATCAATGTACTGTCAGATTTGTTGGGACTGGAAAGAGGAGGAAGCCAAAAGTAGAATTAGTTTAAAGACAACGCTTTTTAAATTTCTGAAGAATATGTAGCCTGCAACAGGAGCAGAATGGAGCTGATAACATGGGAGATCACTTTTGAACTTTTACCTCAAGATCTCCCTAGTAAGGAGTTCAGTTAATTCAGAGACTTTGCTGAAATAACTGTGGTTTAGTGGTGCCTTATTCTGCAACAAACAATTTTTATAAACAGTGTCATAAAAACTATCTTACAGTAGTATGACAGATCTAGTAATAAAGGAGATGGACAGTATAAGGTATTTATTAAAGAAAAACATGTAATATTTTAATATGTAATATTTTATTTTATTTACATTTATGCATGGTAAGATTATTAAACTAGCCAATAATTAGAGGCAGAGAAAAAAATAGAGTATAAATCTAAAAAGACAAAAAGATGACAAGGTTGAAACAGAAAGAATGTTTAAGGTGTTCAAAATGACAGAAACACAGGTAATTCGTGTTCTTCATATGATAACATGTTTCTTATAGGACATTTGTTAGGTATCAGGTAAAAGGAAAAAAATGTTGTTGTGACCCAGATGGTCTGAACCCTGGCACTTTGTGATATTCACCCAATAAATGAGAGTTTACTTATATGGCTTTCTGTCAAAGATTTGTTTTTCAATTTAGGAGGAGAATTCCACCAAAGCCCACTAAGTTTCTCCTGGCTTAAGCATTGGCTTAGAACTGTGTTGAAGCATTTACAATGTTAACGCAAATTGGCTCAAATTAGTTTGGACAAGAAGCACTCATTAAGCTTTCCAGCATCTTGAGGTATAGCAGAAAAATCTTTCCCATGCTTATGCAGAGGTCTTAGACCAGGTTAATTCAGTGAAAGACTGTTGTTTTCCCTCAGAGTCTCCTATCCAAGCATTTGTCCTAGTGAAACATTTGCTAGTTACTTTTCAGTGCTTTTTAAAGTCCCCATTCTTTAACTGTTTGTCTTCATCTTGGCTGCATCTACACAGACAATGTTAGAAGCAATGCCCATACTATAGTTGTACCAGAATAAGATAGTTCCTCATACCTGTATAACTTCCATGGAATCATCAGAAAAGAAAACATGAAAGGAAAAACAACAGCAGCCTGCCTACACCAGCATTCCCACCAATATGAGCACTATTTTTTTAGTTTTCCAATGTGCTCATAGACAAGACTTGAAAACTAAACCATGTTAGAATGGAGGTGGAGAGTGGACTTAAGAAAACAGCAATCACGCATGGAAGCAAGCAGTGTTCATTGAAGTTTGCTAACCCATGCCGATTTTTGGAATAAGCTGGGTCATGTAATCAACAGCTAAATAACACCCCACAGACACAAACACTGTGGTTTGACTTAGGTTTAAAAAAAAAAAGAAAAAGAAAAAAGAAAGAAAAAAATCCAATCTAGCCACTATTCTGTATGTATAAATTGTAACATCTAACTTTTCAAATATCTTTACTACTGGTTATTCTCGATTCCTTGAATTTCCAGTCAGTACCAATTCATTTATAGCCTCATGGAGTAGGGATTATATCCTTATCCCTGAAAATGAATGTCATTGAGCTAGTCTTACTAAACATAGTCTGTTTTCCTACTCCTACATTAGCAGATAAAATATAACTAAAAGAATATGAAGTTAAAATTCAGAATAAAACTATGAAGATATTTCAGAACAAGACATTGAGAAAAAGCCAGACATTGTTCAGCTAAAAAATAATTCTCCAGAATCCTCACCTTTACTATCAAGAACCAGTTTCTCTCAGTGAGCGCTGAGAAACTAACTATATTTTGCTTATAGCACTGTCTCCTCCTAGAAGATGTATGGTCCCATGAATCAGACACATCAATTGTCACATCCTTCTGTGCTCTCCTTAACACCAATCAGCTGATGAACTGTACAAGGTTTAAGTATTACCAGCAGTAAATTCTTCTTCTACTCTGTTAGTTGAGGAATGCAGGAATGCAGGCTCTGGAAAGTTATGTGGAAGTTATTGTATGAAACAAGGTTCTAGTATAGGCAAATAAGAGAGAAAAAAAAAAAAAAAGAAAGAAAAAGAAAAAAAAGAAATGCCTTCTCTTCTTTACATTTTGCCCAAGCAGATTCTGATCGTTAGACCATGCTTATTTTATAGTAAATGTCTAGCTAACTCTGCAGGCAAGTAGTATTCAGTCAGATTAGCAGAATCATAGTGTCTCTAAGTTAGAAACATGTAAAAGAAAAATAACACAATTGATGCAATTCAATGAAATAGCTTAAGGCAAGGGTGCAACTAGAATTTAGATCATATTTGCATTTATTTTTCTTTGCTGGCTATGTGCATAAATTATATTCAATAAAGATTGTGCAAAGTTTGTTTTGTTTCTACTGTTCTGAAAGAAATCACAAACATCAGGAAGGATAACATGCAGTGCTGCTCAGATAAACTACTCTGTAAGGGACCTAGAGGTGAAATTAAGCCTATTTTCACTGCTGTTAAAACTGAAAAGTACATGAATATCTTTTAATGAGGCAAGCACAAGAGCAAAGAAACAAAGAAAAACTGCATACAGTCCATGGTGTAAAAGAAGTATAAATCCACAGGACAGTCTTCTTATTTCCCAGAAATTTTAAAATTTATAATTTAGGATTAAACTACATTAGTCAAGGCACAGTATTTAATGAAAAAAAAATAAATTAAACATATGCCTTTAATTCAGTATGTGCTAAACCTGGTTTGAAAATGGATTGGACTGACTAATGAGTAAACCGTGTTTAAATTCAAGCTGAACATCACTGAAGCAGAAGCTTTCTACAAAGGAACAATTGCATAGTATAAACTTCCTGGGGAAAAAAAATAAAAATAAAAAATTCCTGACACTTCCTTTGAGATCCATGAAAAGAAAGGGACTGTTTTAAATGTCTAATGAGAAAGACAAAACAAATTAACAGGCTGTGATTTGCTGTCTGGATCCAGTTTCTTTTCATAGAATCATAGAATCATTAAGGTTGGAAAAGACCTTCAAATCATCTGTTCCAACCATCACCCTACTACCAATGTCACCATACTTTAAGAAATAAGTTTATTTTTACCACCTGTTAAGAATTCAGTAACTTAAATTAAATCCCGCAGTAGAATTTATGAGATTCAGTGAACTACCTATTGCTTTCTAAGGTAGAAATTAGAAAAAGATTGCTTTGGAGAACATGATTCAATGGAATAACCCTTTTCTTATACACTAAATGAAATGACTGGTATCTAATTTAGAAAGGAGTGGTTAAATATGAATTACAAATATAATAATAATAATAATAAACCATACAATTCATGCTCAAGTCACTTAATTTTTGTAGACCCACTAACAAATTTTTAAAGTAGTTTCTTCCCATATTTCTTTCCAAATTATCTCTAACAGACCTGTTCTTTTCCTGAATACTGTATTTTGTTTATCAAGAGAAACATTTCAATGACTTGATTCTAGATTTTTGGCGTTTTTTCCAGATGGAATGAATGACTGAAGATAGATTTATCACCTGAAAATATAGTGCTGCAAAAATAAAAGGCTGAAACTACCTGTTTAATACAATGTTAAATTTCTGGATTTATATGGCTGCTCCAACACTACCTCAGCTTCATTAGTATAAAGCCAAGGCCTTGAAGACATTGAGAAAAAGTTTTCTGATAGTAACAGGGTCTCAGCCAAACACAAAATACATGTATACTGCATGCGAACACTAAGTACCATATAATTCAGAAAAATCAAGAAATTATTTATAATAATACTAGTAATTCTCTGCTTAAATGTTTATTTGTTTAAATGCATCTTTATATAAAATCCAAAGAATCACAGAAGAACTTAGATTATAAACAGATTTTAAGCCAATGTTTTCAGCCTCATGCTTTCTAAAGTTCCTGCTAAATTGTAGAAATCAATTTGCAAACACATGTCAGCACGTTACCACTAATACTGACAGGTCTAACAGCTATGCTTTTGCCAGTGGGTCAAATATACACTGCTATTGTGTTATTAGTGTATTTTTCAGTTTTGACTTTTTATTTTCACTTATATCAGATTATCATAGGAGATCATGACACAGGTGCCTCTAATTTGAGATCCAAGACTTGATTCTCTGCAGCTTGTGGGAACCCCTGCCATTGACTAAAGTAAGAGCAAACTGCTGCAACTTTTTTGTAATTTTTCTTTACACCTACTTTACAGAAATGCATTCAATAGGATCTCCGAGGCAGTAAATAATAAGGTTCCTGCAACAGCATCATAGAGAAGCTCCATAAGGTATGAAGAAATCCCACAAAGGAATATTCTACCCAAAGGGAAATCTTTCTTCTAAACATCTTCTAGCAGTTGGACTCTGTCTAGCAAAAATAAATAAATAAATAAAATCAGTTACTACCTTATCTACCTATTCATATTTTCCTTACCTTTAAGAAGTGAGAATTCTATTTAAAAACTGTCTAGCTGTACCCTTCCTGCAGCTTTTTCAGCACTGTCTTCTGCAGATACAAGTTTAAAATAAAATAAAATAAAATAAAATAAAATAAAATAAAATAAAATAAAATAAAATAAAATAAAATAAAATAAAATAAAATAAAATAAAATAATGTCAGAAATCTGAAATTTATTCCAATAGCACACATGGAATAATCTGCTTTACTTTGCCTATATAATTTCACAAAGTACAATCAAATACCAGGTAGTGAACTGATCAAGATCCTAGAAAGTCTTGGTCCGTCCTTACTATGTTTGGACTCCTTGACTAAGGAATGGGCACACTGTCTAAAATATAATCTGGAGCATATGTTTTCGAGAAGAAACTGTTTTGCCATCCCTAAAAATCATTCATCCCTGCTAACTCTCTTGCTTATGTAGCCTGCACAGAGGATCTAGGAATTTAAATTATGACCATAAGAACTAAAAGAGCTATTTGATCATGTAGCCAGGCCTTCAATACACTACATTTGAAGATCCTTATTTCAGAGATTTTTGCTCCACTTAAGCCTATGCAAAGGCATACCAGCAGCCCTCACCTCATAATTAGAGACTTTACCCTGATTTCTAGAAGAATATTCACAGCAATTTTATATCCGTTAGCCCTTGTGACAATTATATCATTTTTATTAAACATTTTTTTCCCTGGTGTTAAGTTCTTCATTTCTTGTTATATATATACGGATATAAACATATTCTCCTTCTGTTGCTTGTCTTTGTTAAACTAAGCCACTTATTTTTAGTTTCTGCTTCAGCTCTCTCTGCCTATTTCAATCTGAGTTCACCTCTGCAGACTCAGAATCATCAGAAATATAGACAGCATTTTGTATAGTCACGGTAGGAGCAGATTCAATGGCATTAATAATTTGCTATCACAGGTATAGTCAGCTATATCCCAGATTCATTATCACATTGGTGACTCACAGTCATCCTATGTTCGTCACTTCATACACATATGTACCCCTCTCGTCCTCATTCACAAGCTCATGTAGAAATCCTTGTCATTAGTCACTGAGTAAAACTGCCCTTGGTATTACTGTATTTTATTCACTTCTCCCTTTCTAAAGATTATATATTTTTTCTAGTTCAGTAATGAGATCTGCATTAGATGATGCCTAAGAAAACATGTCATTAGAAGCCTTCAGCAGGACACTTCACCTCTTTGTGCAGTGGTAATAAAACATAAATAAAATAAAATAAAATAAAATAAAATAAAATAAAATAAAATAAAATAAAATAAAATAAAATAAAATAAAATAAACTCTAGTGACTTCTACAAATAACCTCCTTATAGTTTCATACTTTATCTTGTCCTGGCCTTGTCAACTAGGAAGGCCAACCTGGGGTGCAACAAACATGGCATTGCTAGACAGTCAAGGGAAGTGATTGTCCTGCTCTACTCTGTGCTGGTGTGGCCTCACGTTGAGGACTGCATGCAGTTTTGGTTGCCACAGTATAGAAAATATATAAAACTGTTAGAGAGTGTCCAAAGGAGGGCTACAAAGATGGTGAAGGAGGGGAGAACATATAAAGAGCAGCTGTAGTCACTTGGTTTGTTCAGCCTGGAGGACACTGAGGGGAGACCTCATTGCAGTCTACAGCTTCCTCACAAGGCGGAGTGGAGAGGCAGGAGCTGATCTCTTCCTTCTGGTGACCACTGATAGGACCTGAGGAAATGGCTTGAAGCTGCAAAAGGGGAGGGTCAGGCTGGATAGCTGGATAACACAAGAAGGTTCTTCACCGAGAGGGCGGATGAGCACTAGAACAGGCTCCCCAGGGAGGTGGTCACAGCACCAAGCCTGACAGAGTTCAAGAAGTGTTTGGATAACGCTCTCAGGCACAGTCTGATTTTTTGTGTGGTCATCTGAGGATCCAGGAGCTGGACTTCATGACCCTCGTGGGTCCCTTCCAACTCTGGATATTCTATGATTCCTTTACTCACCCTGTTACTCACCTATCCATTGTCTAGATAAATTTAAGGCCTACATCAAGAAAGAAAAAAAAAAAAAAAAGAGGTTTTTCATTGTGTTCTGAGAGTGGTTAAGTTCAAACAAGGATTCAAAGCATAAAGGAACTGCTTTTTTCGTCTGTCCAGGAAATGTCTGAGCAGACTCCACATAGCTGAAGCTGATCATTATTACTTGTAATTGCCTTTTTAATCTTTGTCAACAGAGTATGCTCAGTATTATTTTCCTGGTCAGATGACTGATAGCATGTTTTATAGTTTTTCAGGTTCTGTTCTGTGGAGCTCTCAACATGGTAGTTTTCATCAATTTTTGAATTGTTTGTATGCAGGTAGTGGAAAGTACTTAAAGAAAAAAGGTTTTACTGATTTCTTCTAACCATGATTACTTAGACAATACTTAGGTTTTTATCAAATTTAGCCAAAATTGAAAAAGTTATTGAAATGCTTCAGTGATATTTTATAATATCTGTGTATCAAGTAACAAGTAGTAAAAGCCATTTTTGATAAAGGTCCTTGGATGCTGTCTTAAAATACACTACATGAACATGAGTATTAATACTTTTCGTACTTGATCCTGGACATATTTTTCCTAAGCAGGACACAAAGTCCTTCATATTTAACTTGTTTAGATAAACTGGTTTGAGTTTGGTTTTATCCAGCCCCTGAAAGCTTTATTTGTCACATATGTAATGACTACCATTTTAAAAGTGTATAGCATTGTAATGAGCTCATTAAATAGGAGATTTTAGGTCTCTGTTCTCTGTGGCTGAACAATTACCAAAATACATTAGCAATTAAAAGTGCAACCAACATGCAGGTCAAGGTTCCTGAGCTGATAGGTCATAGCATAACAAGATAGCCCCAAGTCAAATTCAAAGAAGTGTGTGAGTAAGCAACCATTACCATTACCATAAGCACTTAGAACATAATGAAGTTTAAGCAGTCAGGTACAGATTACCATAATTATGCCAAATAGTTCTTTTTTTTTTTTTTTTTTTTTTTTTTTTAAGGAACAGTCCCACTGCAGTGCAACCGTGGTAGCATTTGGCCCTTATGGAACAGAATGGCACTAAAAGATAAATGGGAACAGTCAAAAATAATATTTCAAAATGAGAGCAAAGTACACATTAGAAAAACCTTGAGTACATGATATAAAACAGGACAGAGAAAGTATCATAAAAATGCATTTCCTATGCAAACCTTTTAGAATTAAGTTTTAAAGACAGTCTTCTTGCTCAAGTAAGTATTCCTCACAAACTAACCTCATTTAAGGGTTACTATGACTTTTCCGTGCTAAGGATGTTCTCTCTGTATGTAATATTCCATACAGAATACAAACATAAAGAAACACAGCTGAAGAATATTACATACTAGAGTTATTGTATATAAAATGAATCAAACAGGTCAGAAATAATTGCAAGTAGAATTATCAGTAATCGCCTGACTAATAGGGTTGTTTTGACTCAGTAGATTGCTTGAGGTCTAACATTCCAGCTGATTTTACACTACAAATTTATGAAGTATTTTTGGAGTAAGAAAACAAAGCAGAATTTACTTTCTATTAAAGTTATATATTACAATTACTCCAGAAGTAGAATGACCTTCACTGACAGATAATGAAAGCAATTTTTCTAGCTTAATTTTTTCAAATACCAAACTATATACCAGTAACATGGGAAGAACTGACTGAAATAAATAAATGCCAAGAAATGCTGAGTTAACTCATTTCGCTCTATGAATTTTAGAAAAATGTTTCCTTTTGACCTTTACTTTAACATGATAAATGAATTAAAACAAAGGTCTCCATCTGAGAATGTTTCAGCTTTTGCTCATACAGATAAAGAACTGCAAAGAAATGGATTACTAGTAATACAAGGAAATGGTTGTTCTGGTGTCAAGATAAATTGCACAATTACCAAAGCCTGAACACACAACAGAAAAAGTTGTCCTTGATTCACTCCTATTGTTCAAGAAAAAGGAGAAGATGAAGAAATAGCTTGATGAATCCCTATTGGAGGTTGACACTGAAAATTTCCTTCTAATACAAGGACATAGTACACTTGGACAGGTACACTCTTTGCTGGGTTAAAAACTGGCTGGATGCCCAGGCCCAGAAAGTGGTGGTGAATGGAGTGAAATCCAGCTGGTGACCAGTCATGAGTGATGTTCCCCAGGGGTTGGTGTTGTGGCCCATCCTCTTTAATACCTTTATTGATGATTTGGATGAGGGAATTGAGTGCACCCTCAGCTTGTTTGCAGAGGACATGAAATTGGGGGGAAGTGTTGTTCTGCCAGAGGGTAGGAAGGCCCTGCAGAGAGACCAGGACAGGTAGGATCAATGGGCAGAGGCCAATGGGATGAGGTTCAACATGGCTAAGTGCCAGGTCCTGTACTTTGGCCATAACAACCAGTGCTACAGGCCTGCAGCAGAGTGACTGGAAAGATATTGGTCAATGGTCACCAGAACATGAGCTGGCAGTGTGCCCAGGTGACCAAGAAGGCCAACAGCATCCTGGCTTGGATCAGAAGCAGTGTAGCCGGAAGGACTAGGGAGATGATTACCCCCCTGTACTCTGCTCTGGTGAGGCCGCACCTTGAGTACTGTGTTCAGTTTTGGGCTCCTCACTACAAGAAGGACATCGAGGCCCTGGATCATGTCCAGAGAAGGCCTAAGAAGCTGATGAAGGGTCTGGAACACAAGTCCTATGAGGAATGGCTGAGGGAACTGGGGTTGTTTAGTCTGGAGAAGAGGATGCTCAGGGTAGACCTCATTGTTCTCTACAAGTACCTGAAAGGAAGTTGTGTGAAGCTGGAGGTCGGCCTCTTCTCACAGATAACTAGCAATAGGACAAGAGGGAATAGCCTCAAGTTGTGCTGGGGGAGGTTTATTTTTGAAATTAGCAGATATTTCTTCTCGGAAAGAGTGGTCAAGTATTGGAACGAGTTGCCCAGGGAGGTGGTGGAGTCCTGGGGGGTGTTTAAGGAAAGATTAGATGTGGTGTTTAGGTACATGGTTTACTGGATGATGTTAGTAGATGGTTGGATGAGATGATCTTGGAGGTCTTTTCTAAATTTAAAGATTCCATGATTCTGTGACTTCCTGTACTTCCCCAGCACTGCTCCTAATATAGGGACTTACTGTTCTTCTCCAGCACTGCATCATGTAAGGACATGGCATGCTGCCTGTTAGGAAAGACATGAAGGATGTAATTAAAGACCAAGGGCTAAGGGGAATAGCTATGAAGAGTGCTCCAAATCATAGGATAAGTAAGCACCTTTCTTTGAGCCCTGGTAGATTGCCTTGCTTCCTGCCCCTCACATTTCACCATGGCAAGATTATAATTAGTACAACTGGAATAACATGGGATTACAGTAGAAGTATTCCTGGTTACATTAGAAAACTAAATAAAATTAAGGATACCCACATTTAGTACTGATGACCACCAAAAAACAAACAAACAAACAAAAAAAAAAACCACATATATCAAGAAGCTTGTCTTTAAAACTGAAAATAAACTTGATCTGAGAAAGGTAAAGAAAATATGCCTGGCTAGTTTCCACTGAAAGCAAACACTCTACTGTGGACCCAGCAAGGCTTCAAAGGGCAGTCTTATATTGGAGGAAAGATTCCAACAGCTCAATAAAACAAGAGTTTCATGATTATGACTCAGGTATAATTTCAGAAATTTACATATGTTGTTTATATATGTTGTGAATTTCGTAGATCTCAGCTTTTCTAGAGGAGATTATTTTTTTCCTAATGCTGGAATCAGTTTTAGGAGAAAACACTGCCTATTGACATAAACTGTACTGAATGATAAATAAAATGTCATGTCTTTTAGTCATATTCCTAACTAATAAGCAGTTCCCAAATTATGGAGCTGTTTACCAAGCTTCTTTCAACCCCTAGTTAGAGACACTTTGTTTTGGGGACCACAGTGTGAGCACTCTTAGTAGTGACTGTTGGCTGTTGTACTACATCAGTGGACAACATGCATAAAACATTTAGCACATGCACATATAGACAAGATTCTACTTGTCTACTTTTCAACACTTCAGGTTCCTCAATTATGTGCATGCTACACAAGGTAGTAATGGAAAAATATAGCTATAGAACATTCATCCTTACTTTTAGGTAGGTCTTTCCTGACATAAGAGTTTCATACAAAAGTTGTGTTTCTACCTATAATTCTAAGGTTTACCTTGGAGTGGTTTTAATCTTTCCTTCTAAATCACAATAAGCAGAAGGAAACTTCATACTTCCTCATGCTGTTTTTACATCCTCATACTTCCAAACATCAACAGCATTATTGAAGTGAACATGCCTTGGAAACTACACTTTTTAATAAGGTAAACTGTGTTGTATTCCTTAGGAAAGACTGAAGCAGTAAGATGTTTTACTGAGTGCTTAAAATGAATAGTTTTATCTCAGAGTAAAAACCTGTATCTTTTCACTTAATTACCTTTTTCTTCAGTACAAACATTCAAGACTTGAAAACAAAATGTACTTCTGTTACTGAAACAGTTAGGAACATAAGGTTGTAAATAAGATTAATGTATTATATACTAATGAATTGCCACTCCCATTCACTCCATGATGAATGTGACAGCTCTTTTTTTAGACTCTCATGTGAAGTGTAATAACCTCATCTGAGACCAGAGAATGTCTGAAAGTTGATTGAATTAACTTGTGTGGGTGTGGGCGAGGTGAATTACAAGAAATCTATCAATGATTGACTTTAATGCCATATCTATCAGACTGTGAAGAAAAAAAAAAAAACAAAAAAAAAACAAAAAAAAAAAAACGGTGTTGTTTCAGGATTTGCTGTGGTTTTTATTTCTAATAAAGCTATTGGAAGAATGAAGAGTGCTTTTTTTTTCTTTTTCCCTAAATATTATCCAGAAAAAAAAGTAACAAAATGATCCCTCTGTTTCCAGACACTTTTACCTCATCACAGCAATGTTAGTTTTGCAAAATTGCAGGGCATGAGTTTCAGGTTGTGTTGTGGATGCTAGACAACCACCCAAACAAATGACCTGAGTGAGCTGCCATCTTCCTTGTTTTACGTCTTTCACTCTTCTTGTCTTGAATTGTAAGAGTTTGCTACATTAGAGGTTGTGGAACACAGAAGTAGAATAAAAGTAGATATTAAAATAGAAAAACACTTTAAATTTTCTGTGACTATGGAAAAAATTGTGCTGCACCATAATTAAAAACAAACAAACAAAAAACAACAACTGTTAGATATAATCATGCACAAATGAGCAGCAATGCACCAACTGGCAAGTATACATGTACAATCCCACTTTAAAAGGCCCAGGTAAAATTAAGATCTGTAAGATTATTGGAAACAGATAGAAAGGTGGCTCTCTGATTTGAAGGAATACTTAGCACAGCACTGAAAAGAACAGAGTGATGTTGCCTATTCATTTAACCTATTAAATGTCTTGTTGGGAAAAAATAAGCCTTGCTATGCATGTTCATTTTACACCTCTAAAATGTAGTATCCTCTAAGATATACTGCAATCCACAGGCAACCATGTAGAGACACTGAATAAGTCCCCCCAAAGACAGATTTTCCAAAAGAAGAAGCTGCCCTCTTGAAGCCCTATAGAGCAGAGTCTAAAACAATAATATATTGCCAATTCCTGGTAAGAGGCTATGACTAATAGACATATTTATAGAAATGTCAGGCAGTATAAAAACATCCTTTCAATGAATGAAAAACATTAACAGAAAACCTTCTGGACAACAGCCAAATACTTATCTTCTTTATGATAACAAAGAACATAAATTAAAAATTAAGAAATTAATTAATATGCTAATTTGTTAGACATTGAATATAACGTTGTGTGTATTTTCTACTCTTTTTCATGTTCCCTCAGAGAATCACAGAATGGTTAAACTTGGAAGGATCTCTGGAGGTCATCTGGTTCAAGCCCTCTGCTCAAGCAAGACCACCTGGAGCTGCTTCCCCAGGACCATGTCCAGATGACTTTTGAATAGCTCCAAGGACGGAGACTCACAACCTGTCTGGGAACTTCTGCCATTACTCAGTCTTTCAATGCACACTAAAGAAATGCTTCCTCATGTTTAGACAGAACCTCTTGTTTTCCAGTCTGTGCCCATTATCTCTAGTACTGTCACTAGACACCACTGTAAAGAGCCTGGCTCTGTCCTCATTTCACCCTCTCTTCAGATATTTATATATGATGACAAGATGCCCCCTGAGCCTTCTCTTCTCTAGACTAAATAGTCCTAGCTCTCTCCACCTTTCCTTATAGGAGAGATGATCCAGTTCCTTGATCATCTTTGTGGTCCCACTCTGCGTTGGACTCTCTCCAATAACTCCACGTCTCTTTCTTACTGGGGAGCCAAGAACAGAGTACTTGTGGGATACCTTCACTAGTGCTGAGTAGAGGGGAAGTATCACCTCCTTTGACCTGCTTCCAGCACTTTGCCTCCTTTGTGGCAAGTGCACATTGCCAGCTCTTGTTCAGCTTGGTGTCCAGGTCCTTTTCTTCCAAGCTGTTTTCCAGCTGGGTGTCTCCCAGCTCATAATGGTGCCTGTGGTTGTTTGCAATTCTTCATGTTGAACTGCATGAGACTCCTGTCAGCCCATTATCTCCAGCCTGCTGACTTGCCTCTGAATGGCAGCCCAACTCTCCCCCCTCAAAATCTAATTCCATCATTTTTATGCAACATACATAATAGCACTCTCATCTGTAGCTTCCATCCTGCCCCTTCTCCCACAGTGTTCTATTAGTGAATGCAGAATGACTACTTCTATTTTCAGGTATTGGAAGGAGAAAACCCACAGACTCATCTATTTAAAAACTCTGCTTTTGCATAGATCTTTCAGAATAGCTTCAGCTTTCTTCTTCCACGAACAAATATTATATATTTGTATCTTAATTAAAAGTGTTTCCACCTGAGGTCTTGTATTCCGTCTTGGCTCTTTCTTGTCAGCCTGTAATTTCAGTATTTATGACTTTACAGTGCTTTACATAGCAGCCAGTTGGGTATCAAGTCACTCCTTTCATGGGGGTGAACACTCTGTAAGCTGTTTTACAAAAGGAATTAAATTATTACAAAACAGCCAACCAACCATGCTCTGCAGTTTAAAAAGACTTTTAAAAGACAGTAATTCTAAATGGGTGCTAATTCTTAACTAGATAAATAATAATTAGAGCCCTTAGTTCTTTGGGACAGTAATTTAACTGAACTACTATAGAAAGATGAGCAGAACCACAATCTGCTGAAAAAAAAAAAAGTCTTCAATAATTTGGACACAGCACTTCACCTTGCAATAGAAAGAAGATACAGAACAACTCAGTTATCAATTATCCCATTACTTCACAGTAATTAAAACACAGTAATTAAAATAGGGGGAAAAGAAGTGTTGTGTCTCAGTTGTGGTGATGAAACTCACTGACTTCTGATAGTCTTCTGGTGATATGACTCAAAACTGGAAATACCACTTTCTTACTGCTGGATCCAAGTAGTAAATAAATCATAAATCATAATAAATGAGGATTTTCAATATCAGCTTCCCTACTAAGCATCTCTAACACACTAAACTACAAAAAAAAAAAAATACACAAAGGTGACCTCACAAAGCCTTTCACATGAAGAATTTTTGTATATCTAAAAGGGCTTGCTACTTGCAGTTAATACTTGCAGGCCTATGGTCTGCTGCATTACCACGAGAGATTTACAATTGCTTTGGGGTTTGGTAGACCACCCTTAGCAATAAGTGGCCATAGCTCCGAAGACAGTAAATCAATGGTTTCAACAAACCTAAAACGACGGTATTAAAAGGATTCCATTGTTCCACAGAGAATGCAAAGCACTTTGCACACAGATGCTTGAAAGTAATTGATGGCAGAGGTCTTTTCTTAGGTATGCATGCCTGAACTGTATTCGGTTCAGGGTCATTCTCAAAATGACATTGTTTTCTTATGTAACTCATACAAGTTGCCACTGTACATTTGCTATTCGGGAGATGTAATCTGAATCTTGTTGAATTATACTGTTCTGTTATCTTCTTCCTTACTCTAAATAATTAAGACATGAGACTCACAACACTTAGAGGAGAGAGAGAAGGAAAGAGGGGGGAGGAGGAAGAAGGATGTGTGTTTCAGGGAGGCAAAAAGGACAGGAAAAGGATGAATAAGGTACAAGTGTAAAATGGAAAAAAATGTGGAAATAGGCATCCATTTACAAATCATGGCTTACACAATTGTTCTTAGAACTAGAAATGCTAAGCTATTATTCTATGATGTAAATGTTCTTTTCAGCCACCTGAAATGTTGTGTAAAAAGGGTAATTCCTTAGAAGGGATTTTACACTACTTAATTTTTAGCTCACATGCATTCTAAACAGAACATTGCAAGAGGAAGTAGAGCATCTTACTTAATTGAAGGCATCCCAGTTATTTGACACTGTTGCCAGCACAAATTTATAATATTTCTATCTAATTGCTTTGCCATTTTAAGATAGCTAATGAAAGGGTATATCCAGGAAGAAAATTTATGTGCTTCCTTTAAAAGTATGACAACCTATTTCAACTTCTACTGAGATCACAATAAAGCAATCCATACATTAGAAGTTATATTTTTCCTTGCTATGTTTTTCTGGATACGGGGGAAGGTAGCCTTACTTCCTCATTCCTGTTCAAAGTCATCCACTCTCCCACCATTTCTCACACTTGCTTATCTGATCCACATTGAGCAAGCTCAGGGGGCTAAATAGACAGAAATACTAGCTCCAAAATAGAAATTATGAGTGGGGTGTTGGAGGGTGACACAGCAGGTCACAAGCAAACCAGAAGGTTCCTAGAGTGCTCTTTCTGGATATGGGGGAAAGCAGCCAAGATCAGTCTTCCTAGTCAGAATGCAAAGTCCTTTCTCATATTATCACTTGCTTACAAAACAGCTTTTAAAAAGCTCTGCAATCATGACAAGGCCAGTAATCTGTGCTGTGCAGAGTTCTGCAATATCCTCACTATTTGAGTCTCTCACTCCATTTTCAGCTAAATATTTACAATAAAGTTCTGTTAAGCAAACTTTAACATTTCTTCCTAAAAATGGTATTTACAAGAGATGAGCACACGGAATTGCCAATGGAGGACCTATTCTCATATTTTTGATTTAATTAAAAGAATAAATCGCTTATCTAAGTAAATTAACTTTTCCCTTCCACTAAACAGCCAGGAGGAGAAATTCAGAGTCAAATGGGCTTTTGTTTTGACAATTTGCTTTAGAGGTAAGAATATTGATTTCTTTAAAGAAAATGTTGCCCTGAGAGTTTTAATTAGGTGGGTTGTTAGACCTGCATTTCACAGTTTCTTCCCTAGCCCATCCCAACATGCTTAAAATTCTCCACAGGAATGTTGGTGTTATCAAAATACTTCTTTCTCAGGTAAGTGTGAAACATACAAAGGGACCAGGACATGCAGAAACTGGAGCATTTTTACTTATTTGATCCACATTGATCAAGTTCAGGGGGCTAAATGGGCAGAAAAACTAACTCCAAAATAGAAAGGATGAGTGGAGTGTTGGAGGGTGCCATAGCAAACCAGGGGTTTCCTACGGTACTTTGATGATAGCTTCCTCTCCAAGTGATACAGAAGCCAATGAGAAGTGCTTTGCTGGACTAACTCACCAACTCACCAACAAGCAACTTTTGGGAAATTTCAAGGTCAAATGCTGCCTTGGCTGCAGTGACTATGAGATGGTGAAGTTCAGGATCCCAAGGGGAGGGGCCCTGATGGGATTCGCCCAAGAATGCTGAGGGAGCTGGTAGATGCCATAGCGGGACCACTTTATCTCTCAGATGGGTACTACTAGTTGTGCAAACATGGGACAGAGTGATGAAGAAAAATTGAAACAGCATTTTCACAGTAGCAATTAGCTTAAGCTTACCAAAATGGCCAGAGATAATTACAGTGATGAGCACTCTTTGCGTAGACCTGTCCTGATTAGACCAGTGAGGTCCATAGTCTAGGTGGCAGAGGTGAAGGCAGTAAATGTTGTTATTCAGTTTTATGAATTGTTATTCAGTTTTATATGTTTTGGGTTTATTTAAATTGTTATTATTCTGGGATAAACAATTAACTGTCCTTTGGAAAAATATTATAGTAGTCCAAAGGATATAAACCATGAGTCTTATAAGTTACCCAACCTAACCACCAATGAAAATATAAATACACATTCTCTCTGCCTCCTAGCAGAAAATACTAGCATTTTGAAAATACTAGCATTAGTAGCATGTGGTGGCTATCCCCAGCTATAACATACCTCTCTCCCCTCCTCTTATTTTTATCCAAATAACTGTGGATTAAGGTATATTAAGGTATCTTCTATGTTTCTGTTTACTAAATGATTATTTTCAAGTAATTTTGAAGTAATCTACCAAAGATCTACTAAAGATACAAAGAAATAGGAGAGTACATTAAGTGAACTAAAAAAGCTTGTGCAAGGCTGGTCAGTATGTATACGTCTTTAATCTTAAATTAGAACTATACTGAAAAGTATGTCAATTAAAAGAATCTTACATTCCGTAACATCGTAGTTACAGTAGGAAAAAACCTAGTCTATAATATGAACACATACATGTACCTATGTGTGTCTGGTTTTCTTTCATTACTATTGCTTGTTCCATTTGGAGAACTGAGGTACAAGTATGTGGATGCCTAGTGGAAGAAGTCCACTGGGAGGGTTCTCAGATGAACCTCATGTACCTTCTTCATGAAGATAAGATATTTTTCAGACTTAGCTTTACAGATTTGAGTTGTTTATTGGCCTTATCCCATAAGGATACTCATTTGTAGTGATAAGAAAGCCTATCAAAAGAGGAAATAAAGATAATTAGGTGGAACACTGTGTACCTTAGAATAGTGTTGTAACATTTCAAATGAAGATGGTCAAATCAAATCAATTATAATATGCAAAACAGTACAATGTGATATATCAGAAGTTTTGTACTAGTAACACAAAAATTAGTTGATTTCCTGTAGTGCATGAAAGCCAACAGTATGAAGACTGTTCTTCCAGTTTTATTTGTGGCAATACTTAAGATTCATTCTTCACATGAAAATTATAAAAAGGGAAACAAGAATACATCTTCTTTCACACCAAACCCAGAACACTCAGGACTTTTTTGTGTATTTGATATGCTTATGAGATTTCACATAAAATAGTTTCTGATGCAGAACACTTTGACAGCACTAAATTTACTTTCTGTACACCACAGGAATAACAAGTCCCAGAAGAGCCACAAGTATTTATTATTAAAGGAGCCCTCCATCAAGCCTTATAGCATTATAAAGTGAACCACTCCTTTTAGGGAAAAAGAAACAAAAGAAACAGAAAATTTGAGATTATTGTAATGCAAACAAAGGCAAAGTATTCTCATATTCCTTTCACCCCCAGTTTGCAATTCCCAGAAGACTTTTTGCTAACCCAATTGCCAGTCAGCACTTCACCAGTAATGTATCTCTCTCATCCTCTGTAGCCATGGAGATGTGAGCTTTCATGTATAAGAACTACTCCCCCTACTGAAATATCCAGAACAAAAACAGCATTTTAACTCCACTATGTTTGCCCTCCTTCAGGTAATAAATCAAGAGACACAGAGGCAGACATACTATATTTTCTTCCCCAGCTCTTTTCTGTCTGCTTTTTAAATTTATAGATCTTCTTGGTCCTGCAAAACATTTTTGACCTTCAAAATCTTGTGATAAATTTCTGGCATACTTTCTAGAATCCTTGACACACCCAGGCAAGTAAAAGGCCGACAGATTTTGATTTCCCTTTCTCATTGACTTATATGAACAATTTTATACTTTCTGCATCAATCAGCTGTTGAGCAGTGAGTGTACATTTCTGATCATCTGCATCTTATTTGTGACTGGGGGGGAAATCAGGGTCATTCATAGGCCCTCAATGGAATACAGCAGTTGTCCACTGCTTCTTCAAAGACAATGTACAAGGCTGTACAGACTTGTAATTACAAATGTGAAGGAAAAAAAAAAAAAAAAAAAAAAAAAAAAGAGTATGAGGCTTGAGAGTTTGGGGAGGGAAAATGATGGATACACTACTTACTAGTAAATAACATGCTCTGTTTAACTATGAAATAAATGCAAATAATTTAAAAATAAAACTAGCAACATTCAGCTTCTGAACTCCAAGAACACTTAGTGCTTTATCAAGCACTTATAGGCATACTGAGGATTTCACAGTAAAATGGCTCATCTTAATCCAGGCTAATCATAATCCAGGCCATTGCAATTTATATATAGAACAATCTAACAGTCCTGTTAGCTGCATTGGGTTTCTGCCACAGAACTGCTACAGCTGTGCAGGACTAATGTTATTCTGTGTAACTTTGTTACATATAGAAAGCAGCAAAACATTAATAACACAGAGAGCAAATGCTAATTTAGAAGAGTATCTCAAAAAGAAGGTTCAAACAAACAACCTGTGTATTAGCTTAATTAGCACAAATTTACAGTGACTCAACAATGTCACTAGTTTTTCCTGTATCTGGTTCCCCCAGTTTTCTACTTGGTATAACCAATCAGTAAGAGTCAATTAAATCAAAGCTGTATTTTTATGTAATCTAGATAATGTAGCAATCATCTGTAATATTTGATAGGTGTAATTCAACAGTGATTCAAATGAGGATATTTGGCTTATGTGTATATGGGTAAGCAACAGAAACCTAAGATGCAAGTATCACTAAAAAAATGCTTAACAATAGAGCCTTTACATAACTTTCTCTTCATTTTAAAAAAAGTTTCTTTTGGGTTTATTTGGATGTGGACACAGCATTTCCCATCCAAGCCTGACTGCATTTAGCTTATGCTCTACAGCATACCTGACCTGTTTATATCTTTCATTCTGTGTGATTTGCAAAATCTATGGTATATAAT
This sequence comes from Aythya ferina, assembly GCF_964211825.1. NCBI lineage: Eukaryota > Metazoa > Chordata > Aves > Anseriformes > Anatidae > Aythya > Aythya ferina. The sequence continues at coordinate 47,379,506 of NC_140297.1, read as the reverse complement.
TCTGGTATCTCAGATTAGTATTAACAATACAAGTACAGTAAATTAGCATGATTTTCAGCTGATCTTGCCTTCTGAGTTGAGAATTATTTTAGGAATTATTTACTGAAGCTTGAAAATGACAGTGAAAGTATCAGCCAAACTGACAGTGGTCTAGTTTTAGATACAAAAGATAAATGGCCTTTGACCAGTGATTGGACCCAACAGAATGACATGAAACTGCATGAGGGGATATTCACACTGGATATTAGAAACAGGTGAGAGTGTGGATGGGCACTGGAACAGGTTCCCCAGGGGAGTGGTCACAGCACCAAGCCTGACAGAGTTCAAGAAGCACTTGGACACCACTCTCAGACATATGGTTTAATTTTTAGGTAGTAATGTGTGGAGCCAGGAGTTGGAGTCAATGATCCTTGTGGGTCGCTTCCAACTCCAGATAGTCTATGATTCTGTGACTGAGGATAACAGCATCATGTAAATAAAATATGTTCCAATTAGCCACTTTTCCAGTTCAGCAAACAACACTGTTAGTATAAGATTGCTTTTGGAGCTCTTCCAGTGTACAGAACACAAGAGTTACACAATTCATATAAATTTACTCATACTACATTTGAATTAGTCTACATCCTTGCTTTTCAATTACTCTATTTTCTTGAAGAAAATTATAAGCATTCTAAGGTTTCTATTGCAACAGATGACCTGATAATAGCTGATAATAAACTTTCTTATTCTCTTTCACTACTTCAACAATGCTCCGCAAAACAGAGAAAGTTACGCCCATACGTGGGATTTACAGTCTTTGTGATGACAATAGCTAATACAACTACCAATTAAAATTAGGAGGATAGCATATTGTCAACTGGAATAGGCATTGTATAAGCAGTTAGGCTCTATTCTTGTTTCATGTCTGTAAAAAGTTTTTCCCGAGAGCAACAGTAATGCAAGGTTTCAAAGCATGCAAGGATTTGCAAGGAGTCAGATACAGAAGCCAGAGTCCTAGGCATTGAAAATGAACTACTTCACCGACTGGGAAAGGTGAAAATTACACTGCTAAGCACTATGTTCAGGCAGTATTATGAAATCAGAACAGAGTACAGTAAACCCCCTGCAAAGGGGTGAGTGGACTTATGATAAACTTTCTTCATTTACACTGGTGGTAGATGGGAAAAAGGGGAAGGAGGAGGACTTATGCATTAATTAATATATAACGTGGGACTCACCGATTTTGGCCAAGCTGGCCACAAGGATCCAGAGAATAATGACATAAGTGTCCTTGACGTGATCCCATTTGAAAGAGACGATCTCAAAGCTGGTCTGGTTGTGTTTTGGAGGGCTTTCTGAGCTTCTCTCTCCTAGCGCCGCTGGGAGAGCCATGAGCCCAAGGAGCAACCCCACACTAGATACCTGTCTCATCTCCAAGTCACACAACAAAATCCCGTTTCCTCTTCCCGGAGAAATCCCGCCTCTTCGGAGGTCCTTGTGGGCGAGGTCCTTGTGGGAGAGGTCCTTGTCTCCCCCCCAGAGAAGCTGTCGCAGGGACTGCGGAGCGGGGGACACCGGTGCGTTGAGCCCGCAGCGGCGCGGGTGCTCCCCGGCCACCGGCCGGCTCGGGTCCTGCTCAGAGAGGAGCGGCCAAGGAGGGGTCAGGGGCTTCGTGCATAGGCAGATACTTCGAGCTGGGATCCCGCTGCTTGCCCCGAGCTGCCTATATCAAACTGCTCCCGAAATGTCGGGGGCGGAGCTTTCCTGACAGTGGGCAGGTAGCGATGATACTCCCGACCGGGCACCCCTAGAGACCAGCTGGGGAGCTCCGCTCTGCCGGGACGGTGACAGCAGGCTGTGGGTTGTGCCAGCCGTCCCGGCTCGGCTCTGAGCACACGGGGCTTGGAAGGAAGTGACCTTGAGTTTCTGGTGCTAGGGGCCAAGGCTGGGGCGCTCCCGCAGGCACGTCCAAGGCGGAGCCCGGGATCCGTGCTCAGCTCGGGTATGGATAAGCAGGGGACAGATCCACGAGTCTCCGCTCGGGTGACTGCGATGCGCAGCGAAACGAGGCAGCCTCTCCGCCAGACCCACTGCTCCAGCCGATTGCCACAAAGGGAATGCACATTTTTCCAAATTGCATTAGGATTTGTCTTGCTGAGCTCTGACAATACAGCAGATTTCACAAGCCAGCTTTTACCTCTGTCCACCAGAAAGCCCCTCTCCCAACGGTGATCGGGGAAACTACAAGGTCTGGGGTTTTCATTTAGATCTGCTTGCAGCTCTTCGTTAAGATGTGGTAGTTTACAAAGGTCCTGTGTCTTCTTTTCGTGTCCTTTTTTTTTTTTTTTCTTTTGGTTACAACATAAAATCTTTTAGAAGGTTGCCACCTCTCCCCCCAACCCTTCCTTCTTGCTGATAAACGTTCACCTGATATCCTGGACAGTGTATACTGTATGCTGTAGGCAGGTGGAGCCACGATAATCATCACTCTGAAGTAAAAAGGCAGCAAAGCAGCATGTTCCCAGCAAACTGAACCTTCCTACTCACTGCAGCAGCAGCTCTACCCTCTGCTATGTGCTCTGAAGCAACCCAACTGCCATGTGCAGTCCACCACTTTGTGGAAAAAGGTTACCTGCTTGTTTTACATATACGACAGCTGTTTTTATCAGGCGTTCAAAAATGAATGTGATAAGCTCCCCTTTAAAATGTTCAGAAGATGAAGATGTGGCAGAAGATAAAGAAGTTATTTTGATCATTCCAGTCATTGGGTAGAAAAGCAAAGTACTTTTTGTAAGTCTAAGTGGGTTATGCTAAAACAGTCTATAAATCAACTAACCCATAAATTAAAACTAATTTGCATTGAATGTCATTGTTACAAAGGGTGTATTTCATTAATACATAATCTTATTTAGCAGAGGAACTCAAGGAGTGAACTTCTCATCTGAAGATTCAGTTTTTACCTCAAAGCAAGTACAGGCCTTGCATTGGACCCTCTCTTCAAATGGTGAAACAGTGTTTTGTGTGTGTGTTTGTTTGTCTGTTTTCCTTGCTTCTTCTTTACTTAAGGGAAAGGAAATTATGTAGGATATTTTAGTCTAGGAGATATTTCAGTTTAGAAAGATAGAATATGCAGCTCTTTTCATGAAACATTTAGCTCTTTTATTTGCCAGCAAAATATTTTCTTTACATTTAGGAAATATTGTAGACAAAGATCTGTCAGTGTCCAAGAACTAAAATCCTATCTATACATTTTTTATCTCTTTTAAGGATCAGTTAGGTACTCAAATGTCCTTTAGAGTCTGGGCCCAAGTTTTTTTCAAGGTTCTACAAAGGGCTTTGGTACACTACCATTATAGAAACTGAACTAGAGTTATAGTATGTAGTTGCTGATTATCTCTGTAACTGTTGCTGAGACCTTGGGTTAGTAGTAGTTCCTAACTGTTAAAGTCCATTCTATTTGCTGATATTAGGAGAAAATAAGCAAACTGTCAGCAGTGCTTTTATTATCCCAACATATTCCAAGTACCATTATTTTAGCTGCAGCTGATAAATGGGAACCACAAATGCTGTGTCCCTTCTTATATATGTTTCTTCCCAAATCTAGTTCCAAATAATAACTGGGTTATAAATAAACCTTATTATGAAATATTGAAGCTAACCCATGTTGCTGGGACAACTGGGACATAGATCAAGAATACTGTGCTAGAAAATATGAGACAACCTTCTCCAGTGGACCTTTTCCACAGTGGAGGTTGACACTTCACGAGGATAAGCTTGCCTTGATTGCCTCTAAGTACAGTACCTCCTCTGGCAATTGTAGTAGCACAGTAACCAAGTTAAATCAGAGTGCTCAATTTGCTGGTGAAAGTAAAGAATATTAGCAAATGGGAAAAATAATGGAAATACTGTCTTAGCACAGACAAGCTAATGTTAGTCTGCTCATCAGTTGAATGTATAATGCCCAGCAATGTTCCTTAAAGGAAAGTTGCGAGAATTTTAGGATTTGTAAAGGTCTTTGAAAGCCTTGGTCCTGTCACAGAAGTACACAATTTTGATTATTGTAAGATCTTCTCAAAACACAGTTTACAGCACTGGTAAAATGCCAGCATTGTGTTTTTGTTTAACAATAAGCTCATGATTCAAGGTGTATTTGTGACATTTGTTCTATCATCCAACTAGATATGGATATATTTTTTTAAGTAGGCTGGATGTCAAATGACTGTGTGTATTGTAGAATTCTTGTGCAATTTGTTAGAACAACACAGAGGGGGCCGAGAAAGGAACCAGCAATCATGTCACCTGTAGGTATATGAATACATGCTGAAATGGCAGTCCATATGTATATTCACATATGAATGGATAGCTGTAGATGAATACATTTGTGTTCATATATTTATTCATAGATTCAATATTCCTGAAATTTCTGTGGGAGCCATTGAGTAGTTTCCTGTGGCGTTATTCTGCATCAGTAGCAAAAAGCCTGAGTATGAGTACTGTTTGCTATAAAAATAACATATCACACAACGTCTGATATTTCCTGTCTCTGAAAACACAAAAGGCTACAAAAGGAAGATTTCTACTTCATATATAGGCTTTGAGTCCTCAGTGATTTTTTTTTTCTTCTTTTTGTAACTAAAAGAATTACAATAGTGTCTCTTCTGGAAATATTTTGTAAGTAGTCGATCAGAAAAAGGAGTAAGAACTATCTTGTACACCTTCACATGATCTATGTATTGTAAAGATTACTTCTTAGGGATTTTTTTAATGCCAAGGTAAAAACAATTTGAGTTAAAACAAAACAAAACAAAACAAAAAAAAACAGGTAAACTGAAGTATTTAAAGTATTATGTTTTCTCTAAAAAACATACACTGAACATTTCATCTATACTAACTTCAGAGGTAGGAGTTATAATTAGCTTGCTATATGAACTTTTACAAATAAATATAAACTCTGGATTAGCTTTGAGTAGTAACATATAATCTACATGCATTGGTGGTAGTTTTAATGAAGAATAGATTGAGGATGAATTAATCAGAAAGAGCAAGAAAGTGGATTTGGCTAGGAAGTAGGATGACAGAGGAAATTAGCCAAAATTTTCATGACTCCTTTCAAGACAAGACTGAATTTAGGGACAATAATTAGAAGGCATTTTTTCCAGACCCCCTATTTTTAGCTTGTCTTTTTGAATATGGTAGGATCATGAGATTTTTCAGTTTCGTTCCTGTTACTATAGCTGTTTTAATGAATTTCCCAATTACATGAGATTAGCAGCTAATCTAGTAGGAGTGGGAAGATAGAAACACCTTTCAGTGACAAACATTAACCCCACCTATGACACTAACTATGGATGGCCCCCTCCAGAAGGGGGCCACAATATGTGTGAGCTGTCTGTGTAATCAGCAGTGAGAAGGCAATGGGAAAGTGAAAGAAGTTACATAGCACCAGTTACCTAACACATTTTTATCATATTGTGTTCAGAAGAACATTGTACTTTTATAAAATTTTGTATTAGAAGTCCTTCTCTAACTTCCAATTTCTTTACTGTGAGGTTGACCAAGCAGCAGAGGTTGCCCAGAGAGGTTCTGGAGTCTCTGTTCTTAGAGATATCCAAAAGCAGTTGTGTCATGGTCCTGGGCAAGTGGCTGTAGTGTTTGACCAGGGGGTGTTGGATCAGATGACTTACTGAGGTCCCTTCCCAGCTCAGCCATTCTTTGGCTCTGTGATTTTATAATTAGAAGGGGAGGGCCTCACAGCTCCTACCCTTTTCCAGTACTGCAGCTTCCCCTTCCCTTTGGATTTGACAGTCAAAAGAACCCTACCTGACCTCATACTCATAGCCCAGCAAAAATACCAGAATAGTTTTCTACCGATTATTTAAGTTGGACTGATTCACAGAAAGTTCAATAAGCTCAAGAGCTTGGGCAAGAGAAGAAATCAGGGCTGTCTGTCCCAGAGAAAGGGAAAAAAGATGTAGACTGAAGGATAACACTCTATCCCTTTTGGTGATAACTTTAATTCAAATTTAATATAAACAAAGTGCCTAAACTGCTTTTACTCCTTTGCGTTCCCTAATATTCTATCTTTTCCATTATTTCTACAAAAAATATTTATTTTTTCTTTTATAAAAAAATATTTTATTTTAAAAACAGGGCTGTCATTTCATTCACACAAAGCAATTTTCTTGAAATGGAGAAGTTTATTGATTTTTTTTGACAAAAACTCTTCAATACTGTGGGAAAAATATTTCATTTTTATATTTGATCATGAATCATAAACACTAGGCCAACTATAAATCCAAACTAAATAAATAAATAAATAAAGTTTTGCCAAGACAGTTCAAAAAAGACAAATATATTTCCCAGAGTTTTCCCTGCAAGAGTATTTTTTATGAGGCAACACTTGGGAAATCGATGTCATGAAATGGTACTGCATATCAGCAAGATTCTACTTTTCTCCGTGTCCCTCATCTCATGAATTCCTTGCTGTGCCTTTTCCACCTGTGACCAATGTAGTTATTAGATGTTCATCAAACATCAGACATTATAGTAGGGATCCAGAGAAATTTACAGACTTACTGGTCTTGATATAATATCAAAACAGGATAGAAAACAGTATATGATTAAAATTTTCATTTTTACTTCTACTTATTACTTCTTTTAAGCTTTACTGTGAAAAGAGGATCCACTGAAAATTACAGCTAATATTTTGCTTATCAAGACTCAGAAAAATAATTTTATTACTTTCTGAAAATATTTTAAACATACCATCTCAACATTTCATATGCTTTATGTTTTTCTCTTCCTATACACTTTGAAAACTTCCTTAATCTACATTTCCATGTCTATTTTTACTTTTTTTTTTTTTTAACTGTCTCTTAATATTTGTTATACAGCGAGAACACTCCCTCAACAGTGCTGTACTGTTTATCTGAAAGAAAACACACAAACTACAGGGAGTATAACCCAGGATAAACTAGTGTCCAGTACAGATGTGAGACACACTACAGTTCTCGTTCTCCAGTTAACTCAGAGATCTTGAATTTGTCATTCTGGCCCTACTTGTACAGAGCTTTCAGAAAATAATGTCACAATGTGTACTCTGTGTCATTTTGAGAGGGGCATTATATAGAAACTTAGTGGCATTATAAAGCAGATATCAAAATGTAAACAGTGTGAGATAAAAACATATTTGTCATATATTACATTATTTTATTTATTTGGATCTCTGTACTGTATAATGGCACTGCATACTTGAATAATGGCTGATGGTCATATATGAGGATGAGTCAAATGATGATGTTTAGATAGTTGAATACTCTTGATTATCAGTGGTAACAGATCAGCAAGAAATATTTATGTTTTTCTGTTTCTCATTTTTCTTTTGAAAATATGCTTTTTCTTTGTCTCCCATGATAAATTATGTTGGATTATTTTTTTCTGATTTTACATGTAAATAGATATCATAATTTAGCTGATGGTATTGAAACATTATTCAAAGCAAACAAAACAAAACAAAACACACATTTTTTTCCCAACTTATATCAATGTAAGTATGTTTAAACTGGATTGTAGTCATCAGTGCAGTGGAAAGAGGAAGAGGCCCAAAAGCATTTCAGTAAAAGTCATTGAAATTCTTTTCATATTCTCCAGGCTATAATCCACAGAGAAAGAAGGCACTTTAAGTAAACTGCTTACAAGGCACCTTCAAAACCTGTAGGCTTCTCAAAATTGTAATAGGAATTGGAAACCAAAATTCAGAGAAAATTCCTGCAATAATTATACAGTTTGTACATAGTAAGGGACAAAAAAAAAAACACAACAACAACAGGGGTTTACTCATCCTGTTCTTGAACTCCTCAGTAGGCATCAGTCAGATATTTACCACTGTCAGAGAACTAGGTGACTGGTTTGAATCAGTGTGATTTTCTGTATATTATGATAACATTACATCTGACTCTAGCAATAGTGCTCACCAGTAACTTTTAACACGACCTAGAAATGACCTAGAAAATAATTACATTTAACATTTAACATGAACATATAACATGACCTGCATGACCTAGAAAATAATTAACAAAGGAAGAAGAAGCTGAGCAATATCTCTTTCTCATTATAGGCGACATAGAAGGTTTCTGAAACAGAATGCAGTAGTCTATAACAATACAATTGTAAAAACAAAAACAAAAACAAACAAACAAAAAACTTAAAATCATCAGCAGTTGAGTTTTCACAGTATTTGGAATAATTAGGCTCTATATAAGCAACAGATGTTTTCATAAGATAAATAAGTATTTAAGCCTGGATAGTTCTTAAAAAAAAAAAAAAAAAAAGACATTAATTAAATCTACAGAAAAGACCATTCAGTGACCGTTCTTCGATTTTATTATTTATTATTTTATTTTATTTTATTTTATTTTATTTTATTTTATTTTATTTTATTTTATTTTATTTTATTATTTACTAGAAATAATCTAGCATCCATGAATATCAGCTAAGTTCTTTGTTTTTCCCACCTCTTATTTCTGGGGTTGTATTTATGAACTGAGTAATTTTTTCTTTTCTGAGCTTTGAATTTTTTATCCTACAATTCCTAATATACTACAATATGTTAATATTTCCTTGTACCTGTTATGTGATAGAAAACAAAACAAAACAAAAACAAACAAACACATAAAGTTCTGCCTTATTTTGTCATGTAATTGCCATATACACTCTTATTCACTTCACTTTTCCTGTTTCTCATTTTATAATTCTTTCCTCTTGTTCTTCATATGCAAGGTGTGTTTTTTGTTTGTTTTGTTTGTTTGTTTGTTTTTCCCATGCATCCAACTTCCTCAGTGTTGCCTCATTCTGAACTACCTCTTTGACATTTTTTGGATTTGGTTTCAGATTAATTTAATTTTGCACTGCATGACTCACTGAAGTTAGGACCATAATGACTTAAATTTACTGTATCCAATGGAAAGACATTGTCCATAAGGAGGCTCAGGACATCTTGAAATGTCTATGAATGTCTATCTGGAGTTGTATTTCTTTATCCTTGTATATTGAAAGTAGGGTGATGGGGGACAACCTTCATAATTTAGACATCTCAGTAATGCTCTTAGAATAAAGTTAGAAGAATATGGATTGAAATTGCAGATACTGAACAAAGTATTCTATTTAAGATAGAACTTTCAAGTTGTATCATATCATTTTCTCATTCTCTTCCATATATAAACTCTCTTTGTTTTTTGCTTTAGTTTGTGTTTCTTTGTTTTGTTGTTGATGTTTTGTTTTGTTTTTGTTTGTTTGATTGATTGATTTTCTTTATTTTGCATTGCCAAAGATGATTTCAAACACTTGTCCTAAAGATGATAGGATTTACTTAGAATCTAATGAGTGGTAGTTCAGACCTCCCCCTTCTCAGTGAAATAGTTTTTATTAATCAACACAAACTTCCATTACACGTTAGTCCCTGTGAAGTTCCTCACAGTTATGTCTGCCTGACTAGTTGCTGTAACATAATATCACTTGCATATTTTTAAGTGTATAATAGGAAGTTTTTAAATTTAAAACTACATACATTTGTAATTACAGCTTCTTCAACAGGAAATTGTATACATATTAATTTCTCTTAAGGAGGGAGATTAAAGTTTTCAGTCAATTGCAATCAAGAAAATGGGATCAGCTGAAAACTATTTTTGCAAAGAAAAACTATTTGCAAAGACTAGCAACATTCTGCAATTTCACAGTTATATGAAAATGATCAGTATGTTAAGTTAACTGATGAGAGTATGATCTCATTTTAGATCAAACAAGACATTACAATATTTGCAAACAAAACTATAACTCAGTAATCTGAAATCTTGGCAATGTAACAAATGCAACAAGAACAAAGCCACTTCCAAAAGTTGTGCTTCCTTACAGCTATGAGTAACTTCCCATATATCAAACACAAAGCTTGAGATAGTCTCAGTCATTCTTCTCCCACTTGGGGGTCTTTGTAAATTGTATTGCTTTAGGAAAGTAAATACAGTGTCCACCCTAACAAAAATACTACAGAGGAGTGGGGAATACATATTTAGCAGAGACATCTCTTTAGTTGTCATATTTCTCATTTATTTATTTATTTATTTATCTATTTATTTATTTATTTATTTGCCTCCCGCAAACTATCATTTAGAAATCATACTGCTAATTGGCATGTTTGAAATCTTTCAGCAGAAACCAAAGGTTGACATTCAAAATAAAATGAACTACAGACCTTGACTTTATTGTTGTTTTATTTTCTGTTTATCAGAAAAGGTCCTGTATTGCACGTGGTTTTGTATTATATATATGTGTACATTCTAACATTACTTTCTATAGAAAATATGCTTTTAAGGGTGATTGATAGCCCATTGCAAAAGGCAGATGGTTTAATACATAGTATAGCTACATGGGAAGATTCTATAATATCTACAAAAAAAAAAAAAAAAAAAAAAAAAAAAGAGGCATATAAATGCCAAAAAAAAAAAAAAATAAAGCAAAGAAAATGAAAAAATAATTATTTTCATCCAACTGTTAAGTAACTGTTTACTGACAGTTACTTAATTCGAGTCTTAAATAAGGTTTTTTAAAAGCCATACAAGTGAAAGATCCAACATTTGAAATCATGCATGAAGGAATAACTTAAAGGAATTCTTTAAAATCCCCATGAAGTGGGCTACATGAAATCAACAGAGACCTGACAGCATAACCTCAGAAGCCCAGCCAAAATGACATTTTGAATGGAAAGACACCTTATTTTATCAATGCGAACCAGAGGCTACAGTACAAAGATTATGTTGTTTGGAGAAACAAAATGATATTGTCATGATAGGATGCACATAATTGAGCAGTATTCTCCATTTGTTTTATGTGTCTGCACTTTGGCATTTTCACAGCAAATGATTGTTTATGTTTGAGACCTTTATTATGAGGCACAGACTTTCATTCGACTCAGTTAATTAAATCTAGTATGCTACAGACATACTAAAAGGGATGGAAGACTGCTACGTGATGGAAGATCTTCTAGGTTCTCTAATGCCTTATAGCATCACCACACCAAACTACTAGCTCAGAAGTCTTTGTTTTGTATTACACAGTCAGAACTTTGCTACGCACAAAACAATGTCTGCAGTGGACCCATGACCGGAGTTCTTCATTAGCCACCTCTAATACTGCTTTCATTAGTAGAATTTCAAGCACAGATCGTTACAATCCAAAATTTTTAATGCTCTCTGATCAGGACATTCTGAAATTCATAGCAATTTAGTGATCATCCTAATCTGAAACTAAAAGTGTGAGGTTGGTTCATGAGCCTAAAACAAAAGTTGGGTATTTGATCTTGAAGTAGATAACCCCTTCCGGCCGCATAGTCTGGCATCCATAATGACTTGTAAAATGATTTTCTTTATGACTTAAGGATGGCAGTTAGGATGGCATTGTGGGGAAGAGCAATAAGGAACTGCATCTTCATAACCTTATGCACATTTTGTATGTCCTGTACTCAAACTCAAAAGTGACACTTTTTTCTTGTAGCCTGTCAGTTGTTTGTGACCTTATGAAATGAAAGTGCAGCACAGCACTTGTGGCTTACATTTTCCTTTTCTACTGGCTTCTGAGAGGATAGAGTTAGAGTAGTGCAAATAAGTAGTTTTTCATTTAATGGCTACATCACTAATATCGAAGTAAAAAAAAAAATAAATTGTTTTTGTTGAAATCAAAATAGAGGATCACCAAAAAAAAAAAAAAAAAAAAGAAAGAGAAAGGAAATCTCGGTAGTTTCACATAAATTTAAAATTCATCTTCAACAAAAATGACCTTAAAATTAAATTTCCAAGTTAATTAGCCTCAGTTTTTGCATACATTCAACCAAGTGAAAAACAAAAACTACTGTTCATAACAAATTATTTAATTCTGAATAGCTGGAAATCAGTAGTCCTGATACTTTAACATTTACATCACTCACCAATTTTTTTTCAAGTAAAACATTTTCTACTAAGCCATTCAGTCATCTCTGGAATTATGGTTACTCCAATTTTGCTTAAAAAAGAAATTCATGGGGTTTTACTTATAAACAATAATGAGGGAAATGGTCATCATAGGCAATGGGATCATTGTGTTTAATCTCTGAGCTGATTTATTTGCTGAAATAACATACTCTAAAGAAAGAATGTGAAAACACAACTATTTGTTTCTATTTCCTTCCATGAGCATGAGCTTTTCAGTACTGATCTATTAATGAGGTAGCCTCTGGAATAAAGTAAGGATTGATGCAGCCTAGGTACTATCTATTATTTCACTAGTTAAGCAGTGGATGAGTGGGATACATTTGCCCAATTCCTGATTTCTTTGTACCAAGTTCATTTTGTCAATCCTAATTGTTTCACGATCAAAGCAGCAGAGCAGCATCCATTGACTATAGTAAAGAACATTGGTTTCCTATTATCAGTTGTAATACACGGGATGATAAATGAAATGACACTGATCTATTTGAACAGAAATACTTGGAAAACAATCTTGCATTGTATTAATTCAGAATGTTAATCACCTAATGCACATTCTTTAATTCTTCCTATTTATAATAGGTAATTCAAGTACAACTTGTTATTCTGGATTTGTAAGTTGTGAAGAAAGAGGCTGAGCTCAGGCTTTGCATATCAGAAATTTGTTAATTTCAACATGTTCGAGTCTAGAATATGTCTACCATAACACAGTCCATGCTGAAGGAAATGTTAAACCCAAGGAATTGTCCAATTCACTGAAAAATAATTTGATTACTCTTGCTTAAATTTGATTTGAAAAGAACTGAAAACATTTTATTCGGCTTGTGTTTTCAAAACCTGAAAATTGAAGGAAAGTGCCCCAGGTACCCTGCAGCTCCTCAAGGAATTTCAAGTTCATATCCTTATCAGTATTCTTCTTTCAATCACAGTTGACAGGAATGACAATATCTCTAAGAAACTGCAGCAACCTGAGAGCAAATCATCACTTTTTCTCTGGGGTGGGCCTAGTCTATAGGCTGATCAGCAAGCAAAGACCCATGATACCTATCCTGAATCTTCCACATTCCCAGTGTGGAGAGGAATATTAAACTCCCAGGACTCTCCATGGAAAAGAAAACAAAAGTGTTGATGATCGGGGTCAAGACTTCAATATTTTCTTACAAGCTTTGTTTCACTAAAATGTTTGTTACTAACTCTACTGTGAAGAAAATAGATAACAGGGAATAAGAAATGACTGTGGAATTTCCCCTTGTGATAAATCCCAAGAAATGCATGTAATGGCAGAATGCTACTATGCTACTATGGAAAAAGAGAACATGTTCCCTAAAGATAGTGGGGCTGTAAGTTTGCTTTCCTTTTGCATCTCCTCAAATACTGAACAACCAGAGGGCATGAACTATGAACGGTAATTTTTCATCTGAGATATCTATGCAGAAAAGATCTCACTGTCAATTTTGATAAAAGACTACACTACACAGGAGAGCTGACGAGATATTTGTGCTGTTTTTGTCTGGGGTATACAGAACTGAAGTGTGACACCACTACACAGTGGTCCTTGGCCAGATCTGCCCAGCATTTTTTTAACATAAATTTACAACACTCTTTGTGACAACTGTATATTCCTCCCCATTTGTTGGTGATTTTTCTACAGTGAGGTCAACCCTCCCTGTATTCTGCTTGGCTCCTCTCCAACAGAATTTTCAGATCATTCTTTTGCAGGTAATAGCAGGGGCACTCAAAAAAGTTCCACATGCTTCTCAAATTCAGACCTGCAAATCACTTGTGAACAACAGCAACAACAACAACTGAAAATAAATAAATAAATAAATAAATATATTTATATTTGTCATTAATAAATAATTGGTTGTAATTTTTAGAATCAGAACTTTGGCAGATGTTCTTACTCTTTTCTGGCAAACAGTATTTACTCTTTGGCATATTCAAGTGTATCCTATAGTAGCTTGCCTTAAAAAAACGTGAATTGCAATTGTTTGAGAGCAAAGAATTTGTCATCTTAAATTTGTTCAACAAGTTTCTCAAGTATTTAGGTTTCTTTGGAAACAGAGTTCAGCAATAGATAAGCTAATGAGTTGATTCATTCATACCTTTTTTCATTAGCAATCGGTGTTAGTATATGTAATAATCACATCACTGTATGTACCACATAGTGTTGCAAAATATTTTGTATCTTGCAAAGTATTAGCAGGAATGGTCCCAGTTTTCTCTGTCAAGATGTAACCACATCTCATTTACAATACTTATAATAATGAAATACAAAATATAATATTGAAATAAGGACAAATATTATAATTCTGGTACACATTTCATGTCTTGATGATTTTTCATATCTTTATCTTACTGGCAACCAGTGCTCTTCTTTCTCAGATCTATAGAGATTATTATAATTGTTTTGGAGTGTCACTGTAGGGCATTTGCTTTCCCAGTGACATGCACTAAAAAGGAATTTATATCTGTGTCAGAAATTGAATCTGATTTGCTTTTGTTTGTATTAGGTTTTTAATCTCTGCTAACTACCTCTTCTCCGTCTTTTGTTCACATTTGGGATGGTTAAGGAGCTCAGTAAGAGGAATAATTAATGAAAGCAAGAAAATATTCCATGAACACATCTGGGGGAATTTTGTGAAGAGTTTATTTTTATTTTGGATTTGTCAGCCGGCTGAGTCACAGCCATGAGTTCTTTTCTGCTATACACTTTTTTGTTCAAACTCCTTTTAGCTGCCACTCCCAGAATAGTTTAAATTTCATAACTGAGCATCGCAGATGTCCAACAGTATGATCTTGCTGGGCAGACATTTTTGAACAGAAAAAAAATAACCAAAAAAAAAAAAAATGATTAAAGCATTTCTAGACAAGAACATTTCCATTTTCTTGAACAATGCGACAGCATCAATAATAATAAATGATTAAAGCAACTTAAGAGAATGTCTTGTGTGACAGTTAATTTTTTTTTCTTTAAGCTGAAAATTTCAGTAGAAATAATAACATTTCAAAATTAACATTATCTTCCCTTCTATTCTTCACTGATCAAATAAGAAAGGGTCTTACAGCATAAAGAATGTTAAGTGCAGATATGCGCCACGGACTGTTCGCTTAATCATTTCAGTCTACTGACCTTTCTTTTTAAAACTAGCTTAAACATCCTGAGGCACTTTTCCAGAGACAAATGTTATTACTCCTGAAACTCTCATGCCTTCCTACTCACCTGAGAGTATAGTTGTCAGAATATCCATCCATAACTGCAGACAAAGAAACTACTATCACTAAAGAAAGGCAGGGGGTGCGTATACAACAGAAATTAAAGAACACTAGAACCATGCATGCTTTTAAGCCACTTCCTATTGTAATGTTCTCCCATCCTCTTGCTGTAACAACGAGCTCAAATGACCACAATCAACATATTTTTGATTACAACTTTAGATGGACGTTATGGAAATATTCTAACTGGACTGAGATTTTGTCTGAAAAATAGCTTAAAATGAAGTCATTTCACTGAGATAAGCCTTGGTGACTTAAAGTACATTGATCTTGGTGTTCTAGTACACAAAAAGCCCTTTATCTCAAAGTAATAGAGGAAAAGTGACCTATGTAGACCTACTGGGGGAATCTACAGCTAGAACAGAAACAATTTCTGAAACTGTAGAATAGATACACAGAAATGGCAATGAGGGCTTTTCCTATATATTTACAACAAACAAACAAACAAACAAACAAACAAATTCCTGTCAGCTAGACAAGACACAACTGCTTGCCTTGGAACATGATGTCGCAGCCAGACTCAGTTTCAGGCTGTGGTTTCTCAATTAGCTTGTGTCACTTAGACAAACCTGCTAATGTTTTGAATCTCACTGAAAATGGTTTCTTACCTTCCACTGCTCCACAGCTGCTGCTGCAGCTTTTTTTCTTCCAAGGCCAAACTAACAAAATCAGCTAATGCCATTCAGAATCTACACTGTCTCTGCACTTCTTCCAGCAGTGTTTGGTGCAGACAGTAGAACTCCACTCTATGTTACAAGCAGAATCTATTTATTTGGACCCTGTATTAAATTGCACCTGTAATGTATGTGTCTAACTCCTGTGAAACTCTCATTAGTAAGGAAATGTGAATCAGTTGTATAGAACATATTTAAGTGTTTTTATATTATGAATAGGAGGAAAAATACTTCAGTGCATTATGTCTACAGGAACAAAAGTACAGAGAAACCAGACAAAGTATATAACCATATTTCTTAAAGATAGTACCCAGATTCCTGAACTGGCAGATGAAATTTGCTTTTCCAATATGTGCTAATAATTGATTATTAATTTATAAAAAGATCTTTAAACCACAATTTCTTTGTTATTAAACCAAATTTAACTGTTTTGAAGATCTTATGGAGTGGGTCACTTTTCAAAAATTGTCACATTTCTTAGATGAGTACAGTCTTCCTTGTGACAGAATTATTAACAGACAATTAACAGTTATTTTCTTGTGCGTGGACTCCTGCTGGCATTTTAGCAAATCTGTACAAACTCCTCAAAGGCATGTTTATCTGTCATTCACTTTTACCACCCTTTTATATTTGTGAACAGATGTCCTATAAGGAATATTTTACAAATGGGGGTACCTAGTTGTTTAATAACTATTCTGACATCAAAGTGAGACAGATAAGAAAAACGGGAATATTGTTAACCATAGCCAAGACAAAAGAGTAGGAAATCACTCTCCAACTGCCGTAATAGAAGACTCATAATTCACACATCTCTCTTCTTGGGTTATCACCAAACAGTTTAACGCTTCATTAGCCTCTATATTTCAAGACACAATATTATTGATATTTGCGATGAACTAGGGGGTTCTATTGGCCATAGTCATTAATCAGGGAGAGCAAAGGGCCATTTCATGACCTTTGTCTCTTTCCTTGTTTATCCTATCTTATTCTGAATAAATTAACAGTAATATGTTAGGCTTAATAACTTTCAGGAAGCTGCTCTAGGCTGCTTGTTCCCGTATTAATCATATCTATATTGTCTGCTGTAAGCTCCTTAATTAATGATATAAGGAGAGGATATGAGGTTATCTGAAATCTCCTCCACCCTACTTTCTCAAGAAAAAAGACAATGTGCCCCAAAGGTTATATGCAAACTAAAAAATATAGGGTATTCCGTAAGGTGTTGTCCTCTATACAACTACCTCCAGTGATTGTCAGCTCAGGAGGGCCAGGAAATTGCTAGTGCTACTACAGATAAGAAGATGTAGGACTTTCCCATGACTGCTCCAAACTATCCGGTGTCTGGAGATAACAAAATTGCCGGGAAAAACTGAGTGCTGAAAAAACTGAGGAGCCTCTACATGCTTCCAATTTTAAGGCAAAACATGTGTAAACATATTTTGCACTGCAGAATTCATGTATTGTAGAAATGCAACGTCAAATAACTGTAGAATACCATGGCAAACATGTCATATTTACTGAATAAGCTAAGAAACAAATAGTACTGGTAGAAAGTATTCACGCTGTTTTAGAGCTTTATTTGGCTACATACAGAGTCAATCAAAATCTCCTGAAAGCATTTTACCATAAATTATTTAAAAAGTAACAGTGCCATTTAATTGTCTTGAGATTTGCTACATGCATGTTATCAGACAGGTTCAGATCTGAGAGGATACTGAAAAAGCCTAGATACAAAAACATATTTAGCCTCCACAACTACATACATACAGGAAGTAAAATAGAATTGAAAGGCCATTGCCCAAGTCATGAATGCTTTAATGAAGAAACAACCCCTTAGAACATGTCTTATTATCTGAAAACTTTCTGTAATCCATTCCACTCACTATCATTTTGAACAGATTATTATCTGCCTTATTGATACTCAACTCATCCCATATCTGGGAAAGCCAAAGCAGCAACAAAAAATGCAGAAGTGAAACTAGATGCCATCTGCATCTTTATGAAATTTGAGCCCCAGAAGCCTCAACATTTCACCTACCACCAAGAGCAGTGATGCAAACTTGATTCAAGAATATCTGAATACTAGTCAGCCTTTGCCTAGTGCCACTGCAATGGAGAACATGGCCCCTACTTACACACTCTCCCCCACTCCATATCTTGTCTGACTGCACACACCTAAGATCAGAAATAAAAACCTGAATCTGCTTCTGAAAGGTAGGGTATACCTTTGGGCACAGCCCTAAGCAAAGGTTGGTGTTTAATCTTCATTATGACAGTGGGAGTCACAGGAGGCACTGTGTCCCAGAGACACACCTCAGGGGCAGAAAATATAGACATAATTTCCTCATTGCTTCAAGGGGGTAATAATTTACTACTCCATCAGCAATGTTGACCATCATCTTGGGGCATGAATGAAGTAAAGCTTAGGCTGTTTCTCCTTCATGTTGTCTCCCTCAATGCTCGAAGATTAGTGTGGATGTCAGTATGGTAGGAGGCCTGGATAAAGGAAGGAAAGTGTATCAAGGAGGATCTTTCTTTTCCAGTTCATTTTGTAAGTGACTAGAACAGATAAGTCACTGAAGAACTCAATCTCCCACTGAATTTATGGAGAAATTCTGGCCCCTGCAAGACCTAGCACTTCCCTTTTGATCCTTAGTTCAACATTTGTACGTGAATTAGATTTAATGTCTCTTAGAAATTAATTTTCTACCTAGTCATAGGCAAAAGAATAGAAGGCGGTACATATTGGTGAAAAAGGGTGAAGTAATAAGGCCCAGAGAGAAGAAAATCATGTTTTTTCTTCTTGTTTTAATTATTTCATACAAACAAGTTTAAAAACAAGACTTCCTGTGCTGGACTTTAATTACATAAAAACATTAGTTACAATCATTTGTGCACTCCTAATTATTGAAAAATAACAAGAGAGGTTATAAAAGGTTGCAGATATTTTGAATCCTAAAAGATTTGTTTTAACTAGGATTTCTGCAACCTTAGCCAGTCATAGCACTTGTAAATTATTTTACCTATATATTTTCTTTGTTTGCTAGCTTGTGCGGTTTTTACTCTGAGGTCACCAACACATGTGAATTCTCCTAAAGGAATAATGCAATGAAGAAAAATTGCTTCAATTTTACCAAAAAGGTGGTATCTGTGCTTCACATTCTTTTTAAGTTAAGCTTGAATTACTTTGTCTTCATTGTTTATTTGCAATAGTTCACATGCATTGCTATCTTAAATAGAAGATCAAATGTAAAATGGTCTTTGTGGGTTCTTTCTGACACTATTACAGCATATTGGGACTTAACACCTGCCACTAGTTTTAGATTTTCTCACTCACCTGAACTGGTCTGTGTACTAATTCTGATCTCATTACATTACAGGAATTGTGGAATCTATTATTGGGGACAATTTGTACCAAATAAAGTGAATTTCAAAAATTTTCCAGGGTTTCACCTCTGAATCACACTATGTTTAAGGAAGACAATTAAATTCTGAATAATTTCCAAAACTAAAACATGCTTCTCCCATCTTGCTTCTCCTTTAATGAGCCTATCTCATGTATACAATTGCACATAAGACTTTAGGGCTTCCTTATTCCTTTTACTGCTCCTTTTTTGTTCTTAGCTTACATGGTCTTTTGATGCTTGAAAATAATTATGATGAGCAAAATAACACTGTGGGTATGAAATCTAAAGTACAGCGTGGCAGGATGTGTTAAAGCTTTGACCTAATAATACAAGAAAAAAGGCAAGATCTGGTATTATACTTCAATCTCATTCGTGTGCTGTTTTTGGCTGGAATAGAGTTAACTTTCCCTATAGTAACTTGTATGGTGCTTCGTTTTGGATTTGTGATGAGAACAGAGTTGGTAACACCCTGATGTACAGCTGTTGCTCAGCACCACTTAACCAGTGTCATGGCCTTCTTTGTCTCACACTGCCCCATGAGTGAGTAGGCTAGGTTTGTCTGGGGTTGAAATAGTTTTCTTCGTATTAGCTTTTATGGTGTTCTGTTCTGGATTTGTGATGAAAAAAGTGTTTTAGTTGTTGCTGAGCAGTGTTTACACAGTGTCAAGGCCTCTGTTTCTCACATAGCTTTTGCTTTACTTATTAAACTCTCTTAATCTCAAACCAAGAGTGTTCTCACTTTCACTTTTCTAATTCTTTTCCCCATCCTAGTGGGGAAGAGTGAGCAAGGGGCTATGTTGCGCTTGGCTTTCTACTGGGGATAAACCACAACAGTGGCTTAACAAATCTGAAAAAGGAATAGCAGAAGGATACTAACTTTAATGATAAAAACTGTCATACTGTGTTAGATATATATGTGTGTGTATATATACATATACGCATGTACCAGCACAAAATAGACTGTTTGAAACTGCTGTGTTGTGTGCCATAGAGACTTCATGGCAACGGGGTAACTAGAACAATTATGTCTCTGTAATAGTTGAGAAAGGGAATAGTGGCCAGCAGGTGAGGACAGGCTTTATAATCGAGTAATTAGAACCTTTGATTGTTGTTTTGTTTTTCTATAGATTACTGATCTTCATTGACAAAAACTGAGGAAGGACAACTTCTGTTATTTATTTGAGAGTTTGCCAGCTCAGCCGAAGTGGGAGAACTTACAAGTCAGGGCATTTCTGAAGTAGGACCATTCTTGACTAATGCACCTTCAGGCAAAAGAGCTTTGAAACATTTTAATTTCTAAAGTAAAATGCAAGGATTTGACTGGTTTCTGAATGCAAAAGAGATGTAATACATTACCATTGTTAATCACGTGCAATATCTTACTTACACTGGAATCATTGAACAGATGAAGTGCAAAATACTGTGTATTAATTCTTCAATTTTGGTTTCAAATTCTAACTCTAGAAATATAAGTTTAATTATCAAAAGCACAGTTGGATGAATGGCATGCTATGCCATTTAATTTTCTTTCTACAGGCGCCTAAATCGTTTCCTCATATCAGACCTGGAACATGATGAGAAGTAACATATTAAACTTTGCCTCATCTGATATAAAATTGTTTGGTAACCTTAAAAAAAACAAGATTCTTTCATTAGGGAAATCATCTGATCACTGTTCAGTTTTCAGAGATTGCATTCCCTTTATTGAGGAGCCATCTTGTAAACAGCAGATATCAAAATCCAGCCTATTATTGTACTGCTTTAATGTTCCTCTCTTATAGAGGTGTATAGGGAAACATGTTCTGTAAAACAGAAACCAGTCTATATGTTTTCATTTGGTTTGTATTGGTTTTAAGTTTATACACATGAATTATATGCTCTCTATTATTAATCAGAAATTAAAGATTATTCTGAAATGAATTTAGTGCTTGGGAGAGAATATACAGATATAATATACTATAGAAAATGGTATTGCCTAAAGAGGTTAGGACAGAGGGGAAACAAGGAACAAAATAAAAAATGCCAGCTAACATATTATGCTGAACATATGTATTAGGTTGTCCACAACAAGTAACATACTTCATTATTGACAGTTTTCACACTGAAGAAAAGCTGATGCCTCCAAGAAGAACTACAGTTGGGAAGCAATAGGGATGACAAAATAAAGTGTAATACAGAAAATAAGGTGTTGTAGACAAGAGAGCTTTGCATAATCTAAGACACTGAAAATATGGCCTTACATACCAAATGAAATAAAAGGAGGATGAGGTGCATCTTAGTGTTTTAAAGACAATCTGAAATCTTGGCAATGTAACAAATGCAACAAGAACAAAGCCACTTCCAAAAGTTGTGCTTCCTTACAGCTATGAGTAACTTCCCATATATCAAACACAAAGCTTGAGATAGTCTCAGTCATTCTTCTCCCACTTGGGGGTCTTTGTAAATTGTATTGCTTTAGGAAAGTAAATACAGTGTCCACCCTAACAAAAATACTACAGAGGAGTGGGGAATACATATTTAGCAGAGACATCTCTTTAGTTGTCATATTTCTCATTTATTTATTTATTTATTTATCTATTTATTTATTTGCCTCCCGCACACGATCATTTAGAAATCATACTGCTAACTGGCATATTTGAAATGTTTCAGCAGAAACCAAAGGTTGACATTCAAAATAAAATGAACTACAGACCTTGACTTTATTGTTGTTTTATTTTCTGTTTATCAGAAAAGGTCCTGTATTGCACATGGTTTTGTATTATATCTTTGTGTACATTCTAACATGACTATTAAATTACTTTCTATAGAAAATATGCTTTTAAGGCTGATTGATAGCCCATCAAAAAAGCAGACTGTCATTCTGCAGTTAGCATTCCAAAGAGGTAGACAGGAGGATTTTTAGCAGTGGAGTCAAGTAATCTTTTACCTGAAATCATAAAAGAATGTGATAAATAAGTGTTTTGTGTGTTTCCTTTCTATTAGTATAGATTACATCTGAGAGAGGGCTTTCCTGTGATTCTATCTTTTTAATAAATAATTTAGTTACATGGGAAGATTCTATAATGCCTAATAATAATAATAATAATCATAATGGTGTATAAATGCAAAAAAAAAATAAAGCAAAGAAAATGAAAAAATAATTATTTTCATCCAACTGTTAAGTAACTGTTTACTGACAGTTACTTAATTCGAGTCTTAAAATAAAGATTTTAAAAGCCATACAAGTGAAAGATCCAACATTTTGAAATCATGCATGAAGGAATAACTTAAAGGAATTCTTTAAAATCCCCATGAAGTGGGCTACATGAAATCAACAGAGACCTGACAGCATAACCTCAGAAGCCCAGCCAAAATGACATTTTGAATGGAAAGACACCTTATTTTATCAATGCGAACCAGAGGCTACAGTACAAAGATTATGTTGTTTGGAGAAACAAAATGATATTGTCATGATAGGATGCACATAATTGAGCAGTATTCTCCATTTGTTTTATGTGTCTGCACTTTGGCATTTTCACAGCAAATGATTGTTTATGTTTGAGACCTTTATTATGAGGCACAGACTTTCATT
Source organism: Aythya ferina (assembly GCF_964211825.1). Lineage (NCBI taxonomy): Eukaryota > Metazoa > Chordata > Aves > Anseriformes > Anatidae > Aythya > Aythya ferina. The sequence goes on along the minus strand of NC_140297.1, from coordinate 47,356,588 downwards.
CGACTCAGTTAATTAAATCTAGTATGCTACAGACATACTAAAAGGGATGGAAGACTGCTACGTGATGGAAGATCTTCTAGGTTCTCTAATGCCTTATAGCATCACCACACCAAACTACTAGCTCAGAAGTCTTTGTTTTGTATTACACAGTCAGAACTTTGCTACGCACAAAACAATGTCTGCAGTGGACCCATGACCGGAGTTCTTCATTAGCCACCTCTAATACTGCTTTCATTAGTAGAATTTCAAGCACAGATCGTTACAATCCAAAATTTTTAATGCTCTCTGATCAGGACATTCTGAAATTCATAGCAATCTAGTGATCATCCTAATCTGAAACTAAAAGTGTGAGGTTGGTTCATGAGCCTAAAACAAAAGTTGGGTATTTGATCTTGAAGTAGATAACCCCTTCCGGCCGCATAGTCTGGCATCCATAATGACTTGTAAAATGATTTTCTTTATGACTTAAGGATGGCAGTTAGGATGGCATTGTGGGGAAGAGCAATAAGGAACTGCATCTTCATAACCTTATGCACATTTTGTATGTCCTGTACTCAAACTCAAAAGTGACACTTTTTTCTTGTAGCCTGTCAGTTGTTTGTGACCTTATGAAATGAAAGTGCAGCACAGCACTTGTGGCTTACATTTTCCTTTTCTACTGGCTTCTGAGAGGATAGAGTTAGAGTAGTGCAAATAAGTAGTTTTTCATTTAATGGCTACATCACTAATATCGAAGTAAAAAAAAAAAATAAATTGTTTTTGTTGAAATCAAAATAGAGGATCACCAAAAAAAAAAAAAAAAAAAGAAAGAGAAAGGAAATCTCGGTAGTTTCACATAAAATTAAAATCTTTTTTCACTCTAGCAAAAATGACCTTAAAATTAAATTTCCAAGTTAATTAGCCTCAGTTTTTGCATACATTCAACCAAGTGAAAAACAAAAACTACTGTTCATAACAAATTATTTAATTCAGAATAGCTGGAAATCAGTAGTCCTGATACTTTAACATTTACATCGCTCATCAATTTTTTTTCAAGTAAAACATTTTCTACTAAGCCATTCAGTCATCTTGGAATTATGGTTACTCCAATTTTGCCTAAAAAAGAAATTCATGGGGTTTTACTTATAAACAATAATGAGGGAAATGGTCATCATAGGCAATGGGATCATTGTGTTTAATCTCTGAGCTGATTTATTTGCTGAAATAACATACTCTAAAGAAAGAATGTGAAAACACAACTATTTGTTTCTATTTCCTTCCATGAGCATGAGCTTTTCAGTACTGATCTATTAATGAGGTAGCCTCTGGAATAAAGTAAGGATTGATGCAGCCTAGGTACTATCTATTATTTCACTAGTTAAGCAGCGCATGAGTGGGATAATTTGGCCTGATTCCTGATTTCTTTGCGCCGAGTTCATTTTTGGCGATCCTAATTGACTGAGGATCAAAGCAGTACAGCAGCACCCATTGACTACAGTAAAGTACAGTGATTTCCTATTATACACTATATACACTTGTTCTCTGGGGTGGGCCTAGTCTTACACTGTGAGCTTATCCAGTTTAAAAACATACATGTTTTTCCTTGGTTAGTGAAGGTAGTCATCCTACCGTGAGATCACAAGAATATTGCCAAAAGGAAACCGCACTATTAAGAGCAGGGAGAAAGGGTCTCAGCTGCATTTTCCCTACACACACTCCCATGAAAGTTTATTATTAATGAATTTACTATTGTAGGAAAAGCTTATTACTGGAGTGAGACAGTGTTGCTATTGATTTTACTGTCTCACATCATAGCTACGTCATTATTTTTTTTTTATGTAAAAAGTCTTTTATAAACTTGGCACATAAGGACAGCATAATTTTTTCTTAGTTTTCTTTTACAGTGAATGCCCATAGTATGCGAGTCAATACCTGGCAGTTTACTTTGTAACATACTTTAGTTAATCCAGCACTGTACTGGTAAATCTTTCCTATAAAACTGTAAAGAAAACTTGCAGTTTTTCATGGTCATTATAAAGACTTTGATGGGGAAAATGAGAGGGAAAGAGGCTTTAGTGTTAATGGGGGATCGCTGTCAAAATAAATAATCATTATAGAGAAACACAGTTCAACATAACCATCCAAGCACCCATTGTCTGCACTATAATAAACACACATAAAATATAATGTTGCAAAATCTTTTGCATCTTGCAGAATATTAGCAGGAATGGTCCCAGTTTTCTCTGTCAAGATGTAACCACATCTCATTTACAATACTTATAATAATGAGAGAAAATAGGAATGAGGAATATAGAGATCTCCTGTTACGAGGTATTAGGGGAAGCCACATTATAAATAGTGTGAGTAACATATATATATATAATATAGGATTATAGGATTATATATATATGTATAGGAAGCAAGCAAATGTGCTGAAATGTGCCTCTGTTACCTTCATCAGATAACTCCTTAAAGTTTAAGTATCTGTAAGGTCTTAAGGTCAAGGTCAATCCTTGATATTGCTGAGGTGCTATATATAGTCTGGGTGTAGCACAATTACCATATTATGTTTTAAGGATAAATAGCAGAGAGTAGGCCTGTGATGCATATTGAGGAGACAGCAAGTTTCAGTCTTAATAACATTCATGTGGGCTCTGCCCTTTAAAGGGCTGTGATAGTTGACAATATTATTTGTGGGGAAAAAGAATAATTACTAATTTAACATCAGTGAAACCAAGCAGCATGTTTCTTTTTATATACATTCCTGGATATATTTGAATTAGAGTCTGAAATTACAGGCAGATTTTGATTAGTTAGGTAAATTTTATTCCTTTATTTATCTCTTATAACTCTGTAATAAACACTCAAGAAAAAACAAAAAAGACAAAAAAAAAAAAAAAAAAAAGACATTGCAGTAGAGACTTAATCAGAACTAGCTCCAGCTTTGCTATGTATAGCTACATTCTGGGATGCAGATACATCCAAGGCTACAGGCTTTGGGCAGAACACTATGATTTACAGTCAAACCATTCGAGTGTTAACATTGTGCCAGTTCCTCACCCAGTGTAGTTTGAACCTGTTTATCTCACATTTGGAGAATTTGTCTGGAAGGACAAACTTTTATCCAAATTCATATTATAACACTGGAATTCACAATTCAACTCATAATCAAAATGAAAAAACGTATTTGTGGTCAATAAATAACCAATCTAGGTATCTGAGCAATATGTTTCTGTCTCTACCTATGCCTATATTTTATCTAAGATACACTACACAATCTCTGGGATAAAGAGCATCTGTGATTGTCATATTTGATGAGAATACTTAGACCTTGGCTTTCTATGAAATGAGGAGCTAAACAAGACTCTTAAATCTTACATGGAATTTTTGAATTTGCTCTGGAAAAAGGTCTTAAGCATTATAAATTAGAAATCAAGATATGATGAGATAAGGTGTATTACCTAAACTGACTGAGTATCTGAAAAACTGATCTGAGACCAGATTAGTTCTTCTTCATGTCCTAGTCTTTGCTTTTAAAACTACAAGCCCTAAGGAGGGGTGGCTGTAGGCTATAAGGGAGTGCCTGTGGTCTTGCAGTTATGCGCAATGCAAAAGCACGTACCTGTCATTTAAATTAATACAGTGTAACTGGAAGCAAGGCTTTGAAACTACATCCCTCTTCCATTACATTGCACCTTGGATAAACCAGCTAATGCGATTTGATGAAGTTTTATTGGCTGAAAAGCTGATTTATAAAGGAATTGGTTTTACCTTTTCTAAAAAGCTGCAACACTACAGCCAGCTTTAAGAAATAGATGCCTTTGATATCTGACTTCAAATTTCAAAACAGAGTTATTCTGTTACAGTACACACAACTGGGGATAGCTAAACTTTCTGTTAAGTGACCTACTGACAGCAGAGCTGTAAGGCATCTAGCAGTTTCAAAAGATAAAAAGCATTAAAAAAAAAGCCACCATTGTTCTCAGGTTGCATAAAATAAACACACACACAAAAAGGTCTGTAAACACAGAGAAAGGATTTCCCGCAAATTATGTGGGGTATTCAGAGCTTTTAACTGAATCAAATTGAGCCAAAAGAGCAATATTGCTAGAGACATTTGAACTCCAGCACAAAGGGATGTGTCTGTGTCTATATGTGCACATATGAGTAAAATCATAGTATTTCCTACCTGTCAGTTGTTGCAGATGATATAACTGTGTTTACACAAAAGCAGTTTCCTTTTACTGATTTTTTTTTTTTTTTTTGGTATGTATTAAGCACTGGAATCTAGGTTTTGCTGTCTGAATCAATGAATATGTTATTGATTGGCTTACTGGACATCAGTAATGTATATTCCTGATACTTAAATGTGAGAACATTTAATGTTTTAATCAACAGACACAGCAGTCTCAAGACTGTATCCTGTAACAATTCATACAGAAACAATCTTGGAAATAATCATAGAAGATCAACAAAAGCTAGTCTGTTCAGACTTAGCAATGATGAAATGTACTTCATAAGAAAATTTTAAACTAGTTATAAATACTTGCTAACATGGATCTAATTTATGTATTTTAAAAGGCCTTTTTCCTACATGGGAACGAGAACACACTGAAATACATGATTTTGTGAGAAGTCAAGATAGTAGGGAAGAATGTTTTTTCAGCAAAGATTAAGGCTTACATCAAAGTATCCAATTCATCTCTCCCCAGACCTCATGCCTTCCAGTTACATGAAGTTGTGAAGGAGAAACAATAATATCTTTACTTTTCACACTGGCCTGACTGTGCTTGACTGCTTTTTTAAACTAAGTGGCAGCACCTGCACGGGGGATTATAAATAATACAATGGACACATGTAAGATGTACAATACCTATTGCTTCCATCTACTGAAAAATACTATAGCGGGGAGCAAGAGACAATATTGGGAACTGACCCAGCATGGTAACACGGACTGTTTTATAATCACTCACAGACCATATTAGCCAGTTATGTGCCATGAAACTTTGGTATGTGAATGTTCCTTCTTCAAGTAAAATAAGATTGCAGAAAAACTCTGAAAAACTTTGTAGAGATTTTTGATGCTAAAACCTGTTCATTAAATCCCCACACCTTGGGGCTAATTGGACAAACAGAATGACATAAATATGACATGAAAGGATTTGAAACTGACATAGAGTGATTTTTTTAAGGGAAAAGAAAAAGAAACAATTAACTTTTCAAGTTACTATATAAAGAAACATTTTAATAGCATTTTTGTGTTTACCACATTCCTGCACTAATGCAGGGTTTTTAATTCTCATTCAAACAAAATAATGTTTAGTACATTGCTGTTCCTTGGATTATAAGGAATTCTGCCTTTTCTGGAGGATTATATTAGCTGGCATACTCCATATTGAGTACAATGTAAAATTCATAGTAAAATAAGCTCATATGAGATCAGCATAAAAATTATGAATGATAAGATGCTGCTCAGTCAGATCATTTTGATCATAAAGGACTATAGAGTATTCATACCCACAGCAGTTGTAACACTCCCCTTTGACCTGTAAGGAAATTAGGGAAGAACACCTTACCAATCTGTACAGGATCTCTGTGTAATTAATGTTGTTGTTTTACCAACCTTTCCTGACGTACCTAATCTTGCTACTATTCTCTCTTGTATTCCAGAAATTGCAATTTATTAACCTTTACTGGTCCCCTGTTATGAACAGTTGTTATATGGAATCTTTTTTACAACCCTGTCTTCTATTCTCTTCTTTAGATGTTGTTAAAATGTCAGGCCCATGTTACCCTATATGATGATACTGCACAAGAAAATGACCCGGCTAATCATTCTGCCAGGACTGTGGACTATCTGGTCCTCAGGCTACAGATCTTATTCATATTTGTCTCTCTGACTCATATTCTCTTTCAGAGTTTTCATTATTTCAAAACAATGCACTTGCAACTGAGAAGGACTCTTGGATCTGTGGTGATTGCCAGTTACAGCTAGATTCTTTATGGCTCTCTCCAGACATCTGCCTGGTAGCACCTCACTATTTTACCCTACCTTGCTTGCATGTCACACTCCATGGTACACACTAGAAAATGGGGGATAATTGCTGCAAAAAGAGAGAACAGTTAACTCCAAAGTTTTCTGTGAAGCACAGTAGTTTTGCAGTACCTGTCCCATCTGCCTGATCCGTAACATTGTCCAACATATAAAAACAATCCCTGTAGAACATCCTAAACCCTGGGGACCCTTTGTTAACTAGCAGACATTTTATCCAAATGCCTAAATGTTGTAACCTCAAATATGTACTTGTAATCTTTGACATGTTCTTGGGATGAGATAAACTGAGGCTTATGCCTCCTAACATGTTGATGCCACTGCTGTAGTGAAGAAACTTTCAGAGAGACTTAATACCTTGATTTGGCTTTCCTCTTACAGTAGTGATAGTAGTGATTGAGACACTCATTTCACAAGCCAAGTGATTTAAGAATAACTGCAAAGCTTTAAGTGTTAGTCAGTGCCTACACTGCACCTACCATCCTCAATAAAGTGGTGCAGTAGAAAGAAGAAACTCTGACCTGACATGCAAATCAGCTAGGAAGAAACAGAACCGAAGTGGTCAGGTGCATTGCTGCAGCATTGATGTGTATGCAAAGCATGGCAAATGGGAGACATCTCCACCCCCCTCAGGATATTCTGATGGGGTAACCAATGCATATGTCTCATTCACCACCTGCAGCACTGCATAAACTTGACCAATGATTCACCATTACATTATTGCAGAGTTCTGCTGAAACATGTAATCTGTCCATTCACAAGTAAAGGAAGGTCTTCCAGAGCCTGCCTGTGAACTATGCCACATTCTACAACCAGGAGACTGGGTATACATTGAGGTGCACCAGTGAACAAATTATCTCCAGCCCAGGTAGAAAGAACCACATCAGGCACTCTTAATCACCCACACTGCCAACACATGTGAAGAAGTGCACCACTGGGTACGCACATCTCACTTCAAGAAAGTTCCACAACCTAACAGCAGAGAAAGGTGTCCCCTCCAGAAAACAACCCAGACCTTGGATCCCAAACCCTCTCTCCAAACCTGATTTCATAACTGGACTGTGTTTTCAAGGACACAAGACAATGATACAATCTCCAACCATACAAATTAGACACATTTTGAACAGTTTCTTTGATCTCTGGATTTATTCTTAGAACTATTTAAAAATAGCATTAGAATTAGTTTGTATAGCTTATAATCATCCAAGCCAAAGGCTTTTATACATTCTTAACACTTAAAATGAAGTTCCAAATCCTGATCATAACATTACTAAACCATATTCTACATGAATACATGGATTAGAAACCTGCAGAATATGGAGTGGTAGCTCTCTCCTAAAGCTCAGGTAGATAATGCAGCAATTTTTTCAAACTCTGTTGGATTTGGACACATATTTCTCCAACACATGAATCTAGAATTCTCATGATTGGGATTCTCATTTTATTGCTGAAAGGTTGGACAAAGCTGTGGGCACAAAATAATTTTACTCATGTCTCTGCTTCAAAACACCCAGAATGTATCCTGTCACAAACTGCCTCTTCTAAAAACTTTTCTTGCTTCTCTTGAAAACCCATGACAATGGCTATGATTACTAACAGGGTTGGGAACTATTCTCATTGTCAACATCCAATTAAATTTGTATTTATCAACATTTACATAGGTCTTGCCTTCCAAATCATATTTCCCTTCCTGGATCTTAGTGATTTTCTGGAACTATGCCCTGGAAAACATTACCTTCCAGGTAGGCAGGTCAATGTAATTTAGAGTATGAATTACCCCATATTGGGATATATATGGGGTAATTATGTATATATATGGATCTACTGGACCTTAATTGGAAGACCCAAGCTGTTTGCTTCATAATGAGGAAGGTGAGATACTTGTAAGCAGTTGACAATCAGGCATACTGGGTTCCACTGGTTTCTGCAAATCCTAACATCTAGGCTGAGTGTCAGTGAATTAGAAAAGGCAATACATGACATCAAGAACAAATGGATAATGCCACTGCAGGTGCAATATCTGTCCTACATTTCAAAATAAAAAAGATTTCCCATGTAACTTTGCAAAATCGAATGGCTTTAGACACCCTCTTAACTGCACAGGGGGGAGTTTGTGTTGTCATTAACACTACTTGTTTTACTTATGTTGACCAGAGCCAAAGAATTTAAACTGACATCCATAAGATCCAGAAAAGTCTCCAGGTGTTGCATGTAGTGGCCTAAGAAGACATGCACTGGGGCTTTGGAAAAATCTAAGGTTGGTTAACCTCTTGGCTGCATGATTTAGGGACTTTGACTTGAAGGGTATTATATGGAATACTGTTTATATTTTTCATTTTACTGTTAGGATGTGGTTTTGTACAGTTGATTTTCTGTTTAGTAACAGCATGTAAGAAGCTAGGAACTTCTGTATCTACCCCATTAATCCCCAGTGTAACAGGTAAGCACACTGTATGCCCTAAATTGATATATGAGAATATGGAACAGCAAAAAGAAGTACTTGCACTAATGGCTATGGAATATTCAGTGCAGAGGCAAGAGCAGATGGTAAGGCTGCACACTCCATACTTTGCTTAGGCTTCAACTTAAGTGCTATGAGTTGGATGTCTGCAGCTTACCTGCTGCAATCTGTGCAAAGTTTGTGTGAGACTTTAAAGTCTCAGAGAGGGGAGGAGAGGGGTAAAATTGTTAATTTCTAAAATTTGAGAGATCTGGCTAGGAAGCTGTTTCTTTCAGCCAAATGGTAGCAGTCTGCTTATTCCATTCTCCACTTTCAAACTAAGATAATACTAGGTGTTCCAGTCCTATAGGCTCCGCCAAGAGTCATCTCCATATTGTCAATTGAGACAGTTATTAATGTACTTAACAGTTCATCTTCAGGCATGGGTGCTTGGCCTTATAAATATATAAATGATTGGCTGGAGTACGTTCTTCCTAAGGAATGCACACCTGGCTTTGTTAACATTGGAATAATTATCCTAACCTTTTCCAATTTTTTTGAAACTGTATATAAGTCGTGTCTTTGCAACTACTGGGAAGACCTGTCCGAGTGTTCTTTCACTATTGTCGGAGTTAATAGTGAAGTCTGTAAGAAGACAGTAAAATCTGACCCGTCTTAAATTGTACTTGGGTTATTGTGCACTTGGAGTCTTGATATTCTCCAACAATATAACAGCTCTGTAAACAGATTTTAGAGACTGTAACTAGCAGCAGGAGCTAGCTGTCTTCTAGGAGCCAAACTGCTTCTGAGTGGGAACAGTAACCTACTTGCTTATTTTAGCTGCCAAGGGATTTACACACAGTGTATGGATTTATACATCAAGAGAAATGCTATCATCCCAGTACAAGCAGTGGACTCCAAAAAAGCTTGCATGTATTCTAAATATTTCTGCGAGGAAATCGATATATGAGTGCACATGTCATAAACACATAGACTGCAAAAGGTCCAGCTCTTGTGCCAGAAGAAAACCTTGGTGTTTACCAGAGTTTGTATTCTGTTTGCATTTCAGAAACTTAATAATAACACCATCATAGAGGTTAGACATATATAGAATTTGTGTGAACAGACTTGTCTAGAAGCCAAAAGTATTTTTAGACCAATAACAACCAGATAGTTACAGTGTTCACTGGAAATGCATCACTGACCATGCAATATTAATCTGGTGCATTAACACTGGAATTACTAAGTCATTTTGACACCTCAGGCAGCCTGCCATGTCTTGCCTAGGAGTATTTTTGCATTCCATAAGCCTGTTCTATAATCCTATTTATTTTTCAAAGTGAAGTCAGGCAGTCTAGAGCATTTGCTCTAGATGAACACAAGTAGTTTTTGCCAACATATACAAAGCCAGAATAATTTGTGAATCAGGACCACCTGCAAAGGAAAGCAGTGGCTTTGAACTCAACTAGTACTCACTAGCAGGATCTCAAAACCCACCTTCTTAGAACGCTGAGCTTAGTTTGTCCTGTTGCTGCAGATATTACATCCCATACATGAGAACTACCTCAAGGCAGAGAATTATGTGATAGTGGTTATTTTACCACCCTGGCAACTAATAATTAATTTGTCATGCAAGTAGCTCAAACATTAGGGCTGTCATAATAGAAATGTTTCTCTATCCGAGAATAGTGTGAGAGCTCTTAGGTATAAAGACTGTATCTTTTATCTGTACATTGATTGCTACAATTGGCTTTATATAGCTGGTATTCTCTAAATCAAAGAAAGTTATTGATTATAGAAATGTGTAGATTTTTTTACTCTATACTCCAAAGATCACAAGCAAAGAATTGTATGTCAACATTTGGTCTGTGTGTTTAAAGCTCACCTAGAGTAATGAGGCATATAGAAAAGACCAAGATATTATAGAGTGATACACCTGAAAGACCAAAAGAAAGATTCCAGAGAAAAAATTAAAAAAGTATTTATTTTGATTGTTGCTTGATGTGTTTTGCAGCAGCTCAGGAGGGTAAGTAAGGGAGAATCTTCCACAAGAGAGTAGGAGAAAAGCAAGCTTGGTAAATCAAAAAGGAGGCCTCAGTAGAAGGATACTTTTTTAAAAAATGAAGGAGGCATTGTACCTGTATAAAGACACTAAACTCAGCTTTTAATATTTTTTTCTTTCTTTTTTTTTTTTTTTTTCATAGATGACGTACCTTAAGAATACTACATATTTTCCTGGATTAATGAAGTGGTATCACAGTTTAATCAGATTTAATACATGTTATCACATGCAGTGTTATTTTTACTGCACATTTGTGCATACTTTGTAATGCAGTGCTTGTATTCCATGCAGGTTTCCATGTTAATTTGGCATCTTTGAATATATGATGATATAAAAGGAGAATCCATGACCCAAAAAATCAGAAGAATAAGTCAACTATCCTATTCAACAAAAGCTATACCACAAAATTAATACTGTTCCTATAAAAATCTTGTGCTAGGCATTCATAACAGTATGTACATGCAGAGGACTACCTTGGTAGTTCATGCAGACAGAGTGCTTCAGTTCTGCTGGAAACAGCATTCAATTGTAAGTGGCTAGCTTGCAGGCTCACAGCTGGGGGAAGCACCGGTATTGTGGTGGGCACTTGCCTGAGGGCTAAAACTAGTGCCCCTTCTTGAAATCCACAGAGATGTCTGATGCATCCACCCAGACAGATCTGGTAAGAAAGGAGGCCTCGGTTCAGGTGGTAGTATTAAGTACCCTGAACCTTCTCCTACTAATAAGGCAAGTACTTCCTCTAGATGTGCTCAGATGGATGATCTTTTAAGACAAGTATCTGAGATGCAAGAAGCAGTTGTAAGGCTGCACAGTATTAAAGGTGCTGAGAGGGAGATAGATAGGTTGTTTAATGATCATGTTCCAGTTGGGGACATTACTGAGAAGGAGGAACCTTAGTACCTGGTGACATGCAAAAGCAGGACTGCTTCGGTCCCCACCTTCCAGCTTCACTAGGAAAAACAAGTATGTAGCTCTTGTAACTATAGGTGGTCTTGACAGCCAGGGCCAAGTTCTACATGAAGAAACCATACTGGCAGCCTGGAGTGGATATCATAAAAAGAAACGCCATGTGCTTGTAGTGGGTGACCCCCATTTGAAGGACATTGAGGCTTCTCTCTTCCAGCCTGACAGGGAGTCTCAAGATGTCTGCTGCCTCCCAAGAGCCAGGATCTGGGACATTACTGTGAGGGTGCCACAGCTTGTCAAGATCACAGACTACTATCCCCTCTTGCTTTTTCATGTGGGCATAAATGATGCTAGAAGGCAGAACATGGGTAGAATCATAGAAGACTTTAAAGCCCTAGGAGCACAAGTGAAAAATATGGGATCCCAATTTATTTATTTTATTATTTATTTTCTCCATTTTGCCAGTTGGAGGAAAGAGCGAAGCCAGGAAGAGATGTATAATACTTATCAACTCCTGACTATGTGGCTGGTGGCAACGTAAAGGCTTTGGTTTTTACAATGGGAATTTCTATGAAGATTAGATTATAATCTAATAACATATATATAATCTAACATATAATAACATATATAATCTAACATATAATCTAATAACATAATAACAGATTATGTTAGGGAGGGATGGGATTGACCTGTCTAGAAGAGGCACAGAAATCTTTGGCAACAGGCTGACTAACCTAGTGAGGCGTGCTTTAAACTGAAGGACACAGGGGGCAGTGTCCATAACAGCAATGCCCCTGCCATTTCAATTGACTGCGGAATGAGCCAGGCTAACCCAACGAGTAACAAATGTTACAGGCACTGATTCTCATGGGGGACTTCAGTCATCCTGATATTTGTTGGATAAGCAACACTGCCAGGCACACACAGTCTGAAAGGTTCCTGTAATGCACTGAAGATAACTTTCTGATGCAGGTGGTGGAAGATATGACAAGGAAAGGTGTGCTGCTGGACTTTGTTCTTACTAACAAGGAAGGACTGGTTGAGGATGTGAAGGCTGAGGGCAGCCTGGGATACAGTGATCACGAGGTAGTGGAGTTCAGGATCTTGTGTGGAAGAAGCAAAGCAATTAGTAGGACTGCAGCCCTGGACTTCAGAAGAGCCAACTTTGACCTCTTCAAGGACCTACTTGCACATATCCCATGGGCTAGAATGTTGGAAGATGCAAGAGAGTTGGTCAATAAAAACACCACTTCTTCCAAGCTTAAGATCAGTACATCCCTAAGAGCAAGAATACAGGAAAAAGTGGCAAGGGGTCTACATGGATGAGCAAAGTGCTCATGGATAAAATCAAAGGCAAGAAAAAAGTCTATGAAATGTGGAAAAGGGCCTGGCCACTTTGGAGTGGAACACTATCAGGGCCTGCAGGTACACGATAGGGAAGGCTAAGGCCCATTTGGAGTTAAACCTGGCAAAGGAAGTCAAAAATAACAAGAAAGGCTTTTTTAAGTCATAGAATTATAGAATGGCTTGAGTTGGAAAGGGCCTCAAAGATCATCTAGTTCCAAACCCCCAGCCATAGGCAGGGATGCCACTTACTAGATCAGGCTGCTCAGGGCCTCATCTAACTTGATCTTGAACACCTCCAGGGATGAGGCATCCACAACCTCTCTAGGCAACCTGTTCCAGTGCCTCACCACCCTCTGAGTGAAGAATTTCCTCCTAATCTCTAATCTAAATCTCCCCTCATTTAGTTTAAAACTATTCCTTCTTGTCCTGTCATTATCTGATGGGAACAAAAAGTTGCTCTCTGTCTTTTTATATGTCCCCTTTAAGTACTGGAAGGCCACACTGAAGTTAACCTGGAGCCTTCTCTTCTGTAGGCTGAACGTTTCCAGCTCTCTCAGCCTTTCTTTGTAGGAAAGGTGCTCCAGCCCTCTGATCAGCTTCATGAGGTTGCTTATATAACTAAATTAAACTAACGCAAATCATTCTGGTGAATAAAAAGGCTCCACTCCAAACATCCCAGTATATTAACCATGCCAAAACCATATGTGGCAGGTGAAATATCATTGGTATAGCTTACTTTGGTCAACTCCTTATGATTAGGCATGATTGTGTAAAAGTCTTCAGACCAACGTTTAAACAGCACGGTGACCATCTGTCTAACACGTCTCCAGGATGAAAGAGGCAACATGAACAGAAAGTCTAGAAGAAGCAGAACATGGAGAGAAAACAGTGGCAGGGTTTGATAGTCTTTATACCACGTTTCACAATATGGAATCATCCATACTGATTTTGGTGCACGTAAACTTGTGCTATTATATAAGAAAAATACCCACCATAAACGCACAATTTAATACGAGATAACTTATAATAAAACATTCTAGTCTGGATGTAAAATGAACAAGCTCAGGGTATCCCACAATAGATTTCAAAGTTCAGAAACTTGCCAAAGGCTTTTACTGATATTGTGCTATTCTCCTGCCCAGAAATGTGTGAATTGATCTCAGGATCTGTAAAGAGATGTGTTGATGTAAAAAGGAAAATGAGAGCACAATATGGATAGTTAAAACAGTTGGTATATCCATGAAGCCACGAATAAACCTGTAGAGTATAGCCTCTAACTTTCATTGTGTAAGATGTGATACAGTCAAAAATCTTTTCTTTCTGAGTTCATTTTTTCAGTTTAGAGGGCAGAATTATAAAAGCTATGTAAGTACCTAAACATGAAGATGAAGCCTTATCTAGGCTTTCATGTTTAGTAATAAAAGACAGTCTCACATACTCATTTCTACTAATTCCCTGTTGTAGAATCTTGTTGAAGGATCTGCAGCAGATCCTTCATCAGGTAATATCAGAAAATTAAGACACATGTAACACGAAGCGCTCCAGAACTCTGCTCTCAGATATGTTGTCTCTAACCCTGAGTAACTGTTTTCTTTGTTTTATAATGTCATGTAATTCTGTGCAAACCAATGGACTCAAATGGAAAATATTCAGAGAAAAAACAAAAACAAAAACAAAAACACACATGTGCAAATATAGAAAACAGGAAACATACATAATTATGTGTCAGATATTTGTTAATTACATAGATGAACATATTTGGTCCCTACTGCTTTGTTTGTATATTGTACTTTGAATGACGTTAATTTATCAGCCACTAAGTAACTACTGCCATCTACTGGAAAATTTATTAAAACACTTAAATTGTACTGCCAGAAAGGGATCTGGAGCACAGTATTATCTCCTGTAAAAATACTGAATAGTCTATAACATATAAAAACTGTTAAAAGAATGACATCAGTGCCTGTTTGCTTACATAGATAAAATGCCAGTAAGTATAAACAAAAATTTTGTTTAGCTCAATTTCAGAACCATTGCTAAATCTTTCTTCTAAGATACCCAAGCACTTGCAATCAGTTTCATATCCATACTGCACAACACATGGCTGTGCCATCTACTACTGTGCTGCATATCATATCTACTCTTCCACTTGACCTCTGACAGCTCTTCTCAGCAATAGATGCAACAGTCTTAGGATGTCTTTAAGTGTCCAGTTGCAGGTATCCTAACACCATTGAGTTTTGTGGCATAGACTGCTCCCACTAAAATTTGTTCCCAGGGCAACAACAATGAGCAGGAATTTACTGCAGACAAACTCAGAATTTGTTTTTCCTCACATAGCATACCATAGCATCAGCAGTGGCCCTGAAGGTGTGGATTACTGATTTTGAGGTTAGGATTACTGATTTTAAGGTTACAGCAGCTAACAGAGCAGATCATTGCCAGTGGCCACTCACCAGTTAAAATGCAGGAACTGAATATGTGCACTCTTTTTCTGCCCTAAATTATATTGTGAAAGAAAAATTTTTCTCAATTCCTATACTTTTTCAATTTGATCTTAATCCCTACTGTATTCCCCAACTTGCTGAAAGCCAGGAAAGAACCATTTCTCTAAATTGTGTATGTATTACTTAGATAACATGAATACTCTAGTCAGCCACAAACTCCCATTGTAATCAATGGAAACAAAGTCACTACATGTTTTTTTTTGTTATTCCAACATATTTACTGGAAAGCGTAAATATCCAATGGAGGAACACCAAAATGATCAAGGGACTGGGGCATCTCTCCTGTAAGGAGAGGCTGAGAGAATTGGGAGTGTTCAGCCTGGGAAAGAAGAGGCTGAGGGGATCTTCTCAACGTGTGTAAGTACCCAAGGTAGGATGCAATGAAGACGGATCCAAGCTCTTTTCAGTGGCGCCTGGTGTGAGGACAAGAGGCTATGGGCACAAACCAGAAAACAAGAGGTTCCATCTGAACATTGGGAAAGTACTTCTTTACTGTGAAGGTGACCGAGCACTGGGACAAGATTGTCCAGAGAGGTTGTACAGTTTCACTCCTTGGAGCGACTCAAAAGCTGTCTAGACAGCTAGGGTCTGAGCAAGCAGCTCTAGGTGTCCCTGCTTGAGCAGTGTTGTTGGACTGGATAACCTCCTCTCAACCCTAACCATTCAGTGATTCAGTGATTCCTACAACTTGTCTTAGACAGCTGTCTTGGAAGATGTATTTTCAAGTGCAGATTTGTGTCTTCATGGGCTACGGAAGCAGTTTAAATTTGAAGATCCAGTTTTGAGATGCTTCATCATAAAATAAGGTAAAGATATGTCCACTGATCCCAAAAGGTGAGTTTCTGCTCCCTTTTATGTATATCCCCTTCAACTTCCTTTCTCAAGCATGCCCTCTGACTTCTGCTGTGGGTGTTGGACTTTGGACCTTTTGCTAAGTATCTTTAACTCAGTAAACTAACAGAAACCCAGATTAACAGAAAAGAGGTCAGGCAATATTCTGCCTTGCTAGTGAGTTGAAGCAGCTCACAGCTCTGTTTGACAAGCACCAGACCTGCACAAAGAGAGGGACAATAATGTGTGACCTGGAACAAGAGGGCAGAGAAAAGAAGGACTGAGGAAAAAAAATCTGCCTTTCAAGGGCAAAAAAGCATGTGATCATCTCTGCCAGCAATAAAAACTGAGATTTCACATCTGACTTCACATAAACACTCTGAAACAGTCAGTCTAGAAAAGAAATTACATTTTTTACTTGTGGTTCAGTTGCCATTTTTTAAATTAAGAAATATAAGAAATTACCATCCGAAAAGATAAAAGGATGCATGTTACACTTCATAAGCATATGTATATATATATATATATATGCAACAAATAATACATCTAGAAAATATTCAGAAAGAGAAAACAGCAAATAGTGTTGCTTGTTTCCCCTCTGAAATTAACACTGAGAAGCTCACTTGTCAAGTATATCTGGACCTTGGGCAATCACTGAAGGCAAGCTCCACATAAGCAATTTTTGACATCTAACCTAGAGTTAAGCCTTGGATCAAAACATTTGATATTTAAGTTCAAGACAGTGACCAAAAGAGCCCAACTGGTCAAAATAAATAAATAAATAAATAAATAAATAAATAAATAAATAAATAAATAATCAGTGAGGTATCTTGAACATGTTAATATGTATCTCTTGGACAACAAATTTCCCTACATGGCTAAGCATCAGATTGTACAGTCTAAACATCTGTATAAATTGGTTTAAGTTTTTAAAATCAATTTATTTACAAATTCTATGTTTTAGCTCTGTACTGGACAGATACTTGGCATTTCTAAGTTGAATAATATTTTACTTCAAATTTTTAATCCAAATATGAATTAAAGGACCTGTAGGAAAATCAGAAAACACTACCAGCACCTTAACCTTTTGCTCTCTAAGTCAATGATACCATCACCAGAAATTGGAAAAACTATGGTCAGAATATAAATTTATACCCTGAAAGGTTGTCACAGTCACGGTATTACAAGAAAATTGAGTACTTAATTTGCTAGCTGGGTGACATTCACAAATTGGTTCCTTTTGGCCATGAGTGGAATGTTTTCAGTTGTCAAAAATAAATAAATAGATCTGATTTTATTTGATTTGATTTGATTTTCAGAATATGCTTGCACTTTTCTAATCACTTACACTCTTCTGATCAGGTTTTACCAGGAGCTTGGTTTTATTTGAGAAAAAATCAACAGTGTCCTGCTGTGGCACTGACTGAATATCAGCTGAAAGGAAAGAGCACCATCTGCTGTGTAAGCATCACTCCTTCTGACAGCATTTAGGGATATTTGGAAGTTTCTCCACAAAGGTCCAGTCCTGCCTACCCAATCTCTATTCATAACCCTAATGATGTTATTTTTGGAAGGTGAGCTTGCCTGCCTTTCTGCCTACCCATTGCACTGCAGCCTCCCCTTGGGGGGAAAGGTGCTGTGTTATGGGAATGCCCGTGCAGATCCTGCTCTTCTATCCCTCATTTTCCTGCATCACCTGCCTGCTCCATCCTTGCTGCAAGGAGCCCAAGGCATCACATGCCCTGGGGCTACAGCCAGAGGTTTCCAGCCTTTCAGCTGGGAACTGAAGTCGTCTCTCCTGTCCGGAGTGGAGGAATATGCAAGTGTGTGCTAATCAAGTGGTGGAAGGATTTTCTGTGCCTTTGATTTTTGTATCCCCTGAGTTCAATAAATTTCTCTTAAAGAACAAAAATCTGGCTGTGGGCTTGTTAAAGCTTTAATCATTCCTAAGTGCCTGTGTCAACTGAGCAGCAATTGGATTCAGCACAGATTGAGGACTATTTCAGCAGGACAAAAATCCCTATAATCTTTTAAATACACACATGTCCTGCACCCAAGGAGACGTCCTTCCCTTGGACCATCTTCAGCTGCACATTTTCTGTCCTGAGGTGTTTGGCCTGACTCGTCTTTGATTCCCCTTGATCTCAGTGGGCTGCACTTTCCCTCTTTAGTTTCCCTGTGGCCTTCTTTGTCTTCACGGGTATTTTATCAGTTTTCTTTTCCAAGGAGCACAGCCTTGAAGACCAGTTCTGTAGGGCTTTCAGTGACTACTAAACCTCTGGATTTTCATGGCTGTTTAAGCAGCAATACTCCTTGAGTTCCAGGACTCTGGGAAAGCTGGGCTTACCGTTCACCTTCAGAGACCCGAAAGCCTGGAAGTAAATATATCCACCTGCACTCACTTATTGAACATTGCTGTTCACTTAACCATCACAGTAGATGCAGAACTCCAAAGAAAGACAGGAATAAAAACAGCATTCTTGATACTTTTTAAAAAGTCAGAAAATGATACAGCACAAGCAGCAAACCCCATGTAATTGTTCTTTCCAAAGCCAGAAATTGGGGTCACTACAGTAGTTGTCATTGATGTCAGCAGGGATGAGTTAGGGAGAAAAAAACTATTAATTTTGGAAGGAGACAGGGTGTAAAAAGATGATAACCCCACAAGATGCTTCCCATGTTACACAAAACTCACCCAAGACCCTGCCTGTCCACACAGCACTCAGCGCAGCCCAGCATGTCAGAGGGCTGTGCACAGGACTGCCAGCTCTCACTTGGCAGGGATCAGTCAGGGAGGCAAACCCAGGTCAGGGCTGCGCACAGGTAGGGCTGCCGTGAGGAGAGGACAAAGCAAGAAGTGACTGGAGTGCAGCAGAGCTGCAGTGTTGACATGGGGATTTTTCAGCCTCCTGTGTCAGAGGCATTTAATAGCACAGAAACTATGGCATCCAAGATCAGTGATCGGTGGCTACGCAGGCTGGGGGCCAACGACTGGATTCCCTCGAGCACATCCTTTCCTCTCTCAAGGAGGAATGCAGTTCATGACAACTTACAATTAATTGAAGATCTGAAGAGTCATTTAAAAGCATATACACAGCCAACAAGTCTCTCTGGAAGCAGAAGGGTGTGGGAAGGTGGGTGGTGTTCCCACAGGGCTACTCAGCACTGCTGGTGCAGAACCGTGTGGGGACCTGCAATTCTCTCAGCTTAATTTCCATCACTCATGCAACTGCTTTACAAATCTTCCTGGGTGCAAGTAATTTTACCATACTATTTTCTGCTGCACATTCATTTCTTTTGCTTTTCCTAGGCCATGTGTCACTGTCACTTGTCCCCTGATTGCCTGGTGATATGCTCAGGGACTAAAGCAAGCTCAGGGACTGAAGCTTCTGACCATGAGACAGCTGAAGGGATTCAGGAATTGGACCCGAGGGTCTGGGTCCTCACTTACACATGTCCAAGAAGGTATCACATGAGGCAACAAGTGCCCCATTTTGTCAACTGCGATATCCAGATAGAAAACAAACAAACAAACAAAAACACTTGTAGTAAGATAATTGCAGGTAGACCCTACAATTGCAGAACTCTTCAATGTAAATTGGAGTATTCTAGACTCAGGTCTCTGACTCTAAATATTTGCTTTTTCAAGGACATCAGGACCAACCAGGCCCAGATGGGCCAAACATGATCCCACTAAGGTATTTATCATCAACACAATGCAATTTTTTAAGTAAAATTTTTTTATACCTTACACACCAGCTTCCATCAAGAGGTCTCACTCCAGGAACCTTCCGGGGTTTCCTTCCTTTCTCTCTCTTCTGTACACATCTGTGATGGTTTCCAGACATCCTTCCCATCTCACATGTACACACCCTTCTATGAGTTAACCAGATCCAAAACCTTACTCATCCCATAGCCATCAGCACCCCATGGGCAAGACCCAGCTCCTCCCTTTTGCTGGAGTGACACTTCACCCAGCCTGTCCTCAGGCATGGATGGCTGGAGGTATCTTCCTCCCTCCGTATTCTTCCTCGTTCAATTCCTTCCCTGTAACCTCGGGTTTGTTGCCTGACTACCCCCTCCTGCAGGCAGCTCTTTTACCCTTACTTAGCTCTCATCCCGTGTGAAGTTTCTAATTGCCCAGAGGATTTTCAGTGGGCTACTTCCCTCAGTAACAAAGATACCTAGCTAACAGCAGGCTTTGGGATGTTTCCTTCTTACTCATACTTGCATATTTTGTCACTAGTTTTCACAGAATCACAGAATCACAGAATTTCTAGGTTGGAAGAGACCTCAAGATCATCGAGTCCAACCTCTGACCTAACACTAACAGTCCCCACTAAACCATATCCCTAAGCTCTACATCTAAACGTCTTTTGAAGACTTCCAGGGATGGTGACTCCACCACTTCCCTGGGCAGCCTGTTCCAATGCCTCACAACCCTTTCAGTGAAGAAGTTCTTCCTAACATCTAACCTAAAACTCCCCTGGCTCAACTTAAGCCCATTCCCCCTCGTCCTGTCACCAGGCACGTGGGAGAACAGACCAACCCCCACCTCGCTACAGCCTCCCTTGAGGTACCTATAGAGAGCGATAAGGTCGCCCCTGAGCCTCCTCTTCTCCAGGCTGAACAAGCCCAGCTCCCTCAGCCGCTCCTCGTAGGACTTGTTCTCCAGGCCCCTCACCAGCTTCGTCGCCCTTCTCTGCACCCGCTCAAGCACCTCGATGTCCTTCTTGTAGCGAGGGGCCCAGAACTGAACACAGTACTCGAGGTGCGGCCTCACCAGAGCTGAGTACAGGGGGACGATCACCTCCCTAGCCCTGCTGGTCACACTGTTCCTGATACAAGCCAGGATGCCGTTGGCCTTCTTGGCCACCTGAGCACACTGCTGGCTCATATTCAGCCGACTATCCACCATCACTCCCAGGTCCTTCTCTGCCTGGCAGCTCTCCAACCATTCCTCTCCCAGCCTGTAGCTCTGCTTGGGGTTATTGCGCCCCAGGTGCAGGACCCGGCACTTGGCCTTGTTGAACTTCATGCAGTTGACCTCAGTCCATCGGTGCAGCCTATCCAGATCCTCCTGCAGAGCTTTCCGACCCTCAAGCAGATCGACACATGCGCATAGCTTGGTGTCATCTGCAAACTTACTGAGGGTGCACTCAATGCCCTCGTCCAGATCATCGATGAAGATATTAAAGAGGACCGGCCCCAGCACCGAGCCCTGGGGGACGCCACTAGTGACTGGCCTCCAACTGGACTTGGCTCCATTCACCACGACTCTTTTTGCAGCATATTAAGCAGAATTCACACCCCTATGCCCAATCTATCAAAATACACAAACCACGTAACATCCAATTGTTCTTTCTAGGAATTCAATTAGAAGAAAATGGTGTTAACTTCATTGTTTGTTTGTTTGTTTTGTTTTGACCTGATCTGAGTAAGAGTGACCAACCATTTCTGGCAATTTTTAAGTCTCAGAACTTTTCATCCACTTCTATAACTAAGAATTTTAAAGAGCAAACACCGTGATAGCCTCTTCATTTGCTTTGACTAAGAGATGAAAGCAAGAGATCAAGGAGGAAGATTTATCACCTTAAAAGATCTGGAAAAAATGCTAAATAATACACAACAATGCAACTTTTCTGTTATTTTATTGATATTAGTGAAGAAAATTTAAATTTCATCTTTCTGATGTGTTACAATTGCTTTCTCTGGTGGGTGGACAGATCTTACTGCTTATTGAAAGGCTAAATAATGCTTTCCAATTGCAAGATTAGCTTCTACACTTTAAATTCTCATATGGTATTGCTTTCTTCCTCTGGGTATATAAAATGGTCCATTAAGTCCATGATTTTTCTGAATTAACTGTTATTCTATCTACTGTTTTAGAATACATTCAAATTAAAAGGTACTTAAATTACTTGCAATAAGTGCACACACACAACGGCAAAGAGAGCTGATGACATTTTACTAAAACATTTTAAGTTCATAGAATAAATATAAGTCTTCAAACACATGCAGTAACTGACCGATGTGTTTTTTTCTTTCTCAAAAAATATCCTTAGTGTCCATAGCACTACCGCGATAACTACTTCATTCAAAAAAAAAGAAAAAAGGCAAAAAAAAAAAAAAAAAAGAAAACACCTATCTCTTGTCACAAAGACTAAAAGACAGTTTCATTTATACAAGAAATTATCAGTGCTAATGATTTAGTAACAGTCTGGTACAAATGGCAATTCACGGCAATTACTTGTAGTGTGATTATGGTAATGACAAACAGGGAGCTTGATTTAGATGTCACAAGAACTGGAAGGAAAAGAAAGCATATGTTGACACTCCCACCCTGCCCCATTTCCTCCTCTCCCTCCCTGCTTCAGAAACAATTTAGGGCTCAGCTCAGCTCTAGGAACAAGCTCCCTCCAGACCATTCCAGTTCCAGGAGATTTCAATTCTCTCTACAAGCACCCAGCAGAAATTTGGGAGAAACAGGTAAGAAAATCACAAGAGCAATAAGGATCACCTGGCCACAACTCAATGGTGTGTGACATCTTGTTTCTTTTCTAAAGAAGTGGGGTATTATAGGTTTGGCATTGGGAGGTGGCTTTTTCAATTTATACCACCACAGAATAAAGTGTTTTACATACTTTTACCTCTGCAAAGGTCAAACTTTGAACAAAAAAGATTTCTTCAAAAAAAAAAGAAAACAGAAAATAGGCAAGGAATATTCTCACCCTGTCTACAACACCATGGTCCTCTACATACATGAAAGCTGAACAATAACATGTTGATTGCAAGTTGCTTTTTCCAGCTTGTACCATTCCATTACTAAATTTTTGTGGTTCTCTGCTGAGGTTTCAAGGACGCGCCTTTTCCTAACACTGATTTTGCTACATGTTCTTTTATAACATTCTTATCTGTCAAATCTGTTCCGCAACTCTGGCTTCTAGGAAGTCAGCACCAATGTTTACCTCATGAGTTGTGAAAATTGTTCTTTGGGCACACTGACAAAGGATGTTTCAGTGGCAGCAACACATAGTAAAGCATTTTCCCTTCCACAATCCAGTGCAGCATTGAAAAACAAAACAAAACAAAAATAATAAAAAGAAGTCACACAGAACATAAGCATGCCAAAATGAAACAGCAGTGGTAGAAATATGTCAATATTCCAGGTACCCAGTAGGCCTGCTGACCTCAACACAGTATTAGTTCAAGTTTGTCGTATCAGGGAGGAGGAGAATACAGAACAGAAATAAAGTTTCATCCATTCAGGCATAATAGCCAGGCACTCCAATAATTCAGCTCTACTCATCTACAAAAGCAAAAATAAAACTATCAAGTGTTAAACTGAGTGCTTCTTTCAGCATTTAATGAAGCACAAATACTCCCATGCTTCAAGTGATGTCTCACATAACATATTCAATAGCTTCCCATGCACCTTCAACTCAAGTTAGGCTAGCTACAGAATTCACGTTTTTCCTAGTCAAGCTATTTCTTGTTGTTTATGTTCTTTTGATTTATTTCAGTGCATATTAAAAAAAAAACAAAAACAAAAGAAAACAAAAAAAACTCTTCAAAAGGTTAGCAAGTTAACCCTAATACAGCAATCATAATGTAGAGCCTTGCGCACTCAGTCAAACAGTAAAAGAATCCAATTAGTTACAATAGATCTGGTACATATTTACACATTTTTTACAAAGTTTACACATTTCTCCCATTAGGCACAAAGTTGATTTGTCAAACTCAAGAGGCAATGAAGGGGTGGTGGGGAGAGGAAAAGAGGATTGGAGAAAGAATCTGAGTATTTTCATTTAAAAAGACTAGCTGTAAAAATAAAGTCCTTCATCGTAAGCTAGTTTGCTTCGGGAGCTTGGTTCCCATGAGGATCCCCGAAGTGAGCGTTGCTGGGCCTTTCATCTGCATGCTGGAACCCACCATGGTGGGGAAGCTCCGGTTCCTTCGGATGCCAGTGTTTAGCTGGATGCCCCCGATGGCACTGGTCACAGCAGGGCAGCCCAGTGGGAGACTGTCTGGCGCCAGGCCTCCAGGAACAAGGCCCCTCACCGGTCCTTGTGCCCCACAGAGAAGAGGTCCCTGGTCATCAGTTAAAGGAGGAGCTGGAGCCTGCCCTGAACTCACAACTTTGGCAATACCAAACCTCTTGACTTTGTCCACGAGATTAAGGTTGGAAACAGACACATCAGTCTGACTCTCACTGTTCCTGATATTCTTTTTATTCCTCACCTCCTTCAGGATCGAACTGGCAGGCTTCGAAGCCAGGAAGTTGTCGTAAGGTGGGCTGGTACACTTGAACTCAAAGGATGGAGGAGAAGAAGAAGGTGTCTGCATAGGTGAGTTTGGTGGAGTGGAAGGAATGATCGCCATTTTAGGTGAGTATGTGTTCAGGAGAGTGCCTCTGCTGGCTCTGTCCCAGCTCTGTGGATTGTACACTGCTGCCGAGATGCCCCTTTCCTTCAGCAGCCACACCAGCCCCAGAGACGTGCTCATTGTCGTCGTGGATTCCCGGAGGTTAGTGAAGGATTCGGCCAAACTCAGACGCCGAGGAGTACAGGGAGTAGCCACCGGGGTGCCTTTCAAGTTGCTAATGCTGCCACAAGCTGGAGTAGGTGCTGCGTTAAGGCTGAAAGCAAAGAAGCAGTCAAATTATTCTTTGCACTTACACACAATAAATTCAAACTTATTGCAAGCCAGATTTTTAACCCCGATTAGGGACTTTTACCCATGTAGAGAGCGCATGGGAAGCTGCAATTTCCCAGGTCTTAACAAACGTGACAAGTACTGAAAAAATATCTTTTACAAAATGCATCTCTCCACTTTGGATACCTCAGCAGACAGTTTCATGGGATTAATGCATTCCCCAACAACCCACCCCCTCATTTCTTCTGATGAACTATTATATTGACAGGTTTGTGATCAGCACCTTCAGTTCTCCCCTCCTGATCAACTGGAAGTCACAATTCCCAGTTGCTTCCATGAGACAAGGAAAGAGGGGAACTCGACCGACGGTATAAGCAAGACAGATTTGGTTTTTAGTGTTGCTTCTGAGCACGCAGAACTGCTAGTTATTCTAGTACTGCTGGGTCATAGCGGAGCCAATGGCAAGGGAGGAGGGGAACATACTTGCTACAGAAGCATTTGTAGCAAAGCTGCTGGAATTTAGTATTGTCACCAACATGCACTCCTGTAAGGTCCAACCTTTCTTATGTTGAATTTGTTCACATTTAAGGGGGAGGAGATGTGGGATCTGACTTCTAATGGTGGTGGACAGTGGTGGTGAACAGTCATCAAAAGAAATGAGAAAAAGGAGCAGTAAAAGCTCTTGGTTGTCAATTGACCAAAGTAGCTGATCACTCGGTAGCAAAGTATACCTGACAAAGAGCCATTCTACTGTTAGTTCAGTACAGCATTAATTCCTATAGTTTGAAACATGGCTAACTTTCCTCCCAAATCTAGTTCTTTCTTTTCAAAATATAATATTTCTTTTCAAAATAACTGTTTGCGGCAGTGGGCAAGAAAATGTTACATTGGCAATGACCTGCACAAGTGGCAGGCATTATAAACTTATGCTTATTGATATATTACTGCATTTTTTCTTAAGCACACTACTGTTGGCTATTAGGTTTTGAGGCATATCAAATAGCACCCATTTTGGTAGATCATACTGAATGAACACAGACTCAATCCTTAAAAAAAACAAACAACTATTAGTTACAGATCTGGTCAGCCACAGCACATTTACCTATGTATAATCCCTACTTAAAATTTGTGTCAGACCAAGGTACACCATTCATTGAATAAGTCATGGTGTACTCAGTAATTGCTGAAACAAGGCATGGAGGACACCCGTAACATTCCAGGTTCATGTCTATTTGGGAGAATCCCAAGGGTTAGGTTACATGCAGCTTTTTTTTTTTTTTAAAAAAAAAAAAAAAAGCAGCTTTCTGACTACTTCTGACTATGCTGAGATGCTGCATTTTTTGCCAGATATACATACATAAAAAAGAGAATTCCACCTACTAGGCATGGATTCATTCTTCTAGTGGCAGTTGAGGGGTCTTGTCCACTGCAACACGATGCTAACCAAAATTTACTGACCTGAGAGCTCACCACTGCTCAAAGATAGAAACCTTCCCCTTTGTCTTGCCAGGTTTGGAAGTAGAAGACACCCAGCAAAGAGTCATACAAGCACCAAAGCCAATGCAAGAGAGGGTAAAACTAAGTAGGTAGGAGGTGGGGAACGAGGCAAAGAGTGGGATTTCCCTATGAAGTTACAGCTCCATTTCACCTAAGTCAACACTGCCGTGACTGAAACTGAACATCCTGGGTGGCTTTGTTCTGAGCTTGTTTTTTCTGAGCTTAGAACTTCATGTAATGGTATACAGCAATCGGCTAACATGAGTCAATGTAATACTACAAACTGTAGTCCAGTGGTCTCTGAAAAAACAGCAGAACTTTGACATCTTTAATGAGCCAATATTGGCCTGGCATTAACAAGTTTCAAGCTAAGTCTTCCCTCCATGGGTAAATGGGATCTAACTAAATGACCTCTACCATTATTTGGAACTGTAACAACTCCTATTGAAAATAGTAAAACTGCCAAAGAATTTTGACCCTGCAGATAAGATTCAGCAAGATGAATCCCATATATTCCTATCTGCAAACTGCACTGACACACTTTTGAGAGAACTAATATTTAGAATGGCGCAATTTCAAGAGCAGCCTTACGAAACTGCCTCAAAATTTGTCGTCTTGCACCACCATGTGGGTTGTGGCCGTCAGTGCAGCCAGCGGATGTGCTAAGGTAAAGTCTTCTGTGGTCCCTTCATTTTGCCTCGATGGAGTCAGTGGCAGGAAAGAACGGAGAGCAGAACTAAAACCACCACACATGCCCACTGCAGCAGCACACACACACAGTCTGAGCAGAAAGGAAGCATTAGTTCTCAGCTTTTCTCTTAAGAATCGATCAATACTGCATCTTCAGAGCTGCGATTGCAGTTTATGGTGGTGGCGCTGCAGCAGTGACAGCCACTGTGATGCATCTCCCATACTGACTAGACACAGAAGTACAGAAGAACTTTTGAAAAACATTAGGGAGGGAAAAGAAAGAGGAAGAGAATTTACTCTGTGAACAGACTTTCTACAGGATAGGATGAAGTACATTTTGGAAACTCAGTCACGAGTGTTAATTATCGGGCTTTAAGGTGTCCAAGTCATGAGCACTACAGCACTTAAGTGGAGCCCCAGATTTCAGTTGCAGAAAGTTAGAGCAGCTTTTTTTTTTTTTTTTTTTTTTTTTTTTTTTACTAATTTGTAAGCACTGGTATGTGTTATAGTGCAATTAAAAAATAAGTCCTACAAAAAACTGGTTATTATGTAGGTGTTACTTTTTTGCTTGGTTGATCATTTGGGTATTGCTTTAAACAGGAAATATATCTCTCTTCAAACTGAGCAACACTGCAGAGCAGCCCAGACACAGCCACAGAAACAGACCCAAACTGGCCTCAGCAACCCAGCCCAGTGGCAGTTCCAGAGTTAGACTGGGAAAAGAAACAAAAAAATGAGCACCTCCTTGGGCTAGATGAAATTTAGTCAGGTTAGAGCACAACCTGGGTTAGAGGCTAGGTTCAAACGCAACCAGGTAGGCAAGTATCTAAACTCTTCGGGTTAGCTGGTGCCACACACACTAGCATTCCTTCCACATGGCCCTGCCAACAGAGAGCTGCTGGCAGCATTGCTCACCCCCTGCCACGCTGGGTCATAGTGTCTGCCCTACATCTCCTCTCAGCAAAACGTGACATAATGCAGTTTCCTCGTCCTTCTCACATGACCTGTGAAGAATCGTTTATAGTTGGTAAGGAGTTGCTCCTTAAACATGCCTGCTGAAAACATCATGTTGTTTGTTTTGGTCTTTTTCCTCCTGAATCAATCGTGAACTTTGGGGTAACCAAAGCACCTGAAAATGTATGGAATTTAGCTGTCAGCTATGGCTGATTTGTTAGATTTAGTAACCAGCACAATCAGGGAGCTTATTATGACCACAGTTAACAGCAATTCAAGGATAAAAAGAATAAAATAGAATTGCAGCCAAATAAAAGGATCTCTTCAGTAGTATTGTTGAGGGGAGAGGAAGACAAAAGACAAAGAAAAATGAGCCAGACCAAGATCAACTCACTACATTCAGAAAGGGAAGTAGGAAAGTTACATTTATTCATAATCTATTTCCTTTACACGCATTTATCACCTGACAGGTGTTCATATTTAATACCCTTACTTCTCATGCGTTCCTTAGGTAGTCAGTGCCCATCTGGTGTCTAAACAAGTCTAGACACATCATCTCTGAATGGGTACCTACACAAGGGTACACTCCCCCATAGGAGCTGAAAGGGACAGAGAAAGCAATGAGGCATTGTCCTTCTGCACAGCAAAACACACTTTAACTTCTGATTTCCTAAGGAAGCAAAGAGCCCTCTATGTATGAAATTCACTCACCCTCTCCAATTCTCATCTCTTCACATTCTATAAGGGTGTGCCTACACACGTCAATTGCTGTTATTAAGCCAGTTCACTAGTTTCAGTCTGGCTAATAAGAACTCATTTCCAACAGTTACACCTAGGAACAGAGTAGACAGCTCCCTGTTTTTAATTAAGTCATTTTTTCTCCTCCCTTCCTCATGCATTTCCCGGGTACTGCTGAAGTATCTATTTCTATGTTTCCTTACCAGCAGATCCCTTTTCAACCTGTACCAAAGATTTCATTTTGTCCTCCCCAGAAAAATCTAATGTTTCTTTGGACAACACAGGAAATGCACAATGGGGTGAGCACCACAGTCTGAGCATTCACCCGTAGGGTCTGTACCTAGTTTGGGATATCCAGCTTTGGACACCAGGAACAAACTTTTTCTGATCTGGCAATATTTTAACCAGAGACAACAAAGTATAGGATATTTTGATTTGCTGTCTAAAACATTATACGTGCCTCTCAAATAAAATCATTTTGAGGTAACTGAAAACGGGAGGAGTAATTCTGAGGGTGTGTTGTAAAATTCATCAGTGCAGCTAATGCTTTTGCTTATGCCATTAATTTGTGTCTCCTCATGTGGAAGCTCTGACATAGCTGAAGGCTTTGCCAAGGGAAACCCTTACCTTGGTGTGACTCGTGTGAGCTCATCAGAAGGGTGCAGAATGCGGCAGGTGGTGAAGGTGAAGGTGGAGTTGGTTTGTGACATGCACTTCCCAGGATGAGGTACTAAATTTAAAAAAAAAAAAAAAAAAAAAAAGCAAATTCTTTGCATTTTACACAGGAAAAAAAAAAAAGAAACAAAACACAAACTTCTGTGTGCTGATAGGACAGATGCAAAAAGTGATGAGGTACCTCAGGCAGGATCAATGCAAGAAAAGTGAAATACACAAGTGCTACAGTGCTCTATCAGACACTTGTTCTCCAATTAAATCTAGGACTCCAAGGCCAGTGCTGAAATGTCCTGCTGAAACTTCCCTGTGATCACTAACACTGCAGAAAAGTCTTGCTCAAAACAGATCTAGACAAGGCAGCATTTGAAATGCTAGTGCTTATCTAAGCTAGCAATTTTAATCAGTGGGAAATTGCAACAAACATTTTCTAGTACCAGCAAAGGAGCACTAGGATTTACTGAATGCTCGTGCATTTCAGCATTTAGATTGATCCACAAAAAGGTATCCCCATTACTTTTCAGTAATGGATCCAGCTTACTAGTGCTACAAGTACACACTAAAATGTTAGGGAGGAGAAGGGAGGGAATGGACACACAGCACTATTTCTCTATTTCATTTCTTTTTATATTCGTAGTAAAGAAAGTGGTAGGTATTTTTGGATCCACTACTGTACATCTGTGACACTTCCCCTGTGCATGTGTTTAGGTTCTTTAAGACTGTATGTACTCAGCTGCACAATATAGCAATTTTTGAGTTTTTGTAAACAGTGTTGTAAAGCATTTTCCCTACAAATGTGGCTGCAAAGATGCCCATTTGCAAGTTTATCATTAATTTGGGAAAGAAGCAATACAGCTCATAATTTATAAAATGAAGAACCTAGGCCAACTGCTTTTTTCTTAGTAGAAACACTTCTGTAGATACACTAATTTGCTGTATAATGCAGCTGGGGCCAGTGCAAAATAGAAAATTTAAGAGCCATGCATCTGAAAAGCTGATTGAAAAACACCCAAAGTATCATACCAAAGATATCATGATTGCATAGGTTCTCTTACTTAACAACCCAACTTCACAGTGGTTAAAAGACATGCATGATAAAAACTGTGCGCAGCTCCCTCCCTCTTGTTTCTACCCAGCCCTCTTGAGCCATTCCCCAAATAAGCCACATTTGAATACCACAGTATACAACTATTCAACACATTGCAGAGGACAGACAGACAGACCAACTAGACCAGATGCCATTCTGAACTTCCAGATACGATTAGCAGAAGCAAGGCAAGTCTTAAATTGTGGCTGTGTTCCCTTTTCCACATCTACAGTATCACAGCTCAAAAATAGTGTGTGCAGTTAGGTAGTCCTTTAGAAGCACATATAAGCAGTGTGTGAAGAATAGAGCACAGGGAGTGTGAATGGTGGAAGCAGAAGTGTCTAAGCATACAATCAACAGTGACTCAAGCCTAGTAAATATTAAAATGTACTGCTGTACATTAAAGAAGGATATTTAAAAAATAAATAAATAAAATACTAGAGTGTTAACACACTCAAAAGTTAGCACAGCATAACGTAACAACAAGCTCTACTTCACCTCCAGAGATGGGAATTATGATGCTTCAGGATTCCAGTTGCTTTAGAGATTAGTGTGAGCACTATAAAAGTTATTACAAGGGAGCACAGCCTAGCAATCATGATTCTCTCCATATTGTAGAGAGGAAAAAGAAAATCTGGAGAAAGAGCTCAAATAACCGGACATGAAAAAAATTGGTTACTTAGAGAAAACAAAGGACTTGACACAAATCAAGTAGAAACAAAGCAATTATCCCTGGATGATGAATAGAGAATAGATTAAAGCAACGCTGGTTTAGGATTGCAAGCTCAACCCAAAGAAGCACACAGCTGTAACACAGTAAGTGAACTGTCCCCATTTGTAATATCCATTGAGCATCCCCTCAGATTGGAAACAGGCACATCAAAGATATATAGCTGCATTAGCAAAAGCAAGACTCATTGTTGTTAATGAGTCAGAGATAGGAGAAGGCTGCTAAAAGTAGAGAAGTCACTTGGCCCTAGTAAGAGGAAACAAATCGAAATTATCAATAAAAAGCAATTTCCAGGATGTTTTCCACCTTCAAATACCACTAAAAAGTTCTGTACCAGCTTCATCCTCCATCAGTCAACAATGGGGTGCACATTGCTGTTGCATTTTCCATCCTTTGGACACAATACAAAGAGAGGGAGAGAACCTGTTGCTGTAAATGAACAAAGTTTGTAAAATAGAAACGAAATGATTTATTCCTAACCCAGTAATTTTTTGTAAGAATGGCCATAACCTAATTAGTATAA
Source organism: Aythya ferina (assembly GCF_964211825.1). Lineage (NCBI taxonomy): Eukaryota > Metazoa > Chordata > Aves > Anseriformes > Anatidae > Aythya > Aythya ferina. The sequence goes on along the minus strand of NC_140297.1, from coordinate 47,324,918 downwards.
TCTTGTGAATAAGTAGTATGTAACTTTATGAGAGACTATTTTCATATACACAGCAAAATACTATTTTTAATATAACATTGAGTTGTGAAGTAAACAATCGTGGGGGTTTAAGAGCATATTATTTTTTCCATATGCAAAGCTCATATTCCCAGTAAACATCTTCAATACCAATGGCTAAAAGAAACTGTGTCTGAATAACCCTTCCTCCATCTGTTGTACATAGGTTTGCCTCTAGGAATATCTGTTCCATATGACCATGGCTAAAAATAAATGTTTTATTTATACCCTGTTTTTCAAGCAGGTAGATGATTAACAAATTTCATATCTGTATAAAAAGAAATCTACATATAATTCTATACATATCTATAATAATTATCTATAATAGTCTATAATAATCTATACATAATATCTATACAGATATATAATGCAATTTTTATCCATCAGGAATAACACAAACTAAACAGTATGTGTATGTTTTTCCCTAAATTAAAAATCTAACTAAACCCTAGATTGCTGCAGTATTGTGTTCTGGCTCTCAGTAATTAATGATTCTTTACCTTATTAAGCTTTTTTTTTTTTTTTTTTAATTGATTCTTAGGCATTTTGGAAATAACGCGAAATACTACAGCTGAAAGAGACTCTCCTGTAAGCAAAACTCTGTTGTAAAAACATCTTTTAAAACACAGAAAGAAAAAAAAAAATTATCAAGAACCTGACTGCGGAAAGCTCCATCTTCTGGAAAAGCAGAGCTTTCCCTACTCAACACAACAAACACAAAGCTGATTTTCTATAACTCAGACCTGTTTCAGATCCACCTTGAGTACTCAGGGCTTCTGGGCCATTCTGCTAGATGCAAACAGCAAAACAGATACATTCAGGACATAATCTTCTGCTCAGGGAACCCTCCAAAGACCGTATCATCTGGGTTTTCAACCAGCTCATTCAGAGAAAGGTACAAAGTTAGAGTGGGCAAACTAGTGGCCTGCCCCATCCGCAGAAAGATATCAGATATATTGTGCTTGAGGAAGATCCATAATAAGCAGCTATTCTAAAATGACTGAACTTTTTTTTAACAATGCTTCCAACTTCAAGTTCACCATTGTGTTAGATGAATAGAGAGGAGGCAAAGAGCTCACAGTGCATTACGCAAGAATGAACTTTAAAAAAAAATTCAGTAATCTTCAGAGTATGACTTGATCCATCCTGACACAAAGGCAAAGTTTTAGTCCAACACTGAAGCAAGCCACTGTACTAGGTTAAATGTTGGACAACATGACGTTAGAAGTCTTTTCCAACTGAATTATTCTATTTTTTTTTTCTCTTTTCTTTTCTTTTCTTTTTTCCCTTCTTCATGTTTTAACAATAGGAGGACGCAGAGTTCTCTGGCCTTTTAGTAGAGCGAGATGGGGAATTTGTACATCTCTTTTGTGCAGGCTGGTTAGACAGGGATTTGGAAGAGAATAACAGCAAAGGACTGTGGGCAGATTCTTCCTCCAAGTGTTATAATTTGGGATTAAATGTATGGACTTTACTTTTGAGAGTGTACGCCCGCAACTCCATTCCCAAGTAGACTGAATTTTCTGAAAACTAGATCACAAATCACAGAATGGTTTGAATTGAAAGAGACCTTAAAGATTAGCTAGTTCCTGACCTGGGCAGGGATACCTCCCACCAGACCAGGTTGTCCAAAGCCCCATCCAGCCTGGCCTTGAATACTTCCAGGGATGGGGCACCCACAGCTTCTCTGGGCAACCTGTTCCAGTATCTAACAGGATCCACAGAACAAGATAGCTACTCCATGTACTCTCTAAATTCAATCGAGTTCATCTTCTCCAGGTGACTTAAGGTGAAAGCTCTGACCACCAGTGCCACTGGCACTGAAAACTCTTGGCTGACAGAGCAGGGAGCATTTAGGGTGTGCTAAATGTGACACGTGGGCTAACTACTGAAACAAAACAGAGCTGGGTGGTAAACACAGCAGCTGTAAAATGTGAGCATGGTGCTGTCCTAAAGTGGTTAGGCGCCTCCTGAGAAGAATGTCCTTCGGTAAATACTGGTGTCAGGGAGTGACTGTGACTACTCAAAACCACTAAGAGCCCATATCCCTATGCCAGGAGCACTACTCCTGTTTCTTAAACAATTTACAACATTTTGTTTTTCCAAATGTCTGCCTTTCTCAGCTTTCCATTTGTTTTTCCTTTTGAAACAGTGAGAGATGAAAACCTGAGGAAAGGCAGGTATCCCTTGGGCAGTATTTTCTTAACTTTCTTTTGGCTGAGGTCTTCTCATATAAATAGAACCATGAAGTACAGATGTAAAGTCTTTGAAGTGTTTAATATGGCTTCAACATGATTTTATCCCCAAACTGAATTTCTAACATTTTAACAGCACAGATAGCAAATGCTGACAGATTTTTCTTAAAGAAATAATTACTGTGAAATATTCATGCTATTTGAAAATAAAATATTTAAGTACGCATCAATATCTTAGTTCTAAGAAGAGTAACAAAATTTATTGCTTTTCTATACAATGGTAACCTCTTATAAGCGTGTATAGCAATCCTGCTAAAAACAACTCAAATAATATAAGTCTTTTTGTTGTTGTTGTTGTTGTTTTTTCTTTTTTTTTCAATTTTAGGCATGGACAGATCTCCATGTTTTTAACGTCTAAAAATGAAGTACAGAGGCTGATCCTATAATGTGTACATATGCTCTGTTGAAATCAAAGCAATCAATTAGTGGAGCTAATAAACACAAGCATTGGAAGATCAGTTTGTGCACCCAATATTAGAATGCAATTAAGCACGTGCTGAACTTGAATTAAGAGCAGCCCTTGTAACTTCAAAATGAGAACATTCACAACATACTTCAAGTTGAATATACTAAGTGCTTTGAATGGGTTGGGGTTGTTTGTTTAAGGGAGACATGTACCTGAAAGGTAGCAAATGAAAAAAAAAAAAAACACACACACTACAAAGAAACCACACTCTTTACAGCTTTAAAAATATACTAGTATCAAAGAATAATATATATAGGTTACTAAAATTTGTGCTTCAAAAATTAATTCTCCTATATGGTATTATCACAGCCACGTGCTATAACTTCTTTACCATTTCAAATATGCTGAGAGTCTCTATTCAAGTGATATACAAATTTTAAATTATTTCTGGATATTAACTAGAACTGCAATTCTGGAATTCACAATCCTCTGTCAAGTTACTGAGCCTAAACACAGTATGTCGCTCCAACGGAGCTTTTAATTTCTTCTGAAATGTTCAGAGACATAATTGTGATATATCTATATATATGGTAAGGAAGTTACTTGACATATCAATGGATACTACAGGTCTCAACACTGAAATAAAAAAAATAAGGATAGTAACCTTTTCTTATTTAGTTAGAATGATTTCTGACTCTTCATCACTCAACAAGAGACAACTGGTACTCTGTTCTGAGTACATTGATTTTGGCTGCACGACATCTTTGGCACTAATAACAATTTCTGCTCTCCTGAAACTGGACTTTTCCTAGCGTTCATCTGAAATCCACCCAGAACAGCACTCTACATGCCAGCAAAATGGTGGGAAGTATAGGACTTCATTGTACTCTGCCATAGAATACCTCCCTTCCAAAAAGGATAAGATACAACCCTCAAAGCATACAGCAAATGAGGCAGATGACTTATGACTCACACCTGCTGAGAATGGTCCTTGTAGGCACTGTATTTCCAAAGACACTTTGTTCCCGTGTTAGAAGACCTCCACAATGGAGCTATCCTGGATTATAAACAAAATCCTACCAATAAACACTGTATCCAAGGTATTTCTCTCAATCCTTTTTATTTTGTTTCCACATTCTCTAGCAAAACTTATGCTGTACCTCACAGCCCGGAATAGCCCCTGGAATCAGGGGAGCAATGAGGGCCTAACCTTGTGGTTGTGACAGTACTGCAGGGTACTGCAAGTTCATTCACAGCCCTACCTGCATTGCATCCTTACCAAGAAACCTAGGAAAAGCAGAAAGAGTGCACAGGAGGTTTTTCAAGAGAAACAGTAGTTGCACAATACTGAAATACCAAATAAAGTCATAAGCTAAGCATACATCTCTGTCTGCCCTATAAGGTGTTCTTCAGTGGACAGACTGTGGATTCAAAGAAGTGCTACCACATCAAAATATCCACAGTATCTTGTATACCACCTAACAAACTGCTTCAATAACAAGCAGATACAGCAATATCTTCACTTCATTATGTGAAGATAACACATAATATCACTTCATTATGTGAAGATATCACTTCTAATGAAGCCACCACAGTGTGGTGGCTCATGGACACTCCTAAATCCTAAGCCACTGGGAAATTTAGAGGAAGGATAAAGAATGGGAAATAAGTTTCCAGTTTATTTCTTTATTCTAGACATAAAAGTTACTCGTTTTGACAAACTTCTGTATTTCTGTAATGTATCAAAAATTATTCAGCAAACGATCCAAGATTACTAGAGCAGTTTCAAAGATTTTATTTACATGCTAATTAATAAGGTAGGGAATATGCTTAAAAACCTTGCCTGAGATAGAGTTTTCCAGGGAAAATATAGCTTTCACCAGGGGATAACTTGCTCTAAGTGACCTGTGTTGAAATTGTAATGGAGAAAGGAAATGAAGGAATGTCCTTTTTGCCAATTTATAATCATAACGCAGGCCTAAATTTGTACTTCTACTCCAAATAAAGAACTCTTCCAAATTATTACTCACAGATGTTTTTTTAATCTTTTCTTAAAACAAAACACAATGTATCTATATCATCCCTCCCTACATATAGTCCATGGCAGTAAGGTTTCACAACTTAGGGCAAGTTCCTGTATTGACTACTCTTACAATTGGAAAACTCTTTGCCAAAGAGTAACCCAAGTGGGATCTTTTGCACCATTATTTTATCCTGAGTATATGAAGAACTGCTTGTTCCCTTCCTTTCTGCAGCAACACATTTTAAAATTAATCATATTTTCTCTTGAATATTTTATTCTATGGAACAACAAAAAAAAGCCAGTCATTTCAGTCTTTGATTTTTTCAGTCCATGTTTCCTAGATCTGCTTTCCTTGATGGTACTTAGACTATTTAAACAGTAAACATCCAAATCTATATATATCTCCTGTGGACATACTGTTTACTTCCATATGAATATAAAAATTTTACACCATTTTTATTCCTGAACAATATATTTTATATATTTTATTTTTATTTTATTTCATTTTTGCAAAAGGAAAGGGAAATCAAAGAGCTTGGATGAAATTTTACAACCAACTGCAAGAAGTAGCTTATGTTTAATGGCTGATAGCACTGAACAGCCACAGTGAAAACAAAGGGTACTACTCTGCACTTCACGAAAAGAACAGCGCAGTATTACTGTCTAACCCTGAGAAATCATTTGATCTTCCAAAGATCAGTCAAATAAAAAGTTATGATTTATTCCAGAAAAAGGAGTGTGACAGAAGTGTTCTTGTTTTTACATGTCTACTTTAAATAAGTCTGAAGAAAAGGGAGTTCTGCAGTTTTCTAACCCTGGACTAAATATGATTCTTTACCAGTGGTAAAGATTTTTTTTACCATCTTAACAGAGACTAACAAACTTATCAAGCTTATTAAAACAAAACAAACGAAATCAACAACAACAACAAAGAAATAATGTGAACTCAAAACACATCTATATGTGTTTTCTCTGTACCGAGAGTCAGTAGCCCAGTGTAATAATGGGCTGCAAATGTCAGTTCAGAGTATCCAATAATCCATGAAAACCTGAGTCATTTATACATGCTTACGTCTTTACATGGTATAAATATGAAGGACAGAATTTAAGAATAGTGTGGTGGACAGGGAATGAGGAAAATATTCTTGGCACAAAAACATCCTCTTAATTCTTTATCTCAATTGAGTTTTATCTCAAAGAGAATCTAAAACCACGTAACTATCTGAGGTAACTGAATTTTTTGCTTGATTTTCAAGGCACTTCTGTTTGTTCCAGCAATAGGTGATTTAGACGGATCTTTTGTCATCATTACCTCTTTGTGTTGTGTTTGTTGTTTTTTTTTTTTTTTTTTTTTTTTTTTTTCCCTAAAGCACAGAATCTAAAGTATTGCATCACCCCTTATGAACAGTCAGAAAAATATCTACACTGTAAGCATACAAAATATATACGGTCTATACATTATATACAGTGAACAGCATGCACTCATTACACCCACAAGTCCCACATGTGCCACACACAGGTTTGTGAACAAACCATTTCCTTTTAGCAGCCTTCTCTTATCAAAATAGAGTAAAATATTGACCACAGATGCTGTTACTAAAGAAAAAAAGTCAAATTAAAAGATTATTAAAGAAAGGATTTTTGAGCCAATGTTAGATGGTTATGTTCTAACTACCGCACACGTTAACGTGCTGATGCTACACACAAAGCAATATTATGGATGCTGTTCTGGAGAGATGTGAGAATGGCCCAGTAATCAAAATCCTGTAAAGATGTCAGTTTTACTGGACTTAATGAGTTTCCCTCACCAGACCCCTCATCATCGTCAGTCGCGGACTCCTGCATCTCCTCTGTGAAAGCCTGAGATTGGCGGGGGTTATTCTTGTTGTCTGAAACAGTCACTTGTGCTTGTGACCTCTCACCTGAGGTCTCTGTGTGCTGAACTGGCGTCGAGGTAGTTAGGCCCTTGTAAGAAATGTCACCTGTCTCATCTTCCTCAAAGTCATTAAGGCAGTACACTTCATCCAGGTCAAGGTCCAGGGTCCTGAAGCCCTTGGTGACAACCCCGGGCCTCGGGTCCAGGATCCCGCCCAAGTGAGGCTGAGCCAGCTGCTGCCAGTGGTGCAAAGTGGCAGAACCTTGAAAAGGAACAGAAAGACAACCAAAATAAATCAGTAACCAACCCAGAATCCAAAAGGCTGAAAAACCTCACTTTGTTTATCCAGAAGTCCAAACCTTGGTCCCACTAAAGGTTTGGAGCTTCTATGAACTGGCTTTAATATTTCTAGGAAGACACGCTACAAGGCAAAGCTGCTTCAGCTACTATTCAGCATTTCTAGGTTGATATGAAAGAAACTGGTCACATCAGCACTTAGCAAAGTCTGGTGGTAAGATGTGGCATACTTGTGCACATGCACATCCCCTCCCCATCAATATTCTCATCCCCCTCAATTCACAGAATTAAGCAGAAATAGAAATAATTTAAGAGTTGAACTGAACACCGTCACAGAAAGCTCTAAGAAGAACACAAACATACTCCCGCATTAAGCTCACGCTAAGAAAGGTGCTAGAAACATGCTAGTATTTTTACTACTGGTAGCTGACAGGAGGATACAGCAAGGTCAGCATTATAGCATGTGTTAGAAAGCCACATCAACTCCAAGAACATATAAGGCGACAACACTTCTGAGCTATATATCCAGTCCAAATACTAGTATGGCCCCTATCAGGGCCCATATGCTACAAGAAATCAACTACTACAGAACTAAATACTACCATACCTGTAGCTTCATCCTTGGGAGAAAAACGTTTTGAGTGAGGAAAGAGGTGCATTTTACAGAGAAAAGCATTCAACATACTGTGTTTGGTATGAGACAATGAGCCCCAAACAGTAATGTATCAGAGTAAACAGATATATACACCAAGATGGGCCCACTGAAATCAGGGGAGGAATTAGCCAATTCCTCAAACAGAGACTAAATACTGCTTGCAAGATCCAGTGTTTTCCCATGTGTGCCCACCAGTCACTACTGTGTAATGTGTGACTTAAAACTATTTTCTACGGGTCCTACGACACTAATAAAGCATATTTGTTTCCGTCTCTGCTGGCTAAAATCAGAGCAGTTTTTGCTCTGTTGTTCCTGTCCCTTCTCCACAAACCAGAACATGGACTCATGCAACAAGCTGCCATACAAATGTCTCAACACTATTAAAAAACTAAGAATGTTGCATTTGTTGCATGGTCTATGTAAAAATCTAAAACACGGTAATAACTAGGGGAGAAATAGCTCTTACACACATTATTTTGCATCTGAAAACAAAACAAAACACAATGCCGTGGAATGAGAACAATCAGCATTTCATAATAAGGATATTGCGTTGCAGGAGGCTTACTGTAAATAGAAGCAAACTGAGAAAACTTTTCTTTACATTAACTGAGGTCAGTGAGTATGAATAGATAGACATAGTGAAGTCTATCTAAAAAAACTGCAATTTTTAGCTCAATAAGAAAAGATTATGCAAGACAGTACAATTGGATCTGATGGGTTAATTTAGACAATGGACCTATTTTATTTTTTTTTAATGAGTTTTGAGAGACTAGTGGGGATTTAGACTGATTGATACACATGAGGTTCAAAAAATGGAAGCCATTACACTGCCAAAATAAATCAGCGTAACAAAAAGAACATCCCTATATCTCCCTATATCTTGTATTTTTTTTCTGAATTGTCAAAAAGGTCTATTTTTTTGCTTCTGTACAGAAGAAATATTCCTGAATGTGGATAAATACCACATATTCCCAAATCTTAAGCAAAGAGCAGCGCTTTGCTTTATGACAATACTCTCAGAAGTTCCAGAAAGAAAAATGCCAGAAATCAAGATTTCTTTCTGCAGTGCAGGCAAGTATAAAATCCTGTTGCTAATTAACTTCTGTGTACAAGCTTCCAAATAAGTAATCTTTCACACTTCACATATCAGCAAAACCTATACTCAGAGAAATTCTGCAGAATAAACACACTCTCCTAAGGAAATACATTCACTAGAATATCTGTATTTTGAAATTTAACATTTCCATTGATGCTACATGTTTTCCACTTCTTTTTGAAAGGAGGATATCCAAGTTCCTTTGCACTTCTACTACTATAATCTTGATCTCATAAAATGTGGCTAAGTGAGCTTATCTCTTCCATAGAGAAAATTAACACAAATACAGAAAGCAATGTAATACTTGTGAACTCTTAGTTGTGAGCTGATTTAAAAGCCAAATGAAGGGAGGAATATGATACCTTGTCCTATATTTAATCTCAGGCTCTTACTAGACAATTTAGTAAATTATGTTAGTTTTCTTACAGAACACAGGGAGTGCTATTGTGTGCGTAAGTATGAGAAGCATGACACAGAGATGATTTTAGGGCATGAGTGCCCTTAGAAAAATAATAATTAAAAAATTCTGATCACAACTTCTGATAATAGTTTGCAGTTATAACAGCAGAATATTTTACCACAGTAGCATGGAAGTATCCAGGAAGGTTTTTCATTAAAAAAAAAAAAAAAAAAAAAAAAAAAAGAATTAAACCCCATGAAAAATACTCAGGAAAGAAACTAAGCTAAATAGAGGAACATAATCATAAACGTGTATTTAATAAAAGACAACAAACATTAAACTTATGAAACAGGCAGACAAAAACATACTATAAATGAGATGTAAAACCAAACACTGGAAGTACTTTAAAAGGTGAGATAATTTTAAGGAAAATTTGACCCAGTGAAAATGAACAAAACTAGTAAAAAAAAAAAACATACAAACAAAATCACACAGATAGAAAGATGATAAAGAATTTAAAGAGTTTATTGGAAGAAAAAAGCAGATATAATGGGATGGTGACAGAAATCTATTACAGTGGTAACAAACAGTAACTTAAATGATGTTGGATCATCCCTTTTCTCATGATGTACCAAGCTTTTTATGACCACTTAAAAGCAATCATGAAAACAAACTACTAAAAACTGCTAAACAGCATTGACTTGTGTGCTATGGCTATAGTTTCATTTGAATAGGTAGATACAGCACATCACTTTTTTCAGGACACAAAAAGGGTTGGTTTTACTTCCAAATACGTGTCATGCTAAATTGCTCCTTAACAACAAAATAAGTATGTTCTAAAAAGACAAAAAAAAATGAACTTACGCAAATAAAAGACAATAGAATGTAACACAACAGTTCTGCCTGAGAAAGAGAGAGACCAAAACAGAAAGAAATCAAAGCTACATTACATAACTAGTGCATCTCTGCAGTACTATAGTAAAAAAAATAATAATAATAATCTTTTTTTTTGTTTAAAACCCGAAGGAATTTACTCAGTTTTCACTGCCAGCAATAACCTGAAAGATCTGAAGAAATCCAGGGAGACTATACTACTCTTATGTACTGTCAACTTAGGTAGACCACAGAAATGCACTTAGCTCTGAAATAAAGCTCTAGTCCTGACTACCAGTAACCTACACCTTGTCTTTTTCTGAGACAACAGGGAGGAAATTTGGCTAAAATAACCTATTTCATGCATGAAACCAAAGCCATAGAAACTCAAGCATGACCTCTCGAACCGCCAATTAAAGTCCAGAGGTCATCTTTAATCACACAGGTAGTCCTATTAGACCAAATGAACTAATAAAGTAATAAACTAAGTAAAAGTCTTTGCAGACTTTTGCAGAACAGAGATTTGATGAACTCATACTCTGTTACTTGATTTTCGATAATCAACTACCTTTCTTTTCTAAGTATGAAACAGTAGCATTGAGATTTAGCTCACATGTAAGGGAGTACTGCTTATGCACGTATGGCCTGTAACACTTATTTTATTCCCTCAGCTGGATTTGTTTTCTAACACTTTTAAGGCTTGTGGAAAAATGTAGTAGCTAGAAGATTTCAAACCAACAGCGTGGATTACTGTCTCTAAAGTAAAAAGAGTATGTATTGCAAAGATTTCCTGCTTTCTGATGATGGATAAGAGACCACAAAGAGTCACTAAGAAGAACAGATAAAGGCCGAGGCCCTTTGTTATCACCTTCTAGTGGTTTCACAATCTGAAGCTTTTCTGGCAGGTAGGAGCGACTGCTGATAGACATTCCCGAATATCCAGTGAATTCTGAAAATCTGGAGTGAGTTCCCAGGGACATGATGCTCTCTGTGGGAGTAACGGAACCACTACGGAGTTCACCCTTTTCTGCCAGTTCCCGCAACTTCCTCTCCTGCTCTTCTTCAAAGAACTTCCGCTCCGAGAGGTAATTCTCCCGCCTAAGGGACAGCCTGCGAAGGGCAGTCTCTAGGTCACTAGAGCCTGGTGTCCCTGGAGTGCCAGGCTTCTTCATTCTGTCTTCATTTCTAAAACATAACAGGAAAAAAGAAAAAAAAAAGTGGAGGTGGGAAAAAAAATCTGTGAGAAACATAAAACTTTCACATAACAGTTTTGAGACATCTTGAACAGTGTTTTTTTTTTTAACACCTTGAACTTACTCTAACTGGGAACAACTCACTACTCTTTGAGAGAGCTCAAAGTCAAAACACCAATACTTTCTCTTTCATATTAAAACCTTTTTGAATCTTAGTTCCTGGTTGGAAAAGCCGGCCGTGCTTTTAAGAGCTTCCTCCTGCAAAGAGTTGAGAGATGTCTACTTGTTCTCTCTCTCTCTCGTGGTTAGACAAACTCAAGTGAGTAGGCCAAGTCTTACAGGTCCAACACTGCAAGAATGAATCAGTAAGTCACACAAGTATGTTATGCTGATAAATATCCCTTGTTTGTTTTGAGACATTAATTAATTTTTGCTATAAAGTATAATGTGATGCTATACTGGGGGAAGAGACAAGTAGCTGGAAGAGTTAACTTCTAACTGGTTTCTTACACAGGTTTTTACATTAGGTTGTCTACATCCACCCATCCACTACATTATTTATTTATTTTCAGGATCAAGAGTTAGCTGTAGCTGCAACTTAGGTTGGAACTCCATGGCATTAATGTAAAATTCTGAAAATAAATGTATTTAAGTATTGAACCACATTTGCACAAAGTGTGGTTTTACATTATCTGGTGATGATACATCCCCAAACAGGTGTGAGTTGCAGAAATTGATACACAGTACTTTCAAAAAGCCTTTTTAAAAAAATAAAAAATTCATTTTTAAATAAATAAATAATAAAAGCCTTTTTAAAAACATAAATAAAAACTTCGGAGCTCAGGAACTAAAAGCACAAAATAAAGTAACTTTCGAAGATACAGGTCACCATGTTAACTGCACGATGTGAGACAAAAAGGGGAAAACAGAAACCCTTTGCCTCTATGTCAGAAACAAACCAAAAACAAAGCCCAGTGTTACAGTACTGACCCATTCTCAGAGGATTCTGTCTCTAGGATGATGCTATTAGTCTTGTTGTCTATCATAATGTTAGAGATGTCTCCCCCATAGAAACTGGATCGTGGAGTGCTGACACAACTAGACATGAGTGAGTTCATAGCAGAGGACTGGTTAGAGCCTGGGATATTCATTGGTGATGGAGTCATGGATCTTTGCTTGACAACTTGGTTAACATTTCTCACAGTTTCGAAGACCCGCTTCTGATGACTGGTAAGAGATATACATAGTTAATAATCACACAGTGCCTTTTTACTTTAAGAACAACCTGAGAAACAGGTAACCCTATCACAGGTCCACCAAACATATTTGTAAAGTATTTGTAAAGAAGTATATGTAGGGTCCCATATTCACTACAGTCTGGCCACTATGTTCAACCCATCAATATAACACATTTATCATCCTAGAATATTTTAGACAGAATGTTTGGGTGCATGGACCCCCTTCATACAAATTAAGTGAAAGGGCATTTCAGTACATTACCTAAAAAAATGGTTGAAGTCATTGTGTGAAAATTAGATTTTAAAAAAGAAAATTCATTTCCATTCATTCAATTCTTAACTATGAGCTAGCTAAACCATTTCAAAAGAGAATTTGGATTTTCTCTACTGCAAGCAAATCTTGCACTTCTTTTTGCAATCAATTTCCCACCCCCTTAAGTAGCATTTTTTTTAAAGGAAAATAAATCAGAAAAACAATGGAGCAAGAGTCTCTAGGGAGAGACTGTCAGGACTGGAAACCTAACTTTTGATTTAGTTATACAGTTTATTTTTCATCACCATTGTTCTGGCATCATAACAAACTCTGTTCATCTGTTTCAAAATTAAGATCACATGACACTTCAGCAGAAGGTTTGTGATAAAATAAACTTGCCCTACATCATGGTAAAAAAGCACTATTACTGATTTATTTTACAGCACAACAGTGGCTGAACACAAGAAGAGCACAACCCTCCAACTGCAGCAAGGTAATGCTGCAGTGGTATAACAATGACAGCATGCCTTATGCCTTATTCAATGTCATTCAAATTTTTGCCCTTCTGTCCAAGCATGCTCAACAGTTACATCCTTCGTACGTAGGCTCCAAGTCTATGGCTGTTTTTCTTTAAGAGGCTGAATCTAAGAGTATCTATCAATAAACAGTCCCATGGAGGTTACAGTTACCACTGTTCATCAGATAAATTAAACCCAGAAGAGCTATGAAATCTAAAAAAAAAAAAAAAAAAAAAAAAGTGTCCTTCTTTGGTATAGGCATAAAAAGAAATCCTATGGAAGTCAAACTATGCTTAAATCAGACTAATCTGGAAGGATAAATCCAATAGCATGTGATCTTGTTAACATCTTTTTGATCTTAAATTTTTCTAATTGACATCTCACTTTTTCAAAAGCTCATTTACATTTCACAGAATCACATTTCTTGACTTCTGCTCTGAGAAGGTTAAAGTATGTGTCAAATGGTTCATAAATATACTTGGAAGATTTCTTGGAAGTGGTTACCATACAGTCCCTGACTGTCCTTTCTTTCTAAGGGTCTGGTCAAAACAGGTAAACGCTCTTAAAGACCCCCTTAATTAGGATTAAATTGTTTCAAATTAACCTAATTTGTGCAATTAGGTGAGATAAACCTATTGAGGTACACATGCAACTTACGTCAATAAAGCTAGTTCTGCCAAGCTGCCTCTATCTTTAGCTTTTGGACCTTCATAAGTACTTATTTCAAACTATTCCTGTATAATTGAAGAGATCTTTAGCAGAATGCATACCAACTAATCTACAGAGGTGTAACTGGCAGCAGACCAAGTATACAACCACACTGAATCCCTGCCTTCATCAATGTTCTTCCTGTAAAAACTGGATTAGTTCAATGATTTCCTGGTTAATTCTGCTATAACGTCTGAAGAGAACCCAAGGGACTGAATCCCCTAATCATTTACTGAAGAAACACCACGTGGTAAAACACAAGAAAAACAATCTTTTTTTCATTCTCAGAACCACATTTTCAGCACTCAAGGATAAAAGTTTTGTAAGGTAAGGCAAAAACTATATATGGGAGTTCTCCTTTGGTAACTTAAAAAGAAAAATGTAAATTATCTCATTATAGGGTTGCTTATTTTCCCTTTCCTCTGTCATTCACTCTTTTCCAGAAATTTTTCCTTATAAATCCCTAGCTCAAATATTTCCCATCTCTTCCTTTCTTATCACTTAATAATTAACTTCAGATAGAATCAATCAATTAGAAAGCAATTCTTTTTAGTCATACGCCAAGTCAGGAGAGTCAGGTTCATCTAAATGTAGTTCTTTCCTCATTGACCCTTCTATTTCTGCTGCCAAAGAATCCTGTTAAAAACAAACACAAAAGAAAAAAAAAAATCAGAGTGTAGGTTAATAAGTTGTTGCTGCAGAAAGTAATAGATTAGTTCAAAAAAAAAAAAAATGCCTAATGACCAATAAATTGCCATTCCAGAAAAAAATATACGTTTACAAATGAAAATTGACTGGAAAGTTGGAAGACTAATAAATGTACTAAATGACTGACAAGTTATGGCTTAGCTTCATAGGGCTACATATGCCACAGGAGACATAACATAGATAACATATGACAAAGATCCTGAAAAAAAACAACATTAGAGACAACAACAGAACCCAAGTCCCCAATCTTTTTGTAGTAAATTCCCTACTCAATAACACCCTCCTCTCATGTCAAAAGTTTTGCTCAATTTGTTTTTATTTAAAACAACCTGAAAGCATTCTTTCCATTCACAATATTACCCACCAACCCACAAGAAAAGGCATAGTTCTTGGCATAAAATATTACATACTTCTGCCATGGGGTTAAAGGTGACAGACTACCAGTTTTCCACTGCTGGTCAGTAAGCATTACTGCCTAAATGTAGTTAAGTACACAATCTAAATGCTTGGTTCCCTGAATCAGCATTTGAAAACCGTTTTATATAAAACACACAAACCTATCTGAGAATGAGCATACTTCTCTCAGTTTTCAGCTGAGCTTTTCAGTTGCATTTGTGCAAATACAACTTACATTATTAAATGTCTGTACTTTAAGTTGGCCTATATTCCGCCTCAGAAGGGACCATGAAATTATTTTAACAAACCACTGAATTTTCAGCATTGCTAAAACAAGAATGTATGCGTAATATTCAAGTACTGAAGAACTAGAATGTATATGAGTGACTAGAAGACTACCAGCAGAGTCCTGAAAGCACATCTGAAAGCAATCAGTTATGTTATCAGGAAGTTACATCTCCAAGGATATTGATGAAAATCAGGAAGATCCTATCAAAAACCAGACACCACTATCCAGGAGATGCATAACAAAGTTGTACAGAACTGTGTAACAATCTATTAACGCTACCTATGATTTAGAGTATAAGCACAGGCAGCTTCAGATTGTAGATAATACTGCAGTGAAAACAACTAACTACACAGCACCACTGTTTGAGAATCAGGCATGCAGAGTCAATCACTCAGGTATCCTGTAAAACTGTGCATACATATTTCATCCATGCTCCTGTCTGGCCTAGCGTATCCCATCCCTGAGGCTGTAGTTCAGATGCAAACACTTATGTTTTCTTCCTTTGGCTGTTTTCTGGTGTGTTCTTACCATAGGGAAGAGACCGAGAGAGTGGTACCGACGTGAGATGGCATTTGGCATAGTCTTGTTCCTAAGGTTTTTCAGCTCTTCTTGAGCCTCATGTAGCATTTCCATGCATTCTGCATACTTGTCTTCCAGCTCACGCAACTGTAACATACAGAAAACAAAGACATTATGGGCTGCACTAGCCATTTCAACAAAGCTTGGCAAAGGGGCAGAAGTCTGAAATACTGCATACTGAAATATGAGTTTCATAAAAATAAGCTCCTCAGCTTAGAAACAGAGAACCCAATGGAGATGCATGAGCTCAATCTTTGTGGAGCACCACAGATAGAAAAGGACCACCAGTAGGAAAGGCTTCAATGGGCATTCCCACCTCTGATACCAAGTAGTCCAAGTACAAGACTCATCCTAAGGGGATCAGGCTTTTTTCATTTTGTTTTGTACATTTTATACACGTGAATGTAGCACCCAGAAGAAAGCCAGCAACAGTTGACTGTCTTTGGTTTACTCACTGAATACAGTATGAGTGAGTTTTTCCATGTTACCTCACTATTCAGAATAGGCCTAAAATACCAGCCCACAGAAATTATCCTTGAAAAGGTCTCCTATACAGCCCATAAGTCTCAGTTTTTGAACATGTGTGCCAGTTGAAGCAGGACAGAACAAGAAGGAAATGGTTTTGCACTCTAATGGGAACAATATATATATATATATATGTATGTATGTATGTATGTATGTATATATATATATTCCTTCATTCCAATTCCTTCATTCCTTTGTGTCCAGTTCTGACTCCTCAGTACCAGAGGGACATGGAGCTCCTGGAGCAAGTTCAGAGGAGGGCTATGAAGATGATTAGGGGACTGGAGAATCTCTCATACAAGGAGAGGCTGAGAACTGGGCTTGTTAGGCTTGAAGAAGAGAGGACCGACAGCTTCTTATCAATGTGTACCAGTAACTGAAAGGAGGGTGTCAAGAGCATGGGGCCAGACTGTTTTCAGTGGTGCCCAGCAACAGGACGAGAGGCAACGGGTACAAACTGAAACACAGGAAGTTCCAGCTGAATATGAGGAAACACACTTCTTTACAGTGAGGGTGGCAGAGCACTGGTACAGGTTGCCCAGGGAGGCTGTGGAGTCTCCTTCTCAGGAGATATTCAAAACCCGCCTAGATGCAATCCTGTGCAACATGCTCAGGGTGACCCTGCTTGGCATGAGGTTACAGTTCTGTGATTCTGTGAAGCACATGCACAAAATTACATAATACTCTTGATCCAGATTAGATGAAAACTGCCATGGTAGAGCAAATAGTCATTGCCCTACTTCTAAGTTATTCTAATATTAAGTAGAGTACTCACCTCTGCTGTGAGCTGTCTCTGGGCATCTTTAGCTGCTCCTAAATGCTGAACGAGTTCTTCATTTTCAACCGCACACTAAAATGTGACAAAAAATGTTAGAAATACTGGGATGCTTTGTCCTGCCATTATGTCTGTAACCTGCATCACAGGTAAGCAGGAAATTTCTAGCTTTTGTCAAGACCTTCTGCATCACTTCTTAGTTTAAAAACATTTGAACAACATTTAAAAATATTATTAGAAAAATATTAATATTAAAATATTATTACGCGCTCAACATTAGCCTATATACCCTGCTAAATGAACCTCCCAGACCCTAACACTAATGAGTATCTGCCAACTGAAATACTTGTACTGATATTCTTGCGTTACTAAAGTCATTAATAATTCACCGCAGAATTTTACATCTAAGGTTTAAAATAAATTTAATTACTGTATTTGATATATAACATAAGCATTTTTAATAAATATATACTTTCCAGTCACGTATGCTATATACTAAATATCAAACTGACACCTAGATAAGGAGGGTGGAAAATTTCCTTTAGGCTCTAGCATACAGAAAATTGTAACTTGTCTTCCAGCTACAATGGTAGTTAATTATAGCAATAATCTTGCAAGTGGATTCCTTACAGCTTTTGCCTTTTTCTGTAGATCAACAATCTGAGAGAGGAGATGGGTGATTTCTTCCTGCTGCCGGGCAGCATCTTCAGTTTTCTTTGCTAACTCCTCAGAGATATTGGCAATCTGGATGTTTGCATCCCCTTTAAGAAAAGTGATTACAATCAACATTACAACATGCAAAAAAAGCAAGCAGAAACATGCTCTTTCAGAACATTACTTGATTCAGCAGAATCCTTCCTCAACATACAGTACCATTTTATTGAAAAAAAAAAAAAAAACAAAAAAATCAACAACCACCAAACAGTATGACACTAAGCCAGAATGACACGAAGTGCTCACGTCACAAAGGAGACTGTACTTTCCCTTAACATTAATATTTTCTGTTCAAAATTACTCTGCATTTGAGAAAGATTTAGCTTACAGCCAGAAATTTCTGCTGCATATAACAGGTCAGCTGGAAATTCTCTTATTTTCCTTATACAAATGGTTGGGATAAGTACTGAAGGAAAAAAAAAATGCCTGATCTGACTTTTTTTTATTTTTTATTGAACAATCTCAAACGAGAAGGAAAAAAAGAAAAAGGACATACTTAGCTCTTTTACGCAGTCATTGACAAGCTGTTGTTCTTTCTCTTCGTAAGTAATTGTTTCAGTCTTCAGCTGACAGGCCTATTCAAGAAATCCACATCAAATATGCTACATTAGCATGTTTGTTCTTTGCCAGCGTGTTGCTGCATTTCCATTTGCTTCAGAGAAACAAGCTTTTCTAATCACTCCTCCAGAAAGACAATGAGAAACACTGATTTTTGCCTGCCCTCCCTCATGTTCCAGAAAAAGGGGCCAGGTGAGTATTCTGCAGAGACACCGCTGCATAGAGAAACTTGTACCCCTCATCCCCACTAGATGTCACCAACATATTTTACATTAAAAAAAGAAGTCCTAAACATACAAAAGCCACATATGTAGAGCTTGATCTGGTCACCTGAACAAAGCCAGGTATCTAACTAAATGCTTGATTTAAATACTTGAATACCTGAACAAAAGCATTCAGATAGTATTTGAAAATTCCTGGCACTGTAACTGCGTATTCCACATAAAACCTCAGTGCTACCTCCCTCCTTTGTCTTTCCTCCTCCAACTCTAGGAGCACCAAGAGGAGCCTGGCTACACCCAGGTGGTTATGTCTAGCACCACCTCGGTGGGCAAGTAACATGTGCCAAGTGCTGGGGATATGCACAGACACTCACAAAAGCCATCCACAGAGAGCTGCATAGCTCAGAGGTTTAATTTTGGCTCCATGCTGTGTCTCACTGGCGCAGACTGCATTTCTCTGTAAGGGAAGGTAATGCTACAGAGAGTTCTCCTATAAGTTCCTGAAGCAGTGGCCCTCTCACAGTTCTAACCCTACCTTCATTATCCTCAAACCACCTATTGCTCATCTTGCTGGAGTGACTTCTCAGTGAGGTGTACAGCACTCTCCATTATGCAGTGTCTTGTCCAAAGACAACACTACCTATTTTCAACAGGCCCTGCATTTGCAGTAGAAAATGGTCACGATACTATGTTTTCATACATTGGTTCTTTTCCCAAAAATAGTTTTTCTCCTATACCCTGCTATGTGGTTGCAAAATGGTAATATGCTGTCAAAGCTTAGAAACTGTATTGAAATTTAATATAAAATTGTTTATAAGATATTATATTAGGGAGTGTTATTTCTGCTAGACATGGAACAATATAAAATTTTTTTAAAAGTGTCATCTGTAAAACAAACAGAATATCGACACACATAAAGGGAAAGAAAGACACAACCTTAAAATATGAACAGACTTGAAACAAAATTGAAGATAATTAATGCAAATTTAGCCTATCAATTTATATTTTGGCAAACACTGAATTTTTACCAGAGACCCTATTAGCCTGCAAACTTCAGAACTGCAACTAAAATCACCCATGGCTACTGGGTAAGCCCTTCATGGCAGGTTTCAGGCCACAGTGCTGTACTCCAAAACCTGCCTGTAGCTCCTGCTCTACTCAAGGCTGTACACCTTACCACATTCTGCTGGCAAGGAAACTGCTATGACCATAGATTCATGTAGCTCCTATGTTTCAGTTTTTCCTTCATTTAGAAGGATAAAGGACTGTGATTAAATAACTACAAAGAGATCTTTGTCACATGTGGAATTACTTACTCTTAATTAGACTCTCTCACAGCTTTTAATACACACTTCTCAGTACCTGTGTTCTAGCACTTAAATGAACTGTGTTAAGCAAAACACAAAGGGAGCAATTTTACCTCAGATCTAAGTACAACATTCTCTTCTTCGAGGTCCTTGAGTTTCTTTTGAAGAGAATCCAAGTGAAAGTAGTTCTGGACGGAGGAGGAAGATTCATTCCTCTTGAGACTTGTAAAAAAATAAAAACAAACAGGTTTTAACTCATTTTTACTTGCATGATGGCCAATCTCACAAGAAAATAGACTGAACAGAGGTCTCAAAGACAACCAGAGCCACATGAAGTACGCCTTTGTTCATGGCAGTATGTTTGGGCAGCAATATAGTTTCAGTAATTTTTAGTTCCCGACATCTCCTTTGGAAAAGACTATGAGAGAAGAAACAACCTTACTATAGCAATCCAACAGCTCCCTGATTAATGCTGCACATGTCTCACCAGAATGCAGTAATAACTTTGCAAGCAAGGGCAGACAGCCCCTCAGAGCCTGCAATGCTGTTCAGCCAGCTAATTGCCTGGAACACACACTATAAACCGTGCTTTATTTCCTTTCCTCTGCTACTGAAAACAGCATAACATTTTTCAGCGTCCTCAGGTTCTTCAAGCACAAAGGTCACACACGTAGCACGTTCTAGCAGTGTGCAGAGATGTGGGGTACCATAAGCGGGATCAGTGCCAGCCTCATTGCCACAGAGAGCCAGCTCCTGTGCAAGTTACAGTGCTGTGTCAGCAGCCTTCCTATCTTCTTTCCTCACTCCCCGACTCTTGTTGGCACCAGTATAGCCAGCTGGTTCAGTGCAAATCCTTCCAGCTTGTGCCACACACCAAGTTCATAGTTTTATAGCTCCAGCCTTTACAGGGATCATTTTACTACCTTTCAAAGCTATGAAAATTGTCCAAACCACCCTTGCTTAGTACCAGATGAAGGTTCAGCATTGCAGATCAATAACTTACGGAGTGGAACAGATGGACTCTGGCTCACTTTCTTCAGCAGCACTGGTATAGAACTGGAGCAGCTCATCTTTCATGGAAAGCTCATGCCGTAACTGAGAAACCTGCACAAAGAAACAGCTTGCAGATCAGTAACTTGCTTTTCTAGACACATTGTCAAGTAAACCCACTATTAATTGGTTATTCAACCTCCAAGATCACCTTCAAACTAAATTAAGCGATCTGGAAGAGACCAGAAACCGTTCCTCTATGTATTAAAAAGAAAGACAAAGCATGCATTTAAAGTAGACATTACATTTTCTACATTTTCTTTTTTTAAAAATACAAAAATGCAATTCTTCACTGATACTAAATATGGTAAAAAAGAAAAATGCTTAAGATGAACAATCCTGACTGCCTACTGCATTAGTCTAGATTCACATTTGGAAAAAAAAGATACACTGCAGTGATATTGCAAGAAATTAACATGACACCATCAAGGCAAACATCACTTTATTTTGCATTTTATGTAATGACTG
The DNA here is from genome assembly GCF_964211825.1 of Aythya ferina. Taxonomy (NCBI): domain Eukaryota; kingdom Metazoa; phylum Chordata; class Aves; order Anseriformes; family Anatidae; genus Aythya; species Aythya ferina. The sequence goes on along the minus strand of NC_140297.1, from coordinate 47,303,480 downwards.
TCACCATCTGGCTAGAACACAGACCTCACAGACTAACATTTCTTCCTCTTCAGTAGACTGTAGATAAAATTATTACAGTGCTTGCGCAGGAAGGTTACATTTGAGACTCAATTGTCTGCTGAGCTGCAGAGCAACACACAGTGGCAAGCTGCCATTCTGAGGTTGCTGTACTTGTGGTGGCTGCAGTCAGTTTCTGGGTGTAGTTTGGGCCTCTGATGACTCCAGAACACGAGTCTGGCAAAGAGGCATACGGGAATCCCATACACATACCACAAACGAACAAAACCTAATTGGGTGGTTAGGATTCTCTGCAATTGTGAGCTACGCAGACTTAACCTTGTTGAATTTGTATTTTGATTCTTCAACAGAAGGGTTAAAGGGCCAATTACACAGTAGCACTTAGGCCACTTCACAGGGCAATTCAAGACCTCAGTGGTAAGAGGTTCTTTCTTTTTTCCTTGCATAAGTCTAAATAGCATAAGTGATCAGACTAATGTTTCCTCCCACTTGCACTGTAAGACTTGGTCTTTAGTACTCACTTTCCAATGCACAGATTGCAGAGCACATTCCTTCTTATTAGACTTCTACTTTTTGTATTGTAGGCATAATTATACCTGCAGTTATTACTGGCAAAACCTGAAGAGTGCCAATAAAATATATTTAAGCTGCATTAACATCAAACAAAAAGAAGGCTCAATGCAATAAAGCACTTAAACTACACAAATTTTTAATCAAACAAGGTCATTTACTTTACTACAACTACTCTGCAAAACCATATGTGCTAAGGCACCAAAGTCCTCCTGAGACATGGTTTCAAAAAGGAAATGCACATTTTTAAAAATGCAAGGAAAAAAAAAAAACAACAAACCACATTTCAGCCATGAAACAAAATCAATGCGTTCATTCTGCGAGGTTAATTTTTCTCCATTTCAGGGAAAGCTAAAAACCATGCCAAAATATCAATCTACTTCCTTCCAGCACATTATGGCTCAGCCTCTTCAAGTATCAAGGAAACACATACTGTCAGTGGATGGGCACTAGATCATCTCTAGCTTTTTCTATCCTTTTCCTCCATATACCAAAACAACTGAGCATACTTTACTGCCATTTCCAAGCATTCCAATTCCCCAAAGGAGGGTGAACAGCCAGAGAGAGTAACCTTTTATGGGAAGAAGACAAAAGGCCATGGGCACAAGCTGAAGCACAGGAGGTTCAGGAAGCACTTCTGCACTGTGTGGGTGACTGAGCACTGGCACAGGTTGCCCAGAGAGGCTGTAAGGGCTCCCTCCTTGGGAATATTCAACCACCACCTGGACATGGTTGTAGGCAGCCTGCTCTAGGTTATTTATAGCATGACACATATACCAATAAAACCTTAACTTTACACTACACAAAGTCATTTTTTCTACATATTACAGAAACCCAATTTCCTTCAGACAAACAATTTTAGACAGTTTTTACAGGATTTTAAAAGTCCCCATTCAATTCTCTTCTCTTTTCCCTTGCCTACAGGGACAATTGTTTAAGTTACCATTTTTTTTTCATATATTCAAAATTCAGCATTATGAGGAGATCTGAAATCAACTAAAGAAAGAATTTCAATATGCAAGCATCATGAGCTCCAAGCCTGATGCGCTCTGCCTCAAAAGCATCAATTTCTGAAGGAGTCAAAATGACAGCATGAAAGATGGGCGTTGATAAAACACATGGCCCAGTATACCAAGCCATCTGGTAAGAAGCTTATTTTTGGTGTTCCTTTTCCTAGTGCTGCTCCAGAGTCCCATACACAACCAGGCCTGGCAAAGGCAGCCACTACCTCCATCCCCACACCTTCCTCAACCAAATCCTCCATTCTGGATGCACGGTATGAATTCCTGCCCAGTCATTATATGCATGCCTAGTAAATGCCAAATCAACCAATGCACAAATAAATGTCTGCCACATGATGGGCAGCAAGCAATAGCACTCTTTTGGATAGAATATAATTAGTTTTCCTTGCCAAAAAGTGTAGGCTGAAAGAGATTAATTCTCTGTGGGTGCTTCACTGCCATTTATAGTGCATCTGGGATCTCTCCATACATGCTTTACTTATCAGCCCCCAACTTGGATATCATTCAACCCTCTACATCCCTGAGCATTTTTAGTAGCAGACATTTTTAAAGTTTTTATTCCACTGTGTTTCATTGTTCTCCTGCTTGCCCTACACCTCTGGGATTCCTCTCCCTCTTGTTCAAATGTACATATGAGCAAGGTTCACAAACCAACATCACTGCCCCTGAACATAAGAAACAACATTTGCCTCTACCTCAGTCAGTCAGTAAGACAGCAGAGTTTAAATAGTGACACTGAGTGATAGATGGAGAGGTCTTTTAAAGCATCCTGTATGGTTCCATTGAAGATCCATTCAGCGAGAATCTGCCAGTACCTACAGCAACCCACTCCCCATTCAGAGGAACACAGTAAGAAATATCAACTGTATAAACATTCAGTTAGAAATGCAACAGTATGTGTAAAACAAGGCATTATACCAAATAATTAAAAGTTTTCGGTTACATTTCATAGAACACACTAATTCAAAAAGACATGCACCGTCACATTATATTTTAAACGTATTCATCAACAGTCTAAAGCATTGTCACTGCAGTCAAAAACTGAGAGAAATGTTTGTACTGCAGCAGGCTAACAGTCCATGCTTCAATAGATCCTGCCACAGTTTCCTGAAAAGACAGACAGCCAAATGACAAGAAACTGAAAGATCTGAGCAATCTTGACAAAAGGTAGCAAGTCCCACCCTTTGCTTCACAGCATAACCCAGCACTCCCTAACATTGACAAGTTCATACATACAGAGTGTGTTAAATAAAAATTAGTAATCACTAAAATATATCCTGATCCATCTGAAAAATGGAGTCTTAACACCAGTCTATGAAATTGACCCTACTTGGAAAAGGTGGAATGCACATGATTTCAGTGAGTGTGCACTACTGGAATCTCTATAAATATAAAAAGCAGTCATATTCAATTTGAAAAGCAAAGGGAAGCACTCCTAGCATTCAAATGGCATGATCTAAAAGCCAAAATTCAACTTGGGTATAAATAGAAAAGCATTAGGGAAAAAGCAATTAAACATCCATCGGAGAGGATGTGAGAGGACTGAGAAAGATTCAGGGGAGAAACAAGAAAAAGAAAAAGCTGCAGAAGGGAAAAAGTGATTAGTGAGGGGAATTATACATAGGATGGGAACAAGGACAAAACCAGTAGAAGAAAACAGTGGGTAGAGTGACTCAGAACCAAAAGAACAGCTGATTTTGAGGAAAATGAAATCTGAGGCATAGAATAAGTCAGTACTCCACCCCCATCCTCCAAATGGCCTTGATTTGAGCCAACAGGTCAAATGATATTTTTTTTTAGGTCATACATTTGCAAGTTTACATGGTATAAAAATGGCTGTCCAAGCTGCTACAACATGGATTGACCTGCTATGGATGGGATGCCCAGGAAAATTAAGTATGGAAAAGGTAAAGAAGGAAAATTCTCCCCATTACTGCAGATACCTCAAAAGCATGAAAACCTTACCTCTTCCCTGATGTGTTCTACTTGCTCCTCAAGGAACTCATTTCTTTCTGTCAGTGACTTATTCTTCTTTAAAAGTGACTGGCCAATCCGAGCAGCTAATTCTAAGTCCCGTTCTTTCTGTAGAGCGTTAAGAAAAGAAAGTAAATGGCAGATGAAAGGGTAAATTTGTCATAGAAAGGAAGGTACAAGTAGTTAAAACAACAGAAAGCCTTTTTTTTTTTTTTTTCCTCTTCTGCAAGGGTTGTTTGTTTAGGCTTTGCTAATTTTCTTTTTCTCTTTCTGTTTATGTAACACTGACATTCAGAAAAGACTAGCCCATACAGAGGTACTGAACCATATCATAGCTTTAGGGTCTAACGTCAAACAATGTAAGTTAAACCAGAACTAGTTCTCCATTATGGCTTTGAGAGACTACCGAGGGAAACTATTCTATCACCTTGGTATATAATTTGCAGAATGCAATCACAGAACTTCACTAGTTTCATTTTAAGGACTTCAGAAACACGGTAAAAACGCCAAAGAACTCAAAACATTCTGCAGTTACCACTTGCTCTACCTTGAAATAGAATGCAGTCAGCAGTGCAGGAGCCTGTCCCATTACAGTGAGTATTCAGCCTCCTATCCTCTTCATGTAAGCAGGTCATTAGTGCTTTAATATAAAACCAGATCCTATCCCTTTTAGTGCTTTAATATAAAACCAGATCCAATCCCTTTTTTTTTTTTTTTTTTTTTTTTTGCAGATGCTCAAATCTACATGAAGTAGAATTCTCATTTCCCCTTTGTTACCTCTTTCTATGTGCACAGAATTGGAAATAGCTCAGCCAGACACTACACATACCAATAAAAATTAAAGGCCAGTCCCACTGATGACACATATCTATACACTAGGTTGTAATCTGCCTGTGGCAGATTATGCAGCATAAAACTCTGCAACATTAATTAAGCGTTTTCACTGATGATTTCCCTTATTCAACTACTAGAATTATTCTAAAATAGTGCAAAAATGGCACTGTGGTCATCTCCCCAGTTATCTTTAGTTCAACACCATTTGAAGAGCAGTTTTCTTCCTTTCACATATTTACAGAAAATAGTATTTGGGGCTTATTTACCCAGTTGACAACCATTTGATTTATGACTAAAATCTACCTTGTGACACACACGACAAAGCCTAAAAAACCTACAACTAGTCCTAACCTGGACTGGAAGTAAGTCGATAAACATGTTCCTACTATACTCTGCTCTGGTGTGGCTTCACCTTGAGTACTGGGTGCAGTTTTGGGTGCCAGAATATAAGAAAACAATTAGAGAGCATCCAAAGGAAGGCTACAAAGATGTTGAAGGGTCTGGAGCAATAAGGACTGGCTGAGGTCCCTTGGTTTACTCAGCCAAGAGCAGAGCAGGCTGAGGGGAGGCCTCATGGTGGCCTGCAGCTCCCTCACAAGGGGAGCGGAGGGGCAGGCGCTGAGCTCTGCTCTCTGGGGACAGCGACAGGACCCAAGGGAACGACATGGAGCTGGGACAGGGGAGGGTCAGGCTGGGGGTTAGGGAAGGGTTCTGCACCCAGAGGGTGGTCGGGCACTGGGACAGACTACCCAGGGAGGTGGTCAAGACACCGAGCCTGTCAGAGTTCAAGAAGCATTTAGACAACACTCTCAGACATAGCATTTGATTTGGGGTAGTCTTGTGTGCACCCAGGAGTTGGACTTGATGATCCTTGTGGGCCCCTTCCAACTTGGGATATTCTATGAGATTCTATGAATTTGAATAAGAGGCCTTCATAGTGAAAAAATGAAGTTTTGTAATAATAAAGTGATGGGTTATTGATCACTGCTGTGTTGACATATAGCATTTTCCAAATGATTTTTGAATGTCAGGATTGCATTTGCATTAAAAGCCATTGGCATTATCTACCCATAAAATCTCGATAAAATCTTACATACAATATTTCAGAACAGTAAGTCCCACAAAGCTATCCAAAAATGTTTAGTTTACATATTTGGCCAACTTATTGTTCAGCAATTCAGTTCACTTCATAAATAGAAAGTGAGGAGGAAAAAAAACACATATCAGTGCATCTTTGACTCTACTGAGGCAGAACTATCTAGTAGCAAGGTTTCTGACCTCAAAGCTGAGGAAGACAAATGTGTTTCCAGGCTCTAGACCTCTCTAGATTTCCTACAAAATTTTTAGCAATTCAACTCTAAATCTCAGTTTGGGGTCAGGACTCCTCCTCTCAGTGACATGGAATTGATGTACTACAGCAACATGAGTAATAAAAACACTGAAGTCTTGATTCTACAATTAATGATTATGATAACTTAATGATTCCACAATTCTAGGAAGTTAGACACATTTAAACCATTCTTAGGAAGGGATGAGAAAGCAAGTTCACAGGGGAATCTGTTTCCATTCTTAGCACATACCCAGAAAAGCCTGATGTCACTCCCTTTGCTCCCTTTTCAGGGCAATAGGCACAGATTTTCAGAGTATCTGCATGCAAGATGTTTTGAGATCTACTCTCTCCTGTCTGCACGGCAAAAATGCTGCACCTCCCACCCTGCCAACTTTGTAATACGTTCATTTAAAGCTTGTCAACAAGAACAACAGGCGGACATTTAGGTTTTGAGTTTGTTTTTCATTTGCCTGTGTTATGGTTGCAGAAGGAGTTACACCTTAACTTCTGCAAACAGATTTAATCTCTTGCGATAACCAACATTTAGAGAACAGAGAAAGGAGATGTAAGTGCAAACAACCGCCCAGGAAAAGTGATTAAATTGGAAATGATGGCCAATTAAAATATCTCACTGGAAATATTTGTTTTATTAAAGGTTCACCTACTGCACATTCCTCCATTTTCCCTTTGCTATCATCCAGGTAGGGAAAGTAAACCAGATGCTTTAAAACATTGGCTCGGCAAATCCTTCTAGCATTGTTCCTGTGAATGTGATTTCTGGATCTATAGACATTTGGCTATGGGAAACTGGGAGGAAACAGTCTGGCAAAGTGCTGCATCATTACTAGAAGGAGCCATGGAAACAAATACAAGTAAATCCCAGCCACAGAAGACAAAGGAAGCAAGACACAAAGAGGTAACAGCCTGTTACTACAAGTAGTTTATTCCTGAACATGGCTTTTAGATAAAGCATCAGTTTGAATTGAAGTTTCATAAGAAGTTGTTTAAAAGAGATTATCTCAAAGCAGGACTTTGTACTGAGATTATATTATCAAATGTAGGTGAGAGATGTGAGCATTACCATGCCTGTCCCCTTGCAGATTTGGAGGAAGAATAGACCACATACCTTGGCCACCTAGATCCCATTTTTGACATTGCAATAAGCAAGCAAATAGGTATGAAGGAATAAATTATGTTCAGAGATAAACTAATATAATTGTAATAGTTTTCACCTGAATAATTCTTCATAAACAACATTTTGAAAATTATCACAAGTTCACTGTAGAAAAGCAGCTAATTTCAAACAAACTATTTATCATGGTATTTACTGAACATAAGTATTCCATCCTGTAACTTGACAGCTGTTGTTTTTGGTTTTTTTGTTTTTTTTTTTTTTTTTACCATTTCCTGAGAGCCAAGGATTACAGTCATAACAATGTACATAATAACAGTATTAAAAACAAAAACAAAACACCACTATATATATATATACTTATATTTAGCTTTATATATATATATATTTATATATATATAAGTATTTTATAAATATATATATATAAGCTAAATTTTTCTTTTTTTAAAGAAAAAAAGGCTTGGAGATGAATGGAGCATTAGATTTTTTGATTTTTAGTTTTTGTATCTGTGCATTCTTCTGGAAAGATGCTAAGATAATTATCAATACAATAGTACTTGTGATTTTTCTTATGAGATTAATCCATAAATAATAATACTATTAGCTTTACCTGTACTGTAAAAAAAAAAAAAAAAAGGTTCATTTAAGGGTATTTTTTTTCCTCTTCTCATTCATTTTGGCAAATATTTGGCCAAGAGTAAGTTAAATGGTCCCAGTTGAAAAATAAGCACAAATCCATAGGAGTAATGTAAACAAATGACCTTTATTTATAAAGATTATTTACCTTTCCAATTAGATGAAGTTTACATACACTCAAGGCACTTATTCCTCCTCATTTGAGAAGGGTCTATGAACAGTCACTACTAAAACCATGTAATTTCTGTACTACTTTCTCATACTGTGTATGGGTCCTAAACTAAAGAGATGTAATACTTGCCTCTTCAAGTAGACGTGTAACAGCATCTATGTCATTGTATGTTTTAGTCATCTGGCCCACTCTTTCAGCACATAGAACTGTGAGAAGATAAGACGAAACATTAATAACATTGGCATTACCACTGGGAGAAAAATATATTCTTTAAAGAACATAGATTTTCTTAAATTTTCATCTTAAAACTACTTATTTCAACTATGGAGTAAGTATAACAAAACCTAAAAGAAAAAAAAAAAAAGCTATCAAAGTTTCAAGCCGGGAATACTAATGTTTCTTTTTTGCAAAGAGTATTTGATTTTGTCAGTCACAAAACAAACCATTAAAACAAAACTTTATTTTCTAAAGAGAAACGTCTTGAGTTTACTAGGAAAAAAAAAAATCAAGGAAGACATGAAAATGTTCTTAGACACACAACTAGAATTCTGTTATGTCACCTAGTCATTGTATTGCATGCAATAGAATTGTTCCATGAATAAGCAACTCCAACAGTGTCAGTAACAATGTTCATCATAAATACTATGTCATAGTAATGGAACTAAGCATTATGGTATGAGACAGCAACATCAATAAAAAATGCATGCAAAATAATACACCATTCTTATAATACCTACACCACATCATCGTGGCCATTGTATCCCTCATAAAAAATGTTTACTAAACCGGGTGAGATGATTAATCACTAAGGTGGAACTGGGAGTTTTGTTAGACTGAAAGAAGTATGCGGAAGTTTAGTCTATCACCATAGGTGATCCATTAAGAAGCTATACAGGCTTATTTGAAGTCTGCAAGTTTTGTAGAAGTCCATAAATAATCAGAGGAAACATCAGCACTTTCTGCTCCATTCTGACATACTTTTTAAGTTTCAGCTGTGCTTAATCCTCAAGCCCTATAATTGTGAAAAAATGGATTGTTAAAAGAGTTGAGTTGATCATATTGACTACTGGCTAGCAGACTGCTGTAATGCAAATTGTTCTTCTGGGGATTTACCCTTGACAATGTCAGTTAAAGCTCAGTCTGACTGACTGGCTAATGTTGCTCCAGCATGCATTAAGAGAGGTTGAAGGAAAGACAAATAAGGCCTAATTAGATTGTAAAAAAAAAAAAAAAAAAAATGCACAGAGTACAGCAATAGTACAAAAAGGCTTGTCACCCTAAGGAAACGATGCTGCCTGATTATAAATATACAAGATATTAAGTACATAAATATACAATTGATCACAACTAAAGGTACATCAATAATTTATCAAATACAATACTTTGGTATCTGTTGAAATATGTTTTTTTCCCCATACTTGAACATCAGAAAGTTGCCCAAACTACAGCAAGAAGTATTCTGTTTATTTTCCTGTTTTTCAAGCTCCAGTTTTGAGGTTCAAACCCTGAAAACATTTTAGTGACATCAGCATTGCCAGTGAATTCCAAAGAATGTCATTCATAACAATTCAGAAGAATTACATTTATCCAAATAATTATGTCTGAAAGTGGTAACAGTAAAAAGTTTTTGTTTCAAAGTGGTAATTTGACAAAAATTACAAGCAAAAATACAATGCATTTGTAAGCTACAAACTATATAGTCTGCTTTTGAGTAATCACGATTCCACACAATGTAGTAACTTGTAATAGAGTATCAGTAACTTGAAGAGAACATCACCTCTATAAAAAAAAGGCAGTACAAAGAAGCCTTCTGCTAAAACTCCTTAGAAAGACGGATAGTATGACTTCCAGAAGACTATTCTCAATAAAAATGATTCATGTTAACTACTAAAATAATTTTTTAATACGTAAGTTCATGGGTCATGCAATAATGTCTATCAGAAGCACTGAGACCAACAGTTTATTTTCCAAAACAACAGTACACTTAATAGTTTCCTTGGTTACAACATTCCCTCACTGCTATAAAATAACGTTTGAAATTGTCATTAGGAGGCGTATATTAACTCTGTCCCTGGCACTGATAATTGTGGCAGATTATGACTATGGCAACCCCACTCTATTCCAGTTCAAGTGACTGTATATGCCAGCTGATAAAAGGATGGGGATCCCTCAGACAGGATAAAGTCACGGCCAGGGAAAAGAGAGGTAAAGGTTCATACATGTGGTTGCTCACTCAGCTGTTTCTTCATATTTTGCTGTTTAAACTTAACAGCAGGTTATCACCACAGTCCAAAATTAAACAGCATTTTCAATAAATATAGTACTAGAACTCTTTGCATACAGGTAAGAACTTTAATTGATAATCAACATTTCTGAGCTGCAAAGGAAAGGTGACCTTGACAACAAGCCTTGATATGAGGTAAAGTCAAATATTTCTTTTCGATACCTGTAAACTGAGTAATAAGTGCCAACAAACCAGAGAAACTATCACAACAGATTTATTCCCAGCAATAAGTAGCTACCTAGTTGTCAATGGCTACAGTATCTGTTTCCATCAAACTTCTGTTAACACAGAGGTCTTCATATATTACTCTGACAACGTGAAAGGGTTTTAAAGCAGAAGTGATACGTTGTTCACCCTCCTCAATGTCAAAGTGGAAACAAACTTCAATAGGTTGGGTATAATAAAGCACCTCCTCCAGCTAGCTGCCTCCTGTAATCATTGTGCAACACAGCAGAAGTCCAGAGCTACCAACGGAAAGGAACATACTCCTTTTATAAAGAGGGCAAACTTGCCAAGAGATATTTCTCCTCCATCCTCAGAGGCTTGCAGGGAAGAGAAGGTAGAAAGAAAAAGGAGAGAAACAATTCAGCAGCAGCATTTAAAAAAATCAAAACTGTTTTAAGTTTGCAATTAGTCATTACAAGTTAACATTCAGTCAATTGCTAGTATAGTGAGTTTGATTTCCTTAGATGTCCAAAAAATTTACCAAGTGAAAAAGACTCATTATTTTGAGTTCTGATCAGTGAAAGATGAAGAAGAAGAAAAAAAATAAAAATCAATACACCCACATGTCTAACAGATTCTGCATAGTAGGTTTCTAGCCTGCTTGACTTTCTGATGAATATGAGAGCCTGGTAATACTACTATAAAGATAAAACAAGAGCAAATGAAGGACAATGCTCTGTCATAAAAATAAAAAAAAAAAACTACAGTGCCAATTTACTGACCTCTTTTTGCAAACTGACCTCACTTGCAAACCAGTACTATTTTTGCTTGAGGATGATAGAAATGCAGCATCTAAATGCATGCATGCAACATACAAATCCAACATCCTTTGCATCTCTCTGTGTCTAGAGATTGCCTTTAGGCAATAAAGACAGACAGAATATTAAAAAATAAATGCTACAGCAAGTAGAGGGAGCACAGAATTCTAGAAAAACCTCAGCTGGAAAAATCAGGTTTGGTAACATCTTTGAAGCTGATGCCACAGATCCAAAACTGAAAACAAAGAACAGAGAAATGTTCTATCACATTATTTTCATGATCACATTAAATATACAAAACACAAATAGATACCTGGTAGACCCGGTAGCAAAGTTCTTGCTTTGTTTTTCACTTTTTTTTTTTTTTTTTTTTTTTAAGCCAAACACACAAATGGAAAAATGCTACACAGATCAAGTCTTTCCTCTGCCTTAAAGTACCTAGCACCATCTACATACTCTCTTAAAACTTGCAAATGTATGGTTATCCATATTCCTATGTTTCTCAATGTGATTACGGCTGAAAGGATGTACTTCACATTTTTTTTGCATCACCTATTTAATACAATGTGACTGCAAGCTTCTTTCAGACTCTGAGCTCTGCACTGCCTAAAGCACAGACTGTCAAGATGAAGATGCTCAGAGAGGAAAGTATGTGCCTTCCTGGACTGTGCCCTGAAAGACAAACAACCATGTAGCATGCTGATTAGAGAAAAGCATGTTTCCAGGAACATGAAACAGCCATGGAGGGGAAGGGGAGCAAGAATACTACTACTAGGAGCTGCTGCAATGACCAACTTTCCCCAAACTGGGGGTGCAGATACAAAAACATCACAGGAGCCAGCAGTCATAGGTGTCATCAGAATCAGTTCCTTGCACTGGCTAGCCAGAACCACAACTCCCTCCTTGAGACATACCTTCTCTTAATTTTTGAGACCTATCATTCAGGTTCAAGCTAAAGAGAGTGCAACCACTGCTGAAGAGGAAAGCTTCTTCCCATCCATTTCTAACCACCATGAAACAGAAGGGGGATGAGACACTATAGTGAAATTTCACTTTTAGGGCAGATAATACTGACCTGTATAATTATACTGTCTGACAGGGAAGACCCCAGTGCACTGGGATTTCCTTACTACTAACATTTATTTCCCCAGAAATTACATCAGGATAAAGGAACACTGTCCAGGGAGCATGATCTCCAGCAATATAATGGCAAATCTTCTTAACAGTAAGGTGGCAACAGGGGACAAACTTACCGCTTTTCTTCATTACAATTCCCTATCCAAAGCCTTTAACTATGGTAAAGCCTATTGTATTCTCCATCAGTCATGAGAAGTTGTCTCATGAATTGCTTGCATCTCCCTCCCCTGTGCTCAGAGATCTCTCCACACACTGAAGCCAGGATGGCAATTTCTTTGCATCATAAATGCTGTGCACCACGACATACAGGACAGGCACAGGAACACTGACCAGCAACACTCATTATTCATAGATACCACTTGGCAAACACATGAGGAGTCAGAGACCATGGCTGACTAAGCTCACATTGGTTTCCTTTCTGAAAAGCAATTTCTGCACTCCAAGGATAAAGTACGTGCTAAAAACCACAGCTTCAGCTCTAGAGCTGCTGATAGTTACGCCCTGGCACTTGTTATCAGCAGCACTACCTGCATGAAGCCAGGTGCATGAGGATATTCTGAAAATGGTGCCATAGTACATGTATTCCCTTTCAAATAAACTCAGAAAAATATACCTAAAATGTGCCCTCAGCTCTGCTTCTGACTCAGGCTAGAAAGTTTTTACATGTTTAAAGGTAAATATATTAGATTCTCCTCCACTAAAGAGAAGCTTCTGGCAGCCCCGGCTGAACTGGGGCAGAGGATTCAGGCCTGCTGTGCCTGGCACATTGGAGACAGGCCTCAAAGAGCATGTTCATCTGAAGAGCTCAATATTTCAAGACAGTATTGCCACAGGAGCTTCAAAAATGTGCTTCTGAGGCAGGAGGACTTGCTAGGTGTCCATATTTAAATATAGCATGCCACGAGTAGGCCATAGCTGCTGAGGGCAGGCGGTGAGCCCACCCAGTGGCCACAATGCTGCTCAGAGGGATGAAGAGCGGCCACAGCACGCACACCGCTTCACTGCTGTGGAGCCATGCCGTAGGTGAGCTCCTTGAAAGAGTCTGAAAGAACATAATGTTGTGAGCAATGCACACGCAGTCAGACACTACATAATAACAAGGTGACAAATGACTAACCTAAGTTCAGTAGGCAATACCAATGGATTATTTCCTTTTTAATGTTACAGCTTGGCTTACTGGGATTTCAATGACACAGTTTGCACATGAATCGTTTAATATTAAGGAGCAGTTACTGATTCTTCTAGAAGCAGAGATTTTATCTTACCATTTAAGCTATGGTGAAAAGGGTGCTTATTTACTGCAGTTTCTCTCATATAGCGTTCAAAGAGCTTAGTTGTTTCAATGTTAACCTACATTATTACTTCATCTGAGGTTTGCAGAAAAACTCTGCTGTTGTTTCTTTTCAGGAGCCTATGCCCAAACTTTCAGGTTGGCAGCCATTTCAAAGCAGTTCCTCTAGGTTGGGCATGCACTGCAACAAACTTTCTTGTGATGAATGAAGAATCAGGTTAAAGGAAATTTCAACAAGAACATCAGACATCCGTTCCTTCTATTAGCACAAACACAGATCAAGTGTGGCACCTCAGTAAATACACCCACAAAGCAAAACTAAGGAGAAAAGGAAAAATGCCTAGAGAGAACAGAAGGCCTTGTGTTATTGTTGACTCTGTGTTTGGGCCCCACAGCTCGTCATCACCTTAGTACACAGTATTTGCTGGTAACAGCTCCGCATAGCTCTTCTGTAAAAACTTTTATCACAGGATTTTTGATTACAATCCATTGAATTATTGTCTTGACATTCTCCTTCTTCATCTATATCCTCTCAAGAAGTATCTGGACTGCAAGCCTTACAACTAATAAAAAGGTACAGGGCTGAATAAGGACCTGGACTCAAAACCTTTTAAAAATCTTAAAATGAAGTTACAAAGCAGTATTAAAGACATGCATTGTCAGCTGTTAGTGTTTAAAGATTCCAGACCATTGTATAAACCCAATTCTAGCCAACATCTTTATAAAATAAAACAGGTATTTCATATTTTCTAAGAAAGATCTCTGGAGTGCCAGAAGTGAAGAATCTAAAAGTGATCACAAGACTTTTATTATTATTATTATTTATTTATTTAAACTTGGGCTAGATAAAGAGGATTTTTAATCTGTTACATTAGTAAACTGAAACAGTAATGACTGGCCACCACCACAGGTCCTAAACAAGTCACATAGCCTCCTCCTGTCCTACCTTCAAAAGCAAGAGTCAAAACACGGCCCAGTTTCAGAATTAGCTGACTCAACAGTGCACTGACCAAGGAGAGCTCAAAGGCTGCCCTTTCACAGCTCAGGTTTTACCAACAAAAACTGAGCAGACACATCAACAATTACTCCTGTTCAAAGCTTCACCGCAGTCAGCTCAAAGACCAACTCATCAAATGAAGATTAAATGTTACTGTGCAATCGTACAACTCAGAAAGCAATGCACTGACTCTTGGACTGTTCTGCCTAGACCTTTATGAAGGTGTTTCCCATACTCATCAAGAGAGCTGATTCCCATAATGCTGCCCAGCATAACGCTTGTTCTGTCACAGAGGTTTTAAAAACAAGACCGATGGCAGTGAAAGGATTTAGATGCTGTAAAAGGGAAAAACCTCAAATCAAAATGACCAGACACATCCAATTCATGGGACAGGAGAAACAGAGTCTCAATTACACAATTTTATCCCCTTCCTTCCATGAGAAAGTTAAGAAATAAATAACAAAAAATGAGATAACTGTAAATCATTAGTGAAGCATATTCTTCTGTTTTTCCTTTTCTGATACTATGTATATAGTCAGACATAGCTAAACATTTCTTGTCTCCTGCATGGAAAGGCTGCATAGTGGTGTTTCAGTCTGCTTTACTTACTAAATGGATTGGCTCATCTTCAACAGAAATACTATCATTAATAAGCATGCTGACATGAAAAAATACCTAGAAATATCATAGATCCTTTTTGTGCATCTACATTACTACCACAATAAGTATGTAGGTGACCTAAATGTATATGTGGATGAGAGAAGCATCTTTAAAAGACATTTCACATATTGAGTTTTTGAGTGGTAGGTACTGTAGAGACACAGGGCTAAATTTATCCCATATGGAACTCAATGTTCTTTTTTCTCTTGAAATCTGCAAGAATAGGTTCAGACTGTACTTAGATCTCCATGAAAGGTAAAATACGCAGGAAGAATAAGAACAGCATTAGGTATGTTTCAACAACCACTTAATCACATACAAAAAAAAAAAAAAAAAAAAAAAAAAAAAAAAAAAAAAGGCAATAAAATATAAAACAAAGTCTGTTGACTTTCTTAGATAATGGTTACCTCCCCACCCCAAACCCTACTTCTAAAGTTTCTCTTTCACCAGTATTCTCTCAAGCACTCTCCCGTTTTGCACAAAAAACCGAGTTATCTTAAATTGCTTCAGAGACACAACAGGGACAATTAAGAGTTTATTGGGTATGACTGAAATCCAGGTGCAATGTTTCATTCTGAGGAAGTCTTTACAGGAAAGTCCTGCACAACAGGTTCAATGAGAGCGTTATATCCAAGAAAGCCCTTCTCACATGGAAGCTTTGGACATGAGAACCGTTCCCCATGAGGTCAATCTTTCAAAGCATCCTTATACCAGCTTTATGATATAGTTCTTGGAAGTACCAGTTCTCTACCACAGAATTGCTATTTTAGAGCAAAATTTACAATACATGAAATAGCACAAGTGATGTATTCAGCTTTTGGTACCTGATGCCCTGAAAAAATTGCTACACTGGCTGGAAGCAGCCCTTGAATAGGAAGGTACACACTATTCACAGCAGGTGCACAGGAGAAATACCCACACATGTACATGCACATTCCTACCCTAACAGGCCAGTTGTCTGCAATATTGCAGACATCCACTATTTCCACAAAGTACAAGATTTTGTGGTTGTTTGTTTCCTTTAAAGGTTAAGACACATGACCCCAGATTTGGGTTATTTCTGTCTATATGCTTTCAAGTGCCTGGATAAGCATAATAGTTTCCTTGCTCTTTTCCTCATTTTTAGAGGTACCTGTTGGGAATGACAAAGTAACACACATAGCTTCATAATATACATATGAGCTACTCATATAAAAATGTATTACATTTCTAAATAAATTCCCAAATCCATTTTCATTATTAAAACAAAAACAAAACACTATTGCATAGCCTACATCTGTTGATCATGTATTTATTCTTTGAGAAATATACATAAAGATTCACCTTGTCCCCATAAAAGTATTTTCTGACTCTTTCATCCGAAGGCAGTGGGTACACATTAAAAAAGACTGTAAAATTTAGGTTTAAATCCACAGAGGTCACTCAAGTTTCTTAAATACTGCCAAGCATTAGTAGCGGAAAAGTTTAAGAGCAAAAACGCAAAAAGTACCTTCTTCCAAGATATCAAGGGTCTGCCTTTGAAATGCATCTTGTCTCTCCTTTTCCTCCTCATAGTCATATTCAAAGCTTTCCTCTTCGTTTCCTGACATTGCTGAAATTGTCCCAGATGGACCCAGGACTATGCCTCAGTCTCACAGGCGAAGGAAAGTCATTCCCTCTGCGGCTGTACCCCTGGGGAGAGCAAAGGAAGGCCTCCGCAGAGCGGGATACCATCTTTCCTCACTCACATACTCAGCCAGGGAGCTCCCGAGTGACTGCGCTTGTCCTCAGCGCCGCAGCTTCGCCTCGTACAGGTTGGGCGGAGGAGGGAAGGGACCATCTGTCTAATAATTGACAGAAAATGCACAGTTGTTCCTTGCACCACCTCTGAGGGCGTGCAGCCTGTGCTCAAGGGCTCTGTTAGCGTATTCCAGACACAGTAAGCAGGCTGACGGTCCCCTGCCCATCCCTCCCGGGCTGCCCTCTGCACAGCCCCTGCTGCTGCCGGCAGTGGTAGCTCCCCGCAAGCTTCGCGTCCTCCCAGCCACTGCCTGCCACACCTGGCCACGGGCGTGCACCCTTAAATCACCTCTCGGTTGCCTAACACCACACGGAAGGCATTGCACGGGACTGGGGAATTGCCTAAGGCTGCAGACATGCACACACTAAGCCTGCCTGGCAGAGAGATCCCGACGGCTGTGGCTACTGCCACTGTTCTTACAGAAAGAGTTATGCTCGTACCAAGTGTTTAACCAACATATCATATCAGCTGTAACATACCACTTTTTCTACAGTCATCTTTATCATATATTATGGGAAACAAAGTACCGCAAGCCCACATAGTGCACCCAGTGCATGTCCGAGGGCACATGCATCCCTTCTTTGTTCCAACAACAAACAAAATTCCTCGTACTAAACCTCACTACACACATGGGGCATGTTAACTTTCTTATTTAACTGTTTGCAGCTGTAGATACTTAATGTTTACCAAGTTGCCTCCCTTACTCTCAATAGCAAACAGACGCCCTTTGCCTTCTGCAGAAAACACCCCAACCTGCATTGTGGGGCAAAGCAGTCGTAGGTGAAGGGAGGGGACTGCACAGCAAAGGCAGCTCATTGCCCCCAAGAGGACATTGTGACCAGGAAGACAGAAAGACAGACAGACATCAGAAGCTGTCAGTCCTCTGGAATACACCCAGAGGAGACAAGGGAAGCAGAACCTAACAGCTGAGGTGACAGAGGAATGGCTTCTTGGTAGTTTCCCTAATGCCATTTCTCTAACAGTGTGAATGTAGGAGACAGTATGAGATGGGAAGGCGCTAATTTTATACAATCATGGTGAATTATTCTGTTTTAATTTTTTGAACTCTTGATATTTATATACAATATTATAGTGTTAACTATTATTAAGTTGCCAATGGATAGGAAATACCCAGAGGTGATTGCTGACGAAAGGAACACTCATTTCTGAATGAAGATCTTACCTATTACTCAGGTTTAACGACTTGACCTTTGACTGCCAAAATTTATTGCAATATTAGTCAGCAGAAACAGCCTAAAGAACTCATCTCAGAAAAAAAAAAAAAAAAAAAAAGAAAAAAAGTATTGTCCCTTCCTCTCCGTATCATGACATTAAAAGATGTCATTTTAAGAGTAATGTGACGGGATTACTTCTAGTTTCTGATTTCTTAAAACTTTACTCTCTCTTCAGTTCTCCCCTGTAACCACAAACTGAACTCATTAAATATGTGTATTACTTATAAATAAATTATGTATCAGACAGTAAGAGTCTTCGGTACCCACTTGCCTCCAGCATTCATAACCTCAAATCAGTTCCAGGACTTGTGATCATTCACAAATATAAGCGAGTGTGTAACAAATACAAATGCTGACAACACTTTTTCCTTGCGTGTTTTCTACTGTTCGTATTTCTCATTTCATTTCAGTTCAGGCCTTGGAATCCAAACCTGACACTTTTTTCAGGATGAGGCCCTGAAATAAATGAATCCAAGCCTCTCCTCTGCCATACTGTCTTTGAGTGTTTTTCCTAACAGGTTATCGCTATACTTCATTTGTTCCTCTGCAAAAACAGAATTGTTCAGATATTTGAAATGCACACACTTCCAGCTCAGCTGAACATTTATCTGCCATTATGTTTCAGCCAAAATGCCATACTTTGCAGGCTTACAAGACTGGATATTTAAAAAAATGCTAATATTATTCAAAAAGGTTCAAATAGGAGACATGATACACATTTGTTATAATTACTGGGAATGCTCAGAAAAAAAAGAAGTGTGTGTGTGGGGGGAATGGGAGCACGTAATGCAGCATTAATTTACCACTTTCCTTTGCTAAGTAGAGAATGGAAACTCAGAGAGATACCAAAACAAACTCAGACTATTTTAAGAGAATGAAAGAAGCACCTTTCAAATCTTAGTGAGCAAACATAACATGTCAACTTCACTGACATGTTATGGTTTTAGCATTCCTGACGAGTGTTCGACTATAGCTAAATAGCTAGTCTATAAGGAGAGCAGGGCAGCGTGTGTCACACCAAAACCAGACATATTGCTGCCCAATATGCACAACAATATGCATACAATAAATGAATATTCTCACATGCTGACTTTTGAACCGTGACTCATGCTACACAGACGGACTCTGACATTCAAAAACCAGAAGAAAGATAAGTGCTACAGTACCTACTTTGTTAATATTGCTAAAGCATATGAGAAATGCTGATGCAAATTCATAATGGGTGGGGACAGAATGTGTGCTGCACCCTCACACTATCAACTCTTTCTCAGTCGTAATTTGCATTAAGCTCTTTTAACAGTGTGGGAATATTTACATGCCAACGATAGAGAGCCAGGTCTCCAGCAGATACCAGACAAGAAACAGCAATGGAAAGAAAAAAGAAAAAAAAAAAAAAAAAGTGGTTCTGAAAACATAAAATCAGGGGAGATTCAAAGGAGATTTATAATATTTCCTGTAAACACCGACTCCGGGACTTAAAAGAGAATACCAGAATGAACACTGATTTTTAGGGGTTGCCACTGCAAAGTAAATTTGGCATATTTGCTGTTATTTACTCAGCACATAGGCTACTCCACCTTGTGTAAGCTGCTAAAGACATCCAACTCCTTTCACTTGCTGGGTGAATTGCAATGCTTGAAAACGCACGCACACACTTCTCGTGCAATGCTTGCACTAAGGTACAGACCACCTCCAGTATCTTTGCAACAAAAAAGGAAACACAAACCCAGAGTTAGCTTAAGGGTGAGGCTGGACACAATACAAATAAACCCGCTTACCGTGACTCATTACTTCCATGCAACTCCAGTGTATTCAAAACGTTTTAACCTTCCTTTATCAATAAAAACATCTAGTCTTTTGCACATAATCACCACAATTACACAGTAACAATAATGTTGCATTTAGAACAAACAAAAAAAAAATCTCCATAAGCAAACAGCTCCTAAAAACAGTGGCTGAAACAGCAGCACCTGGATTTTAAGACATGTTGATGAAGAAAAAACATATTGTCATTTGGGGTGGGCTTTTCAGGGTGGTGGGAAGAACTGGTCACTGGACATGTGCTCTCTATTAAGATGTATAGTCAGACAAAGTTAGATTGTTCAAATGTTTGCAGGTTTGTACATTTGTTTGCAAAAAAGTACATTTCTACTTTATGCATTTCCCACTCTTTCAAAAAGTGCCCCCGAATTATCTTCTGTTGCTCAGCCAAAAGGACAGCAAGTAACTTTTGCAGGAAGAGAATGAAATGGGATAACGTTTATATGGAAATTTAGCAGATGAGCAGACTAAAGAGAAAATAATACCTCTATACTGAAAAATAAACCACATGAAGACAACATGCAAGTAGCAGTAGAAAAGGTCTGACTGGATAAAGAAGAGAGTCAACAGAGGAACAAAGAAAAAGCAGTGACATGGCAAAAAGGCAGAAAACTAGGAAAAGTATATCGATGTTTGCATGAATATAAACAAGGTTCAAACATATTTATGAAGTATGGAGATAAGGGATGAAGGAGCGAAGCAAAAACAACCTGAATGAGAATTTCAGCCGCATACTTAGGGAGCAAGGGCTGTTTACAAGATTGCATGCTACAAGCATCAGTAAGAGTCTGAGATGTAGATGGCATGCCCGCTGTCAACATGCAGAGCAAGACCAGAGTTACTGTGCCCACAGGGATCTAGACAAAAGAGGCTGATGTGTGAGGGTGATGAGGACCCATCAGAAATGCCCAACCAGCAGCCAAGCTCCTCTTGTAAGGCAAGTGCCACGGCAAGCGTATTTCAAGTAAAAAGCACAGAGCTGGCATTTTGAAGCTTCCTATAACTAAGGTGCACAAAGAAAGAACCATGGTGATCCAAGAGTCAGAGTTGCAGCACAGGATAGGAAATATTCTCCTAATGCTGCCTTTGAGCAAGAAGTGATCCAAAAAAAAAAAAAAAGAAGAAGAAAAAAAAAGAAAAAGGAAAGAACTAGGACACTGTCTCACATTATTTGCAAAGGCACACTGATATAAGCAAGACAAGGATAAGAAACTGTAGCTGGCAGGTCAAGGAGAACAAACATTAGCACTGTTAATTATTGTCCAGTTAAAGAGAAAGTCCAGGAACTTGTTGATACTAGTTCCAATGGAGCAGACAGTAGAAGAGAGAAGCTCTGATCAGTAACTGCAAACAGAACAAGAGATGAAAACATTTCAATAGGAGGAGTAAAGCACAGGCAGGAGATACAAGATATATAGAAGAGCAAAAGCAGAGCAAGAAGTGCCAGAACAACCATGAAAGTCACTCAGGCAAACACATAAGAGGTTAGAAGCTGTGGTGTGCGTGAGAAATGGGAGAGACAGTGAGAATGCAGAAAGAAAGAAAGAAAAAAGGGATAAGACGCCATTTTCTCCACAAGAAAATGCTGAAACTCATGGGCAACAAAAGAAGAAAGAAAGACCCAATTACGCACAAAAAAAGTCACTTGGAATTGTAGGCAATGAACTCTTCGGCATTAAAGTGGAGTTGTTTAGCTAGAAATAAACAAGTAATGGGAGAAACCACACAAAAAGGACTTTGATCCAGGGTCAGCCTGGATTTCTCTTGAAAGCATTGTTCATCAAGAGGGTAGGGGGGGCTGGCCCAGGAGAGAGGCAGGGAAACAAGTGTATCCATAAAGATTTATACAGGTATCTGCAAAACTTGAACCTTTTTTGTCATTAGTGCTGTCCATTTCAAAATCTGCTATGAAGATTATTTTCCTGTTCAAGTGCACACCCAGCACTTTTCCCCACCCCACTCCACCTCTACATTTCATTAATGCCAAGCAAGGTGACAACTGTCACTCGTATTATACAAAAATATTATACTGAAAAATGTATCTAAAAAGCACGGTGTAATATTTTTTACTCATTTAAGTTTCAATTTATTGCAGTTAGCTAACACTGGTGATTTAATCTTCAGGTAACGTAACCCTTTATTATTTAACTCCATCTACCCTTACCAAAAATAAACTCTGTAAAGGACCTTACATAAAGGGATTACTTTGTTATCTCAACCCTAGAGAGTCCTGACAGATTTGGAAGTTGTCAGCTTTGAGCATTTGTTCATCTGCTTTTGCGAGGTATTAAAAAGACCATAAATTACTGCCACCAAATGTGAGTTGAAGACATCATTACTATGGCAATCCACACAGAACTTCATTAAACCCGAGCTAAGAGACAGATTGACTTCTTTTCCTATTAAGTTAAACAACAGTGCTAAAGCCTTACATGCTGGTGTCATTTTGGAATGCTTTTTCCTCCTCAAAGTACAAGAAACCACACACAGATAAAGGAATTAACAACATGAAATCACACCTTTTATACAGAAATCTGAGTCCCATCAGTTTTGACAAAGAATTCGAGAAACAATTTCATCAGAAGAGTAATTCTGTAGGACAACAGCTTGTGAGGTTTTCTATTAGTTTCTATGTACCACTAACTCCTCCCATGCTATGTTTTCCAAAAATGGTAAATTGGGCAGGATTTATGATATAATGCACACATAAATCTGAGCTCCAGAGAGCCCATGTACAGCAGAGAAATAAGCTGTCTAACTATGCTTCATCCTGTCTTAAAATAGATATTCAAAACAGGTCAGCTGAGCCGCAGCTGCCTATCACTCTCTAGTGAATATAAATGGAATCCCAGGGAAATGAATCTGCTATCAACAAATACATGGCAGAAAAATCAAACGCAAGAGACAGGCATCTCATAAGATACCATATGCTCTAGGTTTTTGAAAGAGCTCTATTTCCTACAATGCTTTTAAGATGCCTTTTGTCTCCCACCAAAATCCGTATACCTTTCTCCTTCAACAGGAAAGGCTGATACTATTTTAAATCCAAATCAAAGTGCCAGTATCAAAGGCCAAAGAGATTCCACCACTGCACCTCTCGAATTCTTCTCTCTTTCTCTCTCATAAGCTTCAACTGGGAGAAGAAGACAGCTAAAAACCATCAAGCTCCATTAAACCTTATGAGAGTGCCACATGAGGCTGAGACAGGACTGACAGCACTGGCATTCCACCCTGACAGAAAGGAATATTTTAATAAAATAATAATAAAAATGAAGCACTATGCCTTACCTAGAGGAGTGTTTTTTCGCTGTCTGCCTCGTAGAGAGGTGCTCACACCCAAGTGCTTGGGCCAGTCAGCCAGCACAAACTCTACCTGTCTGTGGAGATGTCAGCTCAGCTGGAAGAAGTATGTTGGGTGGGGGCTCAGCGTGCACCAAAAAACTTGTCAGCCCAGAATCAGCCCAACCACTGCAGTGTTCCCAAGGCCCTGATCCCTCAAGGTATTTAAGCTCTTGCCCAAGACCTGTTGTGGATCCCATTGCTGTGAAACTCCCCATGGTTTCTCCAGCGCTGCGCACACCTTGTGACCAAACTGACGAGCAAAGCAGCTCTCAGCTCAGATCTTCTGACATACCACACTACTGTGTAGTGATACTTTGACTAGACAAAGGATGATAAAAAGAAGAAAACAATAAGCCCACCTGTATTTAACCTGGGAAAAAAAAAAAAACAAAAACAAAACAAAACAAACAAAAAAAAAACACCTACAGCTAGAGTTTTTAGTGACAGTACAGCCGTTCTGTTTGCTGAGCTTCCAAAAGCAGGCCAGCCCCGCCTGTTACATCATGCGGATTAATCGGATGCTACAGTACTTAACTGGGGTTAAACCCAGAGGATAAAAGTTACATAATGGATTCAGTCCTACTAAAAGTAGTCAGATCCTTCAAATAAATATACGCCTTTCCTCGTGGAACACCTGGACAGGAATAATCATTGAAACCCAAGCGAAGTTCAAGTTGAACAACATTCAGAAATCTAGTACGGAGAAACAAATGGAGGCACATGCCACTCACAAGATGATAATAGCCCATTCAAATTTTGTCACACATCTTTACTATTCGTGTCGCCTCTGACACTTCCCAAGCACTAGGAAGTATCTTCCTGCACTCCATACGTATCACCCACATCCCCCAGCCTACTCTCCTTCCTGCTTTCTCTTCTTTGCTTCATTGTGATCTTCGACTTGCCTCGTTTAAGCCAAGCTCTCCAACCAGAACAAAATCTGAATACAACTACTGCCTTCGCAAAGGGTGCATGTTGTTTTACAGGTTACCACTGAGTGCCGTTGATGAAAAATCTTGATTTTTCCAGTCTGCAGAGAGTACAGCTTTAGGCATTCCACATCCCTCCTCATGTGCCTTCTATCAGAAGTATGATAAAAATATTCAGTGCTCTGAGAAAGAAATTATCACCCAAGCAAACAGCAGAAAATTCACAAGGGGCTCAGAAGATCATGCTTCACTACAGTTTGTATTTTTTTCAGTTCCAGTTCAGTTTTCAGTAAACCTCCTTAGTTTTAAGAAGCCCCAGTTATAAATGTCTTTCAGACAAATAGCCAGAGAGAAAACACATACTGTCTATTCACAGATTAAATATATACGTATTATATCATGTTGGTACTGCAGAAAAACACAAAAAGACTTAAGGCACAGATCAGTATAGAATCTTACAGTAAGTATATATAAATTCAGCTCAAATTATTACACATACAGGTAGCATTTAAAATATATCTCCCCTTGCCCAAGGCGTGTTCATATAGTGCATATGCTCCTCTGCCACTCCCTTTGAAAATGAGAAAGCCATACAGCAGTCTCTTGTAGCATGCTCAAAAGAGATGCTGAGGCACAGCAGAGATGCAGGCATCTCTGCCACACCAGGGTGCTGCCTTTTTCAAGGCACTTCATTTTAAAAACCATTTAATAACAATGCTGCAGTCTTACAAGCTTCTGGTTCTGCATTGAGAGACTAGAAAAAAAAAAAAAAAAAAAAGGTTTACCATCTGTGCATTCTTCATAATACCAGTCCAGTTCATAGTAATCTGCTTCAATAAATTTCTGCATAGTCAGTATCCTTCAGCAACAGACAAGCTTGCACTTCGCTGCTAAGGTCAAGTGAAACGCAGCCATGCCTTCCTGCCCTTGCAAAATTCCAGGTCGCCAGGAAGCTCAGGGAAAGCTGAAAACAAACTGCACATCTTCAGTGGAGCTGTAGTTAAACCAAGGGGTAGCGGGGAAGGGGAGAGGTGTAATTTAGGGGGAAAAACAAAATAAAATAGAAGGATGCAGAAGGGAGATTTCTAAAGCAGATGCCCCG
Organism: Aythya ferina; assembly: GCF_964211825.1. Taxonomy (NCBI): domain Eukaryota; kingdom Metazoa; phylum Chordata; class Aves; order Anseriformes; family Anatidae; genus Aythya; species Aythya ferina. Next base: position 47,278,231 of record NC_140297.1, on the reverse strand, counting down.
GCAGCTGCTCTAATAAAGAAGCTCTGCACAGGAGCCTCAGATGGGTGTTAACAACCTCATCCTATCAAAGGGCTGATGTGCTGACGTGGGGGACACACACCACCGCCCGGCTGTTTCTAACCCATCCCTCTCCTCCCCAGCCTCCGCATCCCTTCCCCTCTAACGTGTCGCCATGGAGATGAGCTGGCTCCAGACGAGATGCGGGGATGAAGGGAATGCATTTTGCTGCTTCTGCCTTTACAGGCTGGAAGGACCCCTCCATACTGGGAACAAAATTCCTCACGCAGAAAGATGAGACAACTCGCTGCCGACTGCTTGCCGAGCAGCAGCACCATGCCATTCACTGGGCACAGGCAGAACATTAATAATGAAGATGTAGTCCATCACTACGCTCCCCCACACACTGATAAAAGCCTGCCTTCCCCATGGAAAAATGAAACATTATTGCTTCGCTACATTATTCAGGGCTGATAATAGAGCCTTTCAGGCATTCCTGTTACTGCAGAAGTGGCAAACAAAAAAATGAAAGATCTAGAAAAACAGGGAGAGGAACACATTTCTCCTTCCAGCAAAGCTAATCTACTTTGCCTTCTACCTTCACCATGAACCACTGACCCATTTTTATTTTTTATTTTTAAGCACCTAAGCTTCATAGTCAAAAACAAAGGGTTCAGACAAATTTTCAGTGCTCTTCCTAAAAATACTTCAGGTCTTCAAACAGAATAGCTTAACGTTTGTGCGCAATGTTTTGGAAAAAAAAAAAAAAAAAAAAAAAAGACAATGTCTTTAAGCTATTAGGAGCAAATCTGAAGAGTAAATGGCATCAAATCATCATCACCATCGAGCACAGCAATTCAGAAAGCACAGTTGAATCTGTACAGGTACAGATACCAAGGGATTGGGATCCATTTTGTTTACAACTGCAACTTATTCTTAACCCCTTTCTCCTCCTTTTTAGGGAACTTGATTACTCTGTGACCACCAGTAGAGGCATTGGTACAGATTAAGGTCCAATACACATTAATAACGCAGGATAAACCATCCTGGTGTCTGACTAGCCCAAGACTCCATCTGCAGAAACAACCATGAGCAGATAAGGGAGACCTGGCCTTCCCTTAGCTGCCTTCTCAAGCTCAGCTCTTTCCAGCTTTCAAGTCAGCTTGAGACAGATGCAGTTTATACTCTTGGCAATTCTCAAAGGGCTTATCCTGTGAGCCCATGTACATTTTTTAGCATCTCCAAGATCGTCTTGCAAGGAGTTCCACACATCTACCATTCATGATATAAGAAGCCACCATCTTTTGTTCCCAAACTCACTCTTCCTAAATTAATTTGATGCCTCCAGCTCTAGGAATCTGAATAAACACTCACTTCACCTCTCCTTTCCAATTAATTCATTGCAAATTTCTGTTAGATCCCCCCTCACTCAGGGCTGTTCTAGAATGTTACTGCTTATTCTACTCCTTAACTGGTACCACTAAATTTACTGTAACAGGGGAAAAAAAAAAAAAAAAAAAAAAGGGGAACAGTCTAGCAATAGAGAGAAAAATACATATGCTGCATGACCACATTAGTATTTCAGCTTTTCTGGCACAAATAATTATCGCTGCAGTAACTTTGAGCTTGGAAATGATCACATCTGTGTTATGTATTGATAGCTGAATCACAGACTAACAAAGTTGGTCGCACTAGCACAGTCAGCAGCAATGAGTTATGTTATTCACTCCAAAATTCCTGTCCAGGGCCAAACACAAAGACTCCTTTGATTGCAAGTACATGATTTCACCAGAAAATGATGTGATGAGGTTTGGAAAAAAAAAGAAAAAAAATCACTGCCTTCATGTCCTACAACAGAGTAACCTCTTTGGTAATATGCACAGGACTCCCCCTACTCGGTGCTGCTGAGGCCACACCTGGAGCATCGGTTTATCAACAACAAATTAACAAAAGGCCTGTGTCTTGGCTTTGGCTGCCAGAATGAAGGCTGTCGTCTTCACCTTCTGTCACTCCATACCAACCAGAGGCCAGGAAATCCTCATGCCCCATTAGCTTCTAGCCTTACATATGAAAGGCACAAAAATCATTTTTATTTCCCAACAGAGGCTACCCCTCAGTCATTAATTTTCCATCAAGGTAACCTTAGCCCTCCTGAAATCAAGATACACACTAAGAGGTAACGATGGTCTGAAAAAATAAAACCTAGTTGCATTTTGAAAGAGATCAGATTATTTTTGATCTCACATTGCTGATCAGATTTTTTACATTCTGTACTCAGTATTGACAGGAAAGCTATACAATTAGTGTACTTGTACTTCAGGTTAGGAAATCACAAAGAATTATGTAAAAGCCACTAAAAGCCTTTGGATATGCAAAGGTCATATACTTACCTCTGAAAAAATTAATGGTTTGAATACTGTATTTTCACCAAACATGATCAATCTGCCCTCACACTGTGCATGCCATCTTGAAATCAAGGGCCACGAAGAGGCCCTCCAGTTCTAGCTCAGCCTTGCAGAATTTCAGGTATGCATGCTCACAAGGTGAGAACTGCACATGCTATTAAATGCTATTAAGGCTACACTGTTAAAATACTGTCAGAGCAAAATAAAGGTTCCTATGGCAACATTAACTCAATTGCTCCGCATACGAGCTATTTGTTCCACTTGTATTATTTTTGTCCAGAAGGTAATTTAAGTCTGGTAATGCTATTAAACTTGCATTGAAAATATAAAGAGTGGGCACTGGCTACCAGCTTAAAATTGCTGCAAGGACTCTCTCCTTTCTATTTTCTGACAATTTAAACAAAGGAAATCTTGAATATGCTGACATTTTCTTCTCACTCCCTCCCCTACACCCCACAACACACAGTTGTCAATGAGAGAAGATGAAAATAGTACATGGTGGGGTTTGTTGTTGTTGTTTGGGGGTGGGAGGGCAGTGGTGTCTTTTGTTGGTTGTGTGTGGCTTTTTTGGATATTTTTCTATAGAGCTAATTGCAAACGCGGTGGCGTAACCTAGAAAGGCATTATTATTCTGTGGAGAAAATCACATAGGTGGTCAAATGATTTCAGAAGTCCCCAAGAGACGTGGAAATATGGGGTTAAGTGCATGATCTTCCTGGTCTGATGACTGAATACTATACCTCCAGGTATCCCTTCAATTGTATGAGAAATCGAAGCTACACAAGGGGCAGGCTAGAAGGGTCATCAGGTAGGATACAGAAGCCTGACCAGGCTGCCAAAGCAGTTGCACACTTGCAGAGCCTTCTTTCAGCCTCTGCAGCCCTGGTTTTACTTCCTTCAGCTGGGTATCAGGTACCTCTTGTGTAAAAACTACCCGAACAGTACAGCTTTTTGGTGGACTGCATCTACAAACATTAAGCCTCTTTGTATCCAGAGCCCTCATTATAACATTACATTTGATGGGAGTATTACCATGTTAATTGCCTAAAACTTAATCAGATAATTGAGTTTAAGAAAGATTTCAGATAATAGCTCTATGATTATATGGGAGTTCATTTTTCTTATTTCAAATCTAAATACAGTTATTCACATTCATTTAGCCTTCCCTTCGAGCTACTAGACTTCATGCTTTTTCTGTTTTTAGTTTAAAACGAAACAAGGAAACTTCTTTGTTCTCCACAGAGCAAAATATACAGACTGATAAAGAATTCTGGTTACCAGCTTTGATAAGCTAAATAGACACAGCACTCCTTAATTTTACCCTTACATAGGGGTATTTTTAGGCAGAAAAGTTGGCTTGAAAAGTTCTTAAGCCCTCTCCTTCTTCCTTTTTGCTCCATTAAATCTGTACCATAGGTCAATACTAAACTGAACTGCTCAAAATAACCAGGTTAAAAAAAATACAAACCCTCTTCCTTCTTGAAAGATAATTTTTGACAAAGATAATTTCATTTACCCAACTGCTAAGCATGGTCTCTCAAGGAAGTTGTAACAGCACACTCAAGAAGGCAGTGGACTATATTGTTAGGGGGCAAAGTAGCAGTAAGGCATCTCTGCTGGCAAAAAAGCACTCAGATGATATCCTTACCTTGAATCTTACTATTAGTCATGCTTTCCCATGTTTGGTCATTCCCAGCCTTCTCCTCTAAACCTTTCTCAATTCTGGAAGGATCTTTTGGAAGTAAGCACGAGAGTTGGTTGCAGTATTTTTATGGCAGCTGCAGCAGTGCATTAGCTCTCATTGAATTACCTCTTAGTCACGTTTATTCTCTTGTCTCTAGAACTACATAAGGATGTTCACACACTTAAACACCATATCTTTTCATTATTTTCTAGAGTCACCAACACACAGGCTAAAGGTACCCATCCCACTAATATCATCTGGAGTCCTTTCTATCCAAGGAACTGCTGTACAGCCCACCATCATGCAGTGTGGCTTTGCCACAATAGTTACTTTGCAAGCTGACATTTCTAAGCTGCCTTTTTTTTTCTTTTTTTTTTTTTTTTTTCTTTTCCTTTCTATTTCACATTATTAAAAAGCATTAAAGCAGAAAGCAGAGCATATTAAAAAGCCTAACTGATTTTCAAAGACAGGCTGGCATACTGTTATTTCTAAATTGGGATCTCATTTTCTGAAGTGAACAGTTACTTACATTTCACCTTCTAAAAGAACACAGAGCGGGAGTCATTCCACATTTAGTAAGAATAAACAGCTTTGCAACTTAGGCTAGAGATCTCTGCCAATGTAGTATTCTGCTCAACAAGAAGTCATGGTGGCTTGCTTAACATCAAGAGTGGAACCAGAGCAGTGAAAGCCTTGTACCAGATCAGCTTTCAAACTTGGTATTTAGAAAAATAAGTGTTTCAGATTTGATAACTCTCTTTAGTCAACACGTGATTACTGTGCAGGATTTCAAAATGGTACAGGTACTTTTTACACATGGGACAGAGTGTAGAGACACATATGTTCCCTTCTGAACACCGTAAGGGCACAACGACCTCTCCTAGTGCAGACAAAAGACTCTTCTGATGGAGAGACTCCAAGCGTTCTCCCACTGAAACAGAATAATTTAACATGAGATAAGGGTGGACAGATTAAATTAAGTTACCTGAGGACAAAAAACTATTTTCCACATAATAGGATTACTTCTCCCTTCCCTCAAAATTATCCCTGTAGAGCAATATATTTGCATTTGTATGAAATCCAAATTGATGCTGTCTTCAGCAACATACCTCAGAACTGGTAGGCTTTCATTATTCATTAAGGGATCACTGGTCATGCTTAAATACTGTGAGACTATAATAGCAAGAGATAGACATTTCCAAAAGATGTCATATTTATAAGAGAATTCTCATATATACACAACTATCTAGAATATGTAAAGCTTTAAAGAATCATATATTGTAAACTGTTTGCCAACTGAAATGCACTAATTTTCTATTTTATTGTGGTTATATCTTTACTGGAGGTAGCAAAAACATTTATAAAATGAAGTTGAACTTAACAGCATGCTTGATTGTATAGATAAAAATACTACAGTAACGTGGCTATGACCTGTTTTTCTAACAAGGAAAGAAAACCCACTGACAGTCACAACCGCGGGTTCCCAGGAGATGAAAGAAATGCAAGCTGAATTACCCCAAAGGAATACAGAACCAGGGAGCCCAGAGCTGGACACTGTATTCCAGGTGTGGCCTCACCAGTGTTGAGGTATAGGAAAAGGCTCTCCTCCCTCAGCACTCCACCTAATGCAGCTTAGGACACCATTCACCTTCTTTGGTGCAAGGGCACACTGCTGGCTCGTGTTCAGCTTGGTGGCCAGCAGGACCCCAGCTCCTTTTCTACAAGACTGCTTTCCAGCTGGTCAGCCCCCAGCACGTTCTGGTACATGGGGTTGTTCCTCCCCAGGTGCAGGACCTTGCAGTTGCACCCTTGGGTCAAGGACAGCTGACTGGGCTTGTTAGAAGCTGCTAGAGCTTTCTACAGGCTCACATCTGCGGCTCCCCTTACCGTGCTTTTACCTGTCAGCAGCAGGCACGCTCAGGTTTTTCAGAAGTCCCCAAATGATCCTGGTCTTTGTTGCCAGATCCAGAAGCTCCCAAGGCAGAACCCAGACTCCAGTACAAACTGCTACATCTGTTTGTGACCTCTGTTTGCTGTGGTATGGGAGCTGTGCTCAGGCCTGGCTCCTGTATTGACTTTACTCTAGTATCAACCTAAAGGGGTGCTAGGCTTTCCTTAATCAGGGGGCAGGGAGACGGAATGTCACACGTTTACATAGCACATTTTAGATTGTCATAAAAAGCATTCTGCCTCAAGAATTATTATTAATGAAACCGGGAAGATGAAACTTATTTATTTGATTATGCTTTAGGGACATAAAAGAACAGCTGCAGCTGTAATACGCTAGTCATTTCCTTCTGAAAGGAATATTCCTCCAAGTGTGAAGACTCTACTTTCTAATGATCAGTTAAATTTAAAAAAATAATTATTTTTCATCATCATCTATCCCAGGTTATAGCCAAGATTTCCCCTAAAAGCTGCTAATAAATTTAAATACTTGGATATTTAAATATTAATCTTTCTACCACAATGTTCCAAAACTAATTCAAAAGGAGGGCTAAGGAGCCTTGTGTCTCTTGACTATTTTCCTCAAACTAAGTCTTCCCTTGTGGCAAGTTTTCCATGGTAAAAACGAAACACAGCAGAAGTCCTCCCCCTCTGCCCTTGAAACACAGTAACTGTACAGTCACAGTAGAACTAATGTGTGAACATTAATAGCTACTAGTTTATTTTTTAACTGTACAAAAATGCATCTGTATGCTTTAAAAGCACTCCAAACACCTACCAACTCTTCAGAAAAGCTCTATCATTTTGATGCTTCTATTTTAAAGGACAACTCAGCTACCAGTTACATGAGGAATCACTTCTGGAAGTAACATTTCTCACGGATTCTCTCCTGGGAGCAAATGCAAACACAGGTGAACTCAAACCAGAGAATATTGTCACTGCAAGTGAATTAGATTCCTTCACAGATAATGGTCTTCAGAGGAACTTGAATCTATTGAAACAACCACGCAGCCTCTCTTAATAAATGTATTAGTCAGAAACAAAAAATCAGGGTCAAATAAGTATGTAGTATAATAACGTTTCCTTTTATCAAGCCTGTTTTGTAGAAAAGGGAAATTTTAACTGAATAATGAGAATTAATTACAGAACATGCAATAGATATATGTGAAAATGTACGTGCATGTACATAATACAAAAAATATGTGCTACAGTTCATATAAGAATAGCAAATAAGTTTTTTGGAAGTACAGTTCTGAGAGAGTGATAGGCCATAAAGAATTAGAGCAATGTTTTCTGAACGCAGTTTAAAATTATGGTTTGGGTTTGCAAATCAACTGGAGCTTTATAAATCACCTTTTGACAAATGAGGTTCTTCCCTTTCATCTTGTCATTCTAAAGTGGGAAGAAATGAAGACAATAGCACCGTTTAGGAGGCATTTGTTTTCAGAACCAGTTTACTTGCTGGGCTTGAGATAAACAGATCTTTACTACCTTCATGGCACTTCACAAGACTTCATAAAAATGCATTTGAAGAACTATTTTCATTTTCAGTAAAGATTTGAAATTTGGTCATTATATTTTAAAGTTGTTTCAAAATGATAACTATGAATCCAATTGTACACAAATACATCTATACTATAAATACTATACTTGTGTGTGTGTGTGTATATATATATCTTAAATACATACACAACATTAAATATACACAGATCACTCCACTTTCTTACTTCTGTGGGCCTCAAAGCATTTTTAAGTACTCCAGTACTGAGGTTCAAAAGTTCAGACACGTATCCTGTTCAAAACTTACAAACAGAACAGAGCTGGAGATATGGATCACAATCAAAAGAGAAGTTAAAGAGTCACCAAGTACTGTAACTGGCCACAGATGTGTTCTAAATCTCAACTATTGCCAAAAAGAAAACTACCACCAACAACTAAAAACCATCATAACCTCCACTGCCATTATAACCAGTGGAAAAGCAGAAGTGTTTCCCTTGCCTAATTCCAAGCTGGTATCTGAACATCATTAAACTAATGAGTTACACCACAGGATTGTCACAATTGAGTTACCATCTAGATGTTAATTCAACCTCAGTAATTACACTTGAACTGGTATGGTGAGAGACGAGGTATCAAGATGTTGCTCTTTCCGATAAACTCTACATAAACAACAGGAAGCAGTACAATATATATATTTGCATAGATTAACAATGCATGATATTTACATATATTAAAACATGCATATACCCTATCTGTCTAATATTTCCAGTCTGAAGATTTCCCAAATAAAGCCACAAAGCATCCCTCCCTTCTGACTTCTTAATAATTGGTAGTATGTCACAGTTTCAAAGCTGATTGATACTACACTACCCAGGAACAACAAACAATGAAAAGATTTAACTTAACCTAAAAATATTCTGCACAAGCTCGTGTTTTGAAAATAGTTTTATTTTACTTATCTTTTTGTCTCTGAGAAGCTTGAAGAGGGCATAGCAACAGATCTATACGTGTAGCACATTTTAATCCTGACAACAGTATCTGTTTTGCAAAGAATCCTTTTGTCCTGTAGTAAAATTAATAATTTTTTCTTTCACTTAAAGGAATCTGTCAGATTATAAATTTATTTTTTCTTATTTATGAAATACAACTACGTCCATACAATTTTTAGACTACAAGGATACTGCTTTGAATACAGTTGAAATCTGTAAGATTGAACTAATTTCCTCATAAACAAGTCACAGTATTTGTTCACTACCTTGTCAAGGTTTTTAAAATGAACTAAACAGGTACAAAAGGAGTGGCTTGATTGCAGCACTGAAATGAATCATAGTGTAAGCAGACACACCCTGGAAAATACTCTCTAGATTGATAATGGTACAATTCACAGGACTTCTGTACCAACTTACTTAAAATAATATTTTCATTCTTTTTCACTCTATGCCATAATTTCCAAACATGCCAAATTTTTATGATCTTGCGCTCTTATGTACAGATGCATTATATGACTCGTTCACAACAAACGAACAAGGGTAGAATAAGAAATCTCAGTTACCAGGGTATTAGTCTAGGGCTTAAGCCAACTTCACTTGGTTTAAACTTCTTAAGCTACTGTTAAGCAGAAATGTCTGTACATAAGCATTAAAGAACAAACTTTTCTTTACACAACTTCTCCTTCTTAGTTCCTTTATCTTAATCCATTAATTTCCAATGAAAGCAGAAAACACATTGCGGCAGCAACTGCACTCACCAATTTTTTCCATTCAAGCCATTTGACTGCATGAAAGTTTCAAATCACAGCACATGGCAAAGTTTGCAGTCATGCTTGTAAGAAAAATGCCATACAAAATTGTTTAAGTGCACACAGCTACAAGCAGCTACTGCTATCCAATTTCTCTGCTATACATAGCTTCATTTATCATAGAATCACAGAATGGCTTGGGCTGGGAGGGAACTTAATGATCACCCAGTTTCAACCTCACTGCCATGGGCAGGGACACCTCCCACCAGACCAGGTTGCCAAAAGCCCCATCCAGCCTGGCCATGAAGATCTCCAGGGATGGGGCATCCACAGCTTCCCGGGGCAGCCTGTGTCAGTGCCTCACCGCCCTCACAGTGAAGAATTTCTTCCTAATATCTAATCTAAATCTACCCTCTTTTAGTTTAAAGCCATTACCCCTTGTCCTGCCACAATGAGTCCCTCTTCTTCGCTCCTGTAGTCCCCCATTATGTACTAGAAGGCTATAAGGGAGCTGAAGCCTTCTCCAGGCTTAACAACACCATCTCTCTTAGCATATCTTTGTAGTAGAGGTGCTCCAGCCCTATGATTATCCTTGTGGCCGTCCTTTGGACTCATTCTAATAGGTCCATGTCCTTCTTGTGCTGGGGGCCCCAGAGATGAATGCAGGGCTCCAGGTGGGGTCTCACGAGAGCAGAGTAGACGGGGACAACCCCCTCCCTTGACCTGCTGGCCACGTTGCTTTTGATGCAGCCCAGGATATGGTTGGCTTTCTGGGCTGCAAGCACACATTGCTGGCTCATGTTGAACTTCTCATCAACCAACACCCCCAGGTCCTTCTCCTCAGGGATGCTCTCAATCCATTCTCCACCCAGCCTGTGTTTGTACTTGGGATTGACCTGGCCCAAAGGCTTGCCCTTGCACTTGGCCTTGTGAGGTTTGCATGGGCCCACCTCTCAGGCCTGTCCAGGTCCCTCTGGATGTCATCCCTTCCCTGCAGCATGTTGACTGCACCACACAGCTTGGTATTATCGACAAACTTGCTGAGTGTGCACTCAATCCCACTATCCATGTCACTGTTAAATAGTACCGGACCCAACACTGACCCCTGAGGAATGCCACTCATCACTGGTCCCCACGTGGATATCAAGCTGTTGACTGCTTCTCTTAGAGTGTGACCGTCCAGCTAATTCCTTATCCACTATGTGGTCCGCCCATCAAATCCATTTCTCTCCAATTTAGAGGCAGGGATGTTGCACTGGAGCATCTATTACTATTCATTCCCAACAGTCAAGCACCATTACAAGTGATATGTCACAGCAGTGTCACAGCCGGGAGACTTAGGATGCTCTGACACTGATTTTTGCTTTCCTTGCCCCATTAGCAAAACATCTTTCCTGTGATTAATACAACAGTTCCCCTGCATAGAACTTCTTATAGGTGTGACCAGGTTAATCCTGTTACTACAGACTGGAAAACTGACTTTTCAGAAGGTTTCTTTTAGCTAACTACTGTCATCATTTAACAGCATTAAAGGTCTGATATGAAACAAGGAGCTGTTGTACAATTAATTCCATAGATCAACTTCAGCTTCCCCCCACCACTTCATGTTGTTTTTGTTTGATTGAGGAAGAGATGTAGAATATATGTAAAATATCTACCAAAATATTTAATGCCTTCTATTGAAGCACTGAAGTCAGTAACTCTGTTCTTCATATCCATAATGCTTGTCTTTACCTTTTTTTTTCCTTACAAAGTGAATTCTCCAGGTGCTTCACAATACAATGAAGTCATGTTTGCAAAGGTTTGTGTTGAGCCCCGTAACTCATCCCTTCCAAGCTCCACAGTTCTTCAGTAAGTCTACCTAAATCTATGTCGTACTATAACTTATGTAAACGCACTACCATTTAAATCTAACAGCTACAGCTTTAGTACGTCACCTATCAGTTGGATGCTCTGCCAACTATTTTAACATGCAACACATTTAGAAGTACAACAAAACTCTACTTGATGTAAAAACATCAGCAGGGGGAGGTAGGATCATTTAACCATAAATGATAATTAAAGGACAACCAAAGCATGGATCACAAAAGTCTTGTCTTCTTGCACAGCTAAGTCAATACCCACAGTGGAAGAACTCAGAGAGACAAAAATCCATGGACTGTGATAAAATGATCTGCAAGTTCAAACAAAAAGAATGAAAAATGCAGTAGGTCACACTACTACAAGCTTTCTCTCCAGGCACAAATAGTACTTTTCTGTACAATAGCATGAATACGAACACAAGAAAGAATGAAGTGATAAGCCTTCTTAACTAAATGCTCAGTTTGGTTCTTCACAAGTCTTTCATAAAATCTTAAGCTGCAGAAAAATGATTTGACATCATCATGTGATGCTGTTACACACTGGCACCAGACTAAACAGCAATGTGTCAGAGGGTATGTTCAAAAAAAGCAAATAACTCAACAGGTCTAACTTTCTACATTTTTATAGATGCAGAAATTTCATTCTCTTGCCAGGGAGATCACAAACGGAAGGTTGCATTCCTTTGAAACTGCAAAGTATTGCAGTTTCATCAATATTTGATAATGTGAAGAGGCGTATGCACAGATTACAAACGCAACAGCTGGTTTTGATTATTTCCTTAAAGCTGGAAAAACAGGTCTCTTGCTTTTCACAGTTATAAGAGAATTACCTAGACACTTCAGAGAAGGTAACAAAAATAGCACTGTTTTATTTGTTCCTCAGTACAAGTTATGCATTTTTGACTTACGGAAGTATTTCAAGGTCTCTTCTATTTGCTCAGTTGTTAAGTCAATATTTGCATCAGGAGAAATGAGAGGCGTATGAAGCCAGTCGTCGTGGTCATAACCATAGATTGTATCTGCTCTTAGCTTATAATGAGGCAGCTGCTCTTCCAGTAGACTGATGATTTCAACTTCAGGAAGATTGGTACTATTGCACACATCTGACAAAAGAAAGAAAGGACAGTTACCCTGTTAGGTACTTTAAACCAAGTACTATACATATAAGCTAGGAAAAACATCAAATTGGTTTGACATTGGCAAGATTTTATGCATGTAAAGAACACCTAGATAGCTAAACAGCTAGGTTTAGGACATAAGACTAGCACAAATTTCCCCCAAATGAGATTATTTACTAGTACAAAATAGGAGGACACGTTTCTCAGGATAAAAAGCCCAATTTTTACAAGAAAGGGCTCATCTATTGAAGAATATTCCCTCTAATAGGTTAGAGAGAAGGAGGCAAAATAGAGAACAAGGGAGCATTGACCATGACAGGGTTGTAAAAACGCATGTATGGAGAAAGGGATACTGCATATAGGAATTTTCATTTTTTTATGTTTTACTAGACAGATTATTTTTAGGTTGCATACTCTGCATTTCTCCTTAACTTGGTCTTTGACCACAGTTCAGCATCACTGTACTTTGCTGCTGACAGATTTTTCTCAGGAAGAAATTCAGGATTGCAATAGCAAACTGTCACAACTCACACTTAAGATACAATGGCAAGGCTGGCAAGCAAGAACTTCTAGGGCACCTTTCAACACCATCTTGACCTGAATTCTGTGCTATCAGTCCTTCACATTCACAAGTGTATCATCGTTGCACGCAGTTTTAAAAATGGATGCCAAGGGCCATCAACAGCTGCATAAATGTTGCAATTTATATTGGAAATTTAAATTTAGGAAAAGAGACAGAAGTTTTAACATGTGAAACTGCAATTCAGCATAATTAAAACCTTTTTCACCATGAGGATGATGAAACACGGGAACAGCAACCCAGAAAGAATGAGAATCTCAGCCCCTGCAGAGACTGACAACCCAACTGAACAAGGCCCTGAGCTATCTAAACCTGGTTTGGAAGAGCAAGCACTAAGGAAGGCTGCTCCCAAGCTGTGCAATGCAGTTCTGTCTTTAATCAGTGATACATAGCTCTTGGGATGGTTGCTAGGACTCACTCCACTGTGAATAGCCAAGACTGTCAGGGGCTGACTGCACCCACAGCCCTACCCAGGCTTACTGGGACTCCCTCCCCCCCCCCCCCCCCGCCCACCCAGCACCCCCATATAAGCAAGCCAAGGCCCCCTGCCCTCCCTGCACAGTGCTATAGGGCAGAGCTGTGCCCAGCTCTGCCTCTGATGATACTGACTCGTTCCTGGAATGTCCTGAGACCTGACTCAGTAGCTGGCATCTATCTCATCATCACTGGAGAGTCAATTTAAACCATTACTGCAGCACTGCTCTGGAACAACGGGACTGCACTCTGTGCCAAGGACACTGCCCTTCCTGTCCTGTGGTCGCCCTCAGTTCCCTGCAGAGCTGTAAAGCAGCCCTGCTCTCCCTGCTCCCTCAGGAAGATGCAGATTTTCATACAGGATAAGCTCATTATTGCAGGACTGACGCAGACCTGCAAGCTACTAGAATCATCTTCTCTAGGAAAAATAACAAACAAACAAAAGCAATTAACACACACTTCTCCACAGACCATCAATTACCTCTTTTTCAACTTTCTAATCCAGAAACTGTATTATCAGAAGCATCATCCCAAGAATTTAAAATGTCAAGAATGCTACTATTCAGCCACACTTCAGGGCAAATGATACTCCTACTGATAATCTCTTGCCTATATTCTTTACAGGATCCTGCTCAGTAAAACTAAAACCCACCAGGGCAAGTTGCACCATACCTTATGGTTCAGGGAGTTCACTATTATACATTAGGAGGTATTCTGCTCTCCTTTCATCCAGACTGTTCTACTAACTTTTGGACATATAGAAACGTTCCCCAAATCTTATTGCAGAAATATATGTGCAAAAGTTAGCAGGAGCACTCACACGTGCAACAATACGATTTTTATGGAGCTTGTTCGACAAGAGATGTGCCTGTATACGTCATTTCAAGAGGTCTTTGCAGTACTCTTGGAGACTACTAGTTTACGCAGAGAAACAAGACCTTATTCCCACATCTCCAGAGCTAAGCGCTAACTGTACAAACCTTTCTTTTGCCCTGACTAGTTTAAGTGTTGATAATGTCCATTTTAGTGCCTGCAACTATCTGTGTGCAGAGAAGCCAGCTGACCTTACATAAAATGGCTGCTGCTGTAAACTAAACATTTTAAAGATGTTTAGACACATCCATATATATAATACATAGGTATATAAAATATGATGTGCATATATATCTATATATCTATCTTTGTGTTATCTAATTGCTCTCACTGTCAAGAATATGGGGTTAGTTTTCCTTCCCTTCCTGACAAAATGTTAGTTCTCCTCTCATGAAAAACATGAGTCTACACAACCTGACTGCAATGGTCTTCTTGCAAACAGAAAAATAAAAACATTTGAAAAATTCAAGCTTTCAATTTATACTTTTAACTAGCATTTAAAAAAAAAAAAAAAAAAAAAAAGTGACTTTATTGATCAAAAAAGAAAGCTTCAAGCAACTAACTCTGTGCAGAGTGGCCTGTTGTGTAATAAAATGTAGTAAAATTAGAAATGCAAAAGTTACCATTAGAATCTGAGGAAAATTACCACATATGCACACACAAAAGAAATCTATACACTTTTATTGTGAAAAAGAAATCTGGGGGAATATAAAGGACAGGCAGTAAAGAAATAAGAATTATAGTGGAATACAAGTCAACCAAGACAATTTTCTACTTATTATATAATAAATCATGAGTGTTTCTGAGATATTCAAAGCCTAGCAACTGAAAAATATATATTAATGAGTAACTTCAAAGGCAGTTTATTTTGATGCTATTGTTACTAAATTCTATTGTGATTTTAAAATCTGTATACCAGCAGGAAATAGGAGCAGGCTCTGATGTAATTTACCTATTTAGAAAAACAGGACACAATAATTACAGTTGCGTATGACTAAACATTAGTTCACCATTTAAGTCACAGCAATACTCTCAGTGCTACAGTCACGCAGTCTTCACTTTTCCTCCCCTTGCTTTTCTGAGGTGCAGACACTTATTGTAATGAGTAGGTACAGAGGCTTCCAGGTAATAATTGTTTTTATTAATATTTCTGATTAATATTGCAAGGATAAACAAGTAAGGTAAGTTCTCTACTCAGAGCACCTGGGACATTATTTATGTTTTATTATTAAGTTAACTGAAGTACAGAGGGCATAAAACTCTAGCAGCTTCCTCTTGTCCTATATGGTAACTTCATTCTATTGAGTTAAATATAACAACATAAATCTAAAACAATTAAGTGATTGTTAATATAAACGATGCAAGACACTACAGCTGAAGTTGCTCTGTTACAGATCTATTTTTTTTCAGTAGGCTAAGTGATTTAAAAGTTGCAGTTTTCTGGACATCCTTGGTAAACAGAAACTTCTACATGCAAATTACAACCAACTTAAAGAGATGAATGTTTGCCTTAGGAATTAGGAACTTCTTCTCAAAGCATGGGTCATTACAAGTTCAGCTTTTGAAAGGAACCAGTTAAGAAGAAAGATTTTCTAAGGCTCTTGCATGTTGCAGAATTCTACAGTTAATGCTACTCCATAGAAATAATTACTTACAGAGAAAGAAAATCTGTGGATTTGTTATTTCTTTTCCCTATTATCTTTACAAGTTGTATGTTTCACTGCTTTGCTACCCTCATAGCTTAGTTGTGGCACATGCAGGTACACCCCACCTCTCCTCTTTTTGGTGCAAAATGAATTTCTCTGTGCCCTATGTTTCAGAAGATAAAGAAGTTCAGTGTACTTTGTAGGAGTTACTGACATTATTCCTCCCCTTCCTCTGAAAATTTTCTGAAAGAGAGTAAATCAACTTATTTCAGACACCTTCTATTCTTTCTTGATAGTGTTGTTGCCTCAGTTTCTAAACCTCTCTTTCAATAAAGAAGATGCAAAACTAGGTAGAAGTTATCATCTGAGTTATCTTTTGGTGTGCTTCCCCTTCTCTGGGTATCTTGGATGGAAAGAAATATGCCAGCACCTTATGACAAAACAATTCAACCTCAGCTTGAGTTAAAGTTAGTCTTTAGTATCTCCTTTCTCCTTTTTTAATTATAAAGACATCAGAACTGATGAGGTACAGAAAAAGTTGATGGGAGAGACAGGGGAATTACGTGTAGACAGATTTGGTGATCTCATTCTAAACAACATAGTCATCCAAAACAGCTGATCTGTCACACTCCATCCCCTACTTGGCTTTTGGTTTCCCCTATTGACAGCTTTGACTGAAGAGATGATTATATATCTCACTATAGAAATGAAACCTAGCTAGAAGAATAAACAGAAAGCACCAAATCAATTTTAGTATCAATTTGACATAAGTACCGAGAAGACAGAGAAAATAACCTAAAAACAGAGAAGAGGGCAATGGGAAAAAAAATGCAGAAAGAAGACAAATTCTAAAAATCTCAAAGTCGGGCATCTGCAGATTTTTAATTTTTTTTATTTTTATTATTAATATTTATTTATTTATTTATTTTGGTTGGTTGTTTTTTTTAGGAACACATTACAATACAGGTAACCAGTACAGTCATAGCATGGAATATAAAATGTTTAACTAAGGTCTGTTGATTCTACTCCAAACTATCCTCAATCTTTATGGTTTTATTCCTTTGCTTTCAAGCAGAGGCTCTCCTTTCAAGGTTAAAGGGCCTTTCAGGTCATTAGGAAACCTCCTAGCAGTGGATACTGCCACCTGGTGCAAGAAGCGCCTTATTACTCAATTCCTTGACAGCACAAACGTCATTTTTTGTTTCTCATTGAAAGAGCTTTGTCCCTTTTCACATGGACTACCAATAGCTCTGCAGAGGTAAGTCTGCAGTACCCACTGGATTATTTTTTTCCCTTCTTAAAATACTCTGAGAATTTTCAGGGCTTTGGTTCTCAAGAGATTGCTCTTTGCAGGGCTGCTGGGACGAGAGCCCTATGGTACCAGCATGCATCCCTGTAAGTATAAATGAAGTAAGACCCACACAGGAAATTTCTCATAATCCTAACCCTGACATGAACCATGCTTGGGTCAGCATTGCATGCAAGAAGAGTCAGGTCACGATACACAAGTTAAAAGAAGGGAGACCAGAAGAAAACTACTCAGAAACTGCATCATTCCTGGAGCACTGTCCTCCAGAGTTGTGGCCTTACAGAGGCCAACACCTCAAAAACAGCTAAAGCAGCTGTGCTACCTTGAAATGCTTCCTCTGAGAAAAGAGAAGCAGTGGCTGTGAAGAAGCAGTATGTCCAGCAGAACAGCACGACTCCCAGTCTGGCTTTGGGGGAGTGCTGTGCTGCTTGGCAGCTTTCAAAATGCATGTTTTGGTCATTGGCTTGTATCACCCCCAATCTGAACACCTTCTGCAGGCCTCCACGGCATCGCCTCCCAGCAGCTGGTGCTCAGCCCACAGCCAGAAAGAGTAACACTAAATTCCTTCTTCTTATGAAGAAAAAATGGGAAGAAAAAAAAAAAAGAAAAGCCATGGCTCAGGCAAATTCTTGCATTTCCCATAACAGAATTAAAACTTTGTAACTTGTCACAACCTTTTGAGACAGTTGAGGAAGAAGAAATTAGATAAGAGCAGAGAAAGAAAAATAGATAAGATAAACAAGGAAATTGTCTGCAGAAAGCAGGAAGAATGAAGAAGTTACCACCATAATTCATGGAACTACCTATTCCTCATGCTGGTTTTCAGCCCTGTCCCATTTCCCACCCCCTTCCACATACTACACCCCTCCTTGACACACAGTTCTCTAAAGTTTAAAACAGAGAAGCTTAAAAACTCTTTGAAAATGTCTGGTCAGTAAGTACCAGATTATTATTATTATTATTTTTTTTTTAAAGTACACAATACCTGAAAAGGGTTAGTTCCAGTGCTGGCTCCCTACTAGTTAAGTAAAAGGAAGATTCTCTGCAGATCAGGGTTACAGCATGGAGGCTAAAGTCCAGCCACATGTAACACAAGAAATTAAAGTTCATCAGTTTGAGGTATCTCATGTGAACTACTAGTGAATCTTGACTGCCCCTTTGCCTCATGAGATGCATACACACAGAGAACATGAACTGAAAGACAAAATGGAGCCTGTGCCCCTCAAAATCAAAGGGCTGGTAAACACTTGTAAATATTGTATCCCTGTATGTAAAATGACAAATCTCCACAGAATGTGTACCTTCAGACAAAAAAAAAAAAAAGCATTACATTTTCTACTCTTCAAGCAGGAGGTGCCCCATTTATGGTTCTCGGTGACCGTCCCAGTTTTAAAAGGGTGAAGGAGTATGCAACTCTGTAACGTTAAATGTCATCCCATTCCACCAGGCTGAGAAACTTCTGGGAACTCCTTCAGAGAAATGTCACCTAATTTGGCTTGACAACCAACCAAGAGGCCATAACACCATTAGGATTCTGCTCTGTCATCAGGCCACAGGCCCAAAGCCTGATCACATTCCACAGACAGAGGCAAGGAAAATGGCCTCTCTGTAAATGCTTTCCAGCAGATAGCTCCTGGTTGTATGATGCTCCTGGCAGCATCCTTTTTAAGATGCTTTCTGTAAATTTAGACATTCAGGGAATGCAGTGAACTACTCATTACTGTTGCAAACAGATCCACATAAAAATGATAAGCAAAAGGGCAGACAAATTTCAACCTTGCAATTAGGCTGCTTGCTTGTCTTCTAAGGAAGGAAATACAGCCTGGAGTTGTCCAGTATTTGAGCTCTCAAGGGACACAGGGAAACAGGCATTAAATACTGCCTGGGGTCCAAATCACAAGTATGTCTTGGACATTATTTAACAATTACTCTGTATATATACCTGTAAGAGGTCAAAAAACAAACTCACCAGGTTGCTATTCAATTTCAGTTCTAGGATGACCAGAATGTGGCTAATGCAAGTCCTAAAATAGGAATGTACATTAAAATTTACATATCATATTCATCAAGTGTGTGACTATATCTGGGGCAAAGAAAATAACTATTTAGGAAAAAAATAAATCCTCCCAACTCATTGACTTGCCCAAAGGGAAAGAGGGCTTCAGCATCCCAAACATCACAAGTCTTATTGCTGATTGCAATGCTAAACTGCGGGGAAAAAAAGCTCTTCAACGAGAAAACCATCTTGTTCTTTTAAAATTCACTCTCCTCAAACAGCCACAGCAGCTTCTGTAACTTGCCTGGCATGACAGGATTTTGGAATTGCTGATCCTGCCACACCTTTAACCAGAGCTGGTTAAGCAGTGGTTCTTCTGCCTCTCCACATGGAAAATCCTGTCAAAAATCAGTCTTCGTTAGGAAAATAAAACACCCTGCACCAACCTCAGGCATTCCCATTCCAGGCTGCCCCAGCTGTGGTGGAGCTGACCTGCAGCTCAGCACCACCACAGCCCTTTCCCTGATGCTCACAAAGATCCCACAGGGCTTCCCACATTGCGTAGGCAGGCCACGAGCCATGGGCAGGCAGGCAGCTGTGTGGGCACACAGTCACAGGACAGGAATGCTGGAGGAGAAGTCCAAGCCCATGGAAAAGGCTAAGACAACAAACCTGGGATTCTCATTACATTCCCTATACAATGCTATTTTTTACTTCAGTTATCTGACATTTCATATTTCAGATTTTCGTATTTCATATTGTATACAAACACATACATTCAAGGGCAAGGATAGGAGACACTTGGCTTGTCCTCCCCCCACTGCTTCCCTCTGAATAAATCCAGCTTTATTACTAGGGAAAAAAATAAAAACCTCCCTTCTCAGATTTAAAAGATTTGTGTAAGCTACAGAACACACCACAATTCTCCTTCGCTACAAAGGAGAATTGGTATGACGGATCAGATCACTCGGTCTCATCCACAGGAACACTGTTGCACAGAAAAAAAAATAAAAAGAAATAATAATAATGCTGTACCTCCAGTTCTGCTATGCCAGGCTCTGGCCAACCTCATGTGTGGTGTGGGCAGGCCATGGGACCCTCCTCCCAGATAAGACCCTGGGCCCAGCCCTTTCCTGCATTTTTGGGTACATAAAACATTTCCATACATAACGAGCATTTCCAGCTCGTTAGCCTCCCTGGTAGGGCATTCTGATTAAATTAGGCAATCGAAAGCATCTTGAAGAGATAAGGTGAGAGAAAACTTGGCTTAGCAAAACACAACAGATAAAGATGCGGACAAAATAGGGAATGCCAAAGCTAACAACGCTAAAACCTATGGGAACTGTGGCTCTATTGTGAGGAATGTCATTGTTTATTAAGTTAAAGTCTCTCTGCTGTGGTTTCATCCTACACACACAGTCCTGCTGGGTATAACAGGGGGAAACAGATCTCTGTGATGAGAGGCCATTAAACTATTAGGTCTCTACTGTACATCAATGCCATCAATTTAAAGAAGTTTTGCTTCAGTATGGAAATGCTTCTCCCTGTAGATAAATGCAGCCATATTAATGCATTTATTTCTACATTAAATAGGGAAAAAAAAGAAAAAGGAAACTCCACCACTGCGGCCATTCTTCTAGAGCAAGAACAAAAGCTATTCATGTATCAAATGCATACTGGCAACACACTGTTCAGCAGCAGTAAGAACAAACACATCCATTAACCACTAGGACCTTCTAGCTGCCAAGACAGACTGCAAATGTCTCGAAAAGGCAAAGGAGCCCATTGATAACTCACTGAGTACAGAAAGCCCTGAGAAGCAATTGTCCTGCTTTTGCTTGTTGTTCAGCCCAGCTACAAAGTGTGCCAGCCTCTGAATAAGAGCTGTGAAAGCTTGAGAATCACACACACAAAAAGGATTAATTCTGATGGAGCTTGATTTTTTTTTTCTTTTACAAATGTTGACTTTACCAGGAAAAATTACTGGTTTGGGATGGAAACATATATACATTGCATGCCATGGAGGCAAAACAATGGAATAAACGTATTTTCACATACTTGAATGCACCAATAATCAAACATAGCTTTTTAGCCTACTAGTCCTGTTTATGTGCAACACAATAAATGCAATCTGGGGGACCAACACGCATACAGACACGCACACGACCCCAGGAAATCCACCAGGCACTTGCCCTTCAGAGCTCGTTCTCCAAAGAACAAACCCAGAACACCAATGAGTACTTAAACCTCCTGCTCTTCCATACCCTGAGTAAAGGGCACATTTAGGAAGGACAAGCATGCTTCCCACAACAAGGGAAATCTAGAAACAAAGTAAAAGTCATGGTGGACTTCAGTAATTCCTGAAAGCAGCTGCTTTCATGGTCACTCTAGAATTAATAGCTTACAACAAAACCCATATATTCCTCCTCTTAGTATGATGCAAGTCATAGTATGCTAGACAGAATTACATTTATTAAAGCCATCATTCTTCTCGTGCTCAGGGAGCAATCTCACACTAATATTGCTAGCATATCTGGCTTGCTTTAGAAAAAGAATGGGTGTTCATAATTTAGCAATAACTGCTTATAAGAATTGGTAGGAAAGAAGAGGGAGAAGAAACCAACATGATATCAAGCTTATGGAATGAGAATGGTGACAGCAATAGCAAAGTAAATGGAGCGAGGTAAGAGGCCA
Organism: Aythya ferina; assembly: GCF_964211825.1. Taxonomy (NCBI): domain Eukaryota; kingdom Metazoa; phylum Chordata; class Aves; order Anseriformes; family Anatidae; genus Aythya; species Aythya ferina. The sequence goes on along the minus strand of NC_140297.1, from coordinate 47,256,408 downwards.
CATTCCCAAACTTTAAAGGAGAAACTGAGGGAGATGGAAGGGCAAAAGGCCAGTGTGTGAATATGTCATGCATGTGGCGGATAAGGGAAATGGACAGAGTCAAACACTAAATGGACACTGCAAAAGCTAGACAGGGATGTGTCCTCTGTATCCCTGGTACAGCAGCTCTGCGCGATGGGGATATACATGCTGAGAACAGACTACTGTGAGCAGCTGCATGCGTTTTCCACACTTAGCATCTGCTATTGCTGCTGTAAGAGCCAGTCTGACCCAAGAGGGCATTTATCGTTGGAGTTACAGATGGACAGTTGCAATGCATGGAATCTTGCACCTCTCTCTTATACCTGCAAAACTGAGAAAAACATGGAAGAGGTACCCCAAAATAGGAACTGAAAAAGAACGAAGTGCTAGAGCAAGTTTATGCAGTAGAGGAAGGGCCACTGAAAGGGAAAGATAACCACAACACCAATCTGAGAGGTTCAAATGGAGGGAAGCAACTCAAAGTTGTTACTGCTTTATTAATACTTCTGTAACCACAAAGGCTTAGAATACAACCACGCAGCATGTAAATGCTACCAAACACAGCCAGAGCATCCCGCTGGACAGCCTCAGAATATGGAGCACACAGCAGTGGTGCTATCTCACACATTTAACACAGGCCGGTCACAGATGAGAGAGCTTCCTACCTCCCACATAACAAGATTAAAGCTTTCTAGCAAGCCCTCTAGGTTAAAACAGCCTGCATTACCCAAATCCTTAAGGAGCTGGCTTCAGGTAATCAGGCCTTGCCAAACTCCAGACAGAAGGAAGAGAAATTCGGCCTTTCAAACAAAACCACACTCCTTCAGCATAGGGGAAGTGGCATGGAAATTCTGCAGGCCTGGGGAGAGTGGTAACATCTGAAGGAAGGAACAACTCTGTTTCATGAGAGATCATTAAAACCTGAACAAGGGAGAGGATGAAAATCCAGCAAAAACCTTTGCTGTAAGGAGATTGCGTTAGACTTGAGAGCAGGACGAAGTTGGTTTATTTGGATGCTATGGCTGCCTGTCACTGCAGTGAGGTGGAACCTATGTGACCTGCAAGGTCAAAAAATACCAACACTTCTGAGAGAGACCACCCTGCTGAGAGAAGAAGGGATTTCATGGATTGACCCCATCCTGGGATGTAACTTTTAGTGGTTTTTTTTAAATCAACTTGTGAGAGAATATAGCCTACTGAGAAGCATTAAATACAAGACACGGAAAAAGCTATCATCACAAAGAATTTCCCAAGAACCCTCAGGGAATTGCCCAGACCACAACAGCCAGAAAACACACTTCTACATGCATTTGGAAAGAGTAATTAGTATAATGAACAAATGAATTATGCAAACTAATGAAGGAACTAGGCAATTTAAATCATGGTCCATTCATTCGCTCCTTTTTCAGAGAAGGATGAAGGAAACCTACATGGCATATTAAACAGCTAGCTCTTGAATTACAAAGTACACTGTGCCAAAATCATTGCAAATGGAGAGTCTTCAGACATGAGAAAGCAGACAAAGTGAATGTACTGAAGACGGCTAATGATACTGTGTTGTGTATGTATTAAGAGAGAAAAAAAAAATGCTGTAAATCCACTGTGATGGATGTCTGGATGCCAGAAGAGTAACTCCATACTCCAATGATATTTCAGACTTCCATCCCATTGTACTCTCCAATCCAGAAGGACAGCCTTTGTCTGACAGCAGCTGACAAAGAAAAAGCAATCAGATTAAGAGGCTTTTATAATTCACAGAATTGGAACTGACACTTAATAGTGATACTCTGCTTCATTGTGCCAAGACTACCGTCCTTCCTTCTTTACAAAAAAGGGTGGGAGGTGTTAGATAGAGGAGGAAGTCCCGTTCCCCAAGCTGTTTCCACCAACACCTGCCTGGAAGTCTCTATTTCTGCACTGCGATTACAGGAAAAGACACAGACACCTTCAGAAGCACTGATTCCCCTTCTAGAAAAAGGGACACTAGATGGTGCTACGTCTGTACTTGCATCGTTATGGTCTCAGACGAATGGCAGCTGGGAGAAAAAAGTTAAAAGGAAATGCAACTGGGACAAGATAGGTGTTTCATACATGTAGTAGATTGCCACTTCCATGCCATACAGTGCTGTCCTACTGTCTACCAGCCTCAATATCTGAGACCACTTCTGCCCACTTAACTGTAAACACCTCACTGGTGATAGCAGTAGAAGCCCCTTAATTTAGCCTATATTGAACATCTCACTTAAATTGTGATAACAAAAACAATAAAGTAATTCCTTTATTTATATATTAAAGTATAGTATATATTTTTTTAATATACTACATCTATTGCACATAGCAGATACTGAATTCATTTTACAGGTTTAATACTATTACTATTTAGAAACTAAGTGATCCACAATTAACTTTTTGGGGGATAACACCTATTAAAACATTTCCAAATTTTTTTTTTTTTTAAATAAATCAATTTACCTATTTCATTTGCCTCTCTATGCTTAAGTTAGCACACATTCAGAAATGTGTACTTGTGTAGCAGTAACACTTCATTTACGGTGACTACATGCTTTGGATTCTTTTACTATCATTAAATTTGGTGGGAAAGAAGTAGCCTTTTCAGGGTGCTGCCCCCAATCAGTTTCAACACTGGCTTAAGTACTTTACCTCTCACTTTTTTTTTCTTTTTTTTTTTTTCTTTTTTTTTTCTTTTTTTTTTTTTCTTTTTTTTTTTTTTTTTTCTCAGCTTGGCCTGCTCTCATACAGCTCATTCCCTTGGCTATGGCACTGCAACTGCTTCTAGGCCCCATAGTAAAAGAGATCAAGCATGACCCAGCTAAAAAGTAACCCTTGGGTCCTGTCTTCCACAAAAGCAGGGGAGGAACCCAGACGGGTTGTCTAATAAGTATCTGAAGTTGCAGTCCCACAGAAATCTGCACACACATGCCTAGCACAACCAGAAAGCCTGAGGCACCTGCAGCTCCGAGGGCCCCGGCAGGGAAGGCCACACCGCTGACAGGGAACACTGAGCCTCCTGTCTACTGCCAACAAGCAGAACAGATGTGAAGAAAGCAACAAGAATTTAAAATTCTTTGAGCACCAATGGCGTCCTTGAAAATTCAAAAGCAAAACGTGTATCATGGAGTTTGTTCCTAGGCTTAAATTATGTCCCAGTCAACCCCAATTTCACTGCCATTCACCGGTCACGTTTCAGAAGGCATCACCACAAGGCACTGTGACTCAGTTCCCCAGGATTTTCTTGCCATTCTTTGCAAGAACTTTTGCAGATGTTTTTTACAATAGGATCTAGGTGTTAACCTTAAAAGAAAATAGATTACGCCGATTATTGTATTTAAAGGTGTCTGCTCTAGGCCGAGTCAATGCTCAGCATCAGAAGGAAAATTACAGTATGTGCAGACTTGATAGGAGCAATTTCTTCCCCATTGGAGAATGTAAGTGTAAATAGCACTGATCTGTCAGTCAGGCCTACACTAAGAGTTCACATTAAAGCCTCTGACATTCCTTCCTCTGCTTGTTTCAAGTCTATGTATGCTCTGGATAACAACATGTACAACTAACCAAGGAGAGATTTTACAGAGAAAGTAAGAGACCAATTTCCAACTCTCAGTCTTCATCCTTTGGCACCTTTACAAACTACAGCAAAGAGCTGAAATTCAGGAAAAACAGAAAAGAAAAAAAACAAAACAACAACAACAAACCACACCTATTTCTACTGCAAGTCCTACCATCTTTCCTCCAGGTCACAACCAGTACAAATTTACTGCTGCAGAACAGTTAATCCATAGAAGCATTACATGATCAAACAGTAAACCACACTTGGCTGATAATTAAAAAAGAAGAGATTCAGAATGTGCATCATGCTTGAAAGAGTGTGAGGTAGGGTGACATGTGCTGACCTCAATTTAATAAAAACTACTTAAAAAAATAAGAAATTAGGACAGAATTGGAGGTGGACAGGACACAGCCAACAAGACTTGCAAGAAAGATACTTCTACAAGGAACCTGGAAAACAGTGTAGGTTTTTCTGGTCTACCTACCAAGCAAATATCTGGAAGGCAGCAAAATAAATAAATAAAATAAATATAATGAATAACCAGGGATGGGGAGCTTGTTTTGGATAACAAACCATTTCTTTTATCTAGAAGCATACCCAACTGAATGTAATGTCAGTGTAAAATTTGCTGCTTCTCTTTTCAGTGCAAAAAGCCTTGAATTTTCCCAATGGCTGCAAACTCCCCGAACCCTGTCTCACTTGGCTTCCAACTGCGCACTGAAGCAGCTGTGTTTGGTAAGCAGCTCCTGACTTCAGTGGCATTGGATTGCTTTTTTCCTCCCCCAACAGCATGCTGCATGTGTGCTACCAAAAAAAAAAAAAAAAAAAAAAAAAAAAAAAAAAAAAAAGACAAACTACAATGGTGTTTTAAAGAGAATGAAAATAAAAAGGGTTATAATGGCAAGGGTAAAAGACTCAAGAGGGTAGGCTAACTGCAAAAAGCAATCTTCCCTAGGAATGAAGCAGGTTGAGCACAAGCAGCTATTACAGCCAAATTACTAGTTTGTCATTTTAACTTGTGGACTACTCTGTCATGAATTTCACCTGCAATACCTAAATAGGCACTGCAAGCCTCTTTTTCTATTCACAGCAGTGCTTTCTGCACTGTTCTGTACATTCTTATTGTTAGGCCCATCACCTCAAGCAGTAATTGCCATTTCCTCACACATTCCCCTCTGTGTGGCATGTGCATGCATGCCTTCACTTCTTCCACATACCAAGATGTAAGGTACAGAGAGATGCGGAGCATCACTCCCCTTTACCTTTTGTTCCAGAATATCAACCCTTAACAACTACACAGCACTCAGGCAGAGCTTAACGTAAGACATACTACAAATATCTGTTGATGGTTACCATTAGCTAGTTCTCCGACCTACGGACAATTCTAGAAATGGATGGAAGTAACTTGGGAAAAAGCTATCTGGCAGCCAACTGGACGAGTCCTGCCCTTCTTTTTATCTTTTTTCTCAGTCCTCTCATTTCTCCCTCCTGAAATTCAGCTGACTACTCAAACTTTCCCAAAAGACCTTGGAACTGACAAGGTCACTTTAAGCTAAAGAAGCTCAGTCCAGCCAAAAAACATGCATTTGGAATGGAAACTGCTTGTCATTTATTTCATGGCCATATCCATGACTGAACTGAGTTACAATGATTATTCAAACGCTAAAGAATTGGGTCAACTGACCACATAACTACGAACTGAACTCTGTTTAAAATATCGTATTTAAGCACACTTTCCATCTATTTGTATGAACTCTATGACAAAAAAGTACTTCATCTTTCAGACAGGCATACAAAAGAAGCTGTTCTTTATACATAAACTTCCACGGTTCCAGAACTAACGTGACAAAAACCAGAATGGTTTGGAAAAGCAAAAAGACATACAGTCAAAACACGAGATGCTTCATATCATTTCTTCCATTCCCTTCTCCCACAAAGAAGTTCTCACATCAACATAAAAATCTCAATTATGTTAAACATAATTTTAAGCTGCAGTATTTTCTTCCCCTCATTCCTAACTCTCAGTTGGTTTACTTTCCAAGCAAGCTCCAAATGTTCAACTACTTAAGCCTGTAAGTACAGTATCTTAGTTTCAAAACTGCCATCAATCAAGCCTCTTTGCAAGAATCCTAATCTTTACAAAGAGTTTTCAGAAAAAAAAAAAAAAAAAAAAAAAAAAGAAATCATGTTCTTGTGAAATCACTTACTGAACAAGAAAAAAAGCACGGAACAACAGCAGCAGCACTAGCCATGGGCCAGATACCTCATAATGTTTTAAGAACAGAAGCTTAACTCTATGTTAACTTCTCACGATAAAAGATCTGACTGCTTACCAGTAATGGTGCAGGCATCTCTGTACTCTCTGCAGTCTGGCACATCATCTTCCGCTGCTTCACTTACATAGTGCTCTTCATGAATGCCTGTGTCACAGGCTTGGACTGCATGGTTTGACAGCTCCGAAGGAGGCACAGTGGCGGCCAAAGTGCAGTCGTGCAAAGCTGTGGCGTCCAGCTTGGCAGGTTTCAGAGGGTTGTACAAACTGCCATCAGGGGGACCAGCACTGGAGACTGGGTCTGGCTGGCAAAAACAGAACTCTTTCTCTTTGCTAGAGCTGGCTTCAAGAAGTCTGTAAAACACAAAAGGAACAAATGCTTAATTCAAGCCATTCCAAACAGCATAAATCAGAATAATTTTCTTTTCCCTAAGCATTAATCTAACCTGAAAAATTCAGCAAGAACTAAAAGTCAAATACTGTACATAGAGCAGCTGCCTATTTTTGCAGCTTGCAGAGTTGCGTCAAGTAGAAAAGCACTATTCCTTGTATAGTGTTATTTACCAATGGCTGATTACACAGACAGGTTTTTGCCTCACCTAACTTGGAGTAAGCATGGTCCATCCATATTGGCTCGTTCACCAGCTTACTTTCTCACATTTCTGCCAAGGGAGAGCTCTGTGTAGGCCAGGGCAGCTTGCTACGGGAGCCACACTATGCAGACAGACCACCCATCACTGGTTGTTCTACTGATACTTTAGGAACATCATCATTTGAAATTGGTTGATACCAAACAATACAGGAATGATTGGGATCTTGTACTGATCGACCTACAGGGCTCATCCTCTACACTGGGCCACCCTGTACAGCTTAGCCTTTCATTGCTTTACCTTTCCACAAGGCTCACTTCACCAAACCTTTTGTGCAAGGGGCTAATGGTACCACAGTAATCCATAGTATGATACTGCTTTTGGCTATGAGCAGCATAAGAAAAGATGCAAATGTGTATTACTGCTAGGGAAAGAGGCTGCAATCATGGGATTGCTGAAAACCAAGCTTGGGAAAAGACTTGCAGGACAGGAAAAAAAGATTTTATATATGCAGTAGTTGCAAGGCAGAAGTAGCATCATAGGAACAGGCTACACAAGAATACCTAGACTGCACTGGAAAGGAAGAGAACAAGCCAGCAATGTGACACAAATGCACTGGTCTGCAAGTAAAAGGTGCAGATGCAACCCAATACAAAGGTGCAGCAACATAACACACTTTGTTTGGTGGTTCACTGAGAAGCAGAAATAAAACAGCTGTCTGGAGAATCCTATGAAGGTGGTTTTCTTTCATCTCCAGGAACATATGCAGATAATTTTATCTTGCTGTTCGAGTTATGCTGAGGAGCCTGGCATCTTATTTTCTGGAATTTCCAGTAAGCAATGTTATTGCTTCACCAAGGCATTTATGACTATTTCTAGAAACTCACTGCAAGACTGAAGCATCTATAAACTGTCACGCTAAAGATTATGCATTCCTTACAGATTATGCATTCCCACTTCTGTGGGTAAATCACAGGGAAATCCTGCAATAAAGTAACATCACTGTACCAACTTTCATACCACCTTTTCTCAGAATTTTTCTCCCCTCCTTTCACTGCAGACTTAAGAACAAAACAAAATTCTCCCCCCCTCAAAGGGTCTCGATGATGACTCATCCACACTGAAATCAGAATACCACAACTGGAAAAAGTATAGGTAATATTAACTCTGGAAAAAAACAAAACCTTATGCACAAAGTGACATTTCATTACATTTTCCTCAATTACATACATTTGTATTTCTGCATAGCATTACATAACCTGAAAATAGTTCTCAAACTCAAGAGGCTTGAAACCTGTATTTTTTAATCATCATAATAGCTACAGGAAAAGATTAAATCATATGATAAGTTTATGATCACACACACTCATACAAATGGTGCACTCCTGCGGCTGCTGCAGGAAGAGAAAGTTTCACTCAAATGCTTTAACAAAGTCTTCTGGTTCCCCTGCAGAGCATCCATTATTCCTGCACTGTCAGAGGACAGACTGGGAAGAACAATGGGGTCACTTGTATTAATTATTGTTAAAACAGTCCTCTTTCAAGTGGCTCCTTAGGAATAAGAAGAGAGATTACTGGTATTAGAAATTAGTTGTTTCAATGAAGCTGGAATTAAATTGCAAAGCTTCGTTTTCCCACCAGCTTAAACTGTAAGGGAGAAAACATAGGGGACGTGCAGGGACTGAATGATTGAAAGGGCTCCATTTTGTCATAGCTGCTACCACACACCTGCAATTCACATTTGTTTTGGGAAACTGTTAGATAAGTCACTTGTTGTGAGCAAGGACATGGCTTGGAGTAGCTAACAAAATATTAACAGGAGTCTTCCTACGCATCTTGCCCTTTTCTCCCCTCTTTGCCAAGCCCTGCCTTGGCAACTGCAGGAAGATAATAACATCAAAAACACTACCAAATGGAACAACACTGATAAACTGCAGTGTATTTTGTCTACAAGAAGTCTGCAAGATCTCACATTCCCAAAATTGACTTGAAACTTCTCTGGACACACACAGCCATCCAGCGTCTGACACACCGGATCATCCCTACTCATTTACCATGTTATCTCCCACATGCTCCTGACCAAACCCACCTTTGGCCAGCCCGTAACATTGCAGGTTGCCTTCGAAGTTTGTGTCGAAAGAGATTTACCTTGTTGTTTGGACTGGATCTATAAAATCCATAGAAGCACTGTTTGCACGGCCTCTCCTGCAGGGCAAATCTTAGCCCCTGGGCCAGGGCACACACTTCCCCTCACCTTTAAAGTTTCATCTATATATTTTTATTTTTTTTTCAATCAAGAAAAGAAAAGCTACAGCCGAGCAGTATTTACCAGATTCATCCATGAAGGGAAACAGGCGTTGCAGACAGTAAACCCATTAAATATGAAAAATTAATATTTTGAATGTCTCACAAGCATATACAGTGATCATAACCAGAAGACCATAAAATGGTTGTTGCAGTGCTTCCTATTTACTTCTTTTAAGAGCCAAACCAATGCACAATTTACTAGCCAAATTATGAGTTTTCTCATTGAAAATACCCTGCATTTAACTCTTTCTACTTGTACGTCAACAGCAGCCAACAGCATTTGTGTGTACATACAGGATTTAAACAACTTTTCTACTCTACCTAGTAGAACATAATTCAGCTTTTGCCTCAGCAGCTGCATTGCACCATTCCTGCCAGTCTAAGTACAATGACTGTTTGGGGTCAATAAACAGAGCCAGGTCTTAAGAAATATTTAATCTGAGATGTTTGAACTTATTTCTGCACTGTAAACCTGTTTGGAGAAAGACCCTAATTCTGCGAAGTTTATCACTGAAATGTTTTCAACCAGGTCATTTTACTCTGCAAAACATCTGACTTGCAAGCTTTTCATTAAGGGCACATTCAAAACTTGCCTTTAAAAGAGGAACGACAAAGCATAAAGACTTGTTCCTGCACACCTCCTTTATACCCAGACACTGGCTTAACCCAATAAATGCTTCAAATCCACATGGCTAGCTGTATGAAAAGCTTGAATTCTATTATACCAAATGCCAACATCAGCTAGTAATACGTCTACAGAACAGGTTGGGTACACAACAGGCAGGGCAATGAAAACGTAACCAAAAAGTACACAGGGTACTCTGACTGCAGCGTACCTGTGGTAGTGTAGATTACAGAAACCAAACCCAAACTGAGCTGGGGTTAGCCTGCACTGCACTCCAGATTAAAAAAATAAATAAAAATAAAAGAAGTTATCCAGCTCTAACTACTAGTGTACATCAGAGAAAAGCTAAGCTTGGAGGTTCTGAGGTAAATTAAAAACCAGTTCTCCACACCAGTCAGCAATTTCTGGGTTCTGGCCATTAGAAAAAAAATCTTTGTTCATTTGCGGAATGTTTTATGGGGAGGTGGTTGAGTTTCGTACACTGGTATTTCCTAAAGATACAAATAAAATAAGCTATTTGCCGTTCCAGAGTCATTTGACATTGATATTCCAGTAGCCAGGATTAAACACAACCCAACTCTGAATCTAATGATGCAGATGAGTTAACATGGTCCTTCGTCCTCCCCTAAAAGCCATAAAAGAGACGAAGTAACTCACTAAGGGCCTACAAAAGACCAGCAGTGCCAGCTCTACAGTACTTGTAACACGGCCCCATTAGGCCCGTTACCATCTCGGACCGCAGCAGCAGCGCCCCGCTGTACTCGCCAAAGGGCAGGAACTCCTACAAACAACACGCTCGCCAAGAGCCACCGGCTGCACCCTGGGGTGGTTATCAGATAACTAAGCATTGTTCAAAGTTTATCTATATCAAATTTTATGCATCAGATAATCCTTTTAATCGGTAGTGTAAAATGGCAGCTCAATCAAACAGCTGCAAATTTAAAGGAATGCTTCCTTAATAAGGGGGGAAAAGTCTCTTTCTAGTCCTTCTGACTAAAGTCTTCCTCTCCCAGCAGGTCATCCTTGTGCTGTGCGGACTCATGCTTTACTTACGTTAGTTGGTTCAGCAGCATGGTTTTGTAGCAAACCCATTTACTGGTTTCTCAAAACAACTCCGGTCCACTTTTGGTGCACAATTCCCTTTTAAAAGAGAGAACCTGAGCCCTCTGCTATGGGGTGTGCTTCAAATGCAGCCTGCTGCCGAACAGGGACATGATGAGACTTCAAATAACCTTATGGGCTGCATCACTGCAAGGTCATCTGACATGACACCATTTCTGTCCTTCAGAAAGCTTCAAACTGCACAGGTAGTGGGGACATCCAGCATGCAGTGCCAAGCTAAATGTAATCTGAACTAATCCACCCAAATCAACAATGCAGATCTGGGAAACTTCAGTGCCAACAACTTTGATCTACTCACCCGTCCCTACTGACCAAAGTATTTGTTAATTTAGACAGAGCCTCTGGGTACCAGGGGATTGAGGGAGTTTTCCACCCTCAGCATCTATAGGATCAGAGCTCTGTAGCTCCCAGCATTCTTATTTATTAAGTCTGACGGTTAAATACTTCAGAGGGTTTCAGGATGTGCAAATGTCTCCCTTTTATGTTCTTGCAAGAGTCCCACCAGAAAGGTTCTTCCCTATGTTTGTAAAATCACTAAACAACTCTTTTACCAAGTCTGCTAGGTTTTACATAGTTCTTTAAGAACAACTGTCAGGCTTCTTATTTACATAAAAAAATCACTTCAGATGCAAATACCCCATCTAGACACTGGAGAGAACCAAAGCCCATTTTTATCTGCCCAGTCTGTGAAACAGATTAACATGCTGGCCTGTCCCCCAGGAATTCAGATTATAGTCCTCAATCTGCATTTTGGAAAATAATCACTGAATTGACCAAATCAACTTAATAAGACTTGATACCAGCATGCGACTTGCTCATTTCTTTGAAATTCACATCTTGTATCTACAAAAGTTTTTGTTTGTTTGTTTGTTTGTTTAATTAAAAAAAAAAAAGTTCTTCACTAAGTGAGTGGATAGGCTCAAAAATCAGTGAAAATGTTTACACCAATTTCAATACACTTTGTCAGACCAGAAGGAAACTACCACTTGCAATAGATCTGGATTTAAGACATATATGGACTCACTTTAACTTTTAGGTGAAGACTGAATTCGATCCCAAATAATTTTGAGTTGTTTTAGTCTTGCTTTTCATTATATACCCTCCTGTATAGTAAGAAGGGTTTCTTTTCCACTCAGAAGCTAGCTTTTAAACATGCAGAATGGTGACTGCTCAGTTAAACCTAGCTAGAGGGAGGGATGTAAACAGTCAAAGTGTCATGTCATACATGAGTGACAGAAACTGAGAATTTATCATCTGACACCTTACATAAAAATAAGTACTGCATTTCTGATGTTAGAATAGATCCATTATTCTTTTACAGCAAATTCATGGGACAAGCATCTTGGACAACTTTAAGCTACAACCTTATCCAAAGTTTTAAAGCCATTCAAGAACCTTTTAATTAAATATATTTCCTAGATTACCCTGAAGACAATACCGTCTCTTCTCTTAACAGGGTTTTTGCGTCCAGTGACCCCAGGCTTCTTTTTTTTTTTTTTCCCCTCTCTCCTCAGAGAGGAGTTCGGAATCTTTTGGTTTAGCTAAATTCAATATTTTTCAGCTAAGCATCACCGCCGAGGTTATGTCACTTGTGCTGCTGTGAAGGACCTTCTCAGGGGTATGCCTTCCCAAGGAGAGGCTCTCCCGCCTGTGAAACCATTAAAGAAGGTTTACAAGATGAAGATTTGAAGGCCTTCTAGAATCACTTTTTGTGAAAGCCTCATAACCAGCAAGTTTTAAGCATGTGAAGGCATCCAAAAGGAGAATACCTGATTATCAGCCAGTGGCATGGCAATGTCATTTAGAATTGAAGAAGTCTTGTGTGAAGAAGTCAGCAAAAGCCAGAATATCAGCAGCAATAACCAAAAAGCTGATTAAGTGATAATATAAACATGTAAAGCCTAAAACCATAACCTCTGTGTCCAAAGCTGCTGTTGTGACCTTGCTTGGCCTCCTTTGACAAGTAAGTCATCAATCAAGACTGAGGCATCGTTTCTCGAAAAGTAACACAAGTCAAAACACCACAAATAAAAACCTCCATAAAGGCAAAACCAAACAACAGCAGCAACAACAAAAGGCACCACTGTTCCCCACAAACCAAAGTTTCTCACCACTAGGTCAGGAGCCCATCAATCTCTTCCCCTTAGGGCAAGGCAAAGTGGGAGCACACTGCAGGACAAACCCTCGCTTTGACCTTCACAGCTGTGAGTGCCCAAGCATGTGCTCATCCAGCTTTCTGTCACACTGCCCTTTCTCTGAAGTTCCTTGAGGCAACAGTGGAGGGCTCTATAAATAGTTCTTCCTTGTGTAAGAATCACATTACACTGGGAGCTCTGTACAGCTCCCTCGCCTTCTATGTAATGCAGGCCACTAAACTTGCCCTTCCTCTTCCCACTCCAACTAGTGAACAAATAAATTGAAAACAGATTAAAAAAATAGCACATCCCCTTTCCTGCAATGCCCCATGCTGCTGGCTGGGAAACCTCTGCTAGACGTACTGTACCTGGCTCAGACAGGGAAAGCTGTCAGACAGTTCAGGTATGGTGGAAGCTATTACACCAGCAGCAAACCAGGTCTTCAAATATTATGAATGGGAATGGTGTCAACAGAAACCTGAGAAGTGGTGTTGATACACCACAAGAGCATAAAACTCCCCAGTTTATCTCCAGTTATTCTCAGTTATCCTCTCTGCTGCTCCACCAGCCTCAAAGACCTTCAGAAGCTGGGTATGTGTTCAGCGCAGCTTTTCTGCTAGCTGGGAGAAGCTGTGGGAGAAAGGAGCAGGATGACCACAACTTCTCCAATATTCAGCAGAAGAGGTGAAAACACTGCCTGTGCTCTCAAACCATGGGCTCATTTCCTACCCATGGGAAGGACGACCAAGAACACTCGACCAGAAGTGGAATACAGAAGAGAAGCACAAACACAAACACACACCAACTAGCTACTACTAAGGGAGAAAGAAAAACAAACAGAAACCCAACAACCCTACTGAACAATGCCTGGGCCCAAGACACCATGCAGTACGTAAAGATACTGAAATTAAAATGTTACCATTCTAAGCCAAAGCAATAATCAGCCAGCTGAGCTGTACCTTCTTCCTCAGGACAACACAGGAATGCAGGTGAAGCTAGTGACAGCACCTGAAAGACCATGCTACAACAGTGGTTCCCCCACCACTATTCCTATTTAAACAAAGATACAATTCACCTACCTGCTAACAAAGTAGGGCCAAGAGATTTAGCCAAGTAACCCTAAACAAAGAACTGACTGACTCAAACCAGATATTTATCATGATTTAAAACCAGAGGGGAGTGGATTTTAATCTTGTTTTGCATTACTATTGTTTTTCTCCTATTGAACGAGGATTTTCTGAATTTCTCACTTTACACAATTATTTTTAAGTCTATGTAGAGTTGGCATAATTTAAACTAAAAATGCTAAAAGCACCAACAAAATAAACAAAAAAACAACAACCCACCATCATCACCACAATAAAAAAGCACTGCTTTACAGGACTGGAAAAATGTCATTATTTCAAATCTCAGTAGCAGTCTTTCCAAAATATTTACATAAAATATCAACAATGTTTACATAAAATATCACTTAACAGAATGAAAATTGCTGCCTACAAATACAGTGCCAGGATGAGAATGGGCTGAGAGGAACCAACAAGGAAACAACAAATCCCTTGCAAGTAGTCCTATAAATAAATGAATAAAACCATGCCTGTTGTGTCCTGTTCCACCCACCTTCAGGCTGGGATTTACTGCTTTGGACCAGTTGAGTAAACGTACAAAAAGACAATAAAGAAAAACTAAACATCTGTTTAGTAAGGATGTCTCGTTCTTCCAGAAAATAGGAAAATAATCACCACAAGTTTCTTCCTACTGCTAGCAGCCATTGCACTGATGGCTATTAGGAAACTCACCACCAAGACATGCCCTCCCACCAATTCCTGCCCTGCTCAGGATGCTAAGAAGAGCTGACAGCATCAGTACCCTGGCTCCCTAGTAGGGAGCCTCCTCATGTGCTCCAGCTGCTGGCACTCTCCCCAAGAGCCTCCTTGCTCTTCAGGGATGCCTTACAACCCTAAACGTGCAAACAGCTCCTTGAAGCTACTCCACGGCTTCTTAACTGGCCATTAAAACCACTGTGCCTCATATCCACCTTCTTTTGTTGTCTTTATGTAGTCACATATGGGTGTAGTGCTTTCAGAAATATGATATTGTGTTTTAGAGGCCGTGTGGGAACCAAACCCGACCCTCTCCAAAGCACTGGGCCTGGAGGAAATGCAGACTGAGGTCCTCTTAAACAAGGACAAAGCCAGACCTCCAGCGCCTGCGGATACACAGGCCTCAAAAGCCACTTTAGGTACCAGTGTCAGAGAGAGACACAACAAGACTACAAATTCCTAAGCACCCAGCAACCCCGGGCCTTTTACCAAGCTTCGGTCACATGGAGCTGCTGACTAACGAGGCTGCATCTCAACACATACCATTCCCATGCGGGGCTGCTCTCCCTCCGCCTCCATACAAGTTAGCGGTACAGCAACAGGGAGAAGCCTGACAGCTGCCCTCGAACCCTTACGATGTAGTTCAGAAACTGGCATAGTCATTGTCTCGAGTCATCCTTCTGCTTACCAGCCTTGTGTGCAAATGTCAAAAATGGCATAACAAAGTAACAATTCCCTGTTTAAAGGGCGCTCTGTATCCCCGGTATATGACCATATACATGCATCTGTGTTCTTGGGAACCCAGGGATGTTTATCTTAACAACAGGCTGAGGAATTTGAGGAAACTGGGCCAATTATCTGTGGCTTGGTGCCATTAAAGTCAAAGTTGCACTAGCAGACACTTTGGAACAGTGTTTTTAGAAAATTCCAGGGGAATTAAATGAACATGGCAATACAACACTGTGATACGTCTTCATAAAAACAAACCCCCCACCACACTCCTTACATGAGAGGACTACACAAACTAAGAGGTAAAAATGCAAATTAAACTGAAGAAGTCTTTCTTCACTTCCAGACTAAACCATCCTTCTTAACTGTGTAATGAAGCTGAAGTCCAGCGTCATGGTTTTCCCAAAGGACCACAAAAATGAAACACAAACTCACACAGTAGTGAAGGATCAAGTTTTTCCAATAGTCTGGAAACCGATTTGGGAAAATAATCACAATAGTGCTTAAACATGGTGGCTTTTGAAGCCATCCTCGGGTACCTACGTGTAGATACGTATTCTCCAAAACGCAGGGCAGATGGCTCTGGACATTGAATTTCCCTTACTCACCAGAGTCATAGCACAGGCCATAAGAAAGCAGTTAGCCAAACTGCCCCTGCCAGCCACTGCTCTGCTGCTGATGGAGAAGAACTGCTGTATGTGGACCAGGCAAGCTGACCTGCTTACCGATCAGTCAGTTGAGTTCCCCTCTTATCAGGGTGCCTTATGACTTATTCATATCTTAACACCCAGTCAGAAAGCATTCTGAGTATACCAACAGCCTCAGGCGAGCAAGCAAGCCAGCTTTCAGTGAGGAAAAATAGCTCTTGGACAAACATTATTCCTATGTCAAGGATTCTTTCCTTTGTGTGCTTTACAACTCCACTGGTAAATGGAAATTTCTCTGAAAACTCATTTTTCAATATCAAAAGCAACCCTAGCATATGCAATGAGATGACCTGGACAAATCTGGTCAAATACTTCAGACATAGTAAAGCTGGAAGTACACAGAATAACACAGGTTTACAAGTTTGTGGAAAATAGCATTTGAAGCTTACACACACCTATTTCAACTGAAAAAAAATATAACAATATCACTAATTGGTTTGTTCCCAGCTGAAAAGAAAGCATCCCACAATACAAGCACAATGCTTAGACATGTCTTCCTTCAAAATGTTATTTTCATGGTCTAAATTTGGCAGAGTTTGGAAGTCATTGCCCTAAGGCCTTACCCGCCTCAGAACCACAAGTGGGGTTCATTTTCCTTGACTCATGCTCATACTCTATCACAAGCAAAGTTATCCTTCTCAATACTTACTTTTCCACAAAATGATAATATTTACCCAGATGTAAGACTGGAACACGTCCCAGACTTTCAGTGTCCACAGTTATATTTGAAGAGGATGATAAACTATGACACCAGAAGAAAGTATCACTAGAACCAAAGTAATTGTCTATTTCAAAGACTTTCACACTCTTTGCTGCTTCTGCACAAGCAAGCTTCTGTCAAGGGAGTAGTGCAAGATTTAGATTTCTAGATTAACAAGCAAAATGGAAAGTAAGGCCTACATGTACAATTCTGAATATAAACACAGGATTTCCTGAAAGGAACAGACCACTTTACCTACTCTGTAAATCCCCTGTGAACGTTGCTCATTTGGCATACAAACTCTCAACTGATTGAAAACAGGTAAATGAAGAAGCCAAAATTTGACAGCTGAAGCCAATAATATTTAAAAGGGCTTTGAGACAGAGCACCCTGAATTTCATTATTTAGCTCTCAATATTTTTTTGGCTCTCTGTCCAGTATGTTCTAGCAACAGACATCAAAGCTTTACCATATCTTTTCTGCTGGCAGGAGAGAATATGACACTCTCCATGCTACTGAACAAGCTCCAGGGAGCACTTCTTGCAACTTCACCTGGCAGACCAGGAAAAAGGAACTCTCTTGGAAACTATTGCACATCTCATCATTAAAGGAGTATTTTTAGAAAAATACTTCTGTATCCTCTATAGGCACTGACTTCCCTGAAATGAAGTCACTCCATTTAACTCCTTCTATAACTCACCTGGAAAAGCTTTCAATCCAAATACAGCACAAGCAAGTTGACATATTACTCAGCATATGTCTGAGGTATCTGTAGGAATAGAGGGTATTTTGAGCAAGTTTGCTGATGACACCAAACTTGGAGGAGTTGTGGACTCAAATGAGGGCATAAAGGCCTTGCAGAGGGATCTGGACAGGTTGGAGAGCTGGGCGATCACCAACCGCATGAAGTTCAATAAGAGCAAGTGCCGGGTCCTGCACCTGGGACGGGGAAACCCTGGCTGCATGTACAGACTGGGCGATGAGATGCTGGAGAGCAGCCTAGAAGAGAGGGATCTGGGGGTCGTGGTAGACAGCAAGTTGAATATGAGCCAGCAGTGTGCCCTGGCAGCCAGGAGGGCCAATCGTATCCTGGGGTGCATCAAGAACGGCATCGCTAGTAGGTCAAGGGAGGTGATTGTCCCGCTCTACTCTGCGCTGGTGCGGCCTCACCTCGAGTACTGTGTGCAGTTCTGGGCACCACAGTATAAAAAGGACATGAAACTGTTGGAAAGTGTCCAGAGGAGGGCTACGAAGATGGTGAAAGGCCTGGAGGGGAAGACGTACGAGGAACGGCTGAGGTCACTGGGCCTGTTCAGCCTGGAGAAGAGGAGGCTGAGGGGAGACCTCATCACAGTCTACAACTTCCTCGTAAGGGGTTGTCAAGAGGCAGGAGACCTTTTCTCCATTAACACTAGTGACAGGACCCGCGGGAACGTGGTTAAGCTGAGGCAGGGGAAATTTAGGCTGGACGTCAGGAGGGGGTTCTTCACAGAGAGGGTGGTTGCACACTGGAACAGGCTCCCCAGGGAAGTGGTCACTGCACCGAGCCTGTCTGAATTTAAGAAGAGATTGGACTGTGAACTTAGGCACATGGTCTGAACTTTTGGGTAGACCTGTGCGGTGTCAAGAGTTGGACTTGATGATCCTTAAGGGTCCCTTCCAACTCAGGATATTCTATGATTCTATGATTCTATGATTCTATGAGGTTTGAGGATCTAATAGGATTTTCCACAATAAATGTTGAATTGCCACCACAAAGCATGTCCAACAGCAGTAGAGATCTCCAAGCCATTACTTCCCCCCCTGTAGAGCTACCAGTTTTAGCTTTGTTTAACAAATTATTGGGTACCCTTTCAATCACAAGGACATAGTAGTCTATTAAGCCATTCATGAATCAGTTTAAGCAAATGTAACAACCATACTCCAAAGTCAAAACTGCAATTTTTCCCCTTCCAGGATGCAGGGAACTAAACATTACAGTTATTCCTAGTGCAAAGTAGAGACCAGGATATACTAGACCACCCTTACCTCCCTTGCTGTTCTGGATCCAGACTCAAGCCTCCAGAAGCATACTGTTGTTTGTACCAGCTTGAGGGTTCAGCAAAGACACAGCATCCCATTACTACTAAGAACCATTTTCTGGTTTTCTCAGTAGAATATTCTGCCAAAACTTAGAAATTGTAGCTTTGTAATATTATAGGACTCTTTTATAGGCTCTTATATCTCTGCAATGTCCGATCGCCCACTGCAGAGAAGCTCGGTTTTCACATGCCTGTCCCTCACCACAGAAAGAAGGGGGAGGAGGACAACAAGTGCAGATAGTTCATTTATATTATTAAACAGAAAATAAAAATTCATCAAGAAAATGCCCTACCAATATTCATCACTGCACTGGAGCCTTCATGGGAGGAACAGGAAGCACAGTAACAGTTTCCCGTGACTCAGGCCTAGCAATAATTCCTGTGTAAACTTCCATCAGCAGCAGCAACTGACACATCAATGCCAAAATAAGCCACTCTCTATAGTTAGAAAGAGCAGCCAGCTTTGAGGCAGCAGTCAGTCTAGCACAGCCCCTCAGGGTTGAATGCCTTGGTGGTGACAAGCTGCACCAGAGCCTTCCCAGAGCTGTTTCCTTGCAAGAGATCCACAGGTTTCCACCACAGACCTGCAATTCTGCTGCTCCTCCTGCCCTTGCTCCCAAATTGCTGCTCAGTCCAGACTCCACCAACACCTAAGGCCACAAAGCTGCCTGCACACCCTGCCCAGTCTCTGCTGTTTGAGCAAGGCATGCTGCTGCCCCCCTCTCTGCCGCAAGAACCACTGCTGAAATGCCCTCTTCCTCAGCCTCTCTCTACCTACACCGTTTTATTTGCAATAAAAACATGGTTTATTAGTAAGCAGGAGGAAAAGGTCATCCACTTGACTTGGATCCATGACTTTCTAGGCTAAGATCACTTGCAAAGTGTGCCAGAAGTGCCAGATAAGAGACCAGTTTTGCCGGAACTCACTGTGAAAGTGCAGGGAAACAATATAGCACACACCTGTAAGGTCTCCCGCAGAGCCCTTTGGCCAAATGAGGGCTTGCACGCCAGTGCAGGTACTGAACAGAAAGGTGTGTTATAGCTCCCACTGATTTCAGCGTAGCCAATGGAAATCTACAGTGGGGTAAAAAAAAAAAAGCAACACAGGACAAGTTCAGCAGCAGACAACGGGTCACTTAACAGCCGGTACTGCATTTTGAGGTATTTCTGCAAGTTTTCTCCTCCTAACTTCTGCATGAAGTGTTACTTCTTAGGTTTCCATTCTTTAGCTTGTTCAGAACTGAATGTACTGAGCACACAAAGAACAGAGCCACTTGTTAACTGTTCAAAGGCCTCTATATAGAGGTACACGCTTACAGCACAATTAACAAAACATATAAAACCCAAACAGGTAGCACAAAAGAATATATTCTTGCTACTGAAACGCACGTATCAAGTTCTGGCATAATATTTAGCAGCAGCAGCAGGTTTCCAGATTCAAAAAAATTTTTTCTCCTTCCCCTTGCACAAGTTTATTCTTATTTCATAGGAACTTTATCTTTTTGCAGTCATGCACCTCAGCTACATCACTGTGGATATATTAACTCATCCTGCTTAGTTTTCTTGTTTTGTTTTGTTTTTTACTTTTTTTTTTTTATTTTAAAACTCAGTTCTGGTAATTTTGATGCACGTTATTGCATGGCAGTAGCGCATAATCCTACAGATGAAGAGAGGAAGAGAGGCTGAGCCTGTTCTATCTGTGCTCCAAAGGTACCTGCAGACCCTACAGCTGCACAGTGCTCCCTGGGAGTGCAAAGAAAGAGGCAACCAGACAGGACACCAGCCACATCATTCTTACATTACCCCAGGACTGCCACCAGGCTGAGAGAAAGATATGCATGCCATCAGCCTTAAACCCAAACATCTAATGTTTAGCTACCATGGCACAGTTTGCATTCATCATCATTTCCTCTAGCTGCAAGACACAGGGCACCACCATATCCATTGGGTTTAACTATTATGGTCTATGTTCTTCAGATGAATTACAAAGAGCTATAAAAATAAAGCTCAACTTCAGCTTAGCGAGTTTGCAACTTTATCACAATACATCACATGTTCTAAATGACAGTGGGTAGAAAATACCTGACCTGACAAAGCTGAAGTGCCACATACAGAAACTTCCTAGAGTTAAACATTCTGCACAGGAAGAGTTGCACAACCAGATTAAGCCCAACAAAATCTTCAAGACTGCACATGTAGCACAAAGTCAGCCCCCCCACATTAATCTCAGCATGGCACACCAGACAAAACGAAGGAAGATGACGCTCAGTATGAACGGATCCAGACTTGTGAAAACAAGACGACAGACATTTAAAAAGATATTTTCATTTGAGTGAATGAAAAAAAAAAAAAAAAAAAAAAAAAACTTTTCCTATCAGGTGGATGACAGCATCCCTGGTATGAAGAGAGAGTATGGTGGCACATATATAGCCTAACAATAAATGGCAGAAAGACAGATGGCTGATCTTTTATTTCGGCATGCCTACAACTGCTGGATTTCACGGAACCTTGTTTTATTAAGCACTGTAGCAACTGATACTGCTTAGCTTACTTTACCTTTGGTGTTCCCACAGCAATGAAATACACATCACTGAGAAGTTTCTGCTATGTGGCAACGTTCCCAGGTATGTCATTTAGAGAAGTCTCAAGCAGCTTTGAATTCCATTTTGAATTCTCTACCTGCAAATTTTATTTGCAAAGATTAACATGAAAGCCAAGAAAAGCACATTCACTCAGCCATGCATGTGAAGGCTGAAACACCGGGGGTGACCTTTGAATTTATTTCTGTTCTAAATCAAAACACACATTAAAAATAAAAAATAAAAAATAAAAAATAAAAAAGATTTGGAAGACAGGAGGTGAGGGGAAGTGCGGCAATATACTTAGGGCAGTCTCGCTAGGTATATTGCCACCAGGGAAAGACAGCGGCTTTCCTGCTCCAAATTCATAATGCAGCACATAAATGTGCTTACTGTTGGGCCCTCTTGTGCTTTGTGCTAGTTTGCTACCTCAGCTGTCTGTATGTACAACAGCTCCATTAATAAAATAGATCAAATTGAAGCATGAGGTCTTTTCATATTAATTTTTTATATACCAAACTTTAATCATTAAAAAGCTGCCTGTACCTTGGCATTATGATCGTATTCAAGGTTCTCCAATTTATAACCAACTCCCTTTTTGGTAACATTGTCTGCATCACCCTTCCCTAGTTACTGTGCAGTCAGAAAAGTCTTGTGGATGAGCAAATGCAGTACATAAACTATCATCACTCCCACTGAATCCTAAATGATTCAGGTCAGAGCCTTTCCACCAAAGCATGATGAAGAGCAACAGCTCTTGGATTCACTAGTGAAAGGATCTCAAGACGCTGAGCCTTTGAACATCACCACAGTCCTGAAGGAAGCTTCCCCTCGTGTAACGTTCCCTTGGTGACACGGAGATTATTCCTAGCCCAAGGTATGCTTTTTCTCAAGCTAGCAAACCTGAGAAACAGGCCGTTTCTTTGCCAGTTATCAGGAAATATGAAAACAGTCAAAAATAGACCCAACAACTGGGGAATGAAAGGAACCTTTTCCCCCTTCCCATTGCACACCAGCAGCAGCTCCCTTTTACAGCTCCCCGCCAGGACTCTGTCCCTCGGTGACTCTAAGCGTCTAACCAGGCTGCTAAAAATAGCTTTAGCAACAAGACATGCACATTATCAGCAGAAAACATTTCTGCAGACCTAGTAACAGCCCCACAGCTTAGTCTGATGGCACGAGAGACTGAAGAGGCAGACTGAACAACAGCTTATCGAGTCCGGGAAGCCTTCGCTGCATGCGCATCCCTGCCCATCACAAACAGAGCGTGTGTATTTTTTTCCAAGGTAATGGATACTTCACAAGTAATCTCAATAAATTATATTGAAAATGGTATTTTTGCATGAGCGTAAGTGCATTATAAGCAACACTGACTGTAAAATCAGAATATGCTAGAAACCTATCAATAATATGAAGTACTTAAATACACATCAGTCTGCAGTTCAGTAGTCCCCCACAATTTTTTGTCTGGATGTCTTTATAAACAACATGTAATAAAGTACATGATACTCTATAGGCCATGGCAACACTCAACACTTCAGAAGTTGTTTTATTACAATTTTATAGTGAGAAAAATAAAGAGATTAAAAGGCTTGCCAGGTCACCTTTGTGTGGACACCTGTGTTGTGGGTTCTGTTATTGCATTGCATGCTATGATCGCTGCTTCTGGAAAAACGCACGTGATCCTTCATCACTCAAAGTCCTGAGCTGCACAATTAAAGGGTAGAGTCTCAAAAAGCAACGTGGGGCATGTTTCCATCAAACCTTGAGACACGAGAATTTCGATAGCACTGTATGGAATGCATGAATGCATTAATACCAAAAAAGTTACCCATTGCTTATTCTCTTTTCTTTGGAAAAGCCTTGCCTTGCTTAATAGCATGAATTTAATGGAAACATTTGGTTTACATTTTGTAAGGTACTTTTAACAAAACTTACTTCTAATGCAAATGATTCAGATTGATGTTGTCCTTCACGTAGATACTCTCAAAAATTTGAGGCAACCATTTCTTGTCAGTAGCAAAGCAATCAGTGAAACATCCAACATCAAAGTACAAAGTTTTTAAACATGAAGATATCCTATCCTACAGAGTCACATGGCACAAACTGTGACTGCATTAAGAGCTCTCGTTTTAAGAAGCCTGGGAGTGATATCAACAACAGTTACTCCACACTTGGAATATGTTTCAGAAGTATTTTCTCTTGTGCAGTTAAAATCACCAGCTGCTTCCACATCACCAGTACAGTGTTACCCCAAATAAATTCCTGTGCAGATTTGAAGTGATATTTCAAAGCATATATATATATATATATTTAATAAAGATTTAGAGTGCTTTTTTTTTTCTTCTTAAGTTTAAAGTAGATTTTAGCAAAGCAGAATTTTCCATGGCTACAATAAACATCCAGGGAAGTTCAGGGAGTCCACTTGTCCATTTGTTTTTCCCATGACACTTTCACTGGAGGGCAAGTCACATCAGTTACACTGTGACCTTCCTAGTGATGTTATGTTAATGACCATGCCAGAAGCTGAGTTTTCTAGACCCAGTTAAAAATTACTGTGCTGTTGATGTAATAGCTACAATATTGGGAAATACGCAAGTAAACCAGTGCTTATGCCTAACTTTAGAAAATAAAAAGGGGAAAGAGTAGAAAACCCAGTGAAGTTGCATCTTTCTTTCAGAGACAGAGGAGAGTACTTGACTGACTGACCTGTACTTTGCCACTTCAAGATAAATATTTCAAGATTTTTTTGCTTTCCATTGAAGGAGGGGGTTGAAAGTCATGCATCTGAACTTACCTTCTTTTCTCTCAGCTTGGAGAGATGAGCATTTTCCCTACCACACACGTTTTCTCTCTCTTTCACCTCTCCAGGAACTTCACTTACGGACAGAAAAGGGAAAGCCCAGGCCAGAAGTCACCAGTGCTCAGCAAGCTGAACAATACCCTGGCCAGAGGCATGTGTCTCTTCGTGTTTCACCTCCTTTATCAAAGTCACCAGGAACAGTACCAAACATGTTTATTAAAGACTAAACTGTTTGAAAACTCTCCTGAAAACTGGCTAGCCCGGGACAAGCAGCAGTATGGGAGGGCCGATTTTCCTCCACTTTCCCTTGTACAGTTGGGTGTAACTGTGCAGTAACAGTTGGCAATGCACTATGTTTCCTGAGAATAAAGAGTGGGGTTAAGGGAAGGAAACAAACAAACAATCCAGCCAGGAACGAGTAAAAATAAGCTCAACGTCTCTTATATCAATACATGTCTAAATTAGAATTTCCACATGATATCTGAGCTATCTATATTAAGCCTCTCAGGCCAGGCTTCCACTAAATTAAGCTCTCGAGTGGCTCAAGTTCACATGATTTTTTGAGCCTAACAAGGCATCTATTCTTTCTGAATCTGCTGTAATGAAAGTTTCCTTGTCAGCTACGTTTTTCAACTTCAATTCCAGATCTCTGGTGAAACCCTGAACGTGTCAGGTCAAATGACATAAGGAACAACATTTCATCTCTTTTAGAGCAAAAAGGATCAAATGGGACAGCACCACAGTCGATGAGGAAATAGTTTCGGTATTTAAAAACCCAACAACATGGAAACCACAAGGTGAAATCCTTGGAAAACCTGAGGATTAGAAGCGATAGGAGCATAATTCCTGTACAGCCCAACAATGACTAGCAATGATTTGAAGGCAAGCTGTATTGCTCTAAAAGGCCACATATTCACCCCCATCTTTTATTTTGTTTTTGAAATGAGTTGTGCAAGAATAACCCAAACTAAAATCCTAATTAGAAAGACTAGTAAATGTATGATAAATTAGTCCCAATGGCTTCAGTTCTGTTAAAAGACTGCATTAAGATTTATTCAACTTTCTTGCTTGTGTGCGAAGACTGCAAGTGTTAGTGCAGACCTACTCTTTGCTTTTATCCAACCTCCCATCACCCACTTAGAACCAGGCTGCTCACTTGCTCACTGAACAACACCTCAGGACCATAGGGTAGTTTCTAACCATAACCTTCAGGTGGTTTCCTCTGCCTCCAACTTTCTTCTCAGAGTTTGTGTTAATGCCATATATTACATACACAGATGACCAGAAAAAAAAAAAAATTCCATTGTAGTCCATGCCATAGATGTAGATAAATTAAACAGCAACACCCAGAATGCACAAAAGATCGGGGGATAAAATAAAGTGTTGAAAATATTTCTGATTTTAATGTCTTCCTTCAAAAAGGACTTCCCTCCACAAGTACCGATAATTGCTTAACACCAGTGCAAGACGTGTTCCTCCATATTTACAGATAAAATTAAGTAGGGACAAATTCTGGACTACTCTGTGATGAATACATGTATATAAGCCTCACTGGAAGAGGACTTAATGGAAAGAAACTGTAAGGGTAAGTTAACTACACAGGGCAAACAGAAACTCTTTGTATTAACTGTACCTACACATTCTTTATTAGGGCAAAATAGGAATTTACAAAAGGAAAGTAAGCCATGTAAAAATGAACAAGGAAAATCTGTCAGATGTATCTCACTCAATAATACTTTTATCTCTTTAGTCTACTCCCAGTGGACAAGTGCTCCTACTAGAATTTAAGAGCTCTTTGGTTGCAATGTAATCCTACCTGAACTAGAAGGGGCAGGGAAGGTGGAGAGTAAAAGGAGCTAAGAAGAAAGGTATTATTTCTACCTGATGTGAACTCTTATCTCTGTCCAACTGCAATTTTGCTCCCACAATTTGTAAAGTCATGTTAGAGATGCTAACAATTCTGTCATTTTTTTCTAATTTCCTTCCCTTTGCTTTCCTACAGTTGTCTAAAAACAGCACTGAGATTTTTTTTTGAGTGTGTTCAGGATTTTAAGCACTGCAGGTAGTGCCAGTTGATAGCATTTTTATGAAGTTTGTAAATATGAGGCTTTTGATTAAGAAATTTCAACTTCCTTCAAGTCAGTCAATCACAGAGCAAGAAACAACTATTACAGGCATTGTTCCAAAGCTAAAAAGCTCCCAAGCATGCAAAGGCCCTTTAAACTATTTTGGCACAGAGATAAAATGGATTTTGTAACAAAAAGCATGTGAAAGAAAATATTAAATAAAGTTGATTTCTTGTTTTAACTTGATTAGAAGCAGTTGCAACTTTTTACATGTTCACTAAATGTGCTTATGCTTTTAATGAAGTTCAGACAGACAAATTGTGGAGTCATAAAAAGAATGAGTAAATTACACATACTTGTTCCCCATTTTATCACAGCAGTGAAGATTATTACATTTTGATTTACTGGCAAGCGAACAAGTTCACAGTAACTATGTTTGTTGGGGTAAAAAAAAAAAAAAAAAAAAATCTGTTCAGTTTTCCCACCTCTCAATCACCAGAACACAAGCACTTCACTCTGAACGCAACCACATATTTCAGAGCCATCAAGATTTTACAATTACTCTCTAAATAATAGAGGTGTATGAAAAGAGAGTTGATACCTTCTGAAATTCATATAATAATTTGTAACCATTTTCTCTTTTCCTCTTTGAAAGTTCTGGTTTCCAGTTTAAATACATGCAAGAAAACCAAACTCAAATGTGCTTAATAAAATAATGACACCCCCAGCACAAGTCATCTCTCGTTCCAAAGGAAACACTCATAACTAAGCTCCTTATATTGTAAGAACTTCCATTTTAACAACAGAACAGAGTTTAGCATACCAGCTAGACAGGTAGCACTAATAGCATACTTCAGTAAATAGGCTTGAAGTTACCAAAGTACCTGTTAGCATATAAATATTAACACCTCCACTGCCCCTCATGCTCCAGGATCACCAACAGAAATAGGTGATACATGATTTATCCATGAATATCCTGCAGGTATCCCAAAGAGATGTAAATTCTTTGGAGTCCACAGCCTGCAAAGCTCTACAAATAATTCAGCCTGCACCAATTCACCTGCTCCCATCACAGCAACTGTTTAATAATAGCATCATGACTTAAGATACCTGATGCCCAAAGCAGTTTTGTCTATAGCCTTAAAAAATCTTTGATAGTAAAATCTTCAATTACTGAAATCCCTACTGGTTTATTATCAAAAAGAAATGATAAGACAATATTTTATGGTGGCAGCATTTTAAATAACGTGGCATTTTACTACCACTAACTCCAGCCTCCGAGGTACAACTCCAATCAGGGGAAGAGGGAGAAAACAGCCAAAATAAAAAGCAATCCTTGACCCCTTCCAGCACAGCATGCTGTTGCTGCGCTACTTTTGCCCAACACAGCATAAGCCTCTCCCCCTGCCCCAGAACAAAACCTGTATGTGGCAATACAATGTGGCAGCTCGGCTCAGCACTCCCTGAGAAAGTGGCCAGGCAACGCAACAGCTGAAAAACAACACTGAACTAAACTGCAGAGTAAGGCAATCCTAAAAGCACTACAGCAGCATTTGCCATGTTCCCTCTCTTTGTCTGAGATGATTCAAAACGTGACTAGCAATGCCTCTGCACACATACAACATACGAACTGCACTCAAAGTTAAGCCCTATGAAGTTCACAAGCAGGGAATCGCAACCCCGCAGCAGCCGGCACTGTACCTGGTTGGCAGCTCTTTTTGCTCTTGGTCATCTGCAAAGCATTCTTCCTTTCTTGAGCCTGCTTCCCCCCTCCAGAATTTCACCATTTGGCTAGCAGACTCGCTTTAAGTGTCGCTTCTATTTGTGTTTCCCCCACACGAAGAGCTCTTGATGCTGTAAGGTCATTTGAATGCTATTGTAACTTTGGCTCCCGCACAAGTTTCCTCGCCCTCTCTTGGCTGAGCAGTTGCACAAGCTACCAAACTGAGTCAAAGAGAAAGGGTCAGACTACTTCTCTCTTCAGCCTGCTACATGAAAACCTTGATCTTCGGAATACCTTTTGCATCAGCAACATTTTTAACTACATCCAAATCTTTTAGTTTCAGCACACAGCTGCATAGACAACTGCAAGCAAACAACCGCTGAAGGAAATACAGGTTAGCAAAGCTTCTCCTCAAGCATAAAAAGGAAAAACAAATATACTGTCATGAAAGCACCACAAAATGTTGCCAAAGTTTTCACAAAAAGTAGTGAGACTTATTTACAAGGAAAAAAAAAAATACAGCAGCACTTTAAAATGCTTTCATTTCAAAAGGCTTAGGCTTTCTGCTGCAAGTCTCGACACACTGATAGACAAACAGAGCTATGAGCTCATCTGGCAGTCACACAACTACTCCCACAAATTAAGCCCCGTTTTGTTGAATTTATGTTCCTAAAAGACACAGACAGTCACAAATTCTACCCTCCCCTAAATGGCATTTTTATTTAGTGCACGGTCCCTTCAGCAAATTCTGAGGGTGAAGAATTTGGAAAGAATTGCTCAGTAGTTTTCTTGAGGAATAAGAAATTTTATTTCCTAATTTCTCTTGCAAGACAGATCCCAATTGTTCTTCTCAGACCGCCTCCTGTCTCCTCGCACCCAGGACAAGTTTGCAGTTGCAGCCACCTCTTCTCACAGCAGCAGCTCTCTGTGGACTGATCCAGTTCTCTGTTTCTAAACAAAGGGTGCATAAATTTCATCCTCCAAGGGAAAGTCCACACCACTGACAAACATTTGAATCACTGTAGCTATGGAATGCTACTCCCTCCCAGCAAAAACTTCTTCAAAACAGATACCCCTTCAGTCAAAAAGAAAAAAAAAAAAAAAAAGGATAATCCAATTTTAAGCATTTCTCATCTGATCCTGCTTCTTGAAATTATCTTCCCTATCTTGTCTAACAACCCAGATTCTTAAAAAATAATAAAAAAAAATCAACTGCAATTATTCAAAAGGCTCACACTTACATTGATGGTTACTTCCAGTGCTTCCTACTACATCAAACGTCTGATCGCTGACAGCCCAACTCCAATCCAAAAGAAGATTCCTCATTTCAGGCTGTCTTCTTTCTATAGAAATCCTTTACTCTCTTGCATGTTTTCAGACTGATTTACATTCAATCACTTCATTATTCTCCAGTTCATGACTGAGCATAACCATATGCCTGGACAAAGTCCAGCCTTTGAGATATATAAGCCATCGTTTGCTTCCTCAGTGGAGCTGCAGATATTCCCAGTGCCTTTTCACACCACCGCTTCCTGCTTGACGACAGCCCTGACTCATGCAGTTTTCACATATTAAAGCACAAGGACTGTTATGAGTATCAGGCTGGGATTACAGCAGACTGAAATTCACCATATGGTGAGCGGTGGATTTCATTAGGTAGTTTAAATTTGCAAATGTAGCCCTGCTCTCATCTGCATTTCTGAATTTCATCTTAAGTTTGCACACAAACACCTGCAATGGGAGAAATAAGATTTAAGCCCAATAGTGAAATAACAATATTTAAAGTAATAACAAGTGAAAATATTTCATACAACCCAGGATCTGAGGCAATTATTGTACCTGCTTCTGTTTCAAAGAAAACATCTTCCCACCCCCAAGTTATTAGGAGTGAATTCCACTGTTAGGGATATTATTTATTTTTTTCAGTATACACAGCAACGTACAAATGCAGCATTTCAGTGTTCAGGGAATGGGAATGGAAATGGAATTTAAAGGCTTAAGTTTCAGAGTAAAACGTTCTCCTTTCACCACTATGCAGAAGACAGAAGAAGGATTTCCTGTTCGTACCCTTTGTCTGCAAGCTGGAATTTACTTCCACAATTCCCTAAAATCCTGGTAAAAGAAGTATCTTGTAAAAATCAGTTGTTCATTTTCGTTCATTTTTCAGTTATGAAATTGACTTCTTTTTTTTTCTGGGAATTAAGAATTTTTCAAGCAATGCATTTTTCCAGATTTTCCAGCGAGTGTATGTAATTGCCATCTTCCATCTGTCTTGCCCATCCATCTTTAACAGCAGGAAGATTTGCCTACACTATAATCAACAACGAACAGACAATAAGACTATTTATCCTTTGCCAGACTGTGTCATTGTTAAATAGTCAGTAAATCCAAGTAAATTATAGAAGGTTTAGTATTTGGCAGCTTTTATTCTGAAATACAAGCCATTACTTTCTATGGATTTTGAGCAGCTCCATGGAAAAGTGCTTATGCAATTGTGATGTGAATTGCCAAATCAGGACACCTCGCACTGTAGAGGCACTCCACGCATCTTTAAATAATTAATTTGCTGTTAAATAAAGGAACCGGGAACGCCAACTTCCACTGGGAAAAAAGTTGTTTCCACGAAGACACTGATGTATAGTACCTGGGTAAATCGTTTCTGAAAGACCACCCCCTCTTTTTGTTTCCCCTGATTCACAATAACAAAAAGGCATGTAGAAATCCCAAAGCACATTCTACTTAATGTATGTGCTGTACATCCAGTGAGATCCCCTCTACTCCTGAAGGATGGGAAGACAAATAGATAACAATGAAAGGAAGAACAGCAGGAGACAGATTTGGATACCTGAGCATTACCCCAGATTTTGCAAAAATATAAACACGGGGCCTTTATCAGCAACAATCAAATGATTATTTGGTGCTGCTTATACACCACAATCTTTCATAAAGAAAGGTCATCCTGCTGATAAAACCTTCAAAGCCTCAAGGCATAACTAGATGCCTCCTGCCTATCCATAAAACATGATGCCACCACAGCAGAACAGTCCAGGACTGCATGACCCACACCATCCATCCACTCACTGCCTATCCTCAGAGGACTGTCAGCTTCACAGGTTAATTCAACTACCTTTGCAGCGTTGCCAAATCTACAGCCTGGCACATCTCTTCTTCAATAGCCTATTTGCTATGGACCAACTCATAATAAGCCCTGCGTGCAAAGCGCAAGCTTTTTTGATTTCCTTTACCTGCAGTGTATTTCAACTCAACCTTTCTAAACAATTTTATCTGATAAATATGTAATATAACTTCCAGTACTATTTGTGCTTGGTGGCGAGGAAGAAAAAGGTCATTGTCTTTTCTAAATAACCTAAAGAGAGATTGAGGAAGAGAATTAGTGTTGTTTTTACTAATGCAAGGTAACAAAAGCTCATACTTTGTACTAACTGTTATCTGGTACGGTAGGTATAAAGATCCAAACTAAACAGATGTGCCAAGACAGCTTACAGAAAAAAACAAACACCATTTTTGAAGGAAGAATATCCCCTACACAGCCATTTCACACCCACACAAGCAAGTATCCTTCCTCTTCAGCTTCTCTGAAAACTCTGTTCGTAGGCAGCATAAATTATTATTATGAACCAGAACACTGAGAACGTTTATCAGCTTTCCAGATGCCCAGCATAGCCAGCAAACAGATTCTCTGAGCAAATGGGCACAGTAGTAGACTGTCTTAATATCAAAAGTATAAAGTAAGTTATATGGCTACCGTAAGAAAATCGTAAACTGCAACGCATACAAAGCTTGGGATGAATTTAGAAAGATTTTGCAAAAACAGAAGGGAGCACTGTAATATGGAAACTGTTTCCACTTCCCTCCTCCTCCTCTAATATAGATTTGTGGGGTAGTATTAAAAAAGTCTTAGCAATTCAACCTCACAAGTAAGAGTAAAATAAAAGCAGCTTGTTCCTGAAACAGTCATTTTCTGCCCTGGCAATCCTAAACCACAGTACTAAACAAACAAATGTAAAACACAACAACAACAAAAGCATACACACAAGAGAAAAAAAAAAAAAAAAACACCCAACAAGTTCTTCCATATGCTGGAGTGTACAAAGGTCTGTTTCTTTTGAATTACTTTAAACAGTTCATGAGTAGGTTTTGCAACACACAGCAGCATGAACAAAGCAGTAAGTTTACACTGAAAAGGAACCTTACCATTCCCATTACTGTCAACAGGATTGATGCAAAAGGTGAGTGCAATGATGCTCGCTCAGCATATCTGAATGAAGACTGCTCTTAAGGAAAAGAGGAAAGGAGGAAACTTCAATGATTATTTATTAGAAAACTCAGCATATGTTCAATAGGCTTCGATGGGCATCCATGCCAGGGACCTGCTGCAGGGACTGGCTGGGGAACGCAGACCGGAGCGAGTACAGACAGCCCATGGTAAGAGGCAGCAGCTGCAGATGGCTGCATTAGGCATTCGGTACATCTGCCTCCATCCTCATGGGAGCTGCTGCTCCATATGGCAAACAGGTACCAAGGACTGTGTGGCTCTTAAGAAGCCAGTTTGGAAAAAAAAAAAAAGAAAGAAAGAAAATGAAAAAAAATGCACAAACAGAATAGATTGTGAGCTGTTTCTATATAAGAATTGGCTTGGTATCATTCTGATTACTCTACGAGCCCCCAAAACAGTGTCAGGAGGTTGCCAGTAGACAAGTAGACAGAGTATGCATGCTATCCCTCCCTCAGCCTCAGATTCCCTCTGCCTCCAAATATGTTAAGTTGTGCTTTTAATTACGAAGACCAAAATACTTCAGACCAGAAATGAGATTAAGAACAAAGACACATTTGGTATTTGTTCTCACCCTTGGTTCCATGCAAAATCAAAATAAGCGTGCTGTTGGGTGCAGATAACTTCTGTAGGCACTTACTACTTTTATTTTAACACCACTGAGGACAATTGGAACAAGCTTCTGCATGCTTCTGGGCTGCATAACCCTTCACCCAACTTGCATCTGCCAATCCAAAATATCAAGCTAATCTCTTTAGTATTTAAATGGCATAACTTAACCATCAGGACTGTAAGATTGAGTTTACGCAGCAGTCTTATGCCAATTAAGGGTCCAGTTGTGCTCCCAGTTCCACTCTGGTAACTCCAATCAGTACAGCTGGCTACTTGGGATTTACACAACAGCAACAGTACAATGCAACAGAATATAGAACTGGAAGCTTTACATACTAAAAGACTATTAAAATTAATGCTTTGGCTAACTGCTTAAATCTAAATGTTTTGCTTGGTTGGAAAAATACAAAATACAAAGCCCCCACCAAGGAAACTGGCCATATCAGCGAGGCAAACTGAGCTAAATTACTTATACTCCAACAATCTTATCTAGCCAGGCATACTCTCAAAACATCTAACCTCTCCGTTTGGCAACCCAGCGTTGTATTCAGATATGGCACCATTTAATTATGAATCAGATTGCTAGAAGAGAATAGGACAGTTAACTTACTGCTGTTTAATGAGCACGCTCTTGTTAGTTGTGAATACACTCACTGTACTCATTAAATCGGGAGGCAATGAAGTTCTCAATACATCATTAAAAGGATCCAGGAATGCTGCTGCTTTGTGCAGCATGACTACAGGCTCTGCTCGACAGTTGGAAAACAAGCAAGAGAAGTAAGCCCCTTCCTGTCAGACCAGCAGATCTAATTTTAACCTAGGAGGAGGGAGAGAGTGAGAGATCTGCTCCTTCAGAGCTTCACTCATTTAGAGCATAAATTTCTCCTCCTATTGCTGACTTGAAGCAAGAACACGGTCTGTACTGTACAGCAGCAACAAAAAGAAGCATCAGGCCTATTGAGAAAAAATAAAAGTAATACAAAAATCAGAGCCCATTTTCAATATACCCAACAAGCTGGAGTATGTATTAATCCATTGTTCTGTCAGTTAACAAAATGAACTTTCAAAAGCAAAACACCCCTAATGCTATCATCCCACAGTATTTATAATATATTAATGAAGACTGAAGAGGGCATGAATTGGCTAGAATGCTCCTCTATGTTCCCCCAGAATAGATTTAGGACATCTGTTTAGTGAGAGGATGACACTTTCATCTGTGAAGGGCTGATCCATGTACCCACAACGACACACCCACATGAGAATCCACATCTTTAAAGCATTACACAGCCACAGATAAATTAAAATGTAGCTGGCAACTGTTGAGCTTGAACTCATTGCAAGGGAAGCGTGCTCTGCCAGAAGACGTATGTGAACCAGCACAACTGACGGCATCACCAGAGCTGCAGGGAGCCCCCAAGTTAGGATTTGACATGGGTAACTGCTTCCTCTAGCACTTTTTTTGGGAGGGGAGAAGGAGAAAATGCATTTCTGAAACACATTCATAACAAATCCTCTTCTCCTTTCCCTCTCACCTCACACACAGGAAACTGGAAGTTCAGAACACAGCCAGTGGGGACAGGAGGTCTTGGACCAGGGCTTAATACTCTCAGCGCACAGCTCGAGCACTTTAATCCCAGCAATTATTTCCCAGTCAGAAAGTTGTTGATACTGTAAGAGGATATTTAAATGCTGGATCCCAGTCAAACAAGGCCCACCACCTACCAAGGAACTGCTTTAAAGTCCAACAATCACCAGTGTATTTACCACAATCTCCTCCCCTCGTGCAGCAGTGACAGCTCAGCTAACCTCTTCCCTGGGAAGGCCACGTTCTAACCAGCCACGATAGCACGTCATGGCTTCACTTGCTTCAAGACTTCAGGACTCTGAATAAGCCCCTGGAGCTGATCAAGATCCTGATTTTCTCTGGTTTTGCCGATGAAATCTTCAGGAAAAAAATCTTTGTGATTAAGGAGTCAGACTTAGGGCAACATGCCATGACTAATCTTCTTAAATTTTCTCTGGGCCCAGCACTGTGATCTTAGTGCTGGAGGCACTAAGGAGGCACTGTTCTTTTCATGGGAGCTATGTGGCTGGATAGACTGACACAATCTTATCCAACTAGCCGCTGATTCCTTGCCATTACCCATCTGATCTATTAGCAGGCAGGTTCCAGCGCACAGACCAGCTCACTTCGTGCACGTACAGTAGTGCTTGCAACTGATGGGGGTAATGTGCAGAAGAGCACTCACCCACATTAGCAAGACTTCTGGGATCACATCTCATGGCCTCCATGCTGCAGTAAGCAGAGGCACGTAGTTCTACAGGCTGTCCCCACCAGACAGTGTAAAAGAACCATCTGGGTCTCCCCAGTGGCATAAAACACCATTACTGGGAAGTAGGGAGGTTAACTGTCTGGGGATGGGGAAGTCAAGAGAGGTCATCGCATTCAAGCTGGAACCAGGGATGAATCTCTTGCCAGAAATACGTACCTACAGATGGGTCCTAGCACCTGACTAAAAGCCTGGTTCACTGACTTAAAAGAGAAAAACATCAACAACAACAAGATTTCAGCTTCACATCATTCTTGTCCCGGTGTTAGATAAGCCAATAACAGAA
The DNA here is from genome assembly GCF_964211825.1 of Aythya ferina. Classification (NCBI taxonomy): domain Eukaryota; kingdom Metazoa; phylum Chordata; class Aves; order Anseriformes; family Anatidae; genus Aythya; species Aythya ferina. The sequence goes on along the minus strand of NC_140297.1, from coordinate 47,221,038 downwards.
AGGGAGTATTCAGATTTTCTGATCAATTGTATGGTCTGTGCCTGTAACATTCAAAAAGAAAGATGCCCAGAGAAAATACATGGAAAAAAAAAAACAACATGAAAACACCTCAAATAATTCCACATTACATTGTTTATTTGGGGTACTGTTCTCTTTAATTATACTAAAAACAGCTCCTGTATGAGGGAGCTGTCTGATTAGAGTTAGGAAGCTGACAGATGGCCATATAAAAATAAAAACACACAAAGAAGAAAACACAGCATCTGATGTTTAACACAGGATACCACTTGCAGCATCTCAGCTGTTTCAGCTCAAAAACACCAACCAACTTTAATGACAGAGAGGAAAAGATGATGCTCAGGGAATTGTCTGAGCTATGTTGTCCTGCTTAGCAACAACGTGCTTACACTGTTAAAAAAATAATAAATCTGTAAAACAAGTAATAAAGGGATATACTTGTTACCCACTATAAATACCTGGCATTTTTCAGCTCCTCATGTACCTCTGTTTTACCATTTAGTCAGTTGTGAATCTTCTTCATAGATACCTTCCACTTATGCATTTTGGACAACCCCGAGCACATCAGAAGTCCATAGAAGACCAAAGCAGCTTGTGACTTAACACTTGCAGGATACTTGATACTTTATACTGCTTAACTGACTTCCAGAGGGGACACAAATCACACATTTAAAACAAGACATGCATTCTCTCTCTCTCTCTCTCCTTTTGTTTTTTTTTTTTTTTTTTTTGTGGTAGGAAAAACTTCTCTCACTGCTATATGCAGTATTACCATAATGGTAGTTCTTCCCACATATTGTAATCCTCAAGCTGTTAATAACTCTTTCCCCTGTATCACGTTTCATCTTATGCCTCATCACTTACATATACAATACCAGGGCAGGAGCAGCTTTTTGCTATACACATACAAACTGTGATACAGCACCAGCAGTGTCAAAGGAAATCAGAAAACAAACATCCAAATGGCAGAACACGCACACCTGAGGACCTGAGTTGTGGCTAGTCCTGTAAGTCACACTTTCCAAACAAGGCACTTGTATTTACATGTATTCTCATTTAACCACTTTTTTCTTCTTTAAATACTTCAAATCTTTTTGATTCATGCAAGTTAATGTAAAATATCTCATCCAGCTGCATGGGAAAAAAATTATCTGTCTGTTGCATGGAAAAACTCCTTGTCAGACGTTTCTTTTTCCATGTACTCCACTGCACCATATGTGGGGGCTGGAAGAGGGCCTAAGAACATCTGCCACAGACTTTAAAACCCCTAATAATAGCACAGCTGGTGTCCTTGGTCCAGCGATCACAGCAGACTCATGTGGCTGTTTCTGACACCGGCCCCCAGCCCAGGCAGAGCTCGGAAAGGCTCAACAGTTGGACGTGTCCATTCATCCCCAACTCCATTTGCATTGGCAAATGAACAAAGACAGAAAGCACGTGGAAATGCTTACATTTCAGATAGCTCAGCAGTGACCATCTCCATAGGATTTCTCCATGCTCCTTCGATTAAACTCGAGCTTACCAGTGCACTCTGCATGCCAAAAATTGAAGGTACTCAAGGAAATAGCTGCAAGTCTCAAGTGATCAAGGGTTAGAAACGTAACACGCTTTAATTGCACTTAACCACATCACCAAGGGTCCCAGCATCCATTTCCTCCACCCCATATAATCTAATGACTGTCTTCCATTCCAGCTTGTTTAGTTAACTTAGAAATAAACGTTTGTTCCTGCCTTCTTTTAAAGATGTTCAAAAGCTGGTTTACAGAGGAGCGAAGTTACATTTCAAAGAAACAGAAAAGGCATAAGAGCAAGGAACTCAGGAAATGGAGCTATGTTTTAGTTCACTTCAAGTTAGCACTGGGCATTACCAAGTATTAAGGGGTGTAGCTAGCAAACAGTACAGAGGACTTGAAGGTGGGAACAAGGAAAACAATATCTGGGTGGGGAAGCACTGCCTGAGACTTGCATTACACGTCAGCCTACCTCCTGTCCTCTTTAGTGTCATCTACACAAAAATGTTGGTAGCTTCCAGCAGTCAACAGGCATGAGCTCGGTTTATTTTTTAATAGTGCGTGCAGGCACACCCCAGAAGGCAGGACCTGGCCCAGTAACTGACCAGCACCACCACCAATACGAGCTGCAAAGCGTTGCACAGCCACGGGTAGCCCGTGGCAAAGCACGAAGGGGTGGCTACTTCAGCACATTTCTGCAGCCACAGGAACAAGAGCCTGAATGCAGAGCTCCAAGCACAGCCCGTTTCATCAGTCTGCTATAAAGCACCAAGATGTGACACTAACAGCCTCGTTACACAAAGTTTTCATTCTTTTTCCCCCCTCTGTCCCTCATGGGAAACAAAACAACCACAAAAGCAGACAAATTCCCACACTGTTCGACAATATTGGCTCGTTTTAAACTAAGAGCCATTTAGCAGGTAACCATTCTTAATTTTCTTCACATCACTGAACAACAAAGAAGAGAAAATACAGAACAAGTTATTTTTTAGTTTATATAAAGCACTGAAGTCTGAGAAAGGCTAACTCACAAGATCAGCCCAGTAACTGTAATTGATTTGGCTGTGGCAACTGATGCATGACTGTACGCATGTTTCTGTGCCTTACTTCTCTACTAGCCCTCTACCTAAACCCTAACTTCCCTCAGAGCCATTGCGATCTAGATATTAGGTAGCATTTTTTCCTCTCAGGTCTCACAGGTAAATTATTAAAACTACACACCCGCTCTTATTTCTGAATTCATTATTATTTAAAAATAATAAAAAAGTATATTTCAAGAAACTAAGCAAACCATCCCATCAGTGGAGGAGCATCCATAGATACAAAAGATGTGGCCTCAATGAATACCAAGCTGCACATGAATACCTAGGAATACCTGAAACACACAACTGCCTACTCCCAGCTCTTCATGGGAGTCTGTATGTCGCGTTGCTGATTTCTGACAGTGCAAGTAAGGCAAAACTGCTCCATTCCCACCTTAAACCACAGCTGGGGAGCCAACAGTGGTGCCATGGCAGCAACAGCTGTGTCACAAGTGTTGGCCCTGGCTGTGGCAAGGGGCTGGGCTGGCAGCGGCAGTGAATTACACTGCTCTTTAAAAATACATTTGACATCAGACACATTTCAGAAGTCTGTTGCCGTGCTGTTGGTTGTGTAACAGATACAGTAACTACAAATAAGGTACCTGATGTCCTTCAACGTGGCAGGAGAGGCTGCTATTCACAAAACAAGCATAATCTCCCAAGGCACAGAGAACTAACAAAGTTCTCCTACCCAAGACAGCTCAACCTCACTGGTTCTGAGTGGACACGACTATGGTTTTGTGCAGGTTCTGTTTCCTTTGCCTGCTCTTTCTCCCCTTCTCCCTAGCAGGGCACACTATAGCTCCAAAGCCCTGTGTGGCAAAAGGTAGGTAGAAACAAGGAGCCCTTCTAGGTTTGCTTAGCCTTTCTGCTCTTCAAAGAGACAGTCAGACTGTAACCGTGTGCACTGCAGTCACACTGCTCCATTCAGTATGACAGCACCTGCACACAATTTAGAAGCACTCAGCTCTCCTCTACTCACAGGATCAAGGTATCGATTGGAGGATGCCAGGAATCTTAATCGGCACGCTGTCTAGACCGTCTGCATGCTATGCCCTTCCACACAACGCGTCATAGTTTTTCCCTTCCAAAGTATTTTAATGCAGACCTCATTAAGCAGCTGTCTTGATAGAACTTGCTTCTTGTTACTCAGGAAACTGAAAAATCAGGAGGTCAGGGCACGAGACAAGTGATTAAGGCAAAGACAGACACAATGCAAACATTGTATAACTGCGAAGTGCAGTCACTGGTAGATACAGTTACCTCAACCTGTAATAACTCCGGTTTGGCTCAGTTCCCATCCTTGTGAAAATCCGTCTCCAACAGCACTGCCGAAATACCGCCCCTTCCTCCGCATGTGGAAGACAGGGGGTGGATGCAAGAGCTGTTTTAACACTATAAACTAATCACAAAGCTCATAAATCGGATCAGATCACAGGCATATGTAGCCACAGAGTGGTCCAGAGGCCTCCCAAGCCACAATTTTGTTACCAAGGCAGTGCCTACCCTACAGAACCTCAGCATTCAGAGCTGCAGTCTGATTCACACCAGCTGAGCGCTCACATAAAGAGGTGACAGGCTCCACTGAAAGTCACTTGGCTAAACTTAGCTCAGGGTAACAAACTCTAGAAGCACACACCATGGAATAATCATCAGCTATTCCACTATGACTGAGTCCTGTGCCAGCTGATATCCCCCCACCCTAAATAAATATGAAGGCAATAGTTAACACAAGTGGCTAGCACTCTGACGTTACAGCTTTGTGCTGATTTTTGAGCTGGGCATGGTCTGGAGACAAGAGGCAAAACTTGGAAAAAATATCCCAGATAACGCCATTGTGCTCAGTGGCTTTTACCAGCACTGAGCTGAGGCAGGCTGACAGACTGACTCTGCTCTCCTATCTGCACCATCTCCCGAGCAAACTCCCACATTTGCAAACCCACCCACCTAGGTGCAAACAGGAGCTGCTCCAAAGCTGGCGTCAGGTCTGCCAAGAAATACATTTGCTCCTTTTCGTTCCTTCTTTTCATTTAAGTTGCCCACATACTTTACCACAAATTATCATACCCCAAGGCACCATGAAAAAGTACAAGTGTCAGTACAGAAGTCTTCCAAGAGCTATTTGCAAGCGCAGAAAACAGAGCTGTTTCTACTCTCATTTGCTTTGTGGTCACTTGGAAGAGCCTGACTACAAAAGCTCCATACAGAGTAAAATAAACATACCCTGGGCAGAGCTCATGTCAGGGGAGATCTCTTAACCTGAAGGTCATATTGTCAGCACCACGAATGCGAAAGCAGCTGCTGACATTTCAACAGGGTCCATATATTGCAAGATCCAAGGGGCTGTAATTCAGAGATACATTTGCCATGGCAAGGATTCCAGACTCTTCTGTCTCCATAGCTGAGGTACTGTAGATACCAACTATATTTGGCCAGACGTGTTACTGTACCTAGCAATAGCAATGTGAGACTTTTTTATTATTATTATTTCAAATTAAAAGGCAGAACAGCCCAGACAAGCAGTACAGGCTCCCAAACCAAAATCCAAACCATTTTGATCCAACCACCATGTCTTGTAATGTAATGGACCCTTCCAAATTCCACTCCCCCACCTAAAAACCAAAACACACACCACAAAACCAAATACCCTGTGACTGTATGCCTTACGCCCTCTCCACCTTTTTCACAGCAGGCACACTAAGGTTGATCTTCACATGAAAAGCAACAAGTAACAACTTATAATCACTGTGATTTGAGCCTGGTTTACCCTTCTAGGGGGTAAATGGTGCACCACGTTGCAGCTAGACTTGTTTGTTGGCCTCCTCAATCATTTCCCAAAAGAGAAAAGACAACCCTAAAGACAAAATTTAAATAAATACTAATAATAATTTTATGAATTGGTCATCAGCAACCTCACAACCCAGACTTTACTCAAGGAACCATTCCCAAGTTACGTGGCTGTCCACTGATTCTCAGAATTGACAGGCATTGCCTGTATTATCAGTGTGTAAACTCCTACTAAGATCTTTCTCCAAGAGATCTGTCAGTCTACTTGTTCAGAAATGCTATTTTTCACATCAGTTTTAACATGCACTTTATCAAGCTTCTGTTAGACAGGGAAGACCGTTTAGTATAATTTTTGACTGCCACAGGGTTTATTATATATAAACAGGTGTTTATTATAAAATCTGGCATAAGAAACCAGTCCTCCTAGGCAACATCATCTCAGTATATCTTGCAAAAATATATTTAGAAAAGAAATATAGGAAACTGTTATTCAAATTGGGGTTTGTTCAGTTATTTAAGAGTTAAATAAGACCCTTATTGGCATTTTATCAGTTCCATTTAACGTAGTTAATTTCTCTTTCAAATACCTCCATGTAACTAGTTCCTACCAAGAAAGTATGAACTGGCTCCCTGCAGAGAAAAAGAGATTGCCCATTTCTCTCTTACCTCTTAACAGAGGAGATGAAACAAAAATCTGCAATACTTGACACCCAGATCAATACTAGAGAAATAATACGGTTATGTGGTAAAAAAAAAAAAAAAAAAAAAAAAAAAAAAAAAAAAAGTAAAGATGAGACAAAATATAAGAATACAGGAGATATTTGCAAATATCCTTAGTGCCTTTTAGGACCATCCCATGTTTTAATATTCTGACATCCCAAGAGCTCAAAGTCCTTTCACCTCTCCAGCAGTGACTCTGATAATACCACCGAACAAAGCAGTGACAAAAAGGACCCCCAGGTCTGCTCTTTAGTTTCACATACACTCAGTTCCAAGTTGCCACACCGCTGCACTCTCAGCTTTCTGTCATGAAGCAAACAACAGTTTCCAAGGCAATCAATAACCACCAAGTCCTGGTCAGAAGAGAAACGAATTAATTACCTGCAGTAGGATTCAAATCAGCGCAAGAACGGGCTGAAGCCCTCTAATTCCACGCCTTCCATAGTTCTGGAGCTGGAAATAACAATTCCATAGCTGTTCTGTCAGAGTGTTTGCTAAGTCAAAAAAAATATTTTATTACCCCCATAGCAACGACTGCCTGCTTATCTTCCTTTTTTCAGATAAAAGTTTGAGAACTGAACAGGAGAGCACGGCCCCGTGTCTGTTACAAGCCGTGCCACAAGCCAATCGTTCCCCTGACCGGGCAGCCCCTCCTATTTCCTCTTACTCATTTCTGCTGCTAAAATATTATATCATGTCTTTATCATCAACTTCTTCCTGCTGGTCACAGGATCAAAACAATAAGCTTGCTGCTAGGTGCATTTAGGAATTTCCTCTTCAGCCTTCTTGATGAGGTAATTAGTGCTAATCTGCTATCTCACATAACAGAAAGAGGATTCAATTTTCCCCAGGCAATTCTGCTAACCAAGGTTATTAAAATGATTTTTTTAATTTTTTTTTATTTTTTTTTTTTAAATAAAAGAGAGCAAAAACCCACACAACCAGCTAGGCATTGCCTGCACAGCCTTACCTTGCCTTTGTGCCATCTCTAACACCCATCTAACTCACTGAGAAACAGGGACACAAACTGGTGATAAATAAAAAAATATCATGTCTGCACAGATACAATTTGTTGTAGGTGCTTCCCAGCCACCCTGAGTTCCTGTTAGCATCGTCTGTCCTCTAAAAGCACACCTTCACCCTACCACACACCTATCCCTAAACCAAATATTCCATCACTCCTTTTTCCTCAGACAAACCTCGGTACTTGCACTGCTCCAGCTCAGCATGAACGGGAATGAAAGCTGGTTGAAAGCGAGGGGAGGAGGTCAGGAAAAGGCCTTGCAGAGGCTGGTCTGAAGGGGTTTTCACCTCAATCAGCCCTCTGAGCTGGCACACAGCAAGGCCATACAGGAACCTGTGTGTATGGCAGGGGTGTGGATGGGGAAGAAAGGCTGCCCGCTTCTGCAGCTTCAGTAGCATCAGGAAACCACGTTCTTAAGAGACAAACCACTAAACCACTCCTGGCTTTACTTGTTACCAGTTCTGGGAAGTCACTTGCCCACTTCTGTATGAAGCTTTGAGGGTTTTCAAATATTGGCGTGGTAATGCTGTCTTCTAAGCTTCAGTGCCGAGAGAGCAGCAATCCTTGGAGGGACTCAGACCGTCAGTATTTTCAGTAACAGCTGCACGAGCTTACCTGGGGCACTGCAGGACTGAGGGAAACCACCAGGTGAGTAACTAGAGCCAGAATTCACAGAACCTACATAAACTTTTACCCGGGGCTTGACGGCAATGGCATCTTCCGAAGATAAGGAGACCAAGGTTTCTTTTTCCATTTACCTAGGTGAATCCAGGAGTCATATGAAACTGAAGCTAAGAAACTGACTGGCAGCCTAGGAGCCCAGAGACATTTTGTTCTTGTTGAATTTGCGTGTGCTGGTAGAGCAGCTGTGTTAGACCTACAAACCCAAGGAATAATGCACCTGGCCAGTTTGTAGAAAGGAAGAAGGGTCAGCTTTAACCCCAAGGGTTTTGTTTTGTCTTTAAAGGAAAAATTGAATTTAACGAACAATAAGAACCATTTTTTGTCCACCTGAATTGCAACTTCTGCCTACCTGGTAACAAGTCAGGTAATTTTTTTATTAAAATAATCACTTTTCCATTAGTAAATACATGAAATTGATTCCAGTTCTTAATTCTTACTCCAAATGTTCATATACACCAAAATACTGTATTCATACTATTTGGGGATTTAAAAACAAAACAAAAAACATTTTAAGACCACATTTAATTGTTTACCATTAAGATGCATTTTCTGCCATAAGGTATCTTCAACAATAATTTGGGAGGAGGAATAAGAGTCCAAATATTCCTCACTGAATGAAGTAAGATTATAATAAAAAAATGAATATTGACTTTAAGAAATCCACTCAGTTTTCAGGAAATATATTCAGCACCCATACCTGAAGTGTAGTGGTATCAACCTGCCTGCTCCACCAGGACTCAGAAGCTTTTCATTGGAGTTAGGAGTCTGCCATGAATCATTGATTCTGTTTATTCCCTTCAAACCATACGTGGTTCTGATCTTTCAATTTACACCCAAAGATCTCAGGTTTTAACACACTACTAACTCCACAAGAGCAGTTATCTAAATTTTAGTGTTTAAAAAAAAAAAAAAAGCAATATCCCCATGAACAAAACAAAACAAAATTCTGTCCAGACACTTCAAGTCAAAAATGTTATTTTTCTCCTCTCTTTCCTCCTAGGTAGTGTATCACTTCAGGGAGACATTTACAACAAAATGGGCCATTTTTCTTCCTTTACGTCAATATGTAGTAGGTATCCTCTGAAAGCTGATAAATAGTACAAAATGGGTGCAGTGTTTACTTCTGGAGGGGACAGGTAATCAGGCTAAAGAAGCTACGAGACTGACTTAACTACAACAGTCAGTGAGCAAAGTGAGATGGCACCCTGTCCTGAATGTGCTGAGCTCCAAGCCTGCGAAAATCCCAGCCTCCTGCCCTTAATGTCAACCTTCTTCAGAGCAATACCCACACTAGTCCATCAGCTTTTCTGAAGGCAAAAAACATACATGTTTCACTAAAATCACTACTGTAATAAAACCACTGCCTTACTCCAATCAACCTACCTGCCAGACATGTAAATATGTAAAGCTTTTATAAAACATACTTCAATTCCTCAAACAAATTGTGCACTCTCCCAAGAAGGGCCTGGCCCACCTGGAGTTCTTCCCACTGTAGGAGGATTTTGTAATACATACTACCAACCTTAGTAGTTAGTAGTGTTAAAAAATAAAATGAAGGTAGGTGTAGCTCTCATGCCTCTTGAGGAAACTGCTTGGCTCAAATACTCTGCCCTATGAGATCCCGAGCAGCTAACACCAGAAGGGGCACGCCAACCTGCTGATCCAAGTGGCTGACAGGCTTCTAACAGAGATGCCCCAGGACTGGATTTAGTTCTAGTACTGGCAGCGATTTCTGAAGGACTTTGGTCAAGTGCTTTGATCACACTGACCCCATCATCCTTGGCACAGTGCGAGAAGACCAACTGTGATGACCTGTGAGAACTTAAACAAACTCCACTCATCAGAAGCTTATGCTGAATGTTTTGTAGCTTTTGGAATGAAAAGGGCAGAGTATTTAAGGAAGCTGCATTTGCCTGGAGTCTGCAACAGCTCCTAAATGAAATCTCATTGAGCAGATAAAAGCAGTACAAGGGACTGCATCAGAGAGCTTAATGTTCTCTACAGAAAAAGTGACAGCATAACATATATCCAACAGCACTGCTTTTAGAAAGCGCTTTAGACTTCGGGACAAGGTTGTGTTCTGCCAGGTGCACGCAGCATCTCACCCCTCTCAGCCTTTCTATTCTAGCAGCACAGAATAGCCTGCAAAATAAGATTTTTGAGAAAACCGTTATGGATTACAATGCTAGAGTAAAACACAGAACTAATCACAGGTTATACACATTGCAAACAACCAGAAGAAGTGTTTTCAGTTCAGATTGCTTTATACCAGAAATTTATGGCTCTCAGGTCAAGCACAAGCCACCGGATCAAACCATAAATGCTTCTCTACCACCTGACAAGATTACATAACGCTCAGGAAATACGGCTGTAAAGGCACCGATCTCACCGTGACCTTCACACATGCAGGTTTGCAGAATTCATTACAGGATCAAAGCCTCACAGGTAATGTTTTTGGTAAACACTGATCTCCATCCTGCCCATAAGTTCTTGGAAATGATCATTACCATAGTATTACCACTATAAAACAGAGGTCTACCCTCTCTTTCTGGAAGCAGTGCAATCTGTGATTATTTTACTACAGAATAAAATCCAGAAGAGGCTGTAATATCAGAGATTGATTTCCTCCTCACCCCCCTACATCAACAGCCCATACATTCTCTGAAATACAACTACTGTGATCAGCAATAGCTGCAGGGAAAGAAATCCCATTCAAGAGAGGTTTAAAACAAACAAAAAGCAGCCTAAGGACTTTGACATTATCCCAATGTCATCCAGTTCTGCTCACTTTACAGGAAGCACCGGGGCACTGTGTTTTTATGGATCTGAACTGCAAGGCTTCTGCGTACTGAGGAGGAGGGGAAGGTGCCTCCTCCCCCAAAGCACACACACGTGCAGTATCTGATAGTTAAACTGGGCTTCTAGGTAACATAAGCTCCATTTCCACAAACAGTAAGTGAAAAGGTCTCCATTACCTGCAAGCAATGGTCAATGAGTAACAAGAGGACATATAAAAAAAAAAAAAAAAAAAAAAAAAAAAAAAACTTCTCTCCAAAGAACTGCACCTCAGTATTCTCTAAGACACCAAATTATGGCTACTATGACCAAAATTCACAGAAAGTCCTGACTTACATGAAATTAAAGTCCAGTATGACATTAGCAGCACCTGCCTTTAAACAGGAGGATATGCAACTATGTGAATATGGAACACAGAAGGGCATCGATTGACTGCAACTTACAGTAACCTCCTTATGCCTCCAAGAGGTGCATGTGATTACTTCCACGTACCCACAGTTCCAATTCTTTCCTTGTAGGATACAAATGTTTCTATTGCATGAACATTTTTCTAACCTTTGGCTTCTATTACAGAACAGGACAAATCAACTGGGCATTATTATAAACTGTACTGAAAACTGATGATAAGCAGTTTCTCCATGTTTCAATTTCAAGCACTGGAATTATTACATAGGGCGTGGTTCTTAGGTTTTTCCTTTAACTACTCTAAGATAGGTGGGAAACTAGATGCAGAAAAAAAAAAAAAAAAAAAAAAAGAAAAGAAAAATACTAACACTAACAGTTTCTTTAAGTCTAATCATCTTTGACATTCTTTGCATCCCCCTTCTGTTTCTACATATTCTTTGAAGAGCTTTTTCAGGACTGCTTTTCACGTTACAACATTTCTCAGAAATCCATGAGCA